>NC_091265.1:1267500-1892500 GCF_042477335.2 Ovis canadensis | reverse complement strand
CAGGGCTGTCCCATGTGCACACGTGGTGGGAGTCGATCCTCGGCTTGAACGTCAAGGCAGTGCAGGGAAAACAGGTTCCTCTGGAATGGACTGACACATCTGGGGGTCTCTTGGAATGGTGGCACGACCCTGGAGTTCCTCTCGCCTTTCCTGTGGAGAGCGCCTCCTCTTGAGATGCGACGGGAACGCCGGGAATTCTTTCCCTACGAAACAGGGAAAGGATCCCTCATCTCGAGCTAGGAGGCGGAAACGGGGCTCCTCTGGATGTGTGCGGGACCCCACGTGCTTCCTCTCGAGTGGAGACGGGTATGTCGGGGAACTTCTTGAGTTGCAGCAAGGGTGTGAAGTACCCTTTGGAAGTTCCAGTGGTGAGATGTGATTGGCCTCGAGAAGCCTCAGCGGAAATGGGCCTCATCTCGCCTGGAGGGCAAAACCTCCTGGATTTTCTCGAGTTGCGGCAGGTGCTCTCGACTTACGACGGCGACCTCAGGGACCCGCTCTGGTGGCCTCAGGAAAGGCCAGTCCCCATGCGAGTTCCTCGGGGGCCTCTCGGGATTCCTCTCCCGTCGATGCCGGGGCCTAAGACCTTGTGTGGAGTCGGGGCCGGTACCTGAGGATTCCTCTCCAGTGCTGACATGGATCTTGGGGTACGTCTGGAGTCTCCCCAGGGGAGTCAGTCCTCGTCTCGAATGCGGGCATGCACTTGCGCTTTCCTCCAGAGCGGTAGCAGCAGTGTCACGCAGTCCTCCGCGTGGATCAAAGGATCTATGGTTTTCCCTCGAGTCTTTCCCACGAGGCTTTCCCACGAGGCTTTCCCACAGGGCTGTCCCACGTGCACACGTGGGGGGAGTCGATCCTCGGCTTGAACGTCTAGGCAGTGCAGGGAAAACAGGTTCCTCTGGAATGGACTGACACATCTGGGGGACTCTTGGAATTGTGGCACGACCCTGGAGTTCCTCTCGCCTTTCCTGTGGAGAGCACCTCCTCTTGAGATGCGACGGGAACGCCGGGAATTCTTTCCCTACGAAACAGGGAAAGGATCCCTCATCTCGAGCTAGGAGGCGGAAACGGGGATCCCCTGGATGTGTGGGGACCAACGTGCTTCCTCTCGAGTGGAGACGGGTATGTCGGGGAACTTCTTGAGTTGCAGCAAGGTTGTGAAGGACCCTTTGGAAGTTCCAGTGGTTAGATGTGATTGGCCTCGAGAAGCCTCAGCGGAAATGGGCCTCATCTCGCCTGGAGGGCAAAACCTCCTGGATTTTCTCGAGTTGCGGCAGGTGCTCTCGACTTACGACCGGGACCTCAGGGACCCGCTCTGGTGGCCTCAGGAAAGGCCAGTCCCCATGCGAGTTCCTCGGGGGCGTCTCGGGATTCCTCTCCCGTCGATGCCGGGGCCTAAGACCTTGTGTGGAGTCGGGGCCGGAACCTGAGGATTCCTCTCCAGTGCTGACATGGATCTGGGGTACTTCTGAAGTCTCCCCAGGGGAGTCAGTCCTCGTCTCGAATGCGGACATGCATTGCGCTTTCCTCCAGAGCGGTAGCAGCAGTGTCACGCAGTCCGCCGCGTGGATCAAAGGATCTATGGTTTTCCCTCGAGTCTTTCCCACGAGGCTTTCCCACGAGGCTTTCCCACAGGGCTGTCCCACGTGCACACGTGGTGGGAGTCGATCCTCGGCTTGCACGTCAAGGCAGTGCAGGGAAAACAGGTTCCTCTGGAATGGACTGACACATCTGGGGGACTCTTGGAATGGTGTCACGACCCTGGAGTTCCTCTCGCCTTTCCTGTGGAGAGCGCCTCCTCTTGAGATGCGACTGGAACGCCGGGAATTCTTTCCCTCCGAAAAAGGGAAGGATCCCTCATCTCGAGCTAGGAGGCGGAAACGGGGCTCACCTGGATGTGTGAGGGACCCCACGTGCTTCCTCTCGAGTGGAGACGTGTATGTCGGGGAACTCCTTGAGTTGCAGCAATGGTGTGAAGGACCCTTTGGAAGTTCCAGTGGTTAGATGTGATTGGCCTCGAGAAGCCTCAGCAGAAATGGGCCTCATCTCGCCTGGAGGGCAAAACCTCCTGGATTTTCTCGAGTTGCGGAAGGTGCTCTCGACTTACGACGGGGACCTCAGGGACCCGCTCTGGTGGCCTCAGGAAAGGCCAGTCCACATGCGAGTTCCTCGGGGGCCTCTCGGGATTCCTCTCCCGTCGATGCCGGGGCCTAAGACCTTGTGTGGAGTCGGGGCCGGAACCTGAGGATTCCTCTCCAGTGCTGACATGGATCTTGGGGTACTTCTGGAGTCTCCCCAGGGGAGTCAGTCTTCGTCTCGAATGCGGGCATGCACTTGCGCTTTCCTCCAGCGCGGTAGCAGCAGTGTCACGCAGTCCGCCGCGTGGATCAAAGGATCTATGGTTTTCCCTCGAGCCTTTCCCACGAGGCTTTCCCACGAGGCTTTCCCACAGGGCTGTCCCACGTGCACACGTGGTGGGACTCGATCCTCGGCTTGAACGTCAAGGCAGTGCAGGGAAAACAGGTTCCTCTGTAATGGACTGACACATCTGGGGGACTCTTTGAATGGTGGCACGACCCTGGAGTTCCTCTCGCCTTTCCTGTGGAGAGCGCCTCCTCTTGAGATGCGACGGGAACGCCGGGAATTCTTTCCCTACGAAACAGGGAAAGGATCCCTCATCTCGAGCTAGGAGGCGGAAACGGGGATCCCCTGGATGTGTGCGGGACCCACGTGCTTCCTCTCGAGTGGAGACGGGTATGTCGGGGAACGTCTTGAGTTGCAGCAAGGTTGTGAAGGACCCTTTGGTAGTTCCAGTGGTTAGATGTGATTGGCCTCCAGAAGCCTCAGCGGAAATGGGCCTCATCTCGCCTGGAGGGCAAAACCTCCTGGATTTTCTCGATTTGCGGCAGGTGCTCTCGACTTACGACGGGGACCTCAGGGACCCGCTCTGGTGGCCTCAGGAAAGGCCAGTCCCCATGCGAGTTCCTCGGGGGCCTCTGGGGATTCCTCTCCCGTCGATGCCGGGGCCTAAGTCCTTGTGTGGAGTCGGTGTCGGAACCTGAGGATTCCTCTCCAGTGCTGACATGGATCTTGGGGTACTTCTGGAGTCTCCCCAGGGGAGTCAGTCTTCGTCTCGAATGCGGGCATGCACTTGCGCTTTCCTCCAGCGCGGTAGCAGCAGTGTCACGCAGTCCGCCGCGTGGATCAAAGGATCTATGGTTTTCCCTCGAGTCTTTCCCACGAGGCTTTCCCACGAGGCTTTCCCACAGGGCTGTCCCACGTGCACACGTGGTGGGACTCGATCCTCGGCTTGAACGTCAAGGCAGTGCAGGGAAAACAGGTTCCTCTGGAATGGACTGACACATCTGGGGGACTCTTGGAATGGTGGCACGACCCTGGAGTTCCTCTCGCCTTTCCTGTGGAGAGCGCCTCCTCTTGAGATGCGACGGGAACGCCGAGAATTCTTTCCCTACGAAACAGGGAAAGGATCCCTCATCTCGAGCTAGGAGGTGGAAACGGGGCTCCCCTGGATGTGTGCGGGACCCCACGTGCTTCCTCTCGAGGGGAGACGGGTATGTCGGGGAAGTTCTTGAGTTGCAGCAAGGGTGTGAAGGACCCTTTGGAAGTTCCAGTGGTTAGACGTGATTAGCCTCGAGAAGCCTCAGCGGAAATAGGCCTCATCTCGCCTGGAGGGCAAAACCTCCTGGATTTTCTCGAGTTGCGGCAGGTGCTCTCGACTAACGACGGGGACCTCAGGGACCCGCTCTGGTCGCCTCAGGAAAGGCCAGTCCCCATGCGAGTTCCTCGGGGGCCTCTGGGGATTCCTCTCCCGTCGATGCCGGGGCCTTAGTCCTTGTGTGGAGTCGGGGCCGGAACCTGAGGATTCCTCTCCAGTGCTGACATGGATCTTGGGGTACTTCTGGAGTCTCCCCAGGGGAGTCAGTCTTCGTCTCGAATGCGGGCATGCACTTGCGGTTTCCTCGAGAGCGGTATCAGCAGTGTCATGCAGTCCGCCTCGTGGATCAAAGGATCTATGGTTTTCCCTCGAGTCTTTCCCACGAGGCTTTCCCAAGAGGCTTTCCCACAGGGCTGTCCCATGTGCACACGTGGTGGGAGTCGATCCTCGGCTTGAACGTCAAGGCAGTGCAGGGAAAACAGGTTCCTCTGGAATGGACTGACACATCTGGGGGTCTCTTGGAATGGTGGCACGACCCTGGAGTTCCTCTCGCCTTTCCTGTGGAGAGCGCCTCCTCTTGAGATGCGACGGAAACGCCGGGAATTCTTTCCCTACGAAACAGGGAAAGGATCCCTCATCTCGAGCTAGGAGGCGGAAACGGGGCTCCTCTGGATGTGTGCGGGACCCCACGTGCGTCCTCTCGAGTGGAGACGGGTATGTCGGGGAACTTCTTGAGTTGCAGCAAGGGTGTGAAGTACCCTTTGGAAGTTCCAGTGGTGAGATGTGATTGGCCTCGAGAAGCCTCAGCGGAAATGGGCCTCATCTCGCCTGGAGGGCAAAACCTCCTGGATTTTCTCGAGTTGCGGCAGGTGCTCTCGACTTACGACGGCGACCTCAGGGACCCGCTCTGGTGGCCTCAGGAAAGGCCAGTCCCCATGCGAGTTCCTCGGGGGCCTCTCGGGATTCCTCTCCCGTCGATGCCGGGGCCTAAGACCTTGTGTGGAGTCGGGGCCGGTACCTGAGGATTCCTCTCCAGTGCTGACATGGATCTTGGGGTACGTCTGGAGTCTCCCCAGGGGAGTCAGTCCTCGTCTCGAATGCGGGCATGCACTTGCGCTTTCCTCCAGAGCGGTAGCAGCAGTGTCACGCAGTCCTCCGCGTGGATCAAAGGATCTATGGTTTTCCCTCGAGTCTTTCCCACGAGGCTTTCCCACGAGGCTTTCCCACAGGGCTGTCCCACGTGCACACGTGGGGGGAGTCGATCCTCGGCTTGAACGTCAAGGCAGTGCAGGGAAAACAGGTTCCTCTGGAATGGACTGACACATCTGGGGGACTCTTGGAATTGTGGCACGACCCTGGAGTTCCTCTCGCCTTTCCTGTGGAGAGCACCTCCTCTTGAGATGCGACGGGAACGCCGGGAATTCTTTCCCTACGAAACAGGGAAAGGATCCCTCATCTCGAGCTAGGAGGCGGAAACGGGGATCCCCTGGATGTGTGGGGGACCCACGTGCTTCCTCTCGAGTGGAGACGGGTATGTCGGGGAACTTCTTGAGTTGCAGCAAGGTTGTGAAGGACCCTTTGGAAGTTCCAGTGGTTAGATGTGATTGGCCTCGAGAAGCCTCAGCGGAAATGGGCCTCATCTCGCCTGGAGGGCAAAACCTCCTGGATTTTCTCGAGTTGCGGCAGGTGCTCTCGACTTACGACCGGGACCTCAGGGACCCGCTCTGGTGGCCTCAGGAAAGGCCAGTCCCCATGCGAGTTCCTCGGGGGCCTCTCGGGATTCCTCTCCCGTCGATGCCGGGGCCTAAGACCTTGTGTGGAGTCGGGGCCGGAACCTGAGGATTCCTCTCCAGTGCTGACATGGATCTGGGGTACTTCTGAAGTCTCCCCAGGGGAGTCAGTCCTCGTCTCGAATGCGGACATGCATTGCGCTTTCCTCCAGAGCGGTAGCAGCAGTGTCACGCAGTCCGCCGCGTGGATCAAAGGATCTATGGTTTTCCCTCGAGTCATTCCCACGAGGCTTTCCCACGAGGCTTTCCCACAGGGCTGTCCCACGTGCACACGTGGTGGGAGTCGATCCTCGGCTTGAACGTCAAGGCAGTGCAGGGAAAACAGGTTCCTCTGGAATGGACTGACACATCTGGGGGACTCTTGGAATGGTGGCACGACCCTGGAGGTCCTCTCGCCTTTCCTGTGGAGATCGCCTCCTCTTGAGATGCGACGGGAACGCAGGGAATTCTTTCCCTACGAAACAGGGAAAGGATCCCTCATCTCGAGCTAGGAGGCGGAAACGGGCCTCCCCTGGATGTGTGCGGGACACCACGTGCTTCCTCTCGAGTGGAGACGGGTATGTCGGGGAACTTCTTGAGTTGCAGCAAGGGTGTGAAGGACCCTTTGGAAGTTCCAGTGGTTAGATGTGATTGGCCTCGAGAAGCCTCAGCGGAAAAGGGCCTCATCTCGCCTGGAGGGCAAAACCTCCTGGATTTTCTCGAGTTGCGGCAGGTGCTCTCGACTTACGACGGGGACCTCAGGGACCCGCTCTGGTGGCCTCAGGAAAGGCCAGTCCCCATGCGAGTTCCTCGGGGGCGTCTCGGGATTCTTCTCCCGTCAATGCCGGGGCCTAAGACCTTGTGTGGAGTCGGGGCAGGAACCTGAGGATTCCTCTCCAGTGCTGACATGGATCTTGGGGTACTTCTGGAGTCTCCCCAGGGGAGTCAGTCCTCGTCTCGAATGCGGGCATGCACTTGCGCTTTCCTCCAGAGCGGTAGCAGCAGTGTCACGCAGTCCGCCGCGTGGATCAAAGGATCTATGGTTTTCCCTCGAGTCTTTCCCACGAGGCTTTCCCACGAGGCTTTCCCACAGGGCTGTCCCACGTGCACACGTGGTGGGAGTCGATCCTCGGCTTGAACGTCAAGGCAGTGCAGGGAAAACAGGTTCCTCTGGAATGGACTGACAAATCTGGGGGACTCTTGGAATGGTGGCATGACCCTGGAGTTCCTTTCGCCTTTCCTGTGGAGAGCGCCTCCTCTTGAGATGCGACGGGAACGCCGGGAATTCTTTCCCTACGAAACAGGGAAAGGATCCCTCATCTCGAGCTAGGAGGCGGAAACGGGGCTCCCCTGGATGTGTGCGGGACCCCACGTGCTTCCTCTCGAGTGGAGACGGGTATGTCGGGGAACTTCTTGAGTTGCAGCAAGGGTGTGAAGGACCCTTTGGAACATCCAGTGTTTAGACGTGAATAGCCTCGAGAAGCCTCAGCGGAAATGAGCCTCATCTCGCCTGGAGGGCAAAACCTCCTGGATTTTCTCGAGTTGCGGCAGGTGCTCTCGACTTACGACGGGGACCTCAGGGACCCGCTCTGGTGGCCTCAGGAATGGCCAGTCCCCATGCGAGTTCCTCGGGGGCGTCTCGGGATTCCTCTCCCGTCGATGCCGGGGCCTAAGACCTTGTGTGGAGTCGGGGCCGGAACCTGAGGATTCCTCTCCAGTCCTGACATGGATCTTGGAGTACTTCTGGAGTCTCCCCAGGGGAGTCAGTCCTCGTCTCGAATGCGGGCATGCACTTGCGCTTTCCTCCAGAGCGGTAGCAGCAGTGTCACCCAGTCCGCCGCGTGGATCAAAGGATCTATGGTTTTCCCTCGAGTCTTTCCCACGAGGCTTTCCCACGAGGCTTTCCCACAGGGCTGTCCCACGTTCACACGTGGTGGGAGACGATCCTCGGCTTGAACGTCAAGGCAGTGCAGGGAAAACAGGTTTCTCTGGAACGGACTGACACATCTGGGGGACTCTTTGAATGGTGGCACGACCCTGGAGTTCCTCTCGCCTTTCCTGTGGAGAGCGCCTCCTCTTGAGATGCGACGGGAACGCCGGGAATTCTTTCCCTACGAAACAGGGAAAGGATCCCTCATCTCGAGCTAGGAGGCGGAAACGGGGCTCCCCTGGATCTGTGCGGGACCCCACGTGCTTCCTTTCGAGTGGAGACGGGTATGTCGGGGAACTTCTTGAGTTGCAGCAAGGGTGTGAAGGACCCTTTGGAAGTTCCAGTGGTTAGATGTGATTGGCCTCGAGAAGCCTCAGCGGCAATGGGCCTCATCTCGCCTGGAGGGCAAAACCTCCTGGATTTTCTCGAGTTGCGGCAGGTGCTCGCGACTTACGACGGGGACCTCAGGGACCCGCTCTGGTGGCCTCAGGAAAGGCCAGTCCCCATGTGAGTTCCTCGGGGGCCTCTCGGGATTCCTCTCCCGTCGATGCCGGGGCCTAAGACCTTGTGTGGAGTCGGGGCCGGAACCTGAGGATTCCTCTCCAGTGCTGACATGGATCTTGGGGTACTTCTGGAGTCTCCCCAGGGGAGTCAGTCCTCGTCTCGAATGCGGGCATGCACTTGCGCTTTCCTCCAGAGCGGTAGCAGCAGTGTCACGCAGTCCGCCGCGTGGATCAAAGGATCTATGGTTTTCCCTCCAGTCTTTCCCACGAGGCTTTCCCACGAGGCTTTCCCACAGGGCTGTCCCACGTGCACACGTGGTGGGAGTCGATTCTCGGCTTGAACGTCAAGGCAGTGCACGGAAAACCGGCTCCTCTGGAATAGACTGACACATCTGGGGGACTCTTGGAATGGTGGCACGACCCTGGAGTTCCTCTCGCCTTTCCTGTGGAGAGCGCCTCCTCTTGAGATGCGACCGGAACGCCGGGAATTCTTTCCCTACGAAACAGGGAAAGTATCCCTCATCTCGAGCTAGGAGGCGGAAACGGGGCTCCCCTGGATGTGTGCGAGACCCACGTGCTTCCTCTCGAGTGGAGACGGGTATGTCGGGGAACTTCTTGAGTTGCAGCAAGGGTGTGAAGGACCCTTTGGAAGTTCCAGTGGTTAGACGTGATTAGCCTCGAGAAGCCTCAGCGGAAATGGGCCTCATCTCGCCTGGAGGGCAAAACCTCCTGGATTTTCTCGAGTTGCGGCAGGTGCTCTCGACTTACGACGGGGACCTCAGGGACCCGCTCTGGTGGCCTCAGGAAAGGCCAGTCCCCATGCGAGTTCCTCGGCGGCCTCTCGGGATTCCTCTCCCGTCGATGCTGGGGCCTAAGACCTTGTGTGGAGTCGGGGCCGGAACCTGAGGATTCCTCTCCAGTGCTGACATGGATCTTGGGGTACTTCTGGAGTCTCCCCAGGGGAGTCAGTCCTCGTCTCGAATGCGGGCATGCACTTGCGCTTTCCTCCAGAGCGGTAGCAGCAGTGTCACGCAGTCCGCCGCGTGAATCAAAGGATCTATGGTTTTCCCTCGAGTCTTTCCCACGAGGCTTTCCCACGAGGCTTTCCCACAGGGCTGTCCCACGTGCACACGTGGTGGGAGTCGATCCTCGGCTTGAACGTCAAGGCAGTGCAGGGAAAACAGGTTCCTCTGGAATGGACTGACACATCTGGGGGACTCTTGGAATGGTGGCACGACCCTGGAGTTCCTCTCGCCTTTCCTGTAGAGAGCGCCTCCTCTTGAGATGCGACGGGAACGCCGGGAATTCTTTCCCTACGAAACAGGGAAAGGATCCTTCATCTCGAGCTAGGAGGCGGAAACGGAGCTCCCCTGGATGTGTGCGGGACCCCACGTGCTTCCTCTCGAGTGGAGACGGGTATGTCGGGGAACTACTTGAGTTGCAGCAAGGGTGTGAAGGACCCTTTGGAAGTTCCAGTGGTTAGATGTGATTGGCCTCGAGAAGCCTCAGCGGAAATGGGCCTCATTTCGCCTGGAGGGCAAAACCTCCTGGATTTTCTCAAGTTGCAGCAGGTGCTCTTGACTTACGACGGGGACCACAGGGACCCGCTCTGGTGGCCTCAGGAAAGGCCAGTCCCCATGCGAGTTCCTCGGGGGCCTCTCGGGATTCCTCTCCCGTCGATGCCGGGGCCTAAGACCTTGTGTGGAGTCGGGGCCGGAACCTGAGGATTCCGCTCCAGTGCTGACATGGATCTTGGGGTACTTCTGGAGTCTCCCCAGGGGAGTCAGTCCTAGTCTCGAATGCGGGCATGCACTTGCGCTTTCCTCCAGAGCGGTAGCAGCAGTGTCACGCAGTCCGCCGCGTGGATCAAAGGATCTATGGTTTTCCCTCGAGTCTTTCCCACGAGGCTTTCCCACGAGGCTTTCCCACAGGGCTGTCCCACGTGCACACGTGGTGGGAGTCGATCCTCGGCTTGAACGTCAAGGCAGTGCAGGGAAAACAGGTTCCTCTGGAATGGACTGACACATCTGGGGGACTCTTGGAATGGTGGCATGACCCTGGAGTTCCTCTCGCCTTTCCTGTGGAGAGCGCCTCCTCTTGAGATGCGACGGGAACGCTGGGAATTCTTTCCCTACGAAACAGGGAAAGGATCCCTCATCTCGAGCTAGGAGGCGGAAACGGGGCTCCCCTGGATGTGTGCGGGACACCTCGTGCTTCCTCTCGAGTGCAGACGGGTATGTCGGGGAACTTCTTGAGTTGCAGCAAGGGTGTGAAGGACCCTTTGGAAGTTCCAGTGGTTAGATGTGATTGGCCTCAAGAAGCCTCAGCGGAAATGGGCCTCATCTCGCCTGGAGGGCAAAACCTCCTGGATTTTCTCGAGTTGCGGCAGGTGCTCTCGACTTACGACGGGGACCTCAGGGACCCGCTCTGGTGGCCTCAGGAAAGGCCAGTCCCCATGCGAGTTCCTCGGGGGCCTCTCGGGATTCCTCTCCCGTCGATGCCGGGGCCTAAGACCTTGTGTGGAGTCGGGGCCGGAACCTGAGGATTCCTCTCCAGTGCTGACATGGATCTTGGGGTAATTCTGGAGTCTCCCCAGGGGAGTCAGTCCTCGTCTCGAATGCGGGCATGCACTTGCGCTTTCCTCCAGAGCGGTAGCAGCAGTGTCACGCAGTCCGCCGCGTGGATCAAAGCATCTATGGTTTTCCATCGAGTCTTTCCCACAAGGCTTTCCCACGAGGCTTTCCCACAGGGCTGTCCCACGTGCACGCGTGGTAGGATTCGATCCTCGGCTTGAACGTCAAGGCAGTGCACGGAAAACCGGCTCCTCTGGAATAGACTGACACATCTGGGGGACTCTTGGAATGGTGGCACGACCCTGGAGTTCCTCTCGCCTTTCCTGTGGAGAGCGCCTCCTCTTGAGATGCGACCGGAACGCCGGGAATTCTTTCCCTACGAAACAGGGAAAGGATCCCTCATCTCGAGCTAGGAGGCGGAAACGGGGCTCCCCTGGATGTGTGCGAGACCCACGTGCTTCCTCTCGAGTGGAGACGGGTATGTCGGGGAACTTCTTGAGTTGCAGCAAGGGTGTGAAGGACCCTTTGGAAGTTCCAGTGGTTAGACGTGATTAGCCTCGAGAAGCCTCAGCGGAAATGGGCCTCATCTCGCCTGGAGGGCAAAACCTCCTGGATTTTCTCGAGTTGCGGCAGGTGCTCTCGACTTACGACGGGGACCTCAGGGACCCGCTCTGGTGGCCTCAGGAAAGGCCAGTCCCCATGCGAGTTCCTCGGCGGCCTCTCGGGATTCCTCTCCCGTCGATGCTGGGGCCTAAGACCTTGTGTGGAGTCGGGGCCGGAACCTGAGGATTCCTCTCCAGTGCTGACATGGATCTTGGGGTACTTCTGGAGTCTCCCCAGGGGAGTCAGTCCTCGTCTCGAATGCGGGCATGCACTTGCGCTTTCCTCCAGAGCGGTAGCAGCAGTGTCACGCAGTCCGCCGCGTGAATCAAAGGATCTATGGTTTTCCCTCGAGTCTTTCCCACGAGGCTTTCCCACGAGGCTTTCCCACAGGGCTGTCCCACGTGCACACGTGGTGGGGGTCGATCCTCGGCTTGAACGTCAAGGCAGTGCAGGGAAAACAGGTTCCTCTGGAATGGACTGACACATCTGGGGGACTCTTGGAATGGTGGCACGACCCTGGAGTTCCTCTCGCCTTTCCTGTAGAGAGCGCCTCCTCTTGAGATGCGACGGGAACGCCGGGAATTCTTTCCCTACGAAACAGGGAAAGGATCCTTCATCTCGAGCTAGGAGGCGGAAACGGAGCTCCCCTGGATGTGTGCGGGACCCCACGTGCTTCCTCTCGAGTGGAGACGGGTATGTCGGGGAACTTCTTGAGTTGCAGCAAGGGTGTGAAGGACCCTTTGGAAGTTCCAGTGGTTAGATGTGATTGGCCTCGAGAAGCCTCAGCGGAAATGGGCCTCATCTCGCCTGGAGGGCAAAACCTCCTGGATTTTCTCAAGTTGCGGCAGGTGCTCTCGACTTACGACAGGGACCACAGGGACCCGCTATCGTGGCCTCAGGAAAGGCCAGTCCCCATGCGAGTTCCTCGGGGGCCTCTCGGGATTCCTCTCCCGTCGATGCCGGGGCCTAAGACCTTGTGTGGAGTCGGGGCCGGAACCTGAGGATTCCTCTGCAGTGCTGATATGGATCTTGGGGTACTTCTGGAGTCTCCCCAGGGGAGTCAGTCCTGGTATCGAATGCGGACATGCACTTGCGCTTTCCTCCAGAGCGGTAGCAGCAGTGTCACGCAGTCCGCCGCGTGGATCAAAGGATCTATGGTTTTCCCTCGAGTCTTTCCCACGAGGCTTTCCCACGAGGCTTTCCCACAGGGCTGTCCCACGTGCACACGTGGTGGGAGTCGATCCTCGGCTTGAACGTCAAGGCAGTGCAGGGAAAACAGGTTCCTCTGGAATGGACTGACACATCTGGGGGACTCTTGGAATGGTGGCACGACCCTGGAGTTCCTCTCGCCTTTCCTGTAGAGAGCGCCTCCTCTTGAGATGCGACGGGAACGCCGGGAATTCTTTCCCTACGAAACAGGGAAAGGATCCCTCATCTCGAGCTAGGAGGCGGAAACGGGGCTCCCCTGGATGTGTGCGGGACACATCGTGCTTACTCTGGAGTGCAGACGGGTATGTCGGGGAACTTCTTGAGTTGCAGCAAGGGTGTGAAGGACCCTTTGGAAGTTCCAGTGGTTAGATGTGATTGGCCTCGAGAAGCCTCAGCGGAAATGGGCCTCATCTCGCCTGGAGGGCAAAACCTCCTGGATTTTCTCGAGTTGCGGCAGGTGCTCTCGACTTACGACGGGGACCTCAGGGACACGCTCTGGTGGCCTCAGGAAGGGCCAGTCCCCATGCGAGTTCCTCGGGGGCCTCTCGGGATTCCTCTCCCGTCGATGCCGGGGCCTAAGACCTTGTGTGGAGTCGGGGCCGGAACCTGAGGATTCCTCTCCAGTGCTGACGTGGATCTTGGGGTACTTCTGGAGTCTCCCCAGGGGAGTCAGTCCTCGTCTCGAATGCGGGCATGCACTTGCGCTTTCCTCCAGAGCGGTAGCAGCAGTGTCACGCAGTCCGCCGCGTGGATCAAAGCATCTATGGTTTTCCCTCGAGTCTTTCCCACGAGGCTTTCCCACGAGGCTTTCCCACAGGGCTGTCCCACGTGCACACGTGGTGGGAGTCGATCCTCGGCTTGAACGTCAAGGCAGTGCAGGGAAAACAGGTTCCTCTGGAATGGACTGACACATCTGGGGGACTCTTGGAATGGTGGCACGACCCTGGAGTTCCTCTCGCCTTTCCTGTGGAGAGCGCCTCCTCTTGAGATGCGAACGCCGGGAATTCTTTCCCTACGAAACAGGGAAAGGATCCCTCATCTCGAGCTAGGAGGCGGAAACGGGGCTCCCCTGGATTTGTGCGGGAACCCACGTGCTTCCTCTCGAGTGGAGACGGGTATGTCGGGGAACTTCTTGAGTTGCAGCAATGGTGTGAAGGACCCTTTGGAAGTTCCAGTGGTTAGATGTGATTGGCCTCGAGATGCCTCAGCGGAAAAGGGCCTCATCTCGCCTGGAGGGCAAAACCTCCTGGATTTTCTCGAGTTGCGGCAGGTGCTCTCGACTTACGACGGGGACCTCAGGGAACCGCTCTGGTGGCCTCAGGAAAGGCCAGTCCCCATGCGAGTTCCTCGTGGGCCTCTCGGGATTCCTCTCCCGTCGATGCCGGGGCCTAAGACCTTGTGTGGAGTCAGGGCCGGAACCTGAGGATTCCTCTCCAGTGCTGACATGGATTTGGGGTACTTCTGGAGTCTCCCCAGGGGAGTCAGTCCTCGTCTCGAATGCGGGCATGCACTTGCGCTTTCCTCCAGAGCGAGAGCAGCAGTGTCACGCAGTCCGCCGCGTGGATCAAAGGATCTATGGTTTTCCCTCGAGTCTTTCCCACGAGGCTTTCCCACGAGGCTTTCCCACAGGGCTGTCCCACGTGCACAAGTGGTGGGAGTCGATCCTCGGCTTGAACGTCAAGGCAGTGCAGGGAAAACAGGTTCCTCTGGAATGGACTGACACATCTGGGGGACTCTTGGAATGGTGGCAAGACCCTTCAGTTCCTCTCGCCTTTCCTGTGGAGAGCGCCTCCTCTTGAGATGCGACCGGAACGCCGGGAATTCTTTCCCTACGAAACAGGGAAAGGATCCCTCATCTCGAGCTAGGAGGCGGAAACGGGGCTCCCCTGGATGTGTGCGAGACCCACGTGCTTCCTCTCGAGTGGAGACGGGTATGTCGGGGAACTTCTTGAGTTGCAGCAAGGGTGTGAAGGACCCTTTGGAAGTTCCAGTGGTTAGACGTGATTAGCCTCGAGAAGCCTCAGCGGAAATGGGCCTCATCTCGCCTGGAGGGCAAAACCTCCTGGATTTTCTCGAGTTGCGGCAGGTGCTCTCGACTTACGACGGGGACCTCAGGGACCCGCTCTGGTGGCCTCAGGAAAGGCCAGTCCCCATGCGAGTTCCTCGGGGGCCTCTCGGGATTCCTCTCCCGTCGATGCTGGGGCCTAAGACCTTGTGTGGAGTCGGGGCCGGAACCTGAGGATTCCTCTCCAGTCCTGACATGGATCTTGGGGTACTTCTGGAGTCTCCCCAGGGGAGTCAGTCCTTGTCTCGAATGCGGGCATGCACTTGCGCTTTCCTCCAGAGCGGTAGCAGCAGTGTCACGCAGTCCGCCGCGTGGATCAAAGGATCTATGGTTTTCCCTCGAGTCTTTCCCACGAGGCTTTCCCACGAGGCTTTCCCACAGGGCTGTCCCACGTGCACACGTGGTGGGAGTCGATCCTCGGCTTGAACGTCAAGGCAGTGCAGGGAAAACAGGTTCCTCTGGAATGGACTGACACATCTGGGGGACTCTTGGAATGGTGGCACGACCCTGGAGTTCCTCTCGCCTTTCCTGTGGAGAGTGCCTCCTCTTGAGATGCGACGGGAACGCCGGGAATTCTTTCCCTACGAAACAGGGAAAGGATCCCTCATCTCGAGCTAGGAGGTGGAAACGGGGCTCCCCTGGATGTGTGCGGGACCCCACGTGCTTCCTCTCGTTTGGAGACGGGTATGTCGGGGAACTTTTTGAGTTGCAGCAAGGGTGTGAAGGACCCTTTGGAAGTTCCAGTGGTTAGACGTGATTAGCCTCGAGAAGCCTCAGCGGAAATGGGCCTCATCTCGCCTGGAGGGCAAAACCTCCTGGATTTTCTCGAGTTCGGCAGGTGCTCTCGACTTACGACGGGGACCTCAGGGACCCGCTCTGGTGACCTCAGGAAAGGCCAGTCCCCATGCGAGTTCCTCGGGGGCCTCTCGGGATTCCTCTCCCGTCGATGCCGGGGCCTAAGACCTTGTGTGGAGTCGGGGCCGGAACCTGAGGATTCCTCTCCACTGCTGACATGGACCTTGGGGTACTTCTGGAGTCTCCCCAGGGGAGTCAGTCCTCGTCTCGAATGCGGGCATGCACTTGCGCTTTCCTCCAGAGCGGTAGCAGCAGTGTCACGCAGTCCGCCGCGTGGATCAAAGGATCTATGGTTTTCCCTCGAGTCTTTCCCACGAGGCTTTCCCACGAGGCTTTCCCACAGGGCTGTCCCACGTGCACACGTGGTGGGAGTCGATCCTCGGCTTGAACGTCAAGGCAGTGCAGGGAAAAAAGGTTCCTCTGGAATGGACTGACACATCTGGGGGAATCTTGGAATGGTGGCACGACCCTGGAGTTCCTCTCGCCTTTCCTGTAGAGAGCGCCTCCTCTTGAGATGCGACGGGAACGCCGGGAATTCTTTCCCTACGAAACAGGGAAAGGATCCCTCATCTCGAGCTAGGAGGCGGAAACGGAGCTCCCCTGGATGTGTGCGGGACCCCACGTGCTTCCTCTCGAGTGGAGATGGGTATGTCGGGGAACTTCTTGAGTTGCAGCAATGGTGTGAAGGACCCTTTGGAAGTTCCAGTGGTTAGATGTGATTGGCCTCGAGAAGCCTCAGCGGAAATGGGCCTCATTTCGCCTGGAGGGCAAAACCTCCTGGATTTTCTCAAGTTGCAGCAGGTGCTCTTGACTTACGACGGGGACCACAGGGACCCGCTCTGGTGGCCTCAGGAAAGGCCAGTCCCCATGCGAGTTCCTCGGGGGCCTCTCGGGATTCCTCTCCCGTCGATGCCGGGGCCTAAGACCTTGTGTGGAGTCGGGGCCGGAACCTGAGGATTCCGCTCCAGTGCTGACATGGATCTTGGGGTACTTCTGGAGTCTCCCCAGGGGAGTCAGTCCTAGTCTCGAATGCGGGCATGCACTTGCGCTTTCCTCCAGAGCGGTAGCAGCAGTGTCACGCAGTCCGCCGCGTGGATCAAAGGATCTATGGTTTTCCCTCGAGTCTTTCCCACGAGGCTTTCGCACGAGGCTTTCCCACAGGGCTGTCCCACGTGCACACGTGGTGGGAGTCGATCCTCGGCTTGAACGTCAAGGCAGTGCAGGGAAAACAGGTTCCTCTGGAATGGACTGACACATCTGGGGGACTCTTGGAATGGTGGCATGACCCTGGAGTTCCTCTCGCCTTTCCTGTGGAGAGCGCCTCCTCTTGAGATGCGACGGGAACGCTGGGAATTCTTTCCCTACGAAACAGGGAAAGGATCCCTCATCTCGAGCTAGGAGGCGGAAACGGGGCTCCCCTGGATGTGTGCGGGACACCTCGTGCTTCCTCTCGAGTGCAGACGGGTATGTCGGGGAACTTCTTGAGTTGCAGCAAGGGTGTGAAGGACCCTTTGGAAGTTCCAGTGGTTAGATGTGATTGGCCTCAAGAAGCCTCAGCGGAAATGGGCCTCATCTCGCCTGGAGGGCAAAACCTCCTGGATTTTCTCGAGTTGCGGCAGGTGCTCTCGACTTACGACGGGGACCTCAGGGACCCGCTCTGGTGGCCTCAGGAAAGGCCAGTCCCCATGCGAGTTCCTCGGGGGCCTCTCGGGATTCCTCTCCCGTCGATGCCGGGGCCTAAGACCTTGTGTGGAGTCGGGGCCGGAACCTGAGGATTCCTCTCCAGTGCTGACATGGATCTTGGGGTAATTCTGGAGTCTCCCCAGGGGAGTCAGTCCTCGTCTCGAATGCGGGCATGCACTTGCGCTTTCCTCCAGAGCGGTAGCAGCAGTGTCACGCAGTCCGCCGCGTGGATCAAAGCATCTATGGTTTTCCCTCGAGTCTTTCCCACAAGGCTTTCCCACGAGGCTTTCCCACAGGGCTGTCCCACGTGCACGCGTGGTAGGATTCGATCCTCGGCTTGAACGTCAAGGCAGTGCACGGAAAACCGGCTCCTCTGGAATAGACTGACACATCTGGGGGACTCTTGGAATGGTGGCACGACCCTGGAGTTCCTCTCGCCTTTCCTGTGGAGAGCGCCTCCTCTTGAGATGCGACCGGAACGCCGGGAATTCTTTCCCTACGAAACAGGGAAAGGATCCCTCATCTCGAGCTAGGAGGCGGAAACGGGGCTCCCCTGGATGTGTGCGAGACCCACGTGCTTCCTCTCGAGTGGAGACGGGTATGTCGGGGAACTTCTTGAGTTGCAGCAAGGGTGTGAAGGACCCTTTGGAAGTTCCAGTGGTTAGACGTGATTAGCCTCGAGAAGCCTCAGCGGAAATGGGCCTCATCTCGCCTGGAGGGCAAAACCTCCTGGATTTTCTCGAGTTGCGGCAGGTGCTCTCGACTTACGACGGGGACCTCAGGGACACGCTCTGGTGGCCTCAGGAAAGGCCAGTCCCCATGCGAGTTCCTCGGCGGCCTCTCGGGATTCCTCTCCCGTCGATGCTGGGGCCTAAGACCTTGTGTGGAGTCGGGGCCGGAACCTGAGGATTCCTCTCCAGTGCTGACATGGATCTTGGGGTACTTCTGGAGTCTCCCCAGGGGAGTCAGTCCTCGTCTCGAATGCGGGCATGCACTTGCGCTTTCCTCC
This sequence comes from Ovis canadensis, assembly GCF_042477335.2. Lineage (NCBI taxonomy): Eukaryota > Metazoa > Chordata > Mammalia > Artiodactyla > Bovidae > Ovis > Ovis canadensis. Next base: position 1,874,625 of record NC_091265.1, on the reverse strand, counting down.
AGAGCGGTAGCAGCAGTGTCACGCAGTCCGCCGCGTGAATCAAATGATCTATGGTTTTCCCTCGAGTCTTTCCCACGAGGCTTTCCCACGAGGCTTTCCCACAGGGCTGTCCCACGTGCACACGTGGTGGGAGTCGATCCTCGGCTTGAACGTCAAGGCAGTGCAGGAAAACAGGTTCCTCTGGAATGGACTGACACATCTGGGGGACTCTTGGAATGGTGGCACGACCCTGGAGTTCCTCTCGCCTTTCCTGTAGAGAGCGCCTCCTCTTGAGATGCGACGGGAACGCCGGGAATTCTTTCCCTACGAAACAGGGAAAGGATCCTTCATCTCGAGCTAGGAGGCGGAAACGGAGCTCCCCTGGATGTGTGCGGGACCCCACGTGCTTCCTCTCGAGTGGAGACGGGTATGTCGGGGAACTTCTTGAGTTGCAGCAAGGGTGTGAAGGACCCTTTGGAAGTTCCAGTGGTTAGATGTGATTGGCCTCGAGAAGCCTCAGCGGAAATGGGCCTCATCTCGCCTGGAGGGCAAAACCTCCTGGATTTTCTCAAGTTGCGGCAGGTGCTCTCGACTTACGACAGGGACCACAGGGACCCGCTATGGTGGCCTCAGGAAAGGCCAGTCCCCATGCGAGTTCCTCGGGGGCCTCTCGGGATTCCTCTCCCGTCGATGCCGGGGCCTAAGACCTTGTGTGGAGTCGGGGCCGGAACCTGAGGATTCCTCTGCAGTGCTGATATGGATCTTGGGGTACTTCTGGAGTCTCCCCAGGGGAGTCAGTCCTCGTCTCGAATGCGGACATGCACTTGCGCTTTCCTCCAGAGCGGTAGCAGCAGTGTCACGCAGTCCGCCGCGTGGATCAAAGGATCTATGGTTTTCCCTCGAGTCTTTCCCACGAGGCTTTCCCACGAGGCTTTCCCACAGGGCTGTCCCACGTGCACACGTGGTGGGAGTCGATCCTCGGCTTGAACGTCAAGGCAGTGCAGGGAAAACAGGTTCCTCTGGAATGGACTGACACATCTGGGGGACTCTTGGAATGGTGGCACGACCCTGGAGTTCCTCTCGCCTTTCCTGTAGAGAGCGCCTCCTCTTGAGATGCGACGGGAACGCCGGGAATTCTTTCCCTACGAAACAGGGAAAGGATCCCTCATCTCGAGCTAGGAGGCGGAAACGGGGCTCCCCTGGATGTGTGCGGGACACATCGTGCTTACTCTGGAGTGCAGACGGGTATGTCGGGGAACTTCTTGAGTTGCAGCAAGGGTGTGAAGGACCCTTTGGAAGTTCCAGTGGTTAGATGTGATTGGCCTCGAGAAGCCTCAGCGGAAATGGGCCTCATCTCGCCTGGAGGGCAAAACCTCCTGGATTTTCTCGAGTTGCGGCAGGTGCTCTCGACTTACGACGGGGACCTCAGGGACACGCTCTGGTGGCCTCAGGAAGGGCCAGTCCCCATGCGAGTTCCTCGGGGGCCTCTCGGGATTCCTCTCCCGTCGATGCCGGGGCCTAAGACCTTGTGTGGAGTCGGGGCCGGAACCTGAGGATTCCTCTCCAGTGCTGACGTGGATCTTGGGGTACTTCTGGAGTCTCCCCAGGGGAGTCAGTCCTCGTCTCGAATGCGGGCATGCACTTGCGCTTTCCTCCAGAGCGGTAGCAGCAGTGTCACGCAGTCCGCCGCGTGGATCAAAGCATCTATGGTTTTCCCTCGAGTCTTTCCCACGAGGCTTTCCCACGAGGCTTTCCCACAGGGCTGTCCCACGTGCACACGTGGTGGGAGTCGATCCTCGGCTTGAACGTCAAGGCAGTGCAGGGAAAACAGGTTCCTCTGGAATGGACTGACACATCTGGGGGACTCTTGGAATGGTGGCACGACCCTGGAGTTCCTCTCGCCTTTCCTGTGGAGAGCGCCTCCTCTTGAGATGCGAACGCCGGGAATTCTTTCCCTACGAAACAGGGAAAGGATCCCTCATCTCGAGCTAGGAGGCGGAAACGGGGCTCCCCTGGATTTGTGCGGGAACCCACGTGCTTCCTCTCGAGTGGAGACGGGTATGTCGGGGAACTTCTTGAGTTGCAGCAATGGTGTGAAGGACCCTTTGGAAGTTCCAGTGGTTAGATGTGATTGGCCTCGAGATGCCTCAGCGGAAAAGGGCCTCATCTCGCCTGGAGGGCAAAACCTCCTGGATTTTCTCGAGTTGCGGCAGGTGCTCTCGACTTACGACGGGGACCTCAGGGAACCGCTCTGGTGGCCTCAGGAAAGGCCAGTCCCCATGCGAGTTCCTCGTGGGCCTCTCGGGATTCCTCTCCCGTCGATGCCGGGGCCTAAGACCTTGTGTGGAGTCAGGGCCGGAACCTGAGGATTCCTCTCCAGTGCTGACATGGATTTGGGTTACTTCTGGAGTCTCCCCAGGGGAGTCAGTCCTCGTCTCGAATGCGGGCATGCACTTGCGCTTTCCTCCAGAGCGAGAGCAGCAGTGTCACGCAGTCCGCCGCGTGGATCAAAGGATCTATGGTTTTCCCTCGAGTCTTTCCCACGAGGCTTTCCCACGAGGCTTTCCCACAGGGCTGTCCCACGTGCACAAGTGGTGGGAGTCGATCCTCGGCTTGAACGTCAAGGCAGTGCAGGGAAAACAGGTTCCTCTGGAATGGACTGACACATCTGGGGGACTCTTGGAATGGTGGCACGACCCTTCAGTTCCTCTCGCCTTTCCTGTGGAGAGCGCCTCCTCTTGAGATGCGACCGGAACGCCGGGAATTCTTTCCCTACGAAACAGGGAAAGGATCCCTCATCTCGAGCTAGGAGGCGGAAACGGGGCTCCCCTGGATGTGTGCGAGACCCACGTGCTTCCTCTCGAGTGGAGACGGGTATGTCGGGGAACTTCTTGAGTTGCAGCAAGGGTGTGAAGGACCCTTTGGAAGTTCCAGTGGTTAGACGTGATTAGCCTCGAGAAGCCTCAGCGGAAATGGGCCTCATCTCGCCTGGAGGGCAAAACCTCCTGGATTTTCTCGAGTTGCGGCAGGTGCTCTCGACTTACGACGGGGACCTCAGGGACCCGCTCTGGTGGCCTCAGGAAAGGCCAGTCCCCATGCGAGTTCCTCGGGGGCCTCTCGGGATTCCTCTCCCGTCGATGCTGGGGCCTAAGACCTTGTGTGGAGTCGGGGCCGGAACCTGAGGATTCCTCTCCAGTCCTGACATGGATCTTGGGGTACTTCTGGAGTCTCCCCAGGGGAGTCAGTCCTTGTCTCGAATGCGGGCATGCACTTGCGCTTTCCTCCAGAGCGGTAGCAGCAGTGTCACGCAGTCCGCCGCGTGGATCAAAGGATCTATGGTTTTCCCTCGAGTCTTTCCCACGAGGCTTTCCCACGAGGCTTTCCCACAGGGCTGTCCCACGTGCACACGTGGTGGGAGTCGATCCTCGGCTTGAACGTCAAGGCAGTGCAGGGAAAACAGGTTCCTCTGGAATGGACTGACACATCTGGGGGACTCTTGGAATGGTGGCACGACCCTGGAGTTCCTCTCGCCTTTCCTGTAGAGAGCGCCTCCTCTTGAGATGCGACGGGAACGCCGGGAATTCTTTCCCTACGAAACAGGGAAAGGATCCTTCATCTCGAGCTAGGAGGCGGAAACGGAGCTCCCCTGGATGTGTGCGGGACCCCACGTGCTTCCTCTCGAGTGGAGACGGGTATGTCGGGGAACTTCTTGAGTTGCAGCAAGGGTGTGAAGGACCCTTTGGAAGTTCCAGTGGTTAGATGTGATTGGCCTCGAGAAGCCTCAGCGGAAATGGGCCTCATCTCGCCTGGAGGGCAAAACCTCCTGGATTTTCTCAAGTTGCGGCAGGTGCTCTCGACTTACGACAGGGACCACAGGGACCCGCTATGGTGGCCTCAGGAAAGGCCAGTCCCCATGCGAGTTCCTCGGGGGCCTCTCGGGATTCCTCTCCCGTCGATGCCGGGGCCTAAGACCTTGTGTGGAGTCGGGGCCGGAACCTGAGGATTCCTCTCCAGTGCTGATATGGATCTTGGGGTACTTCTGGAGTCTCCCCAGGGGAGTCAGTCCTCGTCTCGAATGCGGACATGCACTTGCGCTTTCCTCCAGAGCGGTAGCAGCAGTGTCACGCAGTCCGCCGCGTGAATCAAAGGATCTATGGTTTTCCCTCGAGTCTTTCCCACGAGGCTTTCCCACGAGGCTTTCCCACAGGGCTGTCCCACGTGCACACGTGGTGGGAGTCGATCCTCGGCCTGAACGTCAAGGCAGTGCAGGGAAAACAGGTTCCTCTGGAATGGACTGACACATCTGGGGGACTCTTGGAATGGTGGCACGACCCTGGAGTTCCTCTCGCCTTTCCTGTAGAGAGCGCCTCCTCTTGAGATGCGACGGGAACGCCGGGAATTCTTTCCCTACGAAACAGGGAAAGGATCCCTCATCTCGAGCTAGGAGGCGGAAACGGGGCTCCCCTGGATGTGTGCGGGACACATCGTGCTTACTCTGGAGTGCAGACGGGTATGTCGGGGAACTTCTTGAGTTGCAGCAAGGGTGTGAAGGACCCTTTGGAAGTTCCAGTGGTTAGATGTGATTGGCCTCGAGAAGCCTCAGCGGAAATGGGCCTCATCTCGCCTGGAGGGCAAAACCTCCTGGATTTTCTCGAGTTGCGGCAGGTGCTCTCGACTTACGACGGGGACCTCAGGGACACGCTCTGGTGGCCTCAGGAAAGGCCAGTCCCCATGCGAGTTCCTCGGGGGCCTCTCGGGATTCCTCTCCCGTCGATGCCGGGGCCTAAGACCTTGTGTGGAGTCGGGGCCGGAACCTGAGGATTCCTCTCCAGTGCTGACGTGGATCTTGGGGTACTTCTGGAGTCTCCCCAGGGGAGTCAGTCCTCGTCTCGAATGCGGGCATGCACTTGCGCTTTCCTCCAGAGCGGTAGCAGCAGTGTCACGCAGTCCGCCGCGTGGATCAAAGCATCTATGGTTTTCCCTCGAGTCTTTCCCACGAGGCTTTCCCACGAGGCTTTCCCACAGGGCTGTCCCACGTGCACACGTGGTGGGAGTCGATCCTCGGCTTGAACGTCAAGGCAGTGCAGGGAAAACAGGTTCCTCTGGAATGGACTGACACATCTGGGGGACTCTTGGAATGGTGGCACGACCCTGGAGTTCCTCTCGCCTTTCCTGTGGAGAGCGCCTCCTCTTGAGATGCGAACGCCGGGAATTCTTTCCCTACGAAACAGGGAAAGGATCCCTCATCTCGAGCTAGGAGGCGGAAACGGGGCTCCCCTGGATTTGTGCGGGAACCCACGTGCTTCCTCTCGAGTGGAGACGGGTATGTCGGGGAACTTCTTGAGTTGCAGCAATGGTGTGAAGGACCCTTTGGAAGTTCCAGTGGTTAGATGTGATTGGCCTCGAGATGCCTCAGCGGAAAAGGGCCTCATCTCGCCTGGAGGGCAAAACCTCCTGGATTTTCTCGAGTTGCGGCAGGTGCTCTCGACTTACGACGGGGACCTCAGGGAACCGCTCTGGTGGCCTCAGGAAAGGCCAGTCCCCATGCGAGTTCCTCGTGGGCCTCTCGGGATTCCTCTCCCGTCGATGCCGGGGCCTAAGACCTTGTGTGGAGTCAGGGCCGGAACCTGAGGATTCCTCTCCAGTGCTGACATGGATTTGGGGTACTTCTGGAGTCTCCCCAGGGGAGTCAGTCCTCGTCTCGAATGCGGGCATGCACTTGCGCTTTCCTCCAGAGCGAGAGCAGCAGTGTCACGCAGTCCGCCGCGTGGATCAAAGGATCTATGGTTTTCCCTCGAGTCTTTCCCACGAGGCTTTCCCACGAGGCTTTCCCACAGGGCTGTCCCACGTGCACAAGTGGTGGGAGTCGATCCTCGGCTTGAACGTCAAGGCAGTGCAGGGAAAACAGGTTCCTCTGGAATGGACTGACACATCTGGGGGACTCTTGGAATGGTGGCACGACCCTTCAGTTCCTCTCGCCTTTCCTGTGGAGAGCGCCTCCTCTTGAGATGCGACCGGAACGCCGGGAATTCTTTCCCTACGAAACAGGGAAAGGATCCCTCATCTCGAGCTAGGAGGCGGAAACGGGGCTCCCCTGGATGTGTGCGAGACCCACGTGCTTCCTCTCGAGTGGAGACGGGTATGTCGGGGAACTTCTTGAGTTGCAGCAAGGGTGTGAAGGACCCTTTGGAAGTTCCAGTGGTTAGACGTGATTAGCCTCGAGAAACCTCAGCGGAAATGGGCCTCATCTCGCCTGGAGGGCAAAACCTCCTGGATTTTCTCGAGTTGCGGCAGGTGCTCTCGACTTACGACGGGGACCTCAGGGACCCGCTCTGGTGGCCTCAGGAAAGGCCAGTCCCCATGCGAGTTCCTCGGGGGCCTCTCGGGATTCCTCTCCCGTCGATGCTGGGGCCTAAGACCTTGTGTGGAGTCGGGGCCGGAACCTGAGGATTCCTCTCCAGTCCTGACATGGATCTTGGGGTACTTCTGGAGTCTCCCCAGGGGAGTCAGTCCTTGTCTCGAATGCGGGCATGCACTTGCGCTTTCCTCCAGAGCGGTAGCAGCAGTGTCACGCAGTCCGCCGCGTGGATCAAAGGATCTATGGTTTTCCCTCGAGTCTTTCCCACGAGGCTTTCCCACGAGGCTTTCCCACAGGGCTGTCCCACGTGCACACGTGGTGGGAGTCGATCCTCGGCTTGAACGTCAAGGCAGTGCAGGGAAAACAGGTTCCTCTGGAATGGACTGACACATCTGGGGGACTCTTGGAATGGTGGCACGACCCTGGAGTTCCTCTCGCCTTTCCTGTAGAGAGCGCCTCCTCTTGAGATGCGACGGGAACGCCGGGAATTCTTTCCCTACGAAACAGGGAAAGGATCCTTCATCTCGAGCTAGGAGGCGGAAACGGAGCTCCCCTGGATGTGTGCGGGACCCCACGTGCTTCCTCTCGAGTGGAGACGGGTATGTCGGGGAACTTCTTGAGTTGCAGCAAGGGTGTGAAGGACCCTTTGGAAGTTCCAGTGGTTAGATGTGATTGGCCTCGAGAAGCCTCAGCGGAAATGGGCCTCATCTCGCCTGGAGGGCAAAACCTCCTGGATTTTCTCAAGTTGCGGCAGGTGCTCTCGACTTACGACAGGGACCACAGGGACCCGCTATGGTGGCCTCAGGAAAGGCCAGTCCCCATGCGAGTTCCTCGGGGGCCTCTCGGGATTCCTCTCCCGTCGATGCCGGGGCCTAAGACCTTGTGTGGAGTCGGGGCCGGAACCTGAGGATTCCTCTCCAGTGCTGATATGGATCTTGGGGTACTTCTGGAGTCTCCCCAGGGGAGTCAGTCCTCGTCTCGAATGCGGACATGCACTTGCGCTTTCCTCCAGAGCGGTAGCAGCAGTGTCACGCAGTCCGCCGCGTGGATCAAAGGATCTATGGTTTTCCCTCGAGTCTTTCCCACGAGGCTTTCCCACGAGGCTTTCCCACAGGGCTGTCCCACGTGCACACGTGGTGGGAGTCGATCCTCGGCCTGAACGTCAAGGCAGTGCAGGGAAAACAGGTTCCTCTGGAATGGACTGACACATCTGGGGGACTCTTGGAATGGTGGCACGACCCTGGAGTTCCTCTCGCCTTTCCTGTAGAGAGCGCCTCCTCTTGAGATGCGACGGGAACGCCGGGAATTCTTTCCCTACGAAACAGGGAAAGGATCCCTCATCTCGAGCTAGGAGGCGGAAACGGAGCTCCCCTGGATGTGTGCGGGACCCCACGTGCTTCCTCTCGAGTGGAGACGGGTATTTCGGGGAAATTCTTGAGTTGCAGCAAGGGTGTGAAGGACCCTTTGGAAGTTCCAGTGGTTAGATGTGATTGGCCTCGAGAAGCCTCAGCGGAAATGGGCCTCATCTCGCCTGGAGGGCAAAACCTCCTGGATTTTCTCGAGTTGCGGCAGGTGCTCTCGACTTACGACGGGGACCTCAGGGACACGCTCTGGTGGCCTCAGGAAGGGCCAGTCCCCATGCGAGTTCCTCGGGGGCCTCTCGGGATTCCTCTCCCGTCGATGCCGGGGCCTAAGACCTTGTGTGGAGTCGGGGCCGGAACCTGAGGATTCCTCTCCAGTGCTGACATGGATCTTGGGGTAGTTCTGGAGTCTCCCCAGGGGAGTCAGTCCTCGTCTCGAATGCGGGCATGCACTTGCGCTTTCCTCCAGAGCGGTAGCAGCAGTTTCACGCAGTCCGCCGCGTGGATCAAAGGATCTATGGTTTTCCCTCGAGTCTTTCCCACGAGGCTTTCCCACGAGGCTTTCCCACAGGGCTGTCCCACGTGCACACGTGTTGGGAGTCGATCCTCGGCTTGAACGTCAAGGCAGTGCAGGGAAAACAGGTTCCTCTGGAATGGACTGACACATCTGGGGGACTCTTGGAATGGTGGCACGACCCTGGAGTTCCTCTCGCCTTTCCTGTGGAGAGCGCCTCCTCTTGAGATGCGACGGGAACGCCGGGAATTCTTTCCCTACGAAACAGGGAAAGGATCCCTCATCTCGAGCTAGGAGGCGGAAACGGGGCTCCCCTGGATGTGTGCGGGACCCCACGTGCTTCCTCTCGAGTGGAGACGGGTATGTCGGGGAACTTCTTGAGTTGCAGCAATGGTGTGAAGGACCCTTTGGAAGTTCCAGTGGTTAGATGTGATTGGCCTCGAGAAGCCTCAGCGGAAATGGGCCTCATCTCGCCTGGAGGGCAAAACCTCCTGGATTTTCTCGAGTTGCGGCAGGTGCTCTCGACTTACGACGGGGACCTCAGGGACCCGCTCTGGTGGCCTCAGGAAAGGCCAGTCCCCATGCGAGTTCCTCGGGGGCCTCTCGGGATTCCTCTCCCGTCGATGCCGGGGCCTAAGACCTTGTGTGGAGTCGGGGCCGGAACCTGAGGATTCCTCTCCAGTGCTGACATGGATCTTGGGGTACTTCTGGAGTCTCCCCAGGGGAGTCAGTCCTCGTCTCGAATGCGGGCATGCACTTGCGCTTTCCTCCAGAGCGGTAGCAGCAGTGTCACGAAGTCCGCCGCGTGGATCAAGGGATCTATGGTTTTCCCTCGAGTCTTTCCCACGAGGCTTTCCCACGAGGCTTTCCCACAGGGCTGTCCCACGTGCACACGTGGTGGGAGTCGATCCTCGGCTTGAACGTCAAGGCAGTGCAGGGAAAACAGGTTCCTCTGGAATGGACTGACACATCTGGGGGACTCTTGGAATGGTGGCACGACCCTGGAGTTCCTCTCGCCTTTCCTGTGGAGAGCGCCTCCTCTTGAGATGCGACGGGAACGCCGGGAATTCTTTCCTTAGGAAACAGGGAAAGGATCCCTCACCTCGAGCTAGGGGGCGGAAACGGAGCTCCCCTGGATGTGTGCGGGACCCCACGTGCTTCCTCTCGAGTGGAGACGGGTATGTCGGGGAACTTCTTGAGTTGCAGCAAGGGTGTGAAGGACCCTTTGGAAGTTCCAGTGGTTAGACGTGATTAGCCTCGAGAAGCCTCAGCGGAAATGGGCCTCATCTCGCCTGGAGGGCAAAACCTCCTGGATTTTCTCGAGTTGCGGCAGGTGCTCTCGACTTACGACGGGGACCTCAGGGACCCGCTCTGGTGGCCTCAGGAAAGGCCAGTCCCTATGCGAGTTCCTCGGGGGCCTCTCGGGATTCCTCTCCCGTCGATGCTGGGGCCTAAGACCTTGTGTGGAGTCGGGGCCGGAACCTGAGGATTCCTCTCCAGTGCTGACATGGATCTTGGGGTACTTCTGGAGTCTCCCCAGGGGAGTCAGTCCTCGTCTCGAATGCGGGCATGCACTTGCGCTTTCCTCCAGAGCGGTAGCAGCAGTGTCACGCAGTCCGCCGCGTGGATCAAAGGATCTATGGTTTTCCCTCGAGTCTTTCCCACGAGGCTTTCCCACGAGGCTTTCCACAGGGATGTCCCACGTTCACACGTGGTGGGACTCGATTCTCGGCTTGAACGTCAAGGCAGTGCAGGGAAAACAGGTTCCTCTGGAATGGACTGACACATCTGGGGGACTCTTGGAATGGTGGCACGACCCTGGAGTTCCTGTCGCCTTTCCTGTGGAGAGCGCCTCCTCTTGAGATGCGACGGGAACGCCGGGAATTCTTTCCCTACGAAACAGGGAAAGGATCCCTCATCTCGAGCTAGGAGGCGGAAATGGGGCTCCCCTGAATGTGTGCGGGACACCACGTGCTTCCTCTCGAGTGGAGACGAATATGTCGGGGAACTTCTTGAGTTGCAGCAAGGGTGTGAAGGACCCTTTGGAAGTTCCAGTGGTTAGATGTGATTGGCCTCGAGAAGCCTCAGCGGAAATGGGCCTCATCTCGCCTGGAGGGCAAAACCTCCTGGATTTTCTCGAGTTGCGGCAGGTGCTCTCGACTTACGATGGGGACCTCAGGGACCCGCTCTGGTGGCCTCAGGAAAGGCCAGTCCCCATGCGAGTTCCTCGGGGGCCTCTCGGCATTACTCTCCCGTCGATGCCGGGGCCTAAGACCTTGTGTGGAGTCGGGGCCGGAACCTGAGGATTCCTCTCCAGTGCTGACATGGATCTTGGGGTACTTCTGGAGTCTCCCCAGGGGAGTCAGTCCTCGTCTCGAATGCGGGCATGCACTTGCGCTTTCCTCCAGAGCGGTAGCAGCAGTGTCACGCAGTCCGCCGCGTGGATCAAAGGATCTATGGTTTTCCCTCGAGTCTTTCCCACGAGGCTTTCCCACGAGGCTTTCCCACAGGGCTGTCCCACGTGCACACGTGGTGGGAGTCGATCCTCGGCTTGAACGTCAAGGCAGTGCAGGGAAAACAGGTTCCTCTGGAATGGACTGACACATCTGGGGGACTCTTGGAATGGTGTCACGACCCTGGAGTTCCTCTCGCCTTTCCTGTGGAGAGCGCCTCCTCTTGAGATGCGACGGGAACGCCGGAATTCTTTCCCTACGAAACAGGGAAAGGATCCCTCATCTCGAGCTAGGAGGCAGAAACGGGGCTCCCCTGGATGTGTGCGGGACCCCACGTGCTTCCTCTCGAGTAGAGACGGGTATGTCGGGGAACTTCTTGAGTTGCAGCAAGGGTGTGAAGGACCCTTTGGAAGTTCCAGTGGTTAGACGTGATTAGCCTCGAGAAACCTCAGCGGAAATGGGCCTCATCTCGCCTGGAGGGCAAAACCTCCTGGATTTTCTCGAGTTGCGGCAGGTGCTCTCGACTTACGACGGGGACCTCAGGGACCCGCTCTGGTGGCCTCAGGAAAGGCCAGTCCCCATGCGAGTTCCTCGGGGGCCTCTCGGGATTCCTCTCCCGTCGATGCCGGGGCCTAAGACCTTGTGTGGAGTCGGGGCCGGAACCTGAGGATTCCTCTCCAGTGCTGACATGGATCTTGGGGTACTTCTGGAGTCTCCCCAGGGGAGTCAGTCCTCGTCTCGAATGCGGGCATGCACTTGCGCTTTCCTCCAGAGCGGTAGCAGCAGTGTCACGCAGTCCACCGCGTGGATCAAAGTATCTATTGTTTTCCCTCGTGTCTTTCCCACGAGGCTTTCCCACGAGGCTTTCCCACAGGGCTGTCCCACGTGCACACGTGGTGGGAGTCGATCCTCGGCTTGAACGTCAAGGCAGTGCAGGGAAAACATGTTCCTCTGGAATGGACTGACACATCTGGGGGACTCTTGAAATGGTGGCACGACCCTGGAGTTCCTCTCGCCTTTCCTGTGGAGAGCGCCTAATCTTGAGATGCGACGGGAACGCCGGGAATTCTTTCCCTACGAAACAGGGAAAGGATCCCTCATCTCGAGCTAGGAGGCGGAAACGGGGCTCCCCTGGATGTTTGCGGGACCCCACGTGCTTCCTCTTGAGTGGAGACGGGTATGTCGGGGAACTTCTTGAGTTGCTGCAAGGGTGTGAAGGACCCTTTGGAAGTTCCAGTGGTTAGAAGTGATTAGCCTCGAGAAGCCTCAGCGGAAATGGGCCTCATCTCGCCTGGAGAGCAAAACCTCCTGGATTTTCTCTAGTTGCTGCAGGTGCTCTCGACTTACGACGGGGACCTCAGAGACCCGCTCTGGTGGCCTCAGGAAAGGCCAGTCCCCATGCGAGTTCCTCGGGTCCTCTCGGGATTCCTCTCCCGTCGATGCTGGGGCCTACGACCTTGTGTGGAGTCGGGGCCGGAACCTGAGGATTCCTCTCCAGTGCTGACATGGATCTTGGGGTACTTCTGGAGTCTCCCCAGGGGAGTCAGTCCTCGTCTCGAATGCGGGCATGCACTTGCGCTTTCCTCCAGAGCGGTAGCAGCAGTGTCACGCACTCCGCCGCGTGGATCAAAGGATCTATGGTTTTCCCTCGAATCTTTCCCACGAGGCTTTCCCACGAGGCTTTCCCACACGGCTGTCCCACGTGCACACGTGTTGGGAGTCGATCCTCGGCTTGAACGTCAAGGCAGTGCAGGGAAAACAGGTTCCTCTGGAATGGACTGACACATCTGGGGGTCTCTGGGAATGGTGGCACGACACTGGAGTTCCTCTCGCCTTTCCTGTGGAGTGCGCCTCCTCTTGAGATGCGACGGGAATGCCGGGAATTCTTTCCCTACGAAACAGGGAAAGGATCCCTCATCTCGAGCTAGGAGGCGGAAACCGGGGTCCCCTCGATGTGTGCGGGACCCCACTTGCTCCTCTCGAGTGGAGACGGGTATGTCGCGGAACTGCTTGAGTTGCAGCAAGGGTGTGAAGGACCCTTTGGAAGTTCCAGTGGTTAGATGTGATTAGCCTCGAGAAGCCTCAGCGGAAATGGGCCTCATCTCGCCTGGAGGGCAAAACCTCCTGGATTTTCTCGAGTTGCGGCAGGTGCTCTCGACTTACGACGGGGACCTCAGGGACCCGCTCTGGTGGCCTCAGGAAAGGCCAGTCCCCATGCGAGTTCCACGGGGGCCTCTGGGGATTCCTCTCCCGTCGATGCCGGGGCCTAAGACCTTGTGTGGAGTCGGTGCCGGAACCTGAGGATTCCTCGCCAGTGCTGACATGGATCTTGGGGTACTTCTGGAGTTTCCCCAGGGGAGTCAGTCCTCGTCTCGAATGCGGGCATGCACTTGCGCTTTCCTCCAGAGCGGTAGCAGCAGTGTCACGCAGACTGCCGTGTGGATCAAAGGATCTATGGTTTTCCCTCGAGTCTTTCCCACGAGGCTTTCCCACGAGGCTTTCCCACAGGGCTGTCCCACGAGCACACGTGGTGGGAGTCGATCCTCGGCTTGAACGTCAAGGCAGTGCAGGGAAAACAGGTTCCTCTGTAATGGACTGACACATATGGGGTCTCTTGGAATGGTGGCACGACCCTGGAGTTCCTCTCGCCTTTCCTGTGGGAGTGCCTCCTCTTGAGATGCGACGGGAACGCCGGGAATTCTTTCCCTACGAAACAGGGAAAGGATCCCACATCTCGAGCTAGGAGGTGGAAACGGGGCTACCCTGGATGTGTGCGGGACCCTCGTGCTTCCTCTCGAGTGGAGACGGGTATGTCGGGGAACTTCTAGAGTTGCAGCAAGGGTGTGAAGGACGCTTTGGAAGTTCCAGTGGTTAGATGTGATTAGCCTCGAGAAGCCTCAGCGGAAATGGGCTTCATCTCGCCTGGAGGGCAAAATCTCCTGGATTTTCTCGAGTTGCGGCAGGTGCTCTCGACTTACGACGGGGACCTCAGGGACCCGCTCTGGTGACCTCAGGAAAGGCCAGTCCCCATGCGAGTTCCTCGGGGGCCTCTCGGGATTCCTCTCCCGTCATGCCGGGGCCTAAGACCTTGTGTGGAATCGGGGCCGGGACCTGAAGATTCCTCTCCAGTGCTGACATGGATCTTGGGGTACTTCTGGAGTCTCCCCAGGGGAGTCAGTCCTCGTCTCGAATGCGGGCATGCACTTGCGCTTTCCTCCAGAGCGGTAGCAGCAGTGTCACGCAGTCCGCCGCGTGGATCAAAGGACCTATGGTTTTCCCTCGAGTCTTTCCCACGAGGCTTTCCCACGAGGCTTTCCACAGGGCTGTCCCACGTTCACACGTGGTGGGACTCGATTCTTGGCTTGAACGTCAAGGCATTGCAGGGAAAACAGGTTCCTCTGGAATGGACTGACACATCTGGGGGACTCTTGGAATGGTGGCACGACCCTGGAGTTCCTCTCGCCTTTCCTGTGGAGAGCGCCTCCTCTTGAGATGCGACGGGAACGCCGGGAATTCTTTCCCTACGAAACAGGGAAAGGATCCCTCATCTCGAGCTAGGAGGCGGAAACGGGGCTCCCCTGGATGTTTACGGGACCCCACGTGCTTCCTCTCGAGTGGAGACGAATATGTCGGGGAACTTCTTGAGTTGCAGCAAGGGTGTGAAGGACCCTTTGGAAGTTCCAGTGGTTAGACGTGATTAGCCTCGAGAAACCTCAGCGGAAATGGGCCTCATCTCGCCTGGAGGGCAAAACCTCCTGGATTTTCTCGAGTTGCGGCAGGTGCTCTCGACTTACGACGGGGACCTCAGGGACACGCTCTGGTGGCCTCAGGAAAGGCCAGTCCCCATGCGAGTTCCTCGGGGGCCTCTCGGGATTCCTCTCCCATCGATGCCGGGGCCTAAGACCTTGTGTGGAGTCGGGGCCGGAACCTGAGGATTCCTCTCCAGTGCTGACATGGATCTTGGGGTACTTCTGGAGTCTCCCCAGGGGAGTCAGTCCTCGTCTCGAATGCGGGCATGCACTTGCGCTTTCCTCCAGAGCGGTAGCAGCAGTGTCACGCAGTCCGCCGCGTGGATCAAAGGATCTATGGTTTTCCCTCGAGTCTTTCCCACGAGGCTTTCCCACGAGGCTTTCCCACAGGGCTGTCCCACGTGCACACGTGGTGGGAGTCGATCCTCGGCTTGAACATCAAGGCAGTGCAGGGAAAACAGGTTCCTCTGTAATGGACTGACACATCTGGGGGACTCTTGGAATGTTGGCACGACCCTGGAGTTCCTCTCGCCTTTCCTGTGGAGAGCGCCTCCTCTTGAGATGCGACGGGAACGCCGGGAATTCTTTCCCTACGAAACAGGGAAAGGATCCCTCATCTCGAGCTAGGAGGCGGAAACGGGGCTCCCCTGGATGTGTGCGGGACCCCACGTGCTTCCTCTCGAGTGGAGACGGGTATGTCGGGGAACTTCTTGAGTTGCAGCAAGGGTGTGAAGGTCCCTTTGGAAGTTCCAGTGGTTAGATGTGATTAGCCTCGAGAAGCCTCAGCGGAAATGGGCTTCATCTCGCCTGGAGGGCAAAATCTCCTGGATTTTCTCGAGTTGCGGCAGGTGCTCTCGATTTACGACGGGGACCTCAGGGACCCGCTCTGGTGACCTCAGGAAAGGCCAGTCCCCATGCGAGTTCCTCGGGGGCCTCTCGGGATTCCTCTCCCGTCGATGCCGGGGCCTAAGACCTTGTGTGGAATCGGGGCCGGGACCTGAGGATTCCTCTCCAGTGCTGACATGGATCTTGGGGTACTTCTGGAGTCTCCCCAGGGGAGTCAGTCCTCGTCTCGAATGCGGGCATGCACTTGCGCTTTCCTCCAGAGCGGTAGCAGCAGTGTCACGCAGTCCGCCGCGTGGATCAAAGGATCTATGGTTTTCCCTCGAGTCTTTCCCACGAGGCTTTCCCACGAGGCTTTCCCACAGGGCTGTCCCACGTGCACACGTGATGGGAGTCGATCCTCGGCTTGAACGTCAAGGCAGTGCAGGGAAAACAGGTTCCTCTGGAATGGACTGACACATCAGGGGGACTCTTGGAATGGTGTCACGACCCTGGAGTTCCTCTCGCCTTTCCTGTGGAGAGCGCCTCCTCTTGAGATGCGACGGGAACGCCGGAATTCTTTCCCTACGAAACAGGGAAAGGATCCCTCATCTCGAGCTAGGAGGCAGAAACGGGGCTCCCCTGGATGTGTGCGGGACCCCACGTGCTTCCTCTCGAGTAGAGACGGGTATGTCGGGGAACTTCTTGAGTTGCAGCAAGGGTGTGAAGGACCCTTTGGAAGTTCCAGTGGTTAGACGTGATTAGCCTCGAGAAGCCTCAGCGGAAATGGGCCTCATCTCGCCTGGAGGGCAAAACCTCCTGGATTTTCTCGAGTTGCGGCAGGTGCTCTCGACTTACGACGGGGACCTCAGGGACCCGCTCTGGTGGCCTCAGGAAAGGCCAGTCCCTATGCGAGTTCCTCGGGGGCCTCTCGGGATTCCTCTCCCGTCGATGCCGGGGCCTAAGACCTTGTGTGGAGTCGGGCCGGAACCTGAGGATTCCTCTCCAGTGCTGACATGGATCTTGGGGTACTTCTGGAGTCTCCCCAGGGGAGTCAGTCCTCGTCTCGAATGCGGGCATGCACTTGCGCTTTCCTCCAGAGCGGTAGCAGCAGTGTCACGCAGTCCACCGCGTGGATCAAAGGATCTATTGTTTTCCCTCGTGTCTTTCCCACGAGGCTTTCCCACGAGGCTTTCCCACAGGGCTGTCCCACGTGCACACGTGGTGGGAGTCGATCCTCGGCTTGAACGTCAAGGCAGTGCAGGGAAAACATGTTCCTCTGGAATGGACTGACACATCTGGGGGACTCTTGAAATGGTGGCACGACCCTGGAGTTCCTCTCGCCTTTCCTGTGGAGAGCGCCTCCTCTTGAGATGCGACGGGAACGCCGGGAATTCTTTCCCTACGAAACAGGGAAAGGATCCCTCATCTCGAGCTAGGAGGCGGAAACGGGGCTCCCCTGGATGTGTGCGGGACCCCACGTGCTTCCTCTTGAGTGGAGACGGGTATGTCGGGGAACTTCTTGAGTTGCTGCAAGGGTGTGAAGGACCCTTTGGAAGTTCCAGTGGTTAGAAGTGATTAGCCTCGAGAAGCCTCAGCGGAAATGGGCCTCATCTCGCCTGGAGAGCAAAACCTCCTGGATTTTCTCTAGTTGCTGCAGGTGCTCTCGACTTACGACGGGGACCTCAGAGACCCGCTCTGGTGGCCTCAGGAAAGGCCTGTCCCCATGCGAGTTCCTCGGGTCCTCTCAGGATTCCTCTCCCGTCGATGCCGGGGCCTAAGACCTTGTGTGGAGTCGGGGCCGGAACCTGAGGATTCCTCTCCAGTGCTGACATGGATCTTGGGGTACTTCTGGAGTCTCCCCAGGGGAGTCAGTCCTCGTCTCGAATGCGGGCATGCACTTGCGCTTTCCTCCAGAGCGGTAGCAGCAGTGTCACGCAGACTGCCGTGTGGATCAAAGGATCTATGGTTTTCCCTCGAGTCTTTCCCACGAGGCTTTCCCACGAGGCTTTCCCACAGGGCTGTCCCACGAGGACACGTGGTGGGAGTCGATCCTCGGCTTGAACGTCAAGGCAGTGCAGGGAAAACAGGTTCCTCTGTAATGGACTGACACATATGGGGTCTCTTGGAATGGTGGCACGACCCTGGAGTTCCTCTCGCCTTTCCTGTGGCAGTGCCTCCTCTTGAGATGCGACGGGAACGCCGGGAATTCTTTCCCTACGAAACAGGGAAAGGATCCCACATCTCGAGCTAGGAGGTGGAAACGGGGCTACCCTGGATGTGTGCGGGACCCTCGTGCTTCCTCTCGAGTGGAGACGGGTATGTCGGGGAACTTCTAGAGTTGCAGCAAGGGTGTGAAGGACGCTTTGGAAGTTCCAGTGGTTAGATGTGATTAGCCTCGAGAAGCCTCAGCGGAAATGGGCTTCATCTCGCCTGGAGGGCAAAATCTCCTGGATTTTCTCGAGTTGCGGCAGGTGCTCTCGACTTACGACGGGGACCTCAGGGACCCGCTCTGGTGACCTCAGGAAAGGCCAGTCCCCATGCGAGTTCCTCGGGGGCCTCTCGGGATTCCTCTCCCGTCGATGCCGGGGCCTAAGACCTTGTGTGGAATCGGGGCCGGGACCTGAGGATTCCTCTCCAGTGCTGACATGGATCTTGGGGTACTTCTGGAGTCTCCCCAGGGGAGTCAGTCCTCGTCTCGAATGCGGGCATGCACTTGCGCTTTCCTCCAGAGCGGTAGCAGCAGTGTCACGCAGTCCGCCGCGTGGATCAAAGGACCTATGGTTTTCCCTCGAGTCTTTCCCACGAGGCTTTCCCACGAGGCTTTCCACAGGGCTGTCCCACGTTCACACGTGGTGGGACTCGATTCTTGGCTTGAACGTCAAGGCATTGCAGGGAAAACAGGTTCCTCTGGAATGGACTGACACATCTGGGGGACTCTTGGAATGGTGGCACGACCCTGGAGTTCCTCTCGCCTTTCCAGTGGAGAGCGCCTCCTCTTGAGATGCGACGGGAACGCCGGGAATTCTTTCCCTACGAAACAGGGAAAGGATCCCTCATCTCGAGCTAGGAGGCGGAAACGGGGCTCCCCTGGATGTTTGCGGGACCCCACGTGCTTCCTCTCGAGTGGAGACGAATATGTCGGGGAACTTCTGGAGTTGCAGCAAGGGTGTGAAGGACCCTTTGGAAGTTCCAGTGGTTAGACGTGATTAGCCTCGAGAAGCCTCAGCGGAAATGGGCCTCATCTCGCCTGGAGGGCAAAACCTCCTGGATTTTCTCGAGTTGCGGCAGGTGCTCTCGACTTACGACGGGGACCTCAGGGACCCGCTCTGGTGGCCTCAGGAAAGGCCAGTCCCCATGCGAGTTCCTCGGGGGCCTCTCGGGATTCCTCTCCCGTCGATGCCGGGGCCTTAGACCTTGTGTGGAGTCGGGGCCGGAACCTGAGGATTCCTCTCCAGTGCTGACATGGATCTTGGGGTACTTCTGGAGTCTCCCCAGGGGAGTCAGTCCTCGTCTCGAATGCGGGCATGCACTTGCGCTTTCCTCCAGAGCGGTAGCAGCAGTGTCACGCAGTCCGCCGCGTGGATCAAAGGATCTATGGTTTTCCCTCGAGTCTTTCCCACGAGGCTTTCCCACAGGGCTGTCCCACGTGCACACGTGGTGGGAGTCGATCTTCGGCTTGAACGTCAAGGCATTGCAGGGAAAACAGGTTCCTCTGGAATGGACTGACATATCTGGGGGACTCTTGGAATGGTGACACGACCCTGGAGTTCCTCTCGCCTTTCCAGTGGAGAGCGCCTCCTCTTGAGATGCGACGGGAACGCCGGGAATTCTTTCCCTACGAAACAGGGAAAGGATCCCTCATCTCGAGCTAGGAGGCGGAAACGGGGCTCCCCTGGATGTTTGCGGGACCCCACGTGCTTCCTCTCGAGTGGAGACGAATATGTCGGGGAACTTCTTGAGTTGCAGCAAGGGTGTGAAGGACCCTTTGGAAGTTCCAGTGGTTAGACGTGATTAGCCTCGAGAAGCCTCAGCGGAAATGGGCCTCATCTCGCCTGGAGGGCAAAACCTCCTGGATTTTCTCGAGTTGTGGCAGGTGCTCTCGACTTACGACGGGGACCTCAGGGACCCGCTCTGGTGGCCTCAGGAAAGGCCAGTCCCCATGCGAGTTCCTCGGGGGCCTCTCGGGATTCCTCTCCCGTCGATGCCGGGGCCTAAGACCTTTGTGGAGTCGTGGCCGGAACCTGAGGATTCCTCTCCAGTGCTGACATGGATCTTGGGGTACTTCTGGAGTCTCCCCAGGGGAGTCAGTCCTCGTCTCGAATGCGGGCATGCACTTGCGCTTTCCTCCAGAGCGGTAGCAGCAGTGTCACGCAGTCCGCCGCGTGGATCAAAGGATCTATGGTTTTCCCTCGAGTCTTTCCCACGAGGCTTTCCCACGAGGCTTTCCCACAGGGCTGTCCCACGTGCACACGTGGTGGGAGTCGATCCTCGGCTTGAACGTCAAGGCAGTGCAGGGAAAACAGGTTCCTCTGGAATGGACTGACACATCTGGGGGACTCTTGGAATGGTGTCACGACCCTGGAGTTCCTCTCGCCTTTCCTGTGGAGAGCGCCTCCTCTTGAGATGCGACGGGAACGCCGGAATTCTTTCCCTACGAAACAGGGAAAGGATCAATCATCTCGAGCTAGGAGGCGGAAACGGGGCTCCCCTGGATGTGTGCGGGACCCCACGTGCTTCCTCTCGAGTGGAGACGGGTATGTCGGGGAACTTCTTGAGTTGCAGCAAGGGTGTGAAGGACCCTTTGGAAGTTCCAGTGGTTAGACGTGATTAGCCTCGAGAAACCTCAGCGGAAATGGGCCTCATCTCGCCTGGAGGGCAAAACCTCCTGGATTTTCTCGAGTTGCGGCAGGTGCTCTCGACTTACTACGGGGACCTCAGGGACCCGCTCTGGTGGCCTCAGGAAAGGCCAGTCCCCATGCGAGTTCCTCGGGGGCCTCTCGGGATTCCTCTCCCGTCGATGCCGGGGCCTAAGACCTTGTGTGGAGTCGGGGCCGGAACCTGAGGATTCCTCTCCAGTGCTGACATGGATCTTGGGGTACTTCTGGAGTCTCCCCAGGGGAGTCAGTCCTCGTCTCGAATGCGGGCATGCACTTGCGCTTTCCTCCAGAGCGGTAGCAGCAGTGTCACGCAGTCCGCCGCGTGGATCAAAGGATCTATGGTTTTCCCTCGAGTCTTTCCCACGAGGCTTTCCCACAGGGCTGTCCCACGTGCACACGTGGTGGGAGTCGATCTTCGGCTTGAACGTCAAGGCAGTGCAGGGAAAACAGGTTCCTCTGTAATGGACTGACACATCTGGGGGACTCTTGGAATGGTGGCACGACCCTGGAGTTCCTCTCGCCTTTCCTGTGGAGAGCGCCTCCTCTTGAGATGCGACGGGAACGCCGGGAATTCTTTCCCTACGAAACAGGGAAAGGATCCCTCATCTCGAGCTAGGAGGCGGAAACGGGGCTCCCCTGGATGTGTGCGGGACCCCACGTGCTTCCTCTCGAGTGGAGACGGGTATGTCGGGGAACTTCTTGAGTTGCAGCAAGGGTGTGAAGGACCCTTTGGAAGTTCCAGTGGTTAGACGTGATTAGCCTCGAGAAGCCTCAGCGGAAATGGGCCTCATCTCGCCTGGAGGGCAAAACCTCCTGGATTTTCTCGAGTTGTGGCAGGTGCTCTCGACTTACGATGGGGACCTCAGGGACCCGCTCTGGTGGCCTCAGGAATGGCCAGTCCCCATGCGAGTTCCACGTGGGCCTCTCGGGATTCCTCTCCCGTCGATGCCGGGGCCTAAGACCTTGTGTGGAGTCGGGGCCGGAACCTGAGGATTCCTCTCCAGTGCTGACATGGATCCTGGGGTACTTCTGGAGTCTCCCCAGGGGAGTCAGTCCTCGTCTCGAATGCGGGCATGCACTTGCGCTTTCCTCCAGAGCGGTAGCAGCAGTGTCACCCAGTCTGCCGCGTGGATCAAAGGATCTATGGTTTTCCCTCGAGTCTTTCCCACGAGGCTTTCCCACGAGGCTTTCCCACAGGGCTGTCCCACGTGCACACGTTGTGGGAGTGGATCCTCTACTTGAACGTCAAGGCAGTGCAGGGAAAACAGGTTCCTCTGGAATGGACTGACACATCTGGGGGACTCTTGGAATGGTGGCACGACCCTGGAGTTCCTCTCGCCTTTCCTGTGGAGAGCGCCTCCTCTTGAGATGCGACGGGAACGCCGGGAATTCTTTCCCTACGAAACAGGGAAAGGATCCCTCATCTCGAGCTAGGAGGCGGAAACGGGGCTCCCCTGGATGTGTGCGGGACCCCACGTGCTTCCTCTCGAGTGGAGACGGGTATGTCGGGGAACTTCTTGAGTTCCAGCAAGGGTGTGAAGGACCCTTTGGAAGTTCCAGTGGTTAGACGTGATTAGCCTCGAGAAGCCTCAGCGGAAATGGGCCTCATCTCGCCTGGAGGGCAAAACCTCCTGGATTTTCTCGAGTTGCGGCAGGTGCTCTCAACTTACGACGGGGACCTCAGGGACCCGCTCTGGTGGCCTCAGGAAAGGCCAGTCCCCATGCGAGTTCCTCTGGGGCCTCTCGGGATTCCTCTCCCGTCGATGCCGGGGCCTAAGACCTTGTGTGGAGTCGGGGCCGGAACCTGAGGATTCCTCTCCAGTGCTGACATGGATCTTGGGGTACTTCTGGAGTCTCCCCAGGGGAGTCAGTCCTCGTCTCGAATGCGGGCATGCACTTGCGCTTTCCTCCAGAGCGGTAGCAGCAGTGTCACGCAGTCCGCCGCGTGGATCAAAGGATCTATGGTTTTCCCTCGAGTCTTTCCCACGAGGCTTTCCCACGAGGCTTTCCCTCAGGGCTGTCCCACGTGCACACGTGGTGGGAGTGGAACCTCGGCTTGAACGTCAAGGCAGTGCAGGGAAAACAGGTTCCTCTGGAATGGACTGACACATCTGGGGGACTCTTGGAATGGTGTCACGACCCTGGAGTTCCTCTCGCCTTTCCTGTGGAGAGCGCCTCCTCTTGAGATGCGACGGGAACGCCGGAATTCTTTCCCTACGAAACAGGGAAAGGATCAATCATCTCGAGCTAGGAGGCGGAAACGGGGCTCCCCTGGATGTGTGCGGGACCCCACGTGCTTCCTCTCGAGTGGAGACGGGTATGTCGGGGAACTTCTTGAGTTGCAGCAAGGGTGTGAAGGACCCTTTGGAAGTTCCAGTGGTTAGACGTGATTATCCTCGAGAAGCCTCAGCGGAAATGGGCCTCATCTCGCCTGGAGGGCAAAACCTCCTGGATTTTCTCGAGTTGCGGCAGGTGCTCTCGACTTACGACGGGGACCTCAGGGACCCGCTCTGGTGGCCTCAGGAAAGGCCAGTCCCCATGCGAGTTCCTCGGGGGCCTCTCGGGATTCCTCTCCCGTCGATGCCGGGGCCTAAGACCTTGTGTGGAGTCGGGGCCGGAACCTGAGGATTCCTCTCCAGTGCTGACATGGATCTTGGGGTACTTCTGGAGTCTCCCCAGGGGAGTCAGTCCTCGTCTCGAATGCGGGCATGCACTTGCGCTTTCCTCCAGAGCGGTAGCAGCAGTGTCACGCAGTCCGCCGCGTGGATCAAAGGATCTATGGTTTTCCCTCGAGTCTATCCCACGAGGCTTTCCCACAGGGCTATCCCACGTGCACACGTGGTGGGAGTCGATCTTCGGCTTGAACGTCAAGGCAGTGCAGGGAAAACAGGTTCTTCTGTAATGGACTGACACATCTGGGGGACTCTTGGAATGGTGGCACGACCCTGGAGTTCCTCTCGCCTTTCCTGTGGAGAGCGCCTCCTCTTGAGATGCGACGGGAACGCCGGGAATTCTTTCCCTACGAAACAGGGAAAGGATCCCACATCTCGAGCTAGGAGGCGGAAACGGGGCTCCCCTGGATGTGTGCGGGACCCCACGTGCTTCCTCTCGAGTGGAGACGGGTATGTCGGGGAACTTCTTGAGTTGCAGCAATGGTGTGAAGGACCCTTTGGAAGTTCCAGTGGTTAGACGTGATTAGCCTCGAGAAGCCTCAGCGGAAATGGGCCTCATCTCGCCTGGAGGGCAAAACCTCCTGGATTTTCTCGAGTTGTGGCAGGTGCTCTCGACTTACGATGGGGACCTCAGGGACCCGCTATGGTGGCCTCAGGAAAGGCCAGTCCCCATGCGAATTCCTCGTGGGCCTCTCGGGATTCCTCTCCCGTCGATGCCGGGGCCTAAGACCTTGTGTGGAGTCGGGGCCGGAACCTGAGGATTCCTCTCCAGTGCTGACATGGATCTTGGGGTACTTCTGGAGTCTCCCCAGGGGAGTCAGTCCTCGTCTCGAATGCGGGCATGCACTTGCGCTTTCCTCCAGAGCGGTAGCAGCAGTGTCACGCAGTCCGCCGCGTGGATCAAAGGATCTATGGTATTCCCTCGAGTCTTTCCCACGAGGCTTTCCCAAGAGGCTTTCCACAGGGCTGTCCCACGTGCACACGTGGTGGGACTAGATTCTCGGCTTGAACGTCAAGGCATTGCAGGGAAAACAGGTTCCTCTGGAATGGACTGACATATCTGGGGGACTCTTGGAATGGTGACACGACCCTGGAGTTCCTCTCGCCTTTCCAGTGGAGAGCGCCACCTCTTGAGATGCGACGGGAACGCCGGGAATTCTTTCCCTACGAAACAGGGAAAGGATCCCTCATCTCGAGCTAGGAGGCGGAAACGGGGCTCCCCTGGATGCGTGCGCGACCCCACGTGCTTCCTCTCGAGTGCAGACTGGTATGTCGGGGAACTTCTTGAGTTGCAGCAAGGGTGTGAAGGACCCTTTGGAAGTTCCAGTGGTTAGACGTGATTAGCCTCGAGAAGCCTCAGCGGAAATGGGCCTCATCTCGCCTGGAGGGCAAAACCTCCTGGATTTTCTCGAGTTGTGGCAGGTGCTCTCGACTTACGACGGGGACCTCAGGGACCCGCTCTGGTGGCCTCAGGAAAGGCCAGTGCCCATGCGAGTTCCTCGGGGGCCTCTCGGGATTCCTCTCCCGTCGATGCCGGGGCCTAAGACCTTTGTGGAGTCGTGGCCGGAACCTGAGGATTCCTCTCCAGTGCTGACATGGATCTTGGGGTACTTCTGGAGTCTCCCCAGGGGAGTCAGTCCTCGTCTCGAATGCGGGCATGCACTTGCGCTTTCCTCCAGAGCGGTAGCAGCAGTGTCACGCAGTCCGCCGCGTGGATCAAAGGATCTATGGTTTTCCCTCGAGTCTTTCCCACGAGGCTTTCCCACGAGGCTTTCCCACAGGGCTGTCCCACGTGCACACGTGGTGGGAGTCGATCCTCGGCTTGAACGTCAAGGCAGTGCAGGGAAAACAGGTTCCTCTGGAATGGACTGACACATCTGGGGGACTCTTGGAATGGTGTCACGACCCTGGAGTTCCTCTCGCCTTTCCTGTGGAGAGCGCCTCCTCTTGAGATGCGACGGGAACGCCGGAATTCTTTCCCTACGAAACAGGGAAAGGATCAATCATCTCGAGCTAGGAGGCGGAAACGGGGCTCCCCTGGATGTGTGCGGGACCCCACGTGCTTCCTCTCGAGTGGAGACGGGTATGTCGGGGAACTTCTTGAGTTGCAGCAAGGGTGTGAAGGACCCTTTGGAAGTTCCAGTGGTTAGACGTGATTAGCCTCGAGAAACCTCAGCGGAAATGGGCCTCATCTCGCCTGGAGGGCAAAACCTCCTGGATTTTCTCGAGTTGCGGCAGGTGCTCTCGACTTACTACGGGGACCTCAGGGACCCGCTCTGGTGGCCTCAGGAAAGGCCAGTCCCCATGCGAGTTCCTCGGGGGCCTCTCGGGATTCCTCTCCCGTCGATGCCGGGGCCTAAGACCTTGTGTGGAGTCGGGGCCGGAACCTGAGGATTCCTCTCCAGTGCTGACATGGATCTTGGGGTACTTCTGGAGTCTCCCCAGGGGAGTCAGTCCTCGTCTCGAATGCGGGCATGCACTTGCGCTTTCCTCCAGAGCGGTAGCAGCAGTGTCACGCAGTCCGCCGCGTGGATCAAAGGATCTATGGTTTTCCCTCGAGTCTTTCCCACGAGGCTTTCCCACAGGGCTGTCCCACGTGCACACGTGGTGGGAGTCGATCTTCGGCTTGAACGTCAAGGCAGTGCAGGGAAAACAGGTTCCTCTGTAATGGACTGACACATCTGGGGGACTCTTGGAATGGTGGCACGACCCTGGAGTTCCTCTCGCCTTTCCTGTGGAGAGCGCCTCCTCTTGAGATGCGACGGGAACGCCGGGAATTCTTTCCCTACGAAACAGGGAAAGGATCAATCATCTCGAGCTAGGAGGCGGAAACGGGGCTCCCCTGGATGTTTGCGGGACCCCACGTGCTTCCTCTCGAGTGGAGACGAATATGTCGGGGAACTTCTTGAGTTGCAGCAAGGGTGTGAAGGACCCTTTGGAAGTTCCAGTGGTTAGACGTGATTATCCTCGAGAAGCCTCAGCGGAAATGGGCCTCATCTCGCCTGGAGGGCAAAACCTCCTGGATTTTCTCGAGTTGTGGCAGGTGCTCTCGACTTACGACGGGGACCTCAGGGACCCTCTCTGGTGGCCTCAGGAAAGGCCAGTGCCCATGCGAGTTCCTCGGGGGCCTCTCGGGATTCCTCTCCCGTCGATGCCGGGGCCTAAGACCTTTGTGGAGTCGTGGCCGGAACCTGAGGAGTCCTCTCCAGTGCTGACATGGATCTTGGGGTACTTCTGGAGTCTCCCCAGGGGAGTCAGTCCTCGTCTCGAATGCGGGCATGCACTTGCGCTTTCCTCCAGAGCGGTAGCAGCAGTGTCACGCAGTCCGCCGCGTGGATCAAAGGATCTATGGTTTTCCCTCGAGTCTTTCCCACGAGGCTTTCCCACGAGGCTTTCCCACAGGGCTGTCCCACGTGCACACGTGGTGGGAGTCGATCCTCGGCTTGAACGTCAAGGCAGTGCAGGGAAAACAGGTTCCTCTGGAATGGACTGACACATCTGGGGGACTCTTGGAATGGTGGCACGACCCTGGAGTTCCTCTCGCCTTTCCTGTGGAGAGCGCCTCCTCTTGAGATGCGACGGGAACGCCGGGAATTCTTTCCCTACGAAACAGGGAAAGGATTCCTCATCTCGAGCTAGGAGGCGGAAACGGGGCTCCCCTGGATGTGTGCGGGACCCCACGTGCTTCCTCTCGAGTGGAGACGGGTATGTCGGGGAACTTCTTGAGTTGCAGCAAGGGTGTGAAGGACCCTTTGGAAGTTCCAGTGGTTAGACGTGATTAGCCTCGAGAAGCCTCAGCGGAAATGGGCCTCATCTCGCCTGGAGGGCAAAACCTCCTGGATTTTCTCGAGTTGCGGCAGGTGCTCTCGACTTACGACGGGGACCTCAGGGACCCGCTCTGGTGGCCTCAGGAATGGCCAGTCCCCATGCGAGTTCCTCGGGAGCCTCTCGGGATTCCTCTCCCGTCGATGCCGGGGCCTAAGACCTTGTGTGGAGTCGGGGCCGGAACCTGAGGATTCCTCTCCAGTGCTGACATGGATCTTGGGGTACTTCTGGAGTCTCCCCAGGGGAGTCAGTCCTCGTCTCGAATGCGGGCATGCACTTGCGCTTTCCTCCAGAGCGGTAGCAGCAGTGTCACCCAGTATGCCGCGTGGATCAAAGGATCTATGGTTTTCCCTCGAGTCTTTCCCACGAGGCTTTCCCACGAGGCTTTCCCACAGGGCTGTCCTACGTGCACACGTTGTGGGAGTGGATCCTCTACTTGAACGTCAAGGCAGTGCAGGGAAAACAGGTTCCTCTGGAATGGACTGACACATCTGGGGGACTCTTGGAATGGTGGCACGACCCTGAAGTTCCTCTCGCCTTTCCTGTGGAGAGCGCCTCCTCTTGAGATGCGACGGGAACGCCGGGAATTCTTTCCCTACGAAACAGGGAAAGGATCCCTCATCTCGAGCTAGGAGGCGGAAACGGGGCTCCCCTGGATGTGTGCGGGACCCCACGTGCTTCCTCTCGAGTGGAGACGGGTATGTCGGGGAACTTCTTGAGTTGCAGCAAGGGTGTGAAGGACCCTTTGGAAGTTCCAGTGGTTAGACGTGATTAGCCTCGAGAAGCCTTAGCGGAAATGGGCCTCATCTCGCCTGGAGGGCAAAACCTCCTGGATTTTCTCGAGTTGCGGCAGGTGCTCTCAACTTACGACGGGGACCTCAGGGACCCGCTCTGGTGGCCTCAGGAAAGGCCAGTCCCCATGCGAGTTCCTCTGGGGCCTCTCGGGATTCCTCTCCCGTCGATGCCGGGGCCTAAGACCTTGTGTGGAGTCGGGGCCGGAACCTGAGGATTCCTCTCCAGTGCTGACATGGATCTTGGGGTACTTCTGGAGTCTCCCCAGGGGAGTTAGTCCTCGTCTCGAATGCGGGCATGCACTTGCGCTTTCCTCCAGAGCGGTAGCAGCAGTGTCACGCAGTCCGCCGCGTGGATCAAAGGATCTATGGTTTTCCCTCGAGTCTTTCCCACGAGGCTTTCCCACGAGGCTTTCCCACAGGGCTGTCCCACGTGCACACGTGGTGGGAGTCGATCCTCGGCCTGAACGTCAAGGCAGTGCAGGGAAAACAGGTTCCTCTGGAATGGACTGACACATCTGGGGGACTCTTGGAATGGTGGCACGACCCTGGAGTTCCTCTCGCCTTTCCTGTGGAGAGCGCCTCCTCTTGAGATGCGACGGGAACGCCGGGAATTCTTTCCCTACGAAACAGGGAAAGTATCCCTCATCTCGAGCTAGGAGGCGGAAACGGGGCTCCCCTGGATGTGTGCGGGACACCACGTGCTTCCTCTCGAGTGGAGACGGGTATGTCGGGGAACTTCTTGAGTTGCAGCAAGGGTGTGAAGGACCCTTTGGAAGTTCCAGTGGTTAGATGTGATTAGCCTCGAGAAGCCTCAGCGGAAATGGGCCTCATCTCGCCTGGAGGGCAAAGCCTCCTGGATTTTCTCGAGTTGCGGCAGGTGCTCTCGACTTACGACGGGGACCTCAGGGACCCGCTCTGGTGGCCTCAGGAAAGGCCAGTCCCCATGCGAGTTCCTCGGGGGCCTCTCGGGATTCCTCTCCCGTCGATGCCGGGGCCTAAGACCTTGTGTGGAGTCGGGGCTGGAACCTGAGGATTCCTCTCCAGTGCTGACATGGATCTTGGGGTACTTCTGGAGGCTCCCCAGGGGAGTCAGTCCTCGTCTCGAATGCGGGCATGCACTTGCGCTTTCCTCCAGAGCGGTAGCAGCAGTGTCATGCAGTCCGCCGCGTGGATCAAAGGATCTATGTTTTTCCCTCGAGTCTTTCCCACGAGGCTTTCCCACGAGGCTTTCCCACAGGGCTGTCCCACGTGCACACGTGGTGGGAGTCGATCCTAGGCTTGAACGTCAAGGCAGTGCAGGGAAAACAGGTTCCTCTGGAATGGACTGACACATCTGGGGGACTCTTGGAATGGTGTCACGACCCTGGAGTTCCTCTCGCCTTTCCTGTGGAGAGCGCCTCCTCTTGAGATGCGACGGGAACGCCGGGAATTCTTTCCCTACGAAACAGGGAAAGGATCCCTCATCTCGAGCTAGGAGGCGGAAACGGGGCTCCCCTGGATGTGTGCGGGACCCCACGTGCTTCCTCTCGAGTGGAGACGGGTATGTCGGGGAACTTCTTGAGTTGCAGCAAGGGTGTGAAGGACCCTTTGGAAGTTCCAGTGGTTAGACGTGATTATCCTCGAGAAGCCTCAGCGGAAATGGGCCTCATCTCGCCTGGAGGGCAAAACCTCCTGGATTTTCTCGAGTTGCGGCAGGTGCTCTCGACTTACGACGGGGACCTCAGGGACCCGCTCTGGTGGCCTCAGGAAAGGCCAGTCCCCATGCGAGTTCCTCGGGGGCCTCTCGGGATCCTCTCCCGTCGATGCCGGGGCCTAAGACCTTGTGTGGAGTCGGGGCCGGAACCTGAGGATTCCTCTCCAGTGCTGACATGGATCTTGGGGTACTTCTGGAGTCTCCCCAGGGGAGTCAGTCCTCGTCTCGAATGCGGGCATGCACTTGCGCTTTCCTCCAGAGCGGTAGCAGCAGTGTCACGCAGTCCGCCGCGTGGATCAAAGGATCTATGGTTTTCCCTCGAGTCTTTACCACGAGGCTTTCCCACGAGGCTTTCCCACAGGGCTGTCCCACGTGCACACGTTGTGGGAGTGGATCCTCGGCTTGAACGTCAAGGCAGTGCAGGGAAAACAGGTTCCTCTGGAATGGACTGACACATCTGGGGGTCTCTTGGAATGGTGCCACGACCCTGGAGTTCCTCTCGCCTTTCCTGTGGAGAGCGCCTCCTCTTGAGATGCGACGGGAACGCCGGGAATTCTTTCCCTACGAAACAGGGAAAGGATCCCTCATCTCGAGCTAGGAGGCGGAAACGCGGCTCCCCTGGATGTGTGCGGGACCCCACGTGCTTCCTCTCGAGTGCAGACGGGTATGTCGGGGAACTTCTTGAGTTGCAGCAAGGGTGTGAAGGACCCTTTGGAAGTTCCAGTGGTTAGATGTGATTGGCCTCGAGAAGCCTCAGCGGAAATGGGCCTCATCTCGCCTGGATGGCAAAACCTCCTGGATTTTCTCGAGTTGCGGCAGGTGCTCTCGACATACGACGGGGACCTCAGGGACACGCTCTGATGGCCTCAGGAAAGGCCAGTCCCCATGCGAGTTCCTCGGGGGCCTCTCGGGATTCCTCTCCCGTCGATGCCGGGGCCTAAGACCTTTTGTGGAGTCGGGGCCGGAACCTGAGGATTCCTCTCCAGTGCTGACATGGATCTTGGGGTACTTCTGGAGTCTCCCCAGGGGAGTCAGTCCTCGTCTCGAATGCGGGCATGCACTTGCGCTTTCCTCCAGAGCGGTAGCAGCAGTGTCACGCAGTCCGCCGCGTGGATCAAAGGATCTATGGTTTTCCCTCCAGTCTTTCCCACGAGGCTTTCCCACGAGGCTTTCCCACAGGGCTGTCCCACGTGCACACGTGGTGAGAGTCGATTCTCGGCTTGAACGTCAAGGCAGTGCACGGAAAACCGGCTCCTCTGGAATAGACTGACACATCTGGGGGACTCTTGGAATGGTGGCACGACCCTGGAGTTCCTCTCGCCTTTCCTGTGGAGAGCGCCTCCTCTTGAGATGCGACGGGAACGCCGGGAATTCTTTCCCTACGAAACAGGGAAAGGATCCCTCATCTCGAGCTAGGAGGCGGAAACGGGGCTCCCCTGGATTTGTGCGGGAACCCACGTGCTTCCTCTCGAGTGGAGACGGGTATGTCGGGGAACTTCTTGAGTTGCAACAATGGTGTGAAGGACCCTTTGGAAGTTCCAGTGGTTAGATGTGATTGGCCTCGAGATGCCTCAGCGGAAAAGGGCCTCATCTCGCCTGGAGGGCAAAACCTCCTGGATTTTCTCGAGTTGCGGCAGGTGCTCTCGACTTACGAAGGGGACCTCAGGGAACCGCTCTGGTGGCCTCAGGAAAGGCCAGTCCCCATGCGAGTTCCTCGTGGGCCTCTCGGGATTCCTCTCCCGTCGATGCCGGGGCCTAAGACCTTGTGTGGAGTCAGGGCCGGAACCTGAGGATTCCTCTCCAGTGCTGACATGGATTTGGGGTACTTCTGGAGTCTCCCCAGGGGAGTCAGTCCTCGTCTCGAATGCGGGCATGCACTTGCGCTTTCCTCCAGAGCGAGAGCAGCAGTGTCACGCAGTCCGCCGCGTGGATCAAAGGATCTATGGTTTTCCCTCGAGTCTTTCCCACGAGGCTTTCCCACGAGGCTTTCCCACAGGGCTGTCCCACGTGCACACGTGGTGGGAGTCGATCCTCGGCTTGAACGTCAAGGCAGTGCAGGGAAAACAGGTTCCTCTGGAATGGACTGACACATCTGGGGGACTCTTGGAATGGTGGCACGACCCTGGAGTTCCTCTCGCCTTTCCTGTGGAGAGCGCCTCCTCTTGAGATGCGACCGGAACGCCGGGAATTCTTTCCCTACGAAACAGGGAAAGGATCCCTCATCTCGAGCTAGGAGGCGGAAACGGGGCTCCCCTGGATGTGTGCGAGACCCACGTGCTTCCTCTCGAGTGGAGACGGGTATGTCGGGGAACTTCTTGAGTTGCAGCAAGGGTGTGAAGGACCCTTTGGAAGTTCCAGTGGTTAGACGTGATTAGCCTCGAGAAGCCTCAGCGGAAATGGGCCTCATCTCGCCTGGAGGGCAAAACCTCCTGGATTTTCTCGAGTTGCGGCAGGTGCTCTCGACTTACGACGGGGACCTCAGGGACCCGCTCTGGTGGCCTCAGGAAAGGCCAGTCCCCATGCGAGTTCCTCGGGGGCCTCTCGGGATTCCTCTCCCGTCGATGCTGGGGCCTAAGACCTTGTGTGGAGTCGGGGCCGGAACCTGAGGATTCCTCTCCAGTGCTGACATGGATCTTGGGGTACTTCTGGAGTCTCCCCAGGGGAGTCAGTCCTCGTCTCGAATGCGGGCATGCACTTGCGCTTTCCTCCAGAGCGGTAGCAGCAGTGTCACGCAGTCCGCCGCGTGAATCAAAGGATCTATGGTTTTCCCTCGAGTCTTTCCCACGAGGCTTTCCCACGAGGCTTTCCCACAGGGCTGTCCCACGTGCACACGTGGTGGGAGTCGATCCTCGGCTTGAACATCAAGGCAGTGCAGGGAAAACAGGTTCCTCTGGAATGGACTGACACATCTGGGGGACTCTTGGAATGGTGGCACGACCCTGGAGTTCCTCTCGCCTTTCCTGTAGAGAGCGCCTCCTCTTGAGATGCGACGGGAACGCCGGGAATTCTTTCCCTACGAAACAGGGAAAGGATCCTTCATCTCGAGCTAGGAGGCGGAAACGGAGCTCCCCTGGATGTGTGCGGGACCCCACGTGCTTCCTCTCGAGTGGAGACGGGTATGTCGGGGAACTTCTTGAGTTGCAGCAAGGGTGTGAAGGACCCTTTGGAAGTTCCAGTGGTTAGATGTGATTGGCCTCGAGAAGCCTCAGCGGAAATGGGCCTCATCTCGCCTGGAGGGCAAAACCTCCTGGATTTTCTCAAGTTGCGGCAGGTGCTCTCGACTTACGACAGGGACCACAGGGACCCGCTATCGTGGCCTCAGGAAAGGCCAGTCCCCATGCGAGTTCCTCGGGGGCCTCTCGGGATTCCTCTCCCGTCGATGCCGGGGCCTAAGACCTTGTGTGGAGTCGGGGCCGGAACCTGAGGATTCCTCTGCAGTGCTGATATGGATCTTGGGGTACATCTGGAGTCTCCCCAGGGGAGTCAGTCCTCGTCTCGAATGCGGACATGCACTTGCGCTTTCCTCCAGAGCGGTAGCAGCAGTGTCACGCAGTCCGCCGCGTGGATCAAAGGATCTATGGTTTTCCCTCGAGTCTTTCCCACGAGGCTTTCCCACGAGGCTTTCCCACAGGGCTGTCCCACGTGCACACGTGGTGGGAGTCGATCCTCGGCTTGAACGTCAAGGCAGTGCAGGGAAAACAGGTTCCTCTGGAATGGACTGACACATCTGGGGGACTCTTGGAATGGTGGCACGACCCTGGACTTCCTCTCGCCTTTCCTGTAGAGAGCGCCTCCTCTTGAGATGCGACGGGAACGCCGGGAATTCTTTCCCTACGAAACAGGGAAAGGATCCCTCATCTCGAGCTAGGAGGCGGAAACGGGGCTCCCCTGGATGTGTGCGGGACACATCGTGCTTACTCTGGAGTGCAGACGGGTATGTCGGGGAACTTCTTGAGTTGCAGCAAGGGTGTGAAGGACCCTTTGGAAGTTCCAGTGGTTAGATGTGATTGGCCTCGGGAAGCCTCAGCGGAAATGGGCCTCATCTCGCCTGGAGGGCAAAACCTCCTGGATTTTCTCGAGTTGCGGCAGGTGCTCTCGACTTACGACGGGGACCTCAGGGACACGCTCTGGTGGCCTCAGGAAAGGCCAGTCTCCATGCGAGTTCCTCGGGGGCCTCTCGGGATTCCTCTCCCGTCGATGCCGGGACCTAAGACCTTGTGTGGAGTCGGGGCCGGAACCTGAGGATTCCTCTCCAGTGCTGACGTGGATCTTGGGGTATTTCTGGAGTCTCCCCAGGGGAGTCAGTCCTCGTCTCGAATGCGGGCATGCACTTGCGCTTTCCTCCAGAGCGGTAGCAGCAGTGTCACGCAGTCCGCCGCGTGGATCAAAGGATCTATGGTTTTCCCTCGAGTCTTTCCCACGAGGCTTTCCCACGAGGCTTTCCCACATAGCTGTCCCACGTGCACACGTGGTGGGAGTCGATCCTCGGCTTGAACGTCAAGGCAGTGCAGGGAAAACAGGTTCCTCTGGAATGGACTGACACATCTGGGGGACTCTTGGAATGGTGGCACGACCCTGGAGTTCCTCTCGCCTTTCCTGTGGAGAGCGCCTCCTCTTGAGATGCGACGGGAACGCCGGGAATTCTTTCCCTACGAAACAGGGAAAGGATCCCTCATCTCGAGCTAGGAGGCGGAAACGGGGCTCCCCTGGATGTGTGCGGGACCCCACGTGCTTCCTCTCGAGTGGAGACGGGTATGTCGGGGAACTTCTTGAGTTGCAGCAATGGTGTGAAGGACCCTTTGGAAGTTCCAGTGGTTAGATGTGATTGGCCTCGAGAAGCCTCAGCGGAAATGGGCCTCATCTCGCCTGGAGGGCAAAACCTCCTGGATTTTCTCGAGTTGCGGCAGGTGCTCTCGACTTACGACGGGGACCTCAGGGACCCGCTCTGGTGGCCTCAGGAAAGGCCAGTCCCCATGCGAGTTCCTCGGGGGCCTCTCGGGATTCCTCTCCCGTCGATGCCGGGGCCTAAGACCTTGTGTGGAGTCGGGGCCGGAACCTGAGGATTCCTCTCCAGTGCTGACATGGATCTTGGGGTAATTCTGGAGTCTCCCCAGGGGAGTCAGTCCTCGTCTCGAATGCGGGCATGCAGTTGCGCTTTCCTCCAGAGCGGTAGCAGCAGTGTCACCCAGTCCGCCGCGTGGATCAAAGGATCTATGGTTTTCCCTCGAGTCTTTCCCACGAGGCTTTCCCACGAGGCTTTCCCACAGGGCTGTCCCACGTTCACACGTGGTGGGAGACGATCCGCGGCTTGAACGTCAAGGCAGTGCAGGGAAAACAGGTTTCTCTGGAACGGACTGACACATCTGGGGGACTCTTTGAATGGTGGCACGACCCTGGAGTTCCTCTCGCCTTTCCTGTGGAGAGCGCCTCCTCTTGAGATGCGACCGGAACGCCGGGAATTCTTTCCCTACGAAACAGGGAAAGGATCCCTCATCTCGAGCTAGGAGGCGGAAACGGGGCTCCCCTGGATGTGTGCGGGACCCCACGTGCTTCCTTTCGAGTGGAGACGGGTATGTCGGGGAACTTCTTGAGTTGCAGCAAGGGTGTGAAGGACCCTTTGGAAGTTCCAGTGGTTAGATGTGATTGGCCTCGAGAAGCCTCAGCGGCAATGGGCCTCATCTCGCCTGGAGGGCAAAACCTCCTGGATTTTCTCGAGTTGCGGCAGGTGCTCGCGACTTACGACGGGGACCTCAGGGACACGCTCTGGTGGCCTCAGGAAAGGCCAGTCCCCATGTGAGTTCCTCGGGGGCCTCTCGGGATTCCTCTCCCGTCGATGCCGGGGCCTAAGACCTTGTGTGGAGTCGGGGCCGGAAGCTGAGGATTCCTCTCCAGTGCTGACATGGATCTTGGGGTACTTCTGGAGTCTCCCCAGGGGAGTCAGTCCTCGTCTCGAATGCGGGCATGCACTTGCGCTTTCCTCCAGAGCGGTAGCAGCAGTGTCACGCAGTCCGCCGCGTGGATCAAAGGATCTATGGTTTTCCCTCCAGTCTTTCCCACGAGGCTTTCCCACGAGGCTTTCCCACAGGGCTGTCCCACGTGCACACGTGGTGGGAGTCGATCCTCGGCTTGAACGTCAAGGCAGTGCAGGGAAAACAGTTTCCTCTGGAATGGACTGACACATCTGGGGGACTCTTGGAATGGTGGCACGACCCTGGAGTTCCTCTCGCCTTTCCTGTGGAGAGCGCCTCCTCTTGAGATGCGACCGGAACGCCGGGAATTCTTTCCCTACGAAACAGGGAAAGGATCCCTCATCTCGAGCTAGGAGGCGGAAACGGGGCTCCCCTGGATGTGTGCGAGACCCACGTGCTTCCTCTCGAGTGGAGACGGGTATGTCGGGGAACTTCTTGAGTTGCAGCAAGGGTGTGAAGGACCCTTTGGAAGTTCCAGTGGTTAGACGTGATTAGCCTCGAGAAGCCTCAGCGGAAATGGGCCTCATCTCGCCTGGAGGGCAAAACCTCCTGGATTTTCTCGAGTTGCGGCAGGTGCTCTCGACTTACGACGGGGACCTCAGGGACCCGCTCTGGTGGCCTCAGGAAAGGCCAGTCCCCATGCGAGTTCCTCGGCGGCCTCTCGGGATTCCTCTCCCGTCGATGCTGGGGCCTAAGACCTTGTGTGGAGTCGGGGCCGGAACCTGAGGATTCCTCTCCAGTGCTGACATGGATCTTGGGGTACTTCTGGAGTCTCCCCAGGGGAGTCAGTCCTCGTCTCGAATGCGGGCATGCACTTGCGCTTTCCTCCAGAGCGGTAGCAGCAGTGTCACGCAGTCCGCCGCGTGAATCAAAGGATCTATGGTTTTCCCTCGAGTCTTTCCCACGAGGCTTTCCCACGAGGCTTTCCCACAGGGCTGTCCCACGTGCACACGTGGTGGGAGTCGATCCTCGGCTTGAACGTCAAGGCAGTGCAGGGAAAACAGGATCCTCTGGAATGGACTGACACATCTGGGGGACTCTTGGAATGGTGGCACGACCCTGGAGTTCCTCTCGCCTTTCCTGTAGAGAGCGCCTCCTCTTGAGATGCGACGGGAACGCCGGGAATTCTTTCCCTACGAAACAGGGAAAGGATCCTTCATCTCGAGCTAGGAGGCGGAAACGGAGCTCCCCTGGATGTGTGCGGGACCCCACGTGCTTCCTCTCGAGTGGAGACGGGTATGTCGGGGAACTACTTGAGTTGCAGCAAGGGTGTGAAGGACCCTTTGGAAGTTCCAGTGGTTAGATGTGATTGGCCTCGAGAAGCCTCAGCGGAAATGGGCCTCATCTCGCCTGGAGGGCAAAACCTCCTGGATTTTCTCAAGTTGCGGCAGGTGCTCTCGACTTACGACAGGGACCACAGGGACCCGCTATCGTGGCCTCAGGAAAGGCCAGTCCCCATGCGAGTTCCTCGGGGGCCTCTCGGGATTCCTCTCCCGTCGATGCCGGGGCCTAAGACCTTGTGTGGAGTCGGGGCCGGAACCTGAGGAGTCCTCTGCAGTGCTGATATGGATCTTGGGGTACTTCTGGAGTCTCCCCAGGGGAGTCAGTCCTCGTCTCGAATGCGGACATGCACTTGCGCTTTCCTCCAGAGCGGTAGCAGCAGTGTCACGCAGTCCCCTGCGTGGATCAAAGGATCTATGGTTTTCCCTCGAGTCTTTCCCACGAGGCTTTCCCACGAGGCTTTCCCACAGGGCTGTCCCACGTGCACACGTGGTGGGAGTCGATCCTCGGCTTGAACGTCAAGGCAGTGCAGGGAAAACAGTTTCCTCTGGAATGGACTGACACATCTGGGGGACTCTTGGAATGGTGGCACGACCCTGGAGTTCCTCTCGCCTTTCCTGTGGAGAGTGCCTCCTCTTGAGATGCGACGGGAACGCCGGGAATTCTTTCCCTACGAAACAGGGAAAGGATCCCTCATCTCGAGCTAGGAGGTGGAAACGGGGCTCCCCTGGATGTGTGCGGGACCCCACGTGCTTCCTCTCGTTTGGAGACGGGTATGTCGGGGAACTTTTTGAGTTGCAGCAAGGGTGTGAAGGACCCTTTGGAAGTTCCAGTGGTTAGACGTGATTAGCCTCGAGAAGCCTCAGCGGAAATGGGCCTCATCTCGCCTGGAGGGCAAAACCTCCTGGATTTTCTCGAGTTCGGCAGGTGCTCTCGACTTACGACGGGGACCTCAGGGACCCGCTCTGGTGACCTCAGGAAAGGCCAGTCCCCATGCGAGTTCCTCGGGGGCCTCTCGGGATTCCTCTCCCGTCGATGCCGGGGCCTAAGACCTTGTGTGGAGTCGGGGCCGGAACCTGAGGATTCCTCTCCAGTGCTGACATGGACCTTGGGGTACTTCTGGAGTCTCCCCAGGGGAGTCAGTCCTCGTCTCGAATGCGGGCATGCACTTGCGCTTTCCTCCAGAGCGGTAGCAGCAGTGTCACGCAGTCCGCCGCGTGGATCAAAGGATCTATGGTTTTCCCTCGAGTCTTTCCCACGAGGCTTTCCCACGAGGCTTTCCCACAGGGCTGTCCCACGTGCACACGTGGTGGGAGTCGATCCTCGGCTTGAACGTCAAGGCAGTGCAGGGAAAAAATGTTCCTCTGGAATGGACTGACACATCTGGGGGAATCTTGGAATGGTGGCACGACCCTGGAGTTCCTCTCGCCTTTCCTGTAGAGAGCGCCTCCTCTTGAGATGCGACGGGAACGCCGGGAATTCTTTCCCTACGAAACAGGGAAAGGATCCCTCATCTCGAGCTAGGAGGCGGAAACGGAGCTCCCCTGGATGTGTGCGGGACCCCACGTGCTTCCTCTCGAGTGGAGATGGGTATGTCGGGGAACTTCTTGAGTTGCAGCAATGGTGTGAAGGACCCTTTGGAAGTTCCAGTGGTTAGATGTGATTGGCCTCGAGAAGCCTCAGCGGAAATGGGCCTCATTTCGCCTGGAGGGCAAAACCTCCTGGATTTTCTCAAGTTGCAGCAGGTGCTCTTGACTTACGACGGGGACCACAGGGACCCGCTCTGGTGGCCTCAGGAAAGGCCAGTCCCCATGCGAGTTCCTCGGGGGCCTCTCGGGATTCCTCTCCCGTCGATGCCGGGGCCTAAGACCTTGTGTGGAGTCGGGGCCGGAACCTGAGGATTCCGCTCCAGTGCTGACATGGATCTTGGGGTACTTCTGGAGTCTCCCCAGGGGAGTCAGTCCTAGTCTCGAATGCGGGCATGCACTTGCGCTTTCCTCCAGAGCGGTAGCAGCAGTGTCACGCAGTCCGCCGCGTGGATCAAAGGATCTATGGTTTTCCCTCGAGTCTTTCCCACGAGGCTTTCGCACGAGGCTTTCCCACAGGGCTGTCCCACGTGCACACGTGGTGGGAGTCGATCCTCGGCTTGAACGTCAAGGCAGTGCAGGGAAAACAGGTTCCTCTGGAATGGACTGACACATCTGGGGGACTCTTGGAATGGTGGCATGACCCTGGAGTTCCTCTCGCCTTTCCTGTGGAGAGCGCCTCCTCTTGAGATGCGACGGGAACGCCGGGAATTCTTTCCCTACGAAACAGGGAAAGGATCCCTCATCTCGAGCTAGGAGGCGGAAACGGGGCTCCCCTGGATGTGTGCGGGACACCTCGTGCTTCCTCTCGAGTGCAGACGGGTATGTCGGGGAACTTCTTGAGTTGCAGCAAGGGTGTGAAGGACCCTTTGGAAGTTCCAGTGGTTAGATGTGATTGGCCTCAAGAAGCCTCAGCGGAAATGGGCCTCATCTCGCCTGGAGGGCAAAACCTCCTGGATTTTCTCGAGTTGCGGCAGGTGATCTCGACTTACGACGGGGACCTCAGGGACCCGCTCTGGTGGCCTCAGGAAAGGCCAGTCCCCATGCGAGTTCCTCGGGGGCCTCTCGGGATTCCTCTCCCGTCGATGCCGGGGCCTAAGACCTTGTGTGGAGTCGGGGCCGGAACCTGAGGATTCCTCTCCAGTGCTGACATGGATCTTGGGGTAATTCTGGAGTCTCCCCAGGGGAGTCAGTCCTCGTCTCGAATGCGGGCATGCACTTGCGCTTTCCTCCAGAGCGGTAGCAGCAGTGTCACGCAGTCCGCCGCGTGGATCAAAGCATCTATGGTTTTCCCTCGAGTCTTTCCCACAAGGCTTTCCCACGAGGCTTTCCCACAGGGCTGTCCCACGTGCACGCGTGGTAGGATTCGATCCTCGGCTTGAACGTCAAGGCAGTGCACGGAAAACCGGCTCCTCTGGAATAGACTGACACATCTGGGGGACTCTTGGAATGGTGGCACGACCCTGGAGTTCCTCTCGCCTTTCCTGTGGAGAGCGCCTCCTCTTGAGATGCGACCGGAACGCCGGGAATTCTTTCCCTACGAAACAGGGAAAGGATCCCTCATCTCGAGCTAGGAGGCGGAAACGGGGCTCCCCTGGATGTGTGCGAGACCCACGTGCTTCCTCTCGAGTGGAGACGGGTATGTCGGGGAACTTCTTGAGTTGCAGCAAGGGTGTGAAGGACCCTTTGGAAGTTCCAGTGGTTAGACGTGATTAGCCTCGAGAAGCCTCAGCGGAAATGGGCCTCATCTCGCCTGGAGGGCAAAACCTCCTGGATTTTCTCGAGTTGCGGCAGGTGCTCTCGACTTACGACGGGGACCTCAGGGACACGCTCTGGTGGCCTCAGGAAAGGCCAGTCCCCATGCGAGTTCCTCGGCGGCCTCTCGGGATTCCTCTCCCGTCGATGCTGGGGCCTAAGACCTTGTGTGGAGTCGGGGCCGGAACCTGAGGATTCCTCTCCAGTGCTGACATGGATCTTGGGGTACTTCTGGAGTCTCCCCAGGGGAGTCAGTCCTCGTCTCGAATGCGGGCATGCACTTGCGCTTTCCTCCAGAGCGGTAGCAGCAGTGTCACGCAGTCCGCCGCGTGAATCAAAGGATCTATGGTTTTCCCTCGAGTCTTTCCCACGAGGCTTTCCCACGAGGCTTTCCCACAGGGCTGTCCCACGTGCACACGTGGTGGGAGTCGATCCTCGGCTTGAACGTCAAGGCAGTGCAGGGAAAACAGGTTCCTCTGGAATGGACTGACACATCTGGGGGACTCTTGGAATGGTGGCACGACCCTGGAGTTCCTCTCGCCTTTCCTGTAGAGAGCGCCTCCTCTTGAGATGCGACGGGAACGCCGGGAATTCTTTCCCTACGAAACAGGGAAAGGATCCTTCATCTCGAGCTAGGAGGCGGAAACGGAGCTCCCCTGGATGTGTGCGGGACCCCACGTGCTTCCTCTCGAGTGGAGACGGGTATGTCGGGGAACTTCTTGAGTTGCAGCAAGGGTGTGAAGGACCCTTTGGAAGTTCCAGTGGTTAGATGTGATTGGCCTCGAGAAGCCTCAGCGGAAATGGGCCTCATCTCGCCTGGAGGGCAAAACCTCCTGGATTTTCTCAAGTTGCGGCAGGTGCTCTCGACTTACGACAGGGACCACAGGGACCCGCTATCGTGGCCTCAGGAAAGGCCAGTCCCCATGCGAGTTCCTCGGGGGCCTCTCGGGATTCCTCTCCCGTCGATGCCGGGGCCTAAGACCTTGTGTGGAGTCGGGGCCGGAACCTGAGGATTCCTCTGCAGTGCTGATATGGATCTTGGGGTACTTCTGGAGTCTCCCCAGGGGAGTCAGTCCTCGTCTCGAATGCGGACATGCACTTGCGCTTTCCTCCAGAGCGGTAGCAGCAGTGTCACGCAGTCCGCCGCGTGGATCAAAGGATCTATGGTTTTCCCTCGAGTCTTTCCCACGAGGCTTTCCCACGAGGCTTTCCCACAGGGCTGTCCCACGTGCACACGTGGTGGGAGTCGATCCTCGGCCTGAACGTCAAGGCAGTGCAGGGAAAACAGGTTCCTCTGGAATGGACTGACACATCTGGGGGACTCTTGGAATGGTGGCACGACCCTGGAGTTCCTCTCGCCTTTCCTGTAGAGAGCGCCTCCTCTTGAGATGCGACGGGAACGCCGGGAATTCTTTCCCTACGAAACAGGGAAAGGATCCCTCATCTCGAGCTAGGAGGCGGAAACGGGGCTCCCCTGGATGTGTGCGGGACACATCGTGCTTACTCTGGAGTGCAGACGGGTATGTCGGGGAACTTCTTGAGTTGCAGCAAGGGTGTGAAGGACCCTTTGGAAGTTCCAGTGGTTAGATGTGATTGGCCTCGAGAAGCCTCAGCGGAAATGGGCCTCATCTCGCCTGGAGGGCAAAACCTCCTGGATTTTCTCGAGTTGCGGCAGGTGCTCTCGACTTACGACGGGGACCTCAGGGACACGCTCTGGTGGCCTCAGGAAGGGCCAGTCCCCATGCGAGTTCCTCGGGGGCCTCTCGGGATTCCTCTCCCGTCGATGCCGGGGCCTAAGACCTTGTGTGGAGTCGGGGCCGGAACCTGAGGATTCCTCTCCAGTGCTGACGTGGATCTTGGGGTACTTCTGGAGTCTCCCCAGGGGAGTCAGTCCTCGTCTCGAATGCGGGCATGCACTTGCGCTTTCCTCCAGAGCGGTAGCAGCAGTGTCACGCAGTCCGCCGCGTGGATCAAAGCATCTATGGTTTTCCCTCGAGTCTTTCCCACGAGGCTTTCCCACGAGGCTTTCCCACAGGGCTGTCCCACGTGCACACGTGGTGGGAGTCGATCCTCGGCTTGAACGTCAAGGCAGTGCAGGGAAAACAGGTTCCTCTGGAATGGACTGACACATCTGGGGGACTCTTGGAATGGTGGCACGACCCTGGAGTTCCTCTCGCCTTTCCTGTGGAGAGCGCCTCCTCTTGAGATGCGAACGCCGGGAATTCTTTCCCTACGAAACAGGGAAAGGATCCCTCATCTCGAGCTAGGAGGCGGAAACGGGGCTCCCCTGGATTTGTGCGGGAACCCACGTGCTTCCTCTCGAGTGGAGACGGGTATGTCGGGGAACTTCTTGAGTTGCAGCAATGGTGTGAAGGACCCTTTGGAAGTTCCAGTGGTTAGATGTGATTGGCCTCGAGATGCCTCAGCGGAAAAGGGCCTCATCTCGCCTGGAGGGCAAAACCTCCTGGATTTTCTCGAGTTGCGGCAGGTGCTCTCGACTTACGACGGGGACCTCAGGGAACCGCTCTGGTGGCCTCAGGAAAGGCCAGTCCCCATGCGAGTTCCTCGTGGGCCTCTCGGGATTCCTCTCCCGTCGATGCCGGGGCCTAAGACCTTGTGTGGAGTCAGGGCCGGAACCTGAGGATTCCTCTCCAGTGCTGACATGGATTTGGGGTACTTCTGGAGTCTCCCCAGGGGAGTCAGTCCTCGTCTCGAATGCGGGCATGCACTTGCGCTTTCCTCCAGAGCGAGAGCAGCAGTGTCACGCAGTCCGCCGCGTGGATCAAAGGATCTATGGTTTTCCCTCGAGTCTTTCCCACGAGGCTTTCCCACGAGGCTTTCCCACAGGGCTGTCCCACGTGCACAAGTGGTGGGAGTCGATCCTCGGCTTGAACGTCAAGGCAGTGCAGGGAAAACAGGTTCCTCTGGAATGGACTGACACATCTGGGGGACTCTTGGAATGGTGGCACGACCCTTCAGTTCCTCTCGCCTTTCCTGTGGAGAGCGCCTCCTCTTGAGATGCGACCGGAACGCCGGGAATTCTTTCCCTACGAAACAGGGAAAGGATCCCTCATCTCGAGCAAGGAGGCGGAAACGGGGCTCCCCTGGATGTGTGCGAGACCCACGTGCTTCCTCTCGAGTGGAGACGGGTATGTCGGGGAACTTCTTGAGTTGCAGCAAGGGTGTGAAGGACCCTTTGGAAGTTCCAGTGGTTAGACGTGATTAGCCTCGAGAAGCCTCAGCGGAAATGGGCCTCATCTCGCCTGGAGGGCAAAACCTCCTGGATTTTCTCGAGTTGCGGCAGGTGCTCTCGACTTACGACGGGGACCTCAGGGACCCGCTCTGGTGGCCTCAGGAAAGGCCAGTCCCCATGCGAGTTCCTCGGGGGCCTCTCGGGATTCCTCTCCCGTCGATGCTGGGGCCTAAGACCTTGTGTGGAGTCGGGGCCGGAACCTGAGGATTCCTCTCCAGTCCTGACATGGATCTTGGGGTACTTCTGGAGTCTCCCCAGGGGAGTCAGTCCTTGTCTCGAATGCGGGCATGCACTTGCGCTTTCCTCCAGAGCGGTAGCAGCAGTGTCACGCAGTCCGCCGCGTGGATCAAAGGATCTATGGTTTTCCCTCGAGTCTTTCCCACGAGGCTTTCCCACGAGGCTTTCCCACAGGGCTGTCCCACGTGCACACGTGGTGGGAGTCGATCCTCGGCTTGAACGTCAAGGCAGTGCAGGGAAAACAGGTTCCTCTGGAATGGACTGACACATCTGGGGGACTCTTGGAATGGTGGCACGACCCTGGAGTTCCTCTCGCCTTTCCTGTAGAGAGCGCCTCCTCTTGAGATGCGACGGGAACGCCGGGAATTCTTTCCCTACGAAACAGGGAAAGGATCCTTCATCTCGAGCTAGGAGGCGGAAACGGAGTTCCCCTGGATGTGTGCGGGACCCCACGTGCTTCCTCTCGAGTGGAGACGGGTATGTCGGGGAACTTCTTGAGTTGCAGCAAGGGTGTGAAGGACCCTTTGGAAGTTCCAGTGGTTAGATGTGATTGGCCTCGAGAAGCCTCAGCGGAAATGGGCCTCATCTCGCCTGGAGGGCAAAACCTCCTGGATTTTCTCAAGTTGCGGCAGGTGCTCTCGACTTACGACAGGGACCACAGGGACCCGCTATGGTGGCCTCAGGAAAGGCCAGTCCCCATGCGA
The DNA here is from genome assembly GCF_042477335.2 of Ovis canadensis. Taxonomy (NCBI): domain Eukaryota; kingdom Metazoa; phylum Chordata; class Mammalia; order Artiodactyla; family Bovidae; genus Ovis; species Ovis canadensis. The sequence continues at coordinate 1,830,740 of NC_091265.1, read as the reverse complement.
GTTCCTCGGGGGCCTCTCGGGATTCCTCTCCCGTCGATGCCGGGGCCTAAGACCTTGTGTGGAGTCGGGGCCGGAACCTGAGGATTCCTCTCCAGTGCTGATATGGATCTTGGGGTACTTCTGGAGTCTCCCCAGGGGAGTCAGTCCTCGTCTCGAATGCGGACATGCACTTGCGCTTTCCTCCAGAGCGGTAGCAGCAGTGTCACGCAGTCCGCCGCGTGGATCAAAGGATCTATGGTTTTCCCTCGAGTCTTTCCCACGAGGCTTTCCCACGAGGCTTTCCCACAGGGCTGTCCCACGTGCACACGTGGTGGGAGTCGATCCTCGGCCTGAACGTCAAGGCAGTGCAGGGAAAACAGGTTCCTCTGGAATGGACTGACACATCTGGGGGACTCTTGGAATGGTGGCACGACCCTGGAGTTCCTCTCGCCTTTCCTGTAGAGAGCGCCTCCTCTTGAGATGCGACGGGAACGCCGGGAATTCTTTCCCTACGAAACAGGGAAAGGATCCCTCATCTCGAGCTAGGAGGCGGAAACGGGGCTCCCCTGGATGTGTGCGGGACACATCGTGCTTACTCTGGAGTGCAGACGGGTATGTCGGGGAACTTCTTGAGTTGCAGCAAGGGTGTGAAGGACCCTTTGGAAGTTCCAGTGGTTAGATGTGATTGGCCTCGAGAAGCCTCAGCGGAAATGGGCCTCATCTCGCCTGGAGGGCAAAACCTCCTGGATTTTCTCGAGTTGCGGCAGGTGCTCTCGACTTACGACGGGGACCTCAGGGACACGCTCTGGTGGCCTCAGGAAAGGCCAGTCCCCATGCGAGTTCCTCGGGGGCCTCTCGGGATTCCTCTCCCGTCGATGCCGGGGCCTAAGACCTTGTGTGGAGTCGGGGCCGGAACCTGAGGATTCCTCTCCAGTGCTGACGTGGATCTTGGGGTACTTCTGGAGTCTCCCCAGGGGAGTCAGTCCTCGTCTCGAATGCGGGCATGCACTTGCGCTTTCCTCCAGAGCGGTAGCAGCAGTGTCACGCAGTCCGCCGCGTGGATCAAAGCATCTATGGTTTTCCCTCGAGTCTTTCCCACGAGGCTTTCCCACGAGGCTTTCCCACAGGGCTGTCCCACGTGCACACGTGGTGGGAGTCGATCCTCGGCTTGAACGTCAAGGCAGTGCAGGGAAAACAGGTTCCTCTGGAATGGACTGACACATCTGGGGGACTCTTGGAATGGTGGCACGACCCTGGAGTTCCTCTCGCCTTTCCTGTGGAGAGCGCCTCCTCTTGAGATGCGAACGCCGGGAATTCTTTCCCTACGAAACAGGGAAAGGATCCCTCATCTCGAGCTAGGAGGCGGAAACGGGGCTCCCCTGGATTTGTGCGGGAACCCACGTGCTTCCTCTCGAGTGGAGACGGGTATGTCGGGGAACTTCTTGAGTTGCAGCAATGGTGTGAAGGACCCTTTGGAAGTTCCAGTGGTTAGATGTGATTGGCCTCGAGATGCCTCAGCGGAAAAGGGCCTCATCTCGCCTGGAGGGCAAAACCTCCTGGATTTTCTCGAGTTGCGGCAGGTGCTCTCGACTTACGACGGGGACCTCAGGGAACCGCTCTGGTGGCCTCAGGAAAGGCCAGTCCCCATGCGAGTTCCTCGTGGGCCTCTCGGGATTCCTCTCCCGTCGATGCCGGGGCCTAAGACCTTGTGTGGAGTCAGGGCTGGAACCTGAGGATTCCTCTCCAGTGCTGACATGGATTTGGGGTACTTCTGGAGTCTCCCCAGGGGAGTCAGTCCTCGTCTCGAATGCGGGCATGCACTTGCGCTTTCCTCCAGAGCGAGAGCAGCAGTGTCACGCAGTCCGCCGCGTGGATCAAAGGATCTATGGTTTTCCCTCCAGTCTTTCCCACGAGGCTTTCCCACGAGGCTTTCCCACAGGGCTGTCCCACGTGCACAAGTGGTGGGAGTCGATCCTCGGCTTGAACGTCAAGGCAGTGCAGGGAAAACAGGTTCCTCTGGAATGGACTGACACATCTGGGGGACTCTTGGAATGGTGGCACGACCCTTCAGTTCCTCTCGCCTTTCCTGTGGAGAGCGCCTCCTCTTGAGATGCGACCGGAACGCCGGGAATTCTTTCCCTACGAAACAGGGAAAGGATCCCTCATCTCGAGCTAGGAGGCGGAAACGGGGCTCCCCTGGATGTGTGCGAGACCCACGTGCTTCCTCTCGAGTGGAGACGGGTATGTCGGGGAACTTCTTGAGTTGCAGCAAGGGTGTGAAGGACCCTTTGGAAGTTCCAGTGGTTAGACGTGATTAGCCTCGAGAAGCCTCAGCGGAAATGGGCCTCATCTCGCCTGGAGGGCAAAACCTCCTGGATTTTCTCGAGTTGCGGCAGGTGCTCTCGACTTACGACGGGGACCTCAGGGACCCGCTCTGGTGGCCTCAGGAAAGGCCAGTCCCCATGCGAGTTCCTCGGGGGCCTCTCGGGATTCCTCTCCCGTCGATGCTGGGGCCTAAGACCTTGTGTGGAGTCGGGGCCGGAACCTGAGGATTCCTCTCCAGTCCTGACATGGATCTTGGGGTACTTCTGGAGTCTCCCCAGGGGAGTCAGTCCTTGTCTCGAATGCGGGCATGCACTTGCGCTTTCCTCCAGAGCGGTAGCAGCAGTGTCACTCAGTCCGCCGCGTGGATCAAAGGATCTATGGTTTTCCCTCGAGTCTTTCCCACGAGGCTTTCCCACGAGGCTTTCCCACAGGGCTGTCCCACGTGCACACGTGGTGGGAGTCGATCCTCGGCTTGAACGTCAAGGCAGTGCAGGGAAAACAGGTTCCTCTGGAATGGACTGACACATCTGGGGGACTCTTGGAATGGTGGCACGACCCTGGAGTTCCTCTCGCCTTTCCTGTAGAGAGCGCCTCCTCTTGAGATGCGACGGGAACGCCGGGAATTCTTTCCCTACGAAACAGGGAAAGGATCCTTCATCTCGAGCTAGGAGGCGGAAACGGAGCTCCCCTGGATGTGTGCGGGACCCCACGTGCTTCCTCTCGAGTGGAGACGGGTATGTCGGGGAACTTCTTGAGTTGCAGCAAGGGTGTGAAGGACCCTTTGGAAGTTCCAGTGGTTAGATGTGATTGGCCTCGAGAAGCCTCAGCGGAAATGGGCCTCATCTCGCCTGGAGGGCAAAACCTCCTGGATTTTCTCAAGTTGCGGCAGGTGCTCTCGACTTACGACAGGGACCACAGGGACCCGCTATGGTGGCCTCAGGAAAGGCCAGTCCCCATGCGAGTTCCTCGGGGGCCTCTCGGGATTCCTCTCCCGTCGATGCCGGGGCCTAAGACCTTGTGTGGAGTCGGGGCCGGAACCTGAGGATTCCTCTCCAGTGCTGATATGGATCTTGGGGTACTTCTGGAGTCTCCCCAGGGGAGTCAGTCCTCGTCTCGAATGCGGACATGCACTTGCGCTTTCCTCCAGAGCGGTAGCAGCAGTGTCACGCAGTCCGCCGCGTGGATCAAAGGATCTATGGTTTTCCCTCGAGTCTTTCCCACGAGGCTTTCCCACGAGGCTTTCCCACAGGGCTGTCCCACGTGCACACGTGGTGGGAGTCGATCCTCGGCCTGAACGTCAAGGCAGTGCAGGGAAAACAGGTTCCTCTGGAATGGACTGACACATCTGGGGGACTCTTGGAATGGTGGCACGACCCTGGAGTTCCTCTCGCCTTTCCTGTAGAGAGCGCCTCCTCTTGAGATGCGACGGGAACGCCGGGAATTCTTTCCCTACGAAACAGGGAAAGGATCCCTCATCTCGAGCTAGGAGGCGGAAACGGAGCTCCCCTGGATGTGTGCGGGACCCCACGTTCTTCCTCTCGAGTGGAGACGGGTATTTCGGGGAAATTCTTGAGTTGCAGCAAGGGTGTGAAGGACCCTTTGGAAGTTCCAGTGGTTAGATGTGATTGGCCTCGAGAAGCCTCAGCGGAAATGGGCCTCATCTCGCCTGGAGGGCAAAACCTCCTGGATTTTCTCGAGTTGCGGCAGGTGCTCTCGACTTACGACGGGGACCTCAGGGACACGCTCTGGTGGCCTCAGGAAGGGCCAGTCCCCATGCGAGTTCCTCGGGGGCCTCTCGGGATTCCTCTCCCGTCGATGCCGGGGCCTAAGACCTTGTGTGGAGTCGGGGCCGGAACCTGAGGATTCCTCTCCAGTGCTGACATGGATCTTGGGGTAGTTCTGGAGTCTCCCCAGGGGAGTCAGTCCTCGTCTCGAATGCGGGCATGCACTTGCGCTTTCCTCCAGAGCGGTAGCAGCAGTTTCACGCAGTCCGCCGCGTGGATCAAAGGATCTATGGTTTTCCCTCGAGTCTTTCCCACGAGGCTTTCCCACGAGGCTTTCCCACAGGGCTGTCCCACGTGCACACGTGTTGGGAGTCGATCCTCGGCTTGAACGTCAAGGCAGTTCAGGGAAAACAGGTTCCTCTGGAATGGACTGACACATCTGGGGGACTCTTGGAATGGTGGCACGACCCTGGAGTTCCTCTCGCCTTTCCTGTGGAGAGCGCCTCCTCTTGAGATGCGACGGGAACGCCGGGAATTCTTTCCCTACGAAACAGGGAAAGGATCCCTCATCTCGAGCTAGGAGGCGGAAACGGAGCTCCCCTGGATGTGTGCGGGACCCCACGTGCTTCCTCTCGAGTGGAGACGGGTATGTCGGGGAACTTCTTGAGTTGCAGCAATGGTGTGAAGGACCCTTTGGAAGTTCCAGTGGTTAGATGTGATTGGCCTCGAGAAGCCTCAGCGGAAATGGGCCTCATCTCGCCTGGAGGGCAAAACCTCCTGGATTTTCTCGAGTTGCGGCAGGTGCTCTCGACTTACGACGGGGACCTCAGGGACCCGCTCTGGTGGCCTCAGGAAAGGCCAGTCCCCATGCGAGTTCCTCGGGGGCCTCTCGGGATTCCTCTCCCGTCGATGCCGGGGCCTAAGACCTTGTGTGGAGTCGGGGCCGGAACCTGAGGATTCCTCTCCAGTGCTGACATGGATCTTGGGGTACTTCTGGAGTCTCCCCAGGGGAGTCAGTCCTCGTCTCGAATGCGGGCATGCACTTGCGCTTTCCTCCAGAGCGGTAGCAGCAGTGTCACGAAGTCCGCCGCGTGGATCAAGGGATCTATGGTTTTCCCTCGAGTCTTTCCCACGAGGCTTTCCCACGAGGCTTTCCCACGGGGCTGTCCCACGTGCACACGTGGTGGGAGTCGATCCTCGGCTTGAACGTCAAGGCAGTGCAGGGAAAACAGGTTCCTCTGGAATGGACTGACACATCTGGGGGACTCTTGGAATGGTGGCACGACCCTGGAGTTCCTCTCGCCTTTCCTGTGGAGAGCGCCTCCTCTTGAGATGCGACGGGAACGCCGGGAATTCTTTCCTTAGGAAACAGGGAAAGGATCCCTCACCTCGAGCTAGGGGGCGGAAACGGAGCTCCCCTGGATGTGTGCGGGACCCCACGTGCTTCCTCTCGAGTGGAGACGGGTATGTCGGGGAACTTCTTGAGTTGCAGCAAGGGTGTGAAGGACCCTTTGGAAGTTCCAGTGGTTAGACGTGATTAGCCTCGAGAAGCCTCAGCGGAAATGGGCCTCATCTCGCCTGGAGGGCAAAACCTCCTGGATTTTCTCGAGTTGCGGCAGGTGCTCTCGACTTACGACGGGGACCTCAGTGAACCGCTCTGGTGGCCTCAGGAAAGGCAAGTCCCCATGCGAGTTCCTCGGGGGCCTCTCGGGATTCCTCTCCCGTCGATGCCGGGGCCTAAGACCTTGTGTGGAGTCGGGGCCGGAACCTGAGGATTCCTCTCCAGTGCTGACATGGATCTTGGGGTAGTTCTGGAGTCTCCCCAGGGGAGTCAGTCCTCGTCTCGAATGCGGGCATGCACTTGCGCTTTCCTCCAGAGCGGTAGCAGCAGTTTCACGCAGTCCGCCGCGTGGATCAAAGGATCTATGGTTTTCCCTCGAGTCTTTCCCACGAGGCTTTCCCACGAGGCTTTCCCACAGGGCTGTCCCACGTGCACACGTGGTGGGAGTCGATCCTCGGCTTGAACGTCAAGGCAGTGCAGGGAAAACAGGTTCCTCTGGAATGGACTGACACATCTGGGGGACTCTTGGAATGGTGTCACGACCCTGGAGTTCCTCTCGCCTTTCCTGTGGAGAGCGCCTCCTCTTGAGATGCGACGGGAACGCCGGAATTCTTTCCCTACGAAACAGGGAAAGGATCCCTCATCTCGAGCTAGGAGGCAGAAACGGGGCTCCCCTGGATGTGTGCGGGACCCCACGTGCTTCCTCTCGAGTAGAGACGGGTATGTCGGGGAACTTCTTGAGTTGCAGCAAGGGTGTGAAGGACCCTTTGGAAGTTCCAGTGGTTAGACGTGATTAGCCTCGAGAAGCCTCAGCGGAAATGGGCCTCATCTCGCCTGGAGGGCAAAACCTCCTGGATTTTCTCGAGTTGCGGCAGGTGCTCTCGACTTACGACGGGGACCTCAGGGACCCGCTCTGGTGGCCTCAGGAAAGGCCAGTCCCTATGCGAGTTCCTCGGGGGCCTCTCGGGATTCCTCTCCCGTCGATGCCGGGGCCTAAGACCTTGTGTGGAGTCGGGGCCGGAACCTGAGGATTCCTCTCCAGTGCTGACATGGATCTTGGGGTACTTCTGGAGTCTCCCCAGGGGAGTCAGTCCTCGTCTCGAATGCGGGCATGCACTTGCGCTTTCCTCCAGAGCGGTAGCAGCAGTGTCACGCAGTCCACCGCGTGGATCAAAGTATCTATTGTTTTCCCTCGTGTCTTTCCCACGAGGCTTTCCCACGAGGCTTTCCCACAGGGCTGTCCCACGTGCACACGTGGTGGGAGTCGATCCTCGGCTTGAACGTCAAGGCAGTGCAGGGAAAACATGTTCCTCTGGAATGGACTGACACATCTGGGGGACTCTTGAAATGGTGGCACGACCCTGGAGTTCCTCTCGCCTTTCCTGTGGAGAGCGCCTAATCTTGAGATGCGACGGGAACGCCGGGAATTCTTTCCCTACGAAACAGGGAAAGGATCCCTCATCTCGAGCTAGGAGGCGGAAACGGGGCTCCCCTGGATGTTTGCGGGACCCCACGTGCTTCCTCTTGAGTGGAGACGGGTATGTCGGGGAACTTCTTGAGTTGCTGCAAGGGTGTGAAGGACCCTTTGGAAGTTCCAGTGGTTAGAAGTGATTAGCCTCGAGAAGCCTCAGCGGAAATGGGCCTCATCTCGCCTGGAGAGCAAAACCTCCTGGATTTTCTCTAGTTGCTGCAGGTGCTCTCGACTTACGACGGGGACCTCAGAGACCCGCTCTGGTGGCCTCAGGAAAGGCCTGTCCCCATGCGAGTTCCTCGGGTCCTCTCGGGATTCCTCTCCCGTCGATGCTGGGGCCTACGACCTTGTGTGGAGTCGGGGCCGGAACCTGAGGATTCCTCTCCAGTGCTGACATGGATCTTGGGGTACTTCTGGAGTCTCCCCAGGGGAGTCAGTCCTCGTCTCGAATGCGGGCATGCACTTGCGCTTTCCTCCAGAGCGGTAGCAGCAGTGTCACGCACTCCGCCGCGTGGATCAAAGGATCTATGGTTTTCCCTCGAATCTTTCCCACGAGGCTTTCCCACGAGGCTTTCCCACACGGCTGTCCCACGTGCACACGTGTTGGGTGTCGATCCTCGGCTTGAACGTCAAGGCAGTGCAGGGAAAACAGGTTCCTCTGGAATGGACTGACACATCTGGGGGTCTCTGGGAATGGTGGCACGACACTGGAGTTCCTCTCGCCTTTCCTGTGGAGTGCGCCTCCTCTTGAGATGCGACGGGAATGCCGGGAATTCTTTCCCTACGAAACAGGGAAAGGATCCCTCATCTCGAGCTAGGAGGCGGAAACCGGGGTCCCCTCGATGTGTGCGGGACCCCACTTGCTCCTCTCGAGTGGAGACGGGTATGTCGCGGAACTGCTTGAGTTGCAGCAAGGGTGTGAAGGACCCTTTGGAAGTTCCAGTGGTTAGATGTGATTAGCCTCGAGAAGCCTCAGCGGAAATGGGCCTCATCTCGCCTGGAGGGCAAAACCTCCTGGATTTTCTCGAGTTGCGGCAGGTGCTCTCGACTTACGACGGGGACCTCAGGGACCCGCTCTGGTGGCCTCAGGAAAGGCCAGTCCCCATGCGAGTTCCACGGGGGCCTCTGGGGATTCCTCTCCCGTCGATGCCGGGGCCTAAGACCTTGTGTGGAGTCGGTGCCGGAACCTGAGGATTCCTCGCCAGTGCTGACATGGATCTTGGGGTACTTCTGGAGTCTCCCCAGGGGAGTCAGTCCTCGTCTCGAATGCGGGCATGCACTTGCGCTTTCCTCCAGAGCGGTAGCAGCAGTGTCACGCAGTCCGCCGCGTGGATCAAAGGATCTATGGTTTTCCCTCGAGTCTTTCCCACGAGGCTTTCCCACGAGGCTTTCCCACAGGGCTGTCCCACGTGCACACGTGGTGGGAGTCGATCCTCGGCTTGAACATCAAGGCAGTGCAGGGAAAACAGGTTCCTCTGTAATGGACTGACACATCTGGGGGACTCTTGGAATGTTGGCACGACCCTGGAGTTCCTCTCGCCTTTCCTGTGGAGAGCGCCTCCTCTTGAGATGCGACGGGAACGCCGGGAATTCTTTCCCTACGAAACAGGGAAAGGATCCCTCATCTCGAGCTAGGAGGCGGAAACGGGGCTCCCCTGGATGTGTGCGGGACCCCACGTGCTTCCTCTCGAGTGGAGACGGGTATGTCGGGGAACTTCTTGAGTTGCAGCAAGGGTGTGAAGGACCCTTTGGAAGTTCCAGTGGTTAGATGTGATTAGCCTCGAGAAGCCTCAGCGGAAATGGGCTTCATCTCGCCTGGAGGGCAAAATCTCCTGGATTTTCTCGAGTTGCGGCAGGTGCTCTCGACTTACGACGGGGACCTCAGGGACCCGCTCTGGTGACCTCAGGAAAGGCCAGTCCCCATGCGAGTTCCTCGGGGGGCTCTCGGGATTCCTCTCCCGTCGATGCCGGGGCCTAAGACCTTGTGTGGAATTGGGGCCGGGACCTGAGGATTCCTCTCCAGTGCTGACATGGATCTTGGGGTACTTCTGGAGTCTCCCCAGGGGAGTCAGTCCTCGTCTCGAATGCGGGCATGCACTTGCGCTTTCCTCCAGAGCGGTAGCAGCAGTGTCACGCAGTCCGCCGCGTGGATCAAAGGATCTATGGTTTTCCCTCGAGTCTTTCCCACGAGGCTTTCCCACGAGGCTTTCCCACAGGGCTGTCCCACGTGCACACGTGATGGGAGTCGATCCTCGTCTTGAACGTCAAGGCAGTGCAGGGAAAACAGGTTCCTCTGGAATGGACTGACACATCTGGGGGACTCTTGGAATGGTGTCACGACCCTGGAGTTCCTCTCGCCTTTCCTGTGGAGAGCGCCTCCTCTTGAGATGCGACGGGAACGCCGGAATTCTTTCCCTACGAAACAGGGATAGGATCCCTCATCTCGAGCTAGGAGGCAGAAACGGGGCTCCCCTGGATGTGTGCGGGACCCCACGTGCTTCCTCTCGAGTAGAGACGGGTATGTCGGGGAACTTCTTGAGTTGCAGCAAGGGTGTGAAGGACCCTTTGGAAGTTCCAGTGGTTAGACGTGATTAGCCTCGAGAAGCCTCAGCGGAAATGGGCCTCATCTCGCCTGGAGGGCAAAACCTCCTGGATTTTCTCGAGTTGCGGCAGGTGCTCTCGACTTACGACGGGGACCTCAGGGACCCGCTCTGGTGGCCTCAGGAAAGGCCAGTCCCTATGCGAGTTCCTCGGGGGCCTCTCGGGATTCCTCTCCCGTCGATGCCGGGGCCTAAGACCTTGTGTGGAGTCGGGCCGGAACCTGAGGATTCCTCTCCAGTGCTGACATGGATCTTGGGGTACTTCTGGAGTCTCCCCAGGGGAGTCAGTCCTCGTCTCGAATGCGGGCATGCACTTGCGCTTTCCTCCAGAGCGGTAGCAGCAGTGTCACGCAGTCCACCGCGTGGATCAAAGTATCTATTGTTTTCCCTCGTGTCTTTCCCACGAGGCTTTCCCACGAGGCTTTCCCACAGGGCTGTCCCACGTGCACACGTGGTGGGACTCGATCCTCGGCTTGAACGTCAAGGCAGTGCAGGGAAAACATGTTCCTCTGGAATGGACTGACACATCTGGGGGACTCTTGAAATGGTGGCACGACCCTGGAGTTCCTCTCGCCTTTCCTGTGGAGAGCGCCTCCTCTTGAGATGCGACGGGAACGCCGGGAATTCTTTCCCTACGAAACAGGGAAAGGATCCCTCATCTCGTGCTAGGAGGCGGAAACGGGGCTCCCCTGGATGTGTGCGGGACCCCACGTGCTTCCTCTTGAGTGGAGACGGGTATGTCGGGGAACTTCTTGAGTTGCTGCAAGGGTGTGAAGGACCCTTTGGAAGTTCCAGTGGTTAGAAGTGATTAGCCTCGAGAAGCCTCAGCGGAAATGGGCCTCATCTCGCCTGGAGAGCAAAACCTCCTGGATTTTCTCTAGTTGCTGCAGGTGCTCTCGACTTACGACGGGGACCTCAGAGACCCGCTCTGGTGGCCTCAGGAAAGGCCTGTCCCCATGCGAGTTCCTCGGGTCCTCTCAGGATTCCTCTCCCGTCGATGCCGGGGCCTAAGACCTTGTGTGGAGTCGGGGCCGGAACCTGAGGATTCCTCTCCAGTGCTGACATGGATCTTGGGGTACTTCTGGAGTCTCCCCAGGGGAGTCAGTCCTCGTCTCGAATGCGGGCATGCACTTGCGCTTTCCTCCAGAGCGGTAGCAGCAGTGTCACGCAGACTGCCGTGTGGATCAAAGGATCTATGGTTTTCCCTCGAGTCTTTCCCACGAGGCTTTCCCACGAGGCTTTCCCACAGGGCTGTCCCACGAGCACACGTGGTGGGAGTCGATCCTCGGCTTGAACGTCAAGGCAGTGCAGGGAAAACAGGTTCCTCTGTAATGGACTGACACATATGGGGTCTCTTGGAATGGTGGCACGACCCTGGAGTTCCTCTCGCCTTTCCTGTGGCAGTGCCTCCTCTTGAGATGCGACGGGAACGCCGGGAATTCTTTCCCTACGAAACAGGGAAAGGATCCCACATCTCGAGCTAGGAGGTGGAAACGGGGCTACCCTGGATGTGTGCGGGACCCTCGTGCTTCCTCTCGAGTGGAGACGGGTATGTCGGGGAACTTCTAGAGTTGCAGCAAGGGTGTGAAGGACGCTTTGGAAGTTCCAGTGGTTAGATGTGATTAGCCTCGAGAAGCCTCAGCGGAAATGGGCTTCATCTCGCCTGGAGGGCAAAATCTCCTGGATTTTCTCGAGTTGCGGCAGGTGCTCTCGACTTACGACGGGGACCTCAGGGACCCGCTCTGGTGACCTCAGGAAAGGCCAGTCCCCATGCGAGTTCCTCGGGGGCCTCTCGGGATTCCTCTCTCGTCGATGCCGGGGCCTAAGACCTTGTGTGGAATCGGGGCCGGGACCTGAGGATTCCTCTCCAGTGCTGACATGGATCTTGGGGTACTTCTGGAGTCTCCCCAGGGGAGTCAGTCCTCGTCTCGAATGCGGGCATGCACTTGCGCTTTCGTCCAGAGCGGTAGCAGCAGTGTCACGCAGTCCGCCGCGTGGATCAAAGGACCTATGGTTTTCCCTCGAGTCTTTCCCACGAGGCTTTCCCACGAGGCTTTCCACAGGGCTGTCCCACGTTCACACGTGGTGGGACTCGATTCTTGGCTTGAACGTCAAGGCATTGCAGGGAAAACAGGTTCCTCTGGAATGGACTGACACATCTGGGGGACTCTTGGAATGGTGGCACGACCCTGGAGTTCCTCTCGCCTTTCCAGTGGAGAGCGCCTCCTCTTGAGATGCGACGGGAACGCCGGGAATTCTTTCCCTACGAAACAGGGAAAGGATCCCTCATCTCGAGCTAGGAGGCGGAAACGGGGCTCCCCTGGATGTTTGCGGGACCCCACGTGCTTCCTCTCGAGTGGAGACGAATATGTCGGGGAACTTCTTGAGTTGCAGCAAGGGTGTGAAGGACCCTTTGGAAGTTCCAGTGGTTAGACGTGATTAGCCTCGAGAAACCTCAGCGGAAATGGGCCTCATCTCGCCTGGAGGGCAAAACCTCCTGGATTTTCTCGAGTTGCGGCAGGTGCTCTCGACTTACGACGGGGACCTCAGGGACCCGCTCTGGTGGCCTCAGGAAAGGCCAGTCCCCATGCGAGTTCCTCGGGGGCCTCTCGGGATTCCTCTCCCGTCGATGCCGGGGCCTAAGACCTTGTGTGGAGTCGGGGCCGGAACCTGAGGATTCCTCTCCAGTGCTGACATGGATCTTGGGGTACTTCTGGAGTCTCCCCAGGGGAGTCAGTCCTCGTCTCGAATGCGGGCATGCACTTGCGCTTTCCTCCAGAGCGGTAGCAGCAGTGTCACGCAGTCCGCCGCGTGGATCAAAGGATCTATGGTTTTCCCTCGAGTCTTTCCCACGAGGCTTTCCCACAGGGCTGTCCCACGTGCACACGTGGTGGGAGTCGATCTTCGGCTTGAACGTCAAGGCATTGCAGGGAAAACAGGTTCCTCTGGAATGGACTGACATATCTGGGGGACTCTTGGAATGGTGACACGAACCTGGAGTTCCTCTCGCCTTTCCAGTGGAGAGCGCCTCCTCTTGAGATGCGACGGGAACGCCGGGAATTCTTTCCCTACGAAACAGGGAAAGGATCCCTCATCTCGAGCTAGGAGGCGGAAACGGGGCTCCCCTGGATGTTTGCGGGACCCCACGTGCTTCCTCTCGAGTGGAGACGAATATGTCGGGGAACTTCTTGAGTTGCAGCAAGGGTGTGAAGGACCCTTTGGAAGTTCCAGTGGTTAGACGTGATTAGCCTCGAGAAACCTCAGCGGAAATGGGCCTCATCTCGCCTGGAGGGCAAAACCTCCTGGATTTTCTCGAGTTGCGGCAGGTGCTCTCGACTTACGACGGGGACCTCAGGGACCCGCTCTGGTGGCCTCAGGAAAGGCCAGTCCCCATGCGAGTTCCTCGGGGGCCTCTCGGGATTCCTCTCCCGTCGATGCCGGGGCCTAAGACCTTGTGTGGAGTCGGGGCCGGAACCTGAGGATTCCTCTCCAGTGCTGACATGGATCTTGGGGTACTTCTGGAGTCTCCCCAGGGGAGTCAGTCCTCGTCTCGAATGCGGGCATGCACTTGCGCTTTCCTCCAGAGCGGTAGCAGCAGTGTCACGCAGTCCGCCGCGTGGATCAAAGGATCTATGGTTTTCCCTCGAGTCTTTCCCACGAGGCTTTCCCACAGGGCTGTCCCACGTGCACACGTGGTGGGAGTCGATCTTCGGCTTGAACGTCAAGGCATTGCAGGGAAAACAGGTTCCTCTGGAATGGACTGACATATCTGGGGGACTCTTGGAATGGTGACACGAACCTGGAGTTCCTCTCGCCTTTCCAGTGGAGAGCGCCTCCTCTTGAGATGCGACGGGAACGCCGGGAATTCTTTCCCTACGAAACAGGGAAAGGATCCCTCATCTCGAGCTAGGAGGCGGAAACGGGGCTCCCCTGGATGTTTGCGGGACCCCACGTGCTTCCTCTCGAGTGGAGACGAATATGTCGGGGAACTTCTTGAGTTGCAGCAAGGGTGTGAAGGACCCTTTGGAAGTTCCAGTGGTTAGACGTGATTAGCCTCGAGAAGCCTCAGCGGAAATGGGCCTCATCTCGCCTGGAGGGCAAAACCTCCTGGATTTTCTCGAGTTGTGGCAGGTGCTCTCGACTTACGACGGGGACCTCAGGGACCCGCTCTGGTGGCCTCAGGAAAGGCCAGTCCCCATGCGAGTTCCTCGGGGGCCTCTCGGGATTCCTCTCCCGTCGATGCCGGGGCCTAAGACCTTTGTGGAGTCGTGGCCGGAACCTGAGGATTCCTCTCCAGTGCTGACATGGATCTTGGGTACTTCTGGAGTCTCCCCAGGGGAGTCAGTCCTCGTCTCGAATGCGGGCATGCACTTGCGCTTTCCTCCAGAGCGGTAGCAGCAGTGTCACGCAGTCCGCCGCGTGGATCAAAGGATCTATGGTTTTCCCTCGAGTCTTTCCCACGAGGCTTTCCCACGAGGCTTTCCCACAGGGCTGTCCCACGTGCACACGTGGTGGGAGTCGATCCTCGGCTTGAACGTCAAGGCAGTGCAGGGAAAACAGGTTCCTCTGGAATGGACTGACACATCTGGGGGACTCTTGGAATGGTGTCACGACCCTGGAGTTCCTCTCGCCTTTCCTGTGGAGAGCGCCTCCTCTTGAGATGCGACGGGAACGCCGGAATTCTTTCCCTACGAAACAGGGAAAGGATCAATCATCTCGAGCTAGGAGGCGGAAACGGGGCTCCCCTGGATGTGTGCGGGACCCCACGTGCTTCCTCTCGAGTGGAGACGGGTATGTCGGGGAACTTCTTGAGTTGCAGCAAGGGTGTGAAGGACCCTTTGGAAGTTCCAGTGGTTAGACGTGATTAGCCTCGAGAAACCTCAGCGGAAATGGGCCTCATCTCGCCTGGAGGGCAAAACCTCCTGGATTTTCTCGAGTTGCGGCAGGTGCTCTCGACTTACTACGGGGACCTCAGGGACCCGCTCTGGTGGCCTCAGGAAAGGCCAGTCCCCATGCGAGTTCCTCGGCGGCCTCTCGGGAGTCCTCTCCCGTCGATGCCGGGGCCTAAGACCTTGTGTGGAGTCGGGGCCGGAACCTGAGGATTCCTCTCCAGTGCTGACATGGATCTTGGGGTACTTCTGGAGTCTCCCCAGGGGAGTCAGTCCTCGTCTCGAATGCGGGCATGCACTTGCGCTTTCCTCCAGAGCGGTAGCAGCAGTGTCACGCAGTCCGCCGCGTGGATCAAAGGATCTATGGTTTTCCCTCGAGTCTTTCCCACGAGGCTTTCCCACAGGGCTGTCCCACGTGCACACGTGGTGGGAGTCGATCTTCGGCTTGAACGTCAAGGCAGTGCAGGGAAAACAGGTTCCTCTGTAATGGACTGACACATCTGGGGGACTCTTGGAATGGTGGCACGACCCTGGAGTTCCTCTCGCCTTTCCTGTGGAGAGCGCCTCCTCTTGAGATGCGACGGGAACGCCGGGAATTCTTTCCCTACGAAACAGGGAAAGGATCCCTCATCTCGAGCTAGGAGGCGGAAACGGGGCTCCCCTGGATGTGTGCGGGACCCCACGTGCTTCCTCTCGAGTGGAGACGGGTATGTCGGGGAACTTCTTGAGTTGCAGCAAGGGTGTGAAGGACCCTTTGGAAGTTCCAGTGGTTAGACGTGATTAGCCTCGAGAAGCCTCAGCGGAAATGGGCCTCATCTCGCCTGGAGGGCAAAACCTCCTGGATTTTCTCGAGTTGTGGCAGGTGCTCTCGACTTACGATGGGGACCACAGGGACCCGCTCTGGTGGCCTCAGGAATGGCCAGTCCCCATGCGAGTTCCTCGTGGGCCTCTCGGGATTCCTCTCCCGTCGATGCCGGGGCCTAAGACCTTGTGTGGAGTCGGGGCCGGAACCTGAGGATTCTTCTCCAGTGCTGACATGGACCTTGGGGTACTTCTGGAGTCTCCCCAGGGGAGTCAGTCCTCGTCTCGAATGCGGGCATGCACTTGCGCTTTCCTCCAGAGCGGTAGCAGCAGTGTCACCCAGTCTGCCGCGTGGATCAAAGGATCTATGGTTTTCCCTCGAGTCTTTCCCACGAGGCTTTCCCACGAGGCTTTCCCACAGGGCTGTCCCACGTGCACACGTTGTGGGAGTGGATCCTCTACTTGAACGTCAAGGCAGTGCAGGGAAAACAGGTTCCTCTGGAATGGACTGACACATCTGGGGGACTCTTGGAATGGTGGCACGACCCTGGAGTTCCTCTCGCCTTTCCTGTGGAGAGCGCCTCCTCTTGAGATGCGACGGGAACGCCGGGAATTCTTTCCCTACGAAACAGGGAAAGGATCCCTCATCTCGAGCTAGGAGGCGGAAACGGGGCTCCCCTGGATGTGTGCGGGACCCCACGTGCTTCCTCTCGAGTGGAGACGGGTATGTCGGGGAACTTCTTGAGTTCCAGCAAGGGTGTGAAGGACCCTTTGGAAGTTCCAGTGGTTAGACGTGATTAGCCTCGAGAAGCCTCAGCGGAAATGGGCCTCATCTCGCCTGGAGGTCAAAACCTCCTGGATTTTCTCGAGTTGCGGCAGGTGCTCTCAACTTACGACGGGGACCTCAGGGACCCGCTCTGGTGGCCTCAGGAAAGGCCAGTCCCCATGCGAGTTCCTCTGGGGCCTCTCGGGATTCCTCTCCCGTCGATGCCGGGGCCTAAGACCTTGTGTGGAGTCGGGGCCGGAACCTGAGGATTCCTCTCCAGTGCTGACATGGATCTTGGGGTACTTCTGGAGTCTCCCCAGGGAGTCAGTCCTCGTCTCGAATGCGGGCATGCACTTGCGCTTTCCTCCAGAGCGGTAGCAGCAGTGTCACGCAGTCCGCCGCGTGGATCAAAGGATCTATGGTTTTCCCTCGAGTCTTTCCCACGAGGCTTTCCCACGAGGCTTTCCCTCAGGGCTGTCCCACGTGCACACGTGGTGGGAGTGGAACCTCGGCTTGAACGTCAAGGCAGTGCAGGGAAAACAGGTTCCTCTGGAATGGACTGACACATCTGGGGGACTCTTGGAATGGTGTCACGACCCTGGAGTTCCTCTCGCCTTTCCTGTGGAGAGCGCCTCCTCTTGAGATGCGACGGGAACGCCGGAATTCTTTCCCTACGAAACAGGGAAAGGATCAATCATCTCGAGCTAGGAGGCGGAAACGGGGCTCCCCTGGATGTGTGCGGGACCCCACGTGCTTCCTCTCGAGTGGAGACGGGTATGTCGGGGAACTTCTTGAGTTGCAGCAAGGGTGTGAAGGACCCTTTGGAAGTTCCAGTGGTTAGACGTGATTATCCTCGAGAAGCCTCAGCGGAAATGGGCCTCATCTCGCCTGGAGGGCAAAACCTCCTGGATTTTCTCGAGTTGCGGCAGGTGCTCTCGACTTACGACGGGGACCTCAGGGACCCGCTCTGGTGGCCTCAGGAAAGGCCAGTCCCCATGCGAGTTCCTCGGGGGCCTCTCGGGATTCCTCTCCCGTCGATGCCGGGGCCTAAGACCTTGTGTGGAGTCGGGGCCGGAACCTGAGGATTCCTCTCCAGTGCTGACATGGATCTTGGGGTACTTCTGGAGTCTCCCCAGGGGAGTCAGTCCTCGTCTCGAATGCGGGCATGCACTTGCGCTTTCCTCCAGAGCGGTAGCAGCAGTGTCACGCAGTCCGCCGCGTGGATCAAAGGATCTATGGTTTTCCCTCGAGTCTTTCCCACGAGGCTTTCCCACAGGGCTATCCCACGTGCACACGTGGTGGGAGTCGATCTTCGGCTTGAACGTCAAGGCAGTGCAGGGAAAACAGGTTCCTCTGTAATGGACTGACACATCTGGGGGACTCTTGGAATGGTGGCACGACCCTGGAGTTCCTCTCGCCTTTCCGGTGGAGAGCGCCTCCTCTTGAGATGCGACGGGAACGCCGGGAATTCTTTCCCTACGAAACAGGGAAAGGATCCCACATCTCGAGCTAGGAGGCGGAAACGGGGCTCCCCTGGATGTGTGCGGGACCCCACGTGCTTCCTCTCGAGTGGAGACGGGTATGTCGGGGAACTTCTTGAGTTGCAGCAAGGGTGTGAAGGACCCTTTGGAAGTTCCAGTGGTTAGACGTGATTAGCCTCGAGAAGCCTCAGCGGAAATGGGCCTCATCTCGCCTGGAGGGCAAAACCTCCTGGATTTTCTCGAGTTGTGGCAGGTGCTCTCGACTTACGATGGGGACCTCAGGGACCCGCTATGGTGGCCTCAGGAAAGGCCAGTCCCCATGCGAATTCCTCGTGGGCCTCTCGGGATTCCTCTCCCGTCGATGCCGGGGCCTAAGACCTTGTGTGGAGTCGGGGCCGGAACCTGAGGATTCCTCTCCAGTGCTGACATGGATCTTGGGGTACTTCTGGAGTCTCCCCAGGGGAGTCAGTCCTCGTCTCGAATGCGGGCATGCACTTGCGCTTTCCTCCAGAGCGGTAGCAGCAGTGTCACGCAGTCCGCCGCGTGGATCAAAGGATCTATGGTTTTCCCTCGAGTCTTTCCCACGAGGCTTTCCCACAGGGCTGTCCCACGTCCACACGTGGTGGGAGTCGATCTTCGGCTTGAACGTCAAGGCAGTGCAGGGAAAACAGGTTCCTCTGTAATGGACTGACACATCTGGGGGACTCTTGGAATGGTGGCACGACCCTGGAGTTCCTCTCGCCTTTCCTGTGGAGAGCGCCTCCTCTTGAGATGCGACGGGAACGCCGGGAATTCTTTCCCTACGAAACAGGGAAAGGATCCCTCATCTCGAGCTAGGAGGCGGAAACGGGGCTCCCCTGGATGTTTGCGGGACCCCATGTGCTTCCTCTCGAGTGGAGACGAATATGTCGGGGAACTTCTTGAGTTGCAGCAAGGGTGTGAAGGACCCTTTGGAAGTTCCAGTGGTTAGACGTGATTAGCCTCGAGAAGCCTCAGCGGAAATGGGCCTCATCTCGCCTGGAGGGCAAAACCTCCTGGATTTTCTCGAGTTGTGGCAGGTGCTCTCGACTTACGACGGGGACCTCAGGGACCCGCTCTGGTGGCCTCAGGAAAGGCCAGTGCCCATGCGAGTTCCTCGGGGGCCTCTCGGGATTCCTCTCCCGTCGATGCCGGGGCCTAAGACCTTTGTGGAGTCGTGGCCGGAACCTGAGGATTCCTCTCCAGTGCTGACATGGATCTTGGGGTACTTCTGGAGTCTCCCCAGGGGAGTCAGTCCTCGTCTCGAATGCGGGCATGCACTTGCGCTTTCCTCCAGAGCGGTAGCAGCAGTGTCACGCAGTCCGCCGCGTGGATCAAAGGATCTATGGTTTTCCCTCGAGTCTTTCCCACGAGGCTTTCCCACGAGGCTTTCCCACAGGGCTGTCCCACGTGCACACGTGGTGGGAGTCGATCCTCGGCTTGAACGTCAAGGCAGTGCAGGGAAAACAGGTTCCTCTGGAATGGACTGACACATCTGGGGGACTCTTGGAATGGTGGCACGACCCTGGAGTTCCTCTCGCCTTTCCTGTGGAGAGCGCCTCCTCTTGAGATGCGACGGGAACGCCGGGAATTCTTTCCCTACGAAACAGGGAAAGGATCCCTCATCTCGAGCTAGGAGGCGGAAACGGGGCTCCCCTGGATGTGTGCGGGACCCCACGTGCTTCCTCTCGAGTGGAGACGGGTATGTCGGGGAACTTCTTGAGTTGCAGCAAGGGTGTGAAGGACCCTTTGGAAGTTCCAGTGGTTAGACGTGATTAGCCTCGAGAAGCCTCAGCGGAAATGGGCCTCATCTCGCCTGGAGGGCAAAACCTCCTGGATTTTCTCGAGTTGCGGCAGGTGCTCTCGACGTACGACGGGGACCTCAGGGACCCGCTCTGGTGGCCTCAGGAAAGGCCAGTCCCCATGCGAGTTCCTCGGGGGCCTCTCGGGATTCCTCTCCCGTCGATGCCGGGGCCTAAGACCTTGTGTGGAGTCGGGGCCGGAACCTGAGGATTCCTCTCCAGTGCTGACATGGATCTTGGGGTACTTCTGGAGTCTCCCCAGGGGAGTCAGTCCTCGTCTCGAATGCGGGCATGCACTTGCGCTTTCCTCCAGAGCGGTAGCAGCAGTGTCACGCAGTCCGCCGCGTGGATCAAAGGATCTATGGTTTTCCCTCGAGTCTTTACCACGAGGCTTTCCCACGAGGCTTTCCCACAGGGCTGTCCCACGTGCACACGTGGTGGGAGTGGAACCTCGGCTTGAACGTCAAGGCAGTGCAGGGAAAACAGGTTCCTCTGGAATGGACTGACACATCTGGGGGACTCTTGGAATGGTGGCACGACCCTGGAGTTCCTCTCGCCTTTCCTGTGGAGAGCGCCTCCTCTTGAGATGCGACGGGAACGCCGGGAATTCTTTCCCTACGAAACAGGGAAAGGATCCCTCATCTCGAGCTAGGAGGCGGAAACGGGGCTCCCCTGGATGTGTGCGGGACCCCACGTGCTTCCTCTCGAGTGGAGACGGGTATGTCGGGGAACTTCTTGAGTTGCAGCAAGGGTGTGAAGGACCCTTTGGAAGTTCCAGTGGTTAGACGTGATTATCCTCGAGAAGCCTCAGCGGAAATGGGCCTCATCTCGCCTGGCGGGCAAAACCTCCTGGATTTTCTCGAGTTGCGGCAGGTGCTCTCGACTTACGACGGGGACCTCAGGGACCCGCTCTGGTGGCCTCAGGAAAGGCCAGTCCCCATGCGAGTTCCTCGGGGGCCTCTCGGGATTCCTCTCCCGTCGATGCCGGGGCCTAAGACCTTGTGTGGAGTCGGGGCCGGAACCTGAGGATTCCTCTCCAGTGCTGACATGGATCTTGGGGTACTTCTGGAGTCTCCCCAGGGGAGTCAGTCCTCGTCTCGAATGCGGGCATGCACTTGCGCTTTCCTCCAGAGCGGTAGCAGCAGTGTCACGCAGTCCGCCGCGTGGATCAAAGGATCTATGGTTTTCCCTCGAGTCTTTACCACGAGGCTTTCCCACGAGGCTTTCCCACAGGGCTGTCCCACGTGCACACGTTGTGGGAGTGGATCCTCGGCTTGAACGTCAAGGCAGTGCAGGGAAAACAGGTTCCTCTGGAATGGACTGACACATCTGGGGGTCTCTTGGAATGGTGCCACGACCCTGGAGTTCCTCTCGCCTTTCCTGTGGAGAGCGCCTCCTCTTGAGATGCGACGGGAACGCCGGGAATTCTTTCCCTACGAAACAGGGAAAGGATCCCACATCTCGAGCTAAGAGGTGGAAACGGGGCTACCCTGGATGTGTGCGGGACCCTCGTGCTTCCTCTCGAGTGGAGACGGGTATGTCGGGGAACTTCTAGAGTTGCAGCAAGGGTGTGAAGGACGCTTTGGAAGTTCCAGTGGTTAGATGTGATTAGCCTCGAGAAGCCTCAGCGGAAATGGGCTTCATCTCGCCTGGAGGGCAAAATCTCCTGGATTTTCTCGAGTTGCGGCAGGTGCTCTCGACTTACGACGGGGACCTCAGGGACCCGCTCTGGTGACCTCAGGAAAGGCCAGTCCCCATGCGAGTTCCTCGGGGGCCTCTCGGGATTCCTCTCCCGTCGATGCCGGGGCCTAAGACCTTGTGTGGAATCGGGGCCGGGACCTGAGGATTCCTCTCCAGTGCTGACATGGATCTTGGGGTACTTCTGGAGTCTCCCCAGGGGAGTCAGTCCTCGTCTCGAATGCGGGCATGCACTTGCGCTTTCCTCCAGAGCGGTAGCAGCAGTGTCACGCAGTCCGCCGCGTGGATCAAAGGACCTATGGTTTTCCCTCGAGTCTTTCCCACGAGGCTTTCCCACGAGGCTTTCCACATGGCTGTCCCACGTTCACACGTGGTGGGACTCGATTCTTGGCTTGAACGTCAAGGCATTGCAGGGAAAACAGGTTCCTCTGGAATGGACTGACACATCTGGGGGACTCTTGGAATGGCGGCACGACCCTGGAGTTCCTCTCGCCTTTCCAGTGGAGAGCGCCTCCTCTTGAGATGCGACGGGAACGCCGGGATTTCTTTCCCTACGAAACAGGGAAAGGATCCCTCATCTCGAGCTAGGAGGCGGAAACGGGGCTCCCCTGGATGTTTGCGGGACCCCACGTGCTTCCTCTCGAGTGGAGACGAATATGTCGGGGAACTTCTTGAGTTGCAGCAAGGGTGTGAAGGACCCTTTGGAAGTTCCAGTGGTTAGACGTGATTAGCCTCGAGAAGCCTCAGCGGAAATGGGCCTCATCTCGCCTGGAGGGCAAAACCTCCTGGATTTTCTCGAGTTGTGGCAGGTGCTCTCGACTTACGACGGGGACCTCAGGGACCCGCTCTGGTGGCCTCAGGAAAGGCCAGTCCCCATGCGAGTTCCTCGGGGGCCTCTCGGGATTCCTCTCCCGTCGATGCCGGGGCCTAAGACCTTTGTGGAGTCGTGGCCGGAACCTGAGGATTCCTCTCCAGTGCTGACATGGATCTTGGGGTACTTCTGGAGTCTCCCCAGGGGAGTCAGTCCTCGTCTCGAATGCGGGCATGCACTTGCGCTTTCCTCCAGAGCGGTAGCAGCAGTGTCACGCAGTCCGCCGCGTGGATCAAAGGATCTATGGTTTTCCCTCGAGTCTTTCCCACGAGGCTTTCCCACAGGGATGTCCCACGTGCACACGTGGTGGGAGTCGATCTTCGGCTTGAACGTCAAGGCAGTGCAGGGAAAACAGGTTCCTCTGTAATGGACTGACACATCTGGGGGACTCTTGGAACGGTGGCACGACCCTGGAGTTCCTCTCGCCTTTCCTGTGGAGAGCGCCTCCTCTTGAGATGCGACGGGAACGCCGGGAATTCTTTCCCTACGAAACAGGGAAAGGATCCCTCATCTCGAGCTAGGAGGCGGAAACGGGGCTCCCCTGGATGTGTGCGGGACCCCACGTGCTTCCTCTCGAGTGGAGACGGGTATGTCGGGGAACTTCTTGAGTTGCAGCAAGGGTGTGAAGGACCCTTTGGAAGTTCCAGTGGTTAGACGTGATTAGCCTCGAGAAGCCTCAGCGGAAATGGGCCTCATCTCGCCTGGAGGGCAAAACCTCCTGGATTTTCTCGAGTTGTGGCAGGTGCTCTCGACTTACGATGGGGACCTCAGGGACCCGCTCTGGTGGCCTCAGGAAAGGCCAGTCCCCATGCGAATTCCTCGTGGGCCTCTCGGGATTCCTCTCCCGTCGATGCCGGGGCCTAAGACCTTGTGTGGAGTCGGGGCCGGAACCTGAGGATTCCTCTCCAGTGCTGACATGGATCTTGGGGTACTTCTGGAGTCTCCCCAGGGGAGTCAGTCCTCGTCTCGAATGCGGGCATGCACTTGCGCTTTCCTCCAGAGCGGTAGCAGCAGTGTCACGCAGTCCGCCGCGTGGATCAAAGGATCTATGGTTTTCCCTCGAGTCTTTCCCACGAGGCTTTCCCCCGAGGCTTTCCCACAGGGCTGTCCCACGTGCACACGTTGTGGGAGTGGATCCTCGGCTTGAACGTCAAGGCAGTGCAGGGAAAACAGGTTCCTCTGGAATGGACTGACACATCTGGGGGTCTCTTGGAATGGTGCCACGACCCTGGAGTTCCTCTCGCCTTTCCTGTGGAGAGCGCCTCCTCTTGAGATGCGACGGGAACGCCGGGAATTCTTTCCCTACGAAACAGGGAAAGGATCCCACATCTCGAGCTAGGAGGTGGAAACGGGGCTACCCTGGATGTGTGCGGGACCCTCGTGCTTCCTCTCGAGTGGAGACGGGTATGTCGGGGAACTTCTAGAGTTGCAGCAAGGGTGTGAAGGACGCTTTGGAAGTTCCAGTGGTTAGATGTGATTAGCCTCGAGAAGCCTCAGCGGAAATGGGCTTCATCTCGCCTGGAGGGCAAAATCTCCTGGATTTTCTCGAGTTGCGGCAGGTGCTCTCGACTTACGACGGGGACCTCAGGGACCCGCTCTGGTGACCTCAGGAAAGGCCAGTCCCCATGCGAGTTCCTCGGGGGCCTCTCGGGATTCCTCTCCCGTCGATGCCGGGGCCTAAGACCTTGTGTGGAATCGGGGCCGGGACCTGAGGATTCCTCTCCAGTGCTGACATGGATCTTGGGGTACTTCTGGAGTCTCCCCAGGGGAGTCAGTCCTCGTCTCGAATGCGGGCATGCACTTGCGCTTTCCTCCAGAGCGGTAGCAGCAGTGTCACGCAGTCCGCCGCGTGGATCAAAGGACCTATGGTTTTCCCTCGAGTCTTTCCCACGAGGCTTTCCCACGAGGCTTTCCACATGGCTGTCCCACGTTCACACGTGGTGGGACTCGATTCTTGGCTTGAACGTCAAGGCATTGCAGGGAAAACAGGTTCCTCTGGAATGGACTGACACATCTGGGGGACTCTTGGAATGGTGGCACGACCCTGGAGTTCCTCTCGCCTTTCCAGTGGAGAGCGCCTCCTCTTGAGATGCGACGGGAACGCCGGGAATTCTTTCCCTACGAAACAGGGAAAGGATCCCTCATCTCGAGCTAGGAGGCGGAAACGGGGCTCCCCTGGATGTGTGCGGGACCCCACGTGCTTCCTCTCGAGTGGAGACGAATATGTCGGGGAACTTCTTGAGTTGCAGCAAGGGTGTGAAGGACCCTTTGGAAGTTCCAGTGGTTAGACGTGATTAGCCTCGAGAAGCCTCAGCGGAAATGGGCCTCATCTCGCCTGGAGGGCAAAACCTCCTGGATTTTCTCGAGTTGTGGCAGGTGCTCTCGACTTACGACGGGGACCTCAGGGACCCGCTCTGGTGGCCTCAGGAAAGGCCAGTCCCCATGCGAGTTCCTCGGGGGCCTCTCGGGATTCCTCTCCCGTCGATGCCGGGGCCTAAGACCTTTGTGGAGTCGTGGCCGGAACCTGAGGATTCCTCTCCAGTGCTGACATGGATCTTGGGGTACTTCTGGAGTCTCCCCAGGGGAGTCAGTCCTCGTCTCGAATGCGGGCATGCACTTGCGCTTTCCTCCAGAGCGGTAGCAGCAGTGTCACGCAGTCCGCCGCGTGGATCAAAGGATCTATGGTTTTCCCTCGAGTCTTTCCCACGAGGCTTTCCCACAGGGCTGTCCCACGTGCACACGTGGTGGGAGTCGATCTTCGGCTTGAACGTCAAGGCAGTGCAGGGAAAACAGGTTCCTCTGTAATGGACTGACACATCTGGGGGACTCTTGGAATGGTGGCACGACCCTGGAGTTCCTCTCGCCTTTCCTGTGGAGAGCGCCTCCTCTTGAGATGCGACGGGAACGCCGGGAATTCTTTCCCTACGAAACAGGGAAAGGATCCCTCATCTCGAGCTAGGAGGCGGAAACGGGGCTCCCCTGGATGTGTGCGGGACCCCACGTGCTTCCTCTCGAGTGGAGACGGGTATGTCGGGGAACTTCTTGAGTTGCAGCAAGGGTGTGAAGGACCCTTTGGAAGTTCCAGTGGTTAGACGTGATTAGCCTCGAGAAGCCTCAGCGGAAATGGGCCTCATCTCGCCTGGAGGGCAAAACCTCCTGGATTTTCTCGAGTTGTGGCAGGTGCTCTCGACTTACGATGGGGACCTCAGGGACCCGCTCTGGTGGCCTCAGGAAAGGCCAGTCCCCATCCGAATTCCTCGTGGGCCTCTCGGGATTCCTCTCCCGTCGATGCCGGGGCCTAAGACCTTGTGTGGAGTCGGGGCCGGAACCTGAGGATTCCTCTCCAGTGCTGACATGGATCTTGGGGTACTTCTGGAGTCTCCCCAGGGGAGTCAGTCCTCGTCTCGAATGCGGGCATGCACTTGCGCTTTCCTCCAGAGCGGTAGCAGCAGTGTCACGCAGTCCGCCGCGTGGATCAAAGGATCTATGGTTTTCCCTCGAGTCTTTCCCACGAGGCTTTCCCACGAGGCTTTCCACAGGGCTGTCCCACGTGCACACGTGGTGGGACTAGATTCTCGGCTTGAACGTCAAGGCATTGCAGGGAAAACAGGTTCCTCTGGAATGGACTGACATATCTGGGGGACTCTTGGAATGGTGACACGACCCTGGAGTTCCTCTCGCCTTTCCAGTGGAGAGCGCCTCCTCTTGAGATGCGACGGGAACGCCGGGAATTCTTTCCCTACGAAACAGGGAAAGGATCCCTCATCTCGAGCTAGGAGGCGGAAACGGGGCTCCCCTGGATGTTTGCGGGACCCCACGTGCTTCCTCTCGAGTGGAGACGAATATGTCGGGGAACTTCTTGAGTTGCAGCAAGGGTGTGAAGGACCCTTTGGAAGTTCCAGTGGTTAGACGTGATTAGCCTCGAGAAGCCTCAGCGGAAATGGGCCTCATCTCGCCTGGAGGGCAAAACCTCCAGGATTTTCTCGAGTTGTGGCAGGTGCTCTCGACTTACGACGGGGACCTCAGGGACCCGCTCTGGTGGCCTCAGGAAAGGCCAGTCCCCATGCGAGTTCCTCGGGGGCCTCTCGGGATTCCTCTCCCGTCGATGCCGGGGCCTAAGACCTTTGTGGAGTCGTGGCCGGAACCTGAGGATTCCTCTCCAGTGCTGACATGGATCTTGGGGTACTTCTGGAGTCTCCCCAGGGGAGTCAGTCCTCGTCTCGAATGCGGGCATGCACTTGCGCTTTCCTCCAGAGCGGTAGCAGCAGTGTCACGCAGTCCGCCGCGTGGATCAAAGGATCTATGGTTTTCCCTCGAGTCTTTCCCACGAGGCTTTCCCACGAGGCTTTCCCACAGGGCTGTCCCACGTGCACACGTGGTGGGAGTCGATCCTCGGCTTGAACGTCAAGGCAGTGCAGGGAAAACAGGTTCCTCTGGAAAGGACTGACACATCTGGGGGACTCTTGGAATGGTGTCACGACCCTGGAGTTCCTCTCGCCTTTCCTGTGGAGAGCGCCTCCTCTTGAGATGCGACGGGAACGCCGGAATTCTTTCCCTACGAAACAGGGAAAGGATCAATCATCTCGAGCTAGGAGGCGGAAACGGGCCTCCCCTGGATGTGTGCGGGACCCCACGTGCTTCCTCTCGAGTGGAGACGGGTATGTCGGGGAACTTCTTGAGTTGCAGCAAGGGTGTGAAGGACCCTTTGGAAGTTCCAGTGGTTAGACGTGATTAGCCTCGAGAAACCTCAGCGGAAATGGGCCTCATCTCGCCTGGAGGGCAAAACCTCCTGGATTTTCTCGAGTTGCGGCAGGTGCTCTCGACTTACTACGGGGACCTCAGGGACCAGCTCTGGTGGCCTCAGGAAAGGCCAGTCCCCATGCGAGTTCCTCGGGGGCCTCTCGGGATTCCTCTCCCGTCGATGCCGGGGCCTAAGACCTTGTGTGGAGTCGGGGCCGGAACCTGAGGATTCCTCTCCAGTGCTGACATGGATCTTGGGGTACTTCTGGAGTCTCCCCAGGGGAGTCAGTCCTCGTCTCGAATGCGGGCATGCACTTGCGCTTTCCTCCAGAGCGGTAGCAGCAGTGTCACGCAGTCCGCCGCGTGGATCAAAGGATCTATGGTTTTCCCTCGAGTCTTTCCCACGAGGCTTTCCCACAGGGCTGTCCCACGTGCACACGTGGTGGGAGTCGATCTTCGGCTTGAACGTCAAGGCAGTGCAGGGAAAACAGGTTCCTCTGTAATGGACTGACACATCTGGGGGACTCTTGGAATGGTGGCACGACCCTGGAGTTCCTCTCGCCTTTCCTGTGGAGAGCGCCTCCTCTTGAGATGCGACGGGAACGCCGGGAATTCTTTCCCTACGAAACAGGGAAAGGATCCCTCATCTCGAGCTAGGAGGCGGAAACGGGGCTCCCCTGGATGTGTGCGGGACCCCACGTGCTTCCTCTCGAGTGGAGACGGGTATGTCGGGGAACTTCTTGAGTTGCAGCAAGGGTGTGAAGGACCCTTTGGAAGTTCCAGTGGTTAGACGTGATTAGCCTCGAGAAGCCTCAGCTGAAATGGGCCTCATCTCGCCTGGAGGGCAAAACCTCCTGGATTTTCTCGAGTTGTGGCAGGTGCTCTCGACTTACGATGGGGACCTCAGGGACCCGCTCTGGTGGCCTCAGGAATGGCCAGTCCCCATGCGAGTTCCTCGTGGGCCTCTCGGGATTCCTCTCCCGTCGATGCCGGGGCCTAAGACCTTGTGTGGAGTCGGGGCCGGAACCTGAGGATTCCTCTCCAGTGCTGACATGGATCTTGGGGTACTTCTGGAGTCTCCCCAGGGGAGTCAGTCCTCGTCTCGAATGCGGGCATGCACTTGCGCTTTCCTCCAGAGCGGTAGCAGCAGTGTCACCCAGTCTGCCGCGTGGATCAAAGGATCTATGGTTTTCCCTCGAGTCTTTCCCACGAGGCTTTCCCACGAGGCTTTCCCACAGGGCTGTCCCACGTGCACACGTTGTGGGAGTGGATCCTCTACTTGAACGTCAAGGCAGTGCAGGGAAAACAGGTTCCTCTGGAATGGACTGACACATCTGGGGGACTCTTGGAATGGTGGCACGACCCTGGAGTTCCTCTCGCCTTTCCTGTGGAGAGCGCCTCCTCTTGAGATGCGACGGGAACGCCGGGAATTCTTTCCCTACGAAACAGGGAAAGGATCCCTCATCTCGAGCTAGGAGGCGGAAACGGGGCTCCCCTGGATGTGTGCGGGACCCCACGTGCTTCCTCTCGAGTGGAGACGGGTATGTCGGGGAACTTCTTGAGTTGCAGCAAGGGTGTGAAGGACCCTTTGGAAGTTCCGGTGGTTAGACGTGATTAGCCTCGAGAAGCCTCAGCGGAAATGGGCCTCATCTCGCCTGGAGGGCAAAACCTCCTGGATTTTCTCGAGTTGCGGCAGGTGCTCTCAACTTACGACGGGGACCTCAGGGACCCGCTCTGGTGGCCTCAGGAAAGGCCAGTCCCCATGCGAGTTCCTCTGGGGCCTCTCGGGATTCCTCTCCCGTCGATGCCGGGGCCTAAGACCTTGTGTGGAGTCGGGGCCGGAACCTGAGGATTCCTCTCCAGTGCTGACATGGATCTTGGGGTACTTCTGGAGTCTCCCCAGGGGAGTCAGTCCTCGTCTCGAATGCGGGCATGCACTTGCGCTTTCCTCCAGAGCGGTAGCAGCAGTGTCACGCAGTCCGCCGCGTGGATCAAAGGATCTATGGTTTTCCCTCGAGTCTTTCCCACGAGGCTTTCCCACGAGGCTTTCCCTCAGGGCTGTCCCACGTGCACACGTGGTGGGAGTGGAACCTCGGCTTGAACGTCAAGGCAGTGCAGGGAAAACAGGTTCCTCTGTAATGGACTGACACATCTGGGGGACTCTTGGAATGGTGGCACGACCCTGGAGTTCCTCTCGCCTTTCCTGTGGAGAGCGCCTCCTCTTGAGATGCGACGGGAACGCCGGGAATTCTTTCCCTACGAAACAGGGAAAGGATCCCTCATCTCGAGCTAGGAGGCGGAAACGGGGCTCCCCTGGATGTGTGCGGGACCCCACGTGCTTCCTCTCGAGTGGAGACGGGTATGTCGGGGAACTTCTTGAGTTGCAGCAAGGGTGTGAAGGACCCTTTGGAAGTTCCAGTGGTTAGACGTGATTATCCTCGAGAAGCCTCAGCGGAAATGGGCCTCATCTCGCCTGGAGGGCAAAACCTCCTGGATTTTCTCGAGTTGCGGCAGGTGCTCTCGACGTACGACGGGGACCTCAGGGACCCGCTCTGGTGGCCTCAGGAAAGGCCAGTCCCCATGCGAGTTCCTCGGGGGCCTCTCGGGATTCCTCTCCCGTCGATGCCGGGGCCTAAGACCTTGTGTGGAGTCGGGGCCGGAACCTGAGGATTCCTCTCCAGTGCTGACATGGATCTTGGGGTACTTCTGGAGTCTCCCCAGGGGAGTCAGTCCTCGTCTCGAATGCGGGCATGCACTTGCGCTTTCCTCCAGAGCGGTAGCAGCAGTGTCACGCAGTCCGCCGCGTGGATCAAAGGATCTATGGTTTTCCCTCGAGTCTTTCCCACGAGGCTTTCCCACGAGGCTTTCCCACAGGGCTGTCCCACGTGCACACGTGGTGGGAGTGGAACCTCGGCTTGAACGTCAAGGCAGTGCAGGGAAAACAGGTTCCTCTGGAATGGACTGACACATCTGGGGGACTCTTGGAATGGTGGCACGACCCTGGAGTTCCTCTCGCCTTTCCTGTGGAGAGCGCCTCCTCTTGAGATGCGACGGGAACGCCGGGAATTCTTTCCCTACGAAACAGGGAAAGGATCCCTCATCTCGAGCTAGGAGGCGGAAACGGGGCTCCCCTGGATGTGTGCGGGACCCCACGTGCTTCCTCTCGAGTGGAGACGGGTATGTCGGGGAACTTCTTGAGTTGCAGCAAGGGTGTGAAGGACCCTTTGGAAGTTCCAGTGGTTAGACGTGATTATCCTCGAGAAGCCTCAGCGGAAATGGGCCTCATCTCGCCTGGAGGGCAAAACCTCCTGGATTTTCTCGAGTTGCGGCAGGTGCTCTCGACTTACGACGGGGACCTCAGGGACCCGCTCTGGTGGCCTCAGGAAAGGCCAGTCCACATGCGAGTTCCTCGGGGGCCTCTCGGGATTCCTCTCCCGTCGATGCCGGGGCCTAAGACCTTGTGTGGAGTCGGGGCCGGAACCTGAGGATTCCTCTCCAGTGCTGACATGGATCTTGGGGTACTTCTGGAGTCTCCCCAGGGGAGTCAGTCCTCGTCTCGAATGCGGGCATGCACTTGCGCTTTCCTCCAGAGCGGTAGCAGCAGTGTCACGCAGTCCGCCGCGTGGATCAAAGGATCTATGGTTTTCCCTCGAGTCTTTACCACGAGGCTTTCCCACGAGGCTTTCCCACAGGGCTGTCCCACGTGCACACGTTGTGGGAGTGGATCCTCGGCTTGAACGTCAAGGCAGTGCAGGGAAAACAGGTTCCTCTGGAATGGACTGACACATCTGGGGGTCTCTTGGAATGGTGCCACGACCCTGGAGTTCCTCTCGCCTTTCCTGTGGAGAGCGCCTCCTCTTGAGATGCGACGGGAACGCCGGGAATTCTTTCCCTACGAAACAGGGAAAGGATCCCTCATCTCGAGCTAGGAGGCGGAAACGGTTCTCCCCTGGATGTGTGCGGGACCCCACGTGCTTCCTCTCGAGTGGAGACGGGTATGTCGGGGAACTTCTTGAGTTGCAGCAAGGGTGTGAAGGACCCTTTGGAAGTTCCAGTGGTTAGACGTGATTAGCCTCGAGAAGCCTTAGCGGAAATGGGCCTCATCTCGCCTGGAGGGCAAAACCTCCTGGATTTTCTCGAGTTGCGGCAGGTGCTCTCGACTTACGACGGGGACCTCAGGGACCCGCTCTGGTGGCCTCAGGAAAGGCCAGTCCCCATGTGAGTTCCTCTGGGGCCTCTCGGGATTCCTCTCCCGTCGATGCCGGGGCCTACGACCCTGTGTGGAGTCGGGGCCGGAACCTGAGGATTCCTCTCCAGTGCTGACATGGATCTTGGGGTACTTCTGGAGTCTCCCCAGGGGAGTCAGTCCTCGTCTCGAATGCGGGCATGCACTTGCGCTTTCCTCCAGAGCGGTAGCAGCAGTGTCACGCAGTCCTCCGCGTGGATCAAAGGATCTATGGTTTTCCCTCGAGTCTTTCCCACGAGGCTTTCCCACGAGGCTTTCCCTCAGGGCTGTCCCACTTGCACACGTGGTGGGAGTGGAACCTCGGCTTGAACGTCAAGGCAGTGCAGGGAAAACAGGTTCCTCTGGAATGGACTGACACATCTGGGGGACTCTTGGAATGGTGGCACGACCCTGGAGTTCCTCTCGCCTTTCCTGTGGAGAGCGCCTCCTCTTGAGATGCGACGGGAACGCCGGGAATTCTTTCCCTACGAAACAGGGAAAGGATCCCTCATCTCGAGCTAGGAGGTGGAAACGGGGCTCCCCTGGATGTGTGCGGGACCCCACGTGCTTCCTCTCGAGTGGAGACGGGTATGTCGGGGAACTTCTTGAGTTGCAGCAAGGGTGTGAAGGACCCTTTGGAAGTTCCAGTGGTTAGACGTGATTAGCCTCGAGAAGCCTCAGCGGAAATGGGCCTCATCTCGCCTGGAGGGCAAAACCTCCTGGATTTTCTCGAGTTGCGGCAGGTGCTCTCGACGTACGACGGGGACCTCAGGGACCCGCTCTGGTGGCCTCAGGAAAGGCCAGTCCCCATGCGAGTTCCTCGGGGGCCTCTCGGGATTCCTCTCCCGTCGATGCCGGGGCCTAAGACCTTGTGTGGAGTCGGGGCCGGAACCTGAGGATTCCTCTCCAGTGCTGACATGGATCTTGGGGTACTTCTGGAGTCTCCCCAGGGGAGTCAGTCCTCGTCTCGAATGCTGGCATGCACTTGCGCTTTCCTCCAGAGCGGTAGCAGCAGTGTCACGCAGTCTGCCGCGTGGATCAAACGATCTATGGTTTTCCCTCGAGTCTTTCCCACGAGGCTTTCCCACGAGGCTTTCCCACAGGGCTGTCCCACGTGCACACGTGGTGGGAGTGGAACCTCGGCTTGAACGTCAAGGCAGTGCAGGGAAAACAGGTTCCTCTGGAATGGACTGACACATCTGGGGGACTCTTGGAATGGTGGCACGACCCTGGAGTTCCTCTCGCCTTTCCTGTGGAGAGCGCCTCCTCTTGAGATGCGACGGGAACGCCGGGAATTCTTTCCCTACGAAACAGGGAAAGGATCCCTCATCTCGAGCTAGGAGGCGGAAACGGGGCTCCCCTGGATGTGTGCGGGACACCACGTGCTTCCTCTCGAGTGGAGACGGGTATGTCGGGGAACTTCTTGAGTTGCAGCAATGGTGTGAAGGACCCTTTGGAAGTTCCAGTGGTTAGATGTGATTGGCCTCGAGAAGCCTCAGCGGAAATGGGCCTCATCTCGCCTGGAGGGCAAAACCTCCTGGATTTTCTCGAGTTGCGGCAGGTGCTCTCGACTTACGACGGGGACCTCAGGGACCCGCTCTGGTGGCCTCAGGAAAGGCCAGTCCCCATGCGAGTTGCTCGGGGGCCTCTCGGGATTCCTCTCCCGTCGATGCCGGGGCCTAAGACCTTGTGTGGAGTCGGGGCCGGAACCTGAGGATTCCTCTCCAGTGCTGACATGGATCTTGGGGTACTTCTGGAGTCTCCCCAGGGGAGTCAGTCCTCGTCTCGAATGCAGGCATGCACTTGCGCTTTCCTCCAGAGCCGTAGCAGCAGTGTCACGCAGTCCGCCGCGTGGATCAAAGGATCTATGGTTTTCCCTCGAGTCTTTCCCACGAGGCTTTCCCACGAGGCTTTCCCACAGGGCTGTCCCACGTGCACACGTGGTGGGAGTCGATCCTCGGCTTGAACGTCAAGGCAGTGCAGGGAAAACAGGTTCCTCTGGAATGGACTGACACATCTGGGGGACTCTTGGAATGGTGGCACGACCCTGGAGTTCCTCTCGCCTTTCCTGTGGAGAGCGCCTCCTCTTGAGATGCGACGGGAACGCCGGGAATTCTTTCCCTACGAAACAGGGAAAGGATCCCTCATCTCGAGCTAGGAGGCGGAAACGGGGCTCCCCTGGATGTGTGCGGGACCCACGTGCTTCCTCTCGAGTGGAGACGGGTATGTCGGGGAACTTCTTGAGTTGCAGCAAGGGTGTGAAGGACCCTTTGGAAGTTCCAGTGGTTAGATGTGATTGGCCTCGAGAAGCCTCAGAGGAAATGGGCCTCATCTCGCCTGGAGGGCAAAACCTCCTGGATTTTCTCGAGTTGCGGCAGGTGCTCTCGACTTACGACGGGGACCTCAGGGACCCGCTCTGGTGGCCTCAGGAAAGGCCAGTCCCCATGCGAGTCTCTCGGGGGCCTCTCGGGATTCCTCTCCCGTCGATGCCGGGGCCTAAGACCTTGTGTGGAGTCGGGGCCGGAACCTGAGGATTCCTCTCCAGTGCTGACATGGATCTTGGGGTACTTCTGGAGTCTCCCCAGGGGAGTCAGTCCTCGTCTCGAATGCGGGCATGCACTTGCGCTTTCCTCCAGAGCGGTAGCAGCAGTGTCACGCAGTCCGCCGCGTGGATCAAAGGATCTATGGTTTTCCCTCGAGTCTTTCCCACGAGGCTTTCCCACGAGGCTTTCCCACAGGGCTGTCCCACGTGCACACGTGGTGGGAGTCGATCCTCGGCTTGAACGTCAAGGCAGTGCAGGGAAAACAGGTTCCTCTGGAATGGACTGACACATCTGGGGGACTCTGGGAATGGTGGCACGACCCTGGAGTTCCTCTCGCCTTTCCTGTGGAGAGCGCCACCTCTTGAGATGCGACGGGAACGCCGGGAATTCTTTCACTACGAAACAGGGAAAGGATCCCTCATCTCGAGCTAGGAGGCGGAAATGGGGCTCCCCTGGATTTGTGCGGGACCCCACGTGCTTCCTCTCGAGTGGAGACGGGTATGTCGGGGAACTTCTTGAGTTGCAGCAACGGTGTGAAGGACCCTTTGGAAGTTCCAGTGGTTAGATGTGATTGGCCTCGAGAAGCCTCAGCGGAAATGGGCCTCATCTCGCCTGGAGGGCAAAACCTCCTGGATTTTCTCGAGTTGCGGCAGGTGCTCTCGACTTACGACGGGGACCTCAGGGACACGCTCTGATGGCCTCAGGAAAGGCCAGTCCCCATGCGAGTTCCTCGGGGGCCTCTCGGGATTCCTCTCCCGTCGATGCCGGGGCCAAAGACCTTGTGTGGAGTCGGGGCCGGAACCTGAGGATTCCTCTCCAGTGCTGACATGGATCTTGGGGTATTTCTGGAGACTCCCCAGGGGAGTCAGTCCTCGTCTCGAATGCGGGCATGCACTTGCGCTTTCCTCCAGAGCGGTAACAGCAGTGTCACGCAGTCCGCCGCGTGGATCAAAGGATCTATGGTTTTCCCTCGAGTCTTTCCCACGAGGCTTTCCCACGAGGCTTTCCCACAGGGCTGTCCCACGTGCACACGTGGTGGGAGTCGATCCTCGGCTTGAACGTCAAGGCAGTGCAGGGAAAACAGGTTCCTCTGGAATGGACCTACACATCTGGGGGACTCTTGGAATGGTGGCACGACCCTGGAGTTCCTCTCGCCTTTCCTGTGGAGAGCGCCTCCTCTTGAGATGCGACGGGAACGCCGGGAATTCTTTCCCTACGAAACAGGGAAAGGATCCCTCATCTCGAGCTAGGAGGCGGAAACGGGGCTCCCCTGGATGTGTGCGGGACCCACGTGCTTCCTCTCGAGTGGAGACGGGTATGTCGGGGAACTTCTTGAGTTGCAGCAAGGGTGTGAAGGACCCTTTGGAAGTTCCAGTGGTTAGACGTGATTAGCCTCGAGAAGCCTCAGCGGAAATGGGCCTCATCTCGCCTGGAGGGCAAAACCTCCTGGATGTTCTCGAGTTGCGGCAGGTGCTCTCGACTTACGACGGGGACCTCAGGGACCCGCTCTGGTGGCCTCAGGAAAGGCCAGTCCCCATGCGAGTTCCTCGTGGGCTTCTCGGGATTCCTCTCCCGTCGATGCCGGGGCCTAAGACCTTGTGTGGAGTCGGGGCCGGAAACTGAGGATTCCTCTCCAGTGCTGACATGGATCTTGGGGTACTTCTGGAGTCTCCCCAGGGGAGTCAGTCCTCGTCTCGAATGCGGGCATGCACTTGCGCTTTCCTCCAGAGCGGTAGCAGCAGTGTCACGCAGTCCGCCGCGTGGATCAAAGGATCTATGGTTTTCCCTCGAGTCTTTCCCACGAGGCTTTCCCACGAGGCTTTCCCACAGGGCTGTCCCACGTGCACACGTGGTGGGAGTCGATCCTCGGCTTGAACGTCAAGGCAGTGCAGGGAAAACAGGCTCCTCTGGAATAGACTGACCCATCTGTGGGATTCTTGGAATGGTGGCACGACCCTGGAGTTCCTCTCGCCTTTCCTGTGGAGAGCGCCTCCTCTTGAGATGCGACGGGAACGCCGGGAATTCTTTCCCTACGAAACAGGGAAAGGATCCCTCATCTCGAGCTAGGAGGCGGAAATGGGGCTCCCCTGGATGTGTGCGGGACCCCACGTGCTTCCTCTCGAGTGGAGACGGGTATGTCGGGGAACTTCTTGAGTTGCAGCAAGGGTGTGAAGGATCCTTTGGAAGTTCCAGTGGTTAGATGTGATTGGCCTCGAGAAGCCTCAGCGGAAATGGGCCTCATCTCGCCTGGAGGGCAAAACCTCCTGGATTTTCTCGAGTTGCGGCAGGTGCTCTCGACTTACGACGGGGACCTCAGGGACACGCACTGATGGCCTCAGGAAAGGCCAGTCCCCATGCGAGTTCCTCGGGGGCCTCTCGGGATTCCTCTCCCGTCGTTGCCGGGGCCTAAGACCTTGTGTGGAGTCGGGGCCGGAACCTGAGGATTCCTCTCCAGTGCTGACATGGATCTTGGGGTACTTCTGGAGTCTCCCCAGGGGAGTCAGTCCTCGTCTCGAATGCGGGCATGCACTTGCGCTTGCCTCCAGAGCGGTAGCAGCAGTGTCACGCAGTCCGCCGCGTGGATCAAAGGATCTATGGTTTTCCCTCGAGTCTTTCCCACGAGGCTTTCCCACGAGGCTTTCCCAAAGGGCTGTCCCACGTGCACACGTGGTGGGAGTCGATCCTCGGCTTGAACGTCAAGGCAGTGCAGGGAAAACAGGTTCCTTTTGAATGGACTGACACATCTGGGGGACTCTGGGAATGGTGGCACGACCCTGGAGTTCCTCTCGACTTTCCTGTGGAGAGCGCCTCCTCTTGAGATGCGACGGGAACGCCGGGAATTCTTTCACTACGAAACAGGGAAAGGATCCCTCATCTCGAGCTAGGAGGCGGAAATGGGGCTCCCCTGGATTTGTGCGGGACCCCACGTGCTTCCTCTCAAGTGGAGACGGGTATGTCGGGGAACTTCTTGAGTTGCAGCAAGGGTGTGAAGGACCCTTTGGAAGTTCCAGTGGTTAGATGTGATTGGCCTCGAGAAGCCTCAGCGGAAATGGGCCTCATCTCGCCTGGAGGGCAAAACCTCCTGGATTTTCTCGAGTTGCGGCAGGTGCTCTCGACTTACGACGGGGACCTCAGGGACACGCTCTGATGGCCTCAGGAAAGGCCAGTCTCCATGCGAGTTCCTCGGGGGCCTCTCGGGATTCCTCTCCCGTCGATGCCGGGGCCTAAGACCTTGTGTGGAGTCGGGGCCGGAACCTGAGGATTCCTCTCCAGTGCTGACATGGATCTTGGGGTACTTCTGGAGACTCCCCAGGGGAGTCAGTCCTCGTCTCGAATGCGGGCATGTACTTGCGCTTTCCTCCAGAGCGGTAGCAGCAGTGTCACGCAGTCCGCCGCGTGGATCAAAGGATCTATGGTTTTCCCTCGAGTCTTTCCCACGAGGCTTTCCCACGAGGCTTTCCCACAGGGCTGTCCCACGTGCACACGTGGTGGGAGTCGATCCTCGGCTTGAACGTCAAGGCAGTGCAGGGAAAACAGGTTCCTCTGGAATGGACTGACACATCTGGGGGACTCTTGGAATGGTGGCACGACCCTGGAGTTCCTCTCGCCTTTCCTGTGGAGAGCGCCTCCTCTTGAGATGCGACGGGAACGCGGGAATTCTTTCCCTACGAAACAGGGAAAGGATCCCTCATCTCGAGCTAGGAGGCGGAAACGGGGCTCCCCTGGATGTGTGCGGGACCCACGTGCTTCCTCTCGAGTGGAGACGGGTATGTCGGGGAACTTCTTAAGTTGCAGCAAGGGTGTGAAGGACCCTTTGGAAGTTCCAGTGGGTAGACGTGATTAGCCTCGAGAAGCCTCAGCGGAAATGGGCCTCATCTCGCCTGGAGGGCAAAACCTCCTGGATTTTCTCGAGTTGCGGCAGGTGCTCTCGACTTACGACGGGGACCTCAGGGACCCGCTCTGGTGGCCTCAGGAAAGGCCAGTCCCCATGCGAGTTCCTCGGGGGCCTCTCGGGATTCCTCTCCCGTCGATGCCGGGGCCTAAGACCTTGTGTGGAGTCGGGGCCGGAACCTGAGGATTCCTCTCCAGTGCTGACATGGATCTTGGGGTACTTCTGGAGTCTCCCCAGGGGAGTCAGTCCTCGTCTCGAATGCGGGCATGCACTTGCGCTTTCCTCCAGAGCGGTAGCAGCAGTGTCACGCAGTCCGCCGCGTGGATCAAAGGATCTATGGTTTTCCCTCGAGTCTTTCCCACGAGGCTTTCCCACGAGGCTTTCCCACAGGGCTGTCCCACGTGCACACGTGGTGGGAGTCGATCCTCGGCTTGAACGTCAAGGCAGTGCAGGGAAAACAGGCTCCTCTGGAATAGACTGACCCATCTGTGGGATTCTTGGAATGGTGGCACGACCCTGGAGTTCCTCTCGCCTTTCCTGTGGAGAGCGCCTCCTCTTGAGATGCGACGGGAACGCCGGGAATTCTTTCCCTACGAAACAGGGAAAGGATCCCTCATCTCGAGCTAGGAGGCGGAAATGGGGCTCCCCTGGATGTGTGCGGGACCCCACGTGCTTCCTCTCGAGTGGAGACGGGTATGTCTTGGAACTTCTTGAGTTGCAGCAAGGGTGTGAAGGATCCTTTGGAAGTTCCAGTGGTTAGATGTGATTGGCCTCGAGAAGCCTCAGCGGAAATGGGCCTCATCTCGCCTGGAGGGCAAAACCTCCTGGATTTTCTCGAGTTGCGGCAGGTGCTCTCGACTTACAACGGGGACCTCAGGGACACGCTCTGATGGCCTCAGGAAAGGCCAGTCCCCATGCGAGTTCCTCGGGGGCCTCTCGGGATTCCTCTCCCGTCGATGCCGGGGCCTAAGACCTTGTGTGGAGTCGGGGCCGGAACCTGAGGATTCCTCTCCAGTGCTGACATGGATCTTGGGGTACTTCTGGAGTCTCCCCAGGGGAGTCAGTCCTCGTCTCGAATGCGGGCATGCAGTTGCGCTTTCCTCCAGAGCGGTAGCAGCAGTGTCACGCAGTCCGCCGCGTGGATCAAAGGATCTATGGTTTTCCCTCGAGTCTTTCCCACGAGGCTTTCCCACGAGGCTTTCCCACAGGGCTGTCCCACGTGCACACGTGGTGGGAGTCGATCCTCGGCTTGAACGTCAAGGCAGTGCAGGGAAAACAGGTTCCTTTGGAATGGACTGACACATCTGGGGGACTCTGGGAATGGTGGCACGACCCTGGAGTTCCTCTCGACTTTCCTGTGGAGAGCGCCTCCTCTTGAGATGCGACGGGAACGCCGGGAATTCTTTCCCTACGAAACAGGGAAAGGATCCCTCATCTCGAGCTAGGAGGCGGAAATGGGGCTCCCCTGGATTTGTGCGGGACCCCACGTGCTTCCTCTCGAGTGGAGACGGGTATGTCGGGGAACTTCTTGAGTTGCAGCAAGGGTGTGAAGGACCCTTTGGAAGTTCCAGTGGTTAGATGTGATTGGCCTCGAGAAGCCTCAGCGGAAATGGGCCTCATCTCGCCTGGAGGGCAAAACCTCCTGGATTTTCTCGAGTTGCGGCAGGTGCTCTCGACTTACGACGGGGACCTCAGGGACACGCTCTGATGGCCTCAGGAAAGGCCAGTCCCCATGCGAGTTCCTCGGGGGCCTCTCGGGATTCCTCTCCCGTCGATGCCGGGGCCTAAGACCTTGTGTGGAGTCGGGGCCGGAACCTGAGGATTCCTCTCCAGTGCTGACATAGATCTTGGGGTACTTCTGGAGACTCCCCAGGGGAGTCAGTCCTCGTCTCGAATGCGGGCATGCACTTGCGCTTTCCTCCAGAGCGGTAGCAGCAGTGTCACGCAGTCTGCCAAATGGGTCAAAGGATCTATGGTTTTCCCTCGAGTCTTTCCCACGAGGCTTTCCCACGAGGCTTTCCCACAGGGCTGTCCCACGTGCACACGTGGTGGGAGTCGATCCTCGGCTTGAACGTCAAGGCAGTGCAGGGAAAACAGGTTCCTCTGGAATGGACTGACACATCTGGGGGACTCTTGGAATGGTGGCACGACCCTGGAGTTCCTCTCGCCTTTCCTGTGGAGAGCGCCTCCTCTTGAGATGCGACGGGAACGCCGGGAATTCTTTCCCTACGAAACAGGGAAAGGATCCCTCATCTCGAGCTAGGAGGCGGAAACGGGGCTCCCCTGGATGTGTGCGGGACCCCACGTGCTTCCTCTCGAGTGGAGACGGGTATGTCGGGGAACTTCTTGAGTTGCAGCAATGGTGTGAAGGACCCTTTGGAACTTCCAGTGGTTAGATGTGATTAGCCTCGAGAAGCCTCAGCGGAAATGGGCCTCATCTCGCCTGGAGGGCAAAACCTCCTGGATTTTCTCGAGTTGCGGCAGGTGCTCTCGACTTACGACGGGGACCTCAGGGACCCGCTCTGGTGGCCTCAGGAAAGGCCAGTCCCCACGCGAGTTCCTCGGGGGCCTCTCGGGATTCCTCTCCCGTCGATGCCGGGGCCTAAGACCTTGTGTGGAGTCGGGGCCGGAACCTGAGGATTCCTCTCCAGTGCTGACATGGATCTTGGGGTACTTCTGGAGTTTCCCCAGGGGAGTCAGTCCTCGTCTCGAATGCGGGCATGCACTTGCGCTTTCCTCCAGAGCGGTAGCAGCAGTGTCACGCAGTCCGCCGCGTGGATCAAAGGATCTATGGTTTTCCCTCGAGTCTTTCCCACGAGGCTTTCCCACGAGGCTTTCCCACAGGGCTGTCCCACGTGCACACGTGGTGGGAGTCGATCCTCGGCTTGAACGTCAAGGCAGTGCAGGGAAAACAGGTTCCTCTGGAATGGACTGACACATCTGGGGGACTCTTGGAATGGTGGCACGACCCTGGAGTTCCTCTCGCCTTTCCTGTGGAGAGCGCCTCCTCTTGAGATGCGACGGGAACGCCGGGAATTCTTTCCCTACGAAACAGAGAAAGGATCCCTCATCTCGAGCTAGGAGGCGGAAACGGGGCTCCCCTGGATGTGTGCGGGACCCCACGTGCTTCCTCTCGAGTGGAGACGGGTATGTCGGGGAACTTCTTGTGTTGCAGCAAGGGTGTGAAGGACCCTTTGGAAGTTCCAGTGGTTAGATGTGATTGGCCTCGAGAAGCCTCAGCGGAAATGGGCCTCATCTCGCCTGGAGGGCAAAACCTCCTGGATTTTCTCGAGTTGCGGCAGTTGCTCTCGACTTACGACGGGGACCTCAGGGACCCGCTCTGGTGGCCTCAGGAAATGCCAGTCCCCATGCGAGTTCCTCGGGGGCCTCTCGGGATTCCTCTCCCGTCGATGCCGGGGCCTAAGACCTTGTGTGGAGTCGGGGCCGGAACCTGAGGATTCCTCTCCAGTGCTGACATGGATCTTGGGGTACTTCTGGAGTCTCCCCAGGGGAGTCAGTCCTCGTCTCGAATGCGGGCATGCACTTGCGCTTTCCTCCAGAGCGGTAGCAGCAGTGTCATGCAGTCCGCCGCGTGGATCAAAGGATCTATGGTTTTCCCTCGAGTCTTTCCCACGAGGCTTTCCCACGAGGCTTTCCCACAGGGCTGTCCCACGTGCACGCGTGGTAGGATTCGATCCTCGGCTTGAACGTCTAGGCAGTGCAGGGAAAACAGTTTCCTCTGGAATGGACTGACACATCTGGGGGACTCTTGGAATGGTGTCACGACCCTGGAGTTCCTCTCGCCTTTCCTGTGGAGAGCGCCTCCTCTTGAGATGCGACGGGAACGCCGGGAATTCTTTCCCTACGAAACAGGGAAAGGATCCCTCATCTCGAGCTAGGAGGCGGAAACGGGGCTCCCCTGGATGTGTGCGGGACACCACGTGCTTCCTCTCGAGTGCAGACGGGTATGTCGGGGAACTTCTTGAGTTGCAGCAAGGGTGTGAAGGACCCTTTGGAAGTTCCAGTGGTTAGATGTGATTGGCCTCGAGAAGCCTCAGCGGAAATGGGCCTCATCTCGCCTGGAGGGCAAAACCTCCTGGATTTTCTCGAGTTGCGGCAGGTGCTCTCGACTTACGACGGGGACCTCAGGGAACCGCTCTGGTGGCCTCAGGAAAGGCCAGTCCCCATGCGAGTTCCTCGGGGGCCTCTCGGGATTCCTCTCCCGTCGATGCCGGGGCCTAAGACCTTGTGTGGAGTCGGGGCCGGAACCTGAGGATTCCTCTCCAGTGCTGACATGGATCTTGGGGTACTTCTGGAGTCTCCCCAGGGGAGTCAGTCCTCGTCTCGAATGCGGGCATGCACTTGCGCTTTCCTCCAGAGCGGTAGCAGCAGTGTCACGCAGTCCGCCGCGTGGATCAAAGGATCTATGGTTTTCCCTCGAGTCTTTCCCACGAGGCTTTCCCACGAGTCTTTCCCACAGGGCTGTCCCACGTGCACACGTGGTGGGAGTCGATCCTCGGCTTGAACGTCAAGGCAGTGCAGGGAAAACAGGCTCCTCTGGAATAGACTGACACATCTGGGGGACTCTTGGAATGGTGGCACGACCCTGGAGTTCCTCTCGCCTTTCCTGTGGAGAGCGCCTCCTCTTGAGATGCGACGGGAACGCCGGGAATTCTTTCCCTACGAAACAGGGAAAGGATCCCTCATCTCGAGCTAGGAGGCGGAAATGGGGCTCCCCTGGATTTGTGCGGGACCCCACGTGCTTCCTCTCGAGTGGAGACGGGTATGTCGGGGAACTTCTTGAGTTGCAGCAAGGGTGTGAAGGATCCTTTGGAAGTTCCAGTGGTTAGATGTGATTGGCCTCGAGAAGCCTCAGCGGAAATGGGCCTCATCTCGCCTGGAGGGCAAAACCTCCTGGATTTTCTCGAGTTGCGGCAGGTGCTCTCGACTTACGACGGGGACCTCAGGGACCCGCTCTGGTGGCCTCAGGAAAGGCCAGTCCCCATGCGAGTTCCTCGGGGGCCTCTCGGGATTCCTCTCCCGTCGATGCCGGGGCCTAAGACCTTGTGTGGAGTCGGGGCCGGAACCTGAGGATTCCTCTCCAGTGCTGACATGGATCTTGGGGTACTTCTGGAGTCTCCCCAGGGGAGTCAGTCCTCGTCTCGAATGCGGGCATGCACTTGCGCTTTCCTCCAGAGCGGTAGCAGCAGTGTCACGCAGTCCGCCGCGTGGATCAAAGGATCTATGGTTTTCCCTCGAGTCTTTCCCACGAGGCTTTCCCACGAGGCTTTCCCATAGGGCTGTCCCACGTGCACACGTGGTGGGAGTCGATCCTCGGCTTGAACGTCAAGGCAGTGCAGGGAAATAGGTTCCTCTGGAATGGACTGACACATCTGGGGGACTCTTGGAATGGTGGCACGACCCTGGAGTTCCTCTCGCCTTTCCTGTGGAGAGCGCCTCCTCTTGAGATGCGACGGGAACGCCGGGAATTCTTTCCCTATGAAAGAGGGAAAGGATCCCTCATCTCGAGCTAGGAGGCGGAAACGGGGCTCCCCTGGATGTGTGCGGGACCCCACGGGCTTCATCTCGAGTGGAGACGGGTATGTCGGGGAACTTCTTGAGTTGCAGCAAGGGTGTGAATGTCCCTTTGGAAGTTCCAGTGGTTAGATGTGATTGGCCTCGAGAAGCCTCAGCGGAAATGGGCCTCATCTCGCCTGGAGGGCAAAACCTCCTGGATTTTCTCGAGTTGCGGCAGGTGCTCTCGACTTACGACGGGGACCTCAGGGACCCGCTCTGGTGGCCTCAGGAAAGGCCAGTCCCCATGCGAGTTCCTCGGGGGCCTCTCGGGATTCCTCTCCCGTCGATGCCGGGGCCTAAGACCTTGTGTGGAGTCGGGGCCGGAACCTGAGGATTCCTCTCCAGTGCTGACATGGATCTTGGGGTACTTCTGGAGACTCCCCAGGGGAGTCAGTCCTCGTCTCGAATGCGGGCATGCACTTGCGCTTTCGTCCAGAGCGGTAGCAGCAGTGTCACGCAGTCCGGCGCGTGGATCAAAGCATCTATGGTTTTCCCTTGAGTCTTTCCCACGAGGCTTTCCCACGAGGCTTTCCCACATGGCTGTCCCACGTGCACACGTGGTGGGAGTCGATCCTCGGCTTGAACGTCAAGGCAGTGCAGGGAAAACAGGTTCCTCTGGAATGGACTGACACATCTGGGGGACTCTTGGAATGGTGGCACGACCCTGGAGTTCCTCTCGCCTTTCCTGTGGAGAGCGCCTCCTCTTGAGATGCGACGGGAACGCCGGGAATTCTTTCCCTACGAAACAGGGAAAGGATCCCTCATCTCGAGCTAGGAGGCGGAAACGGGGCTCCCCTGGATGTGTGCGGGACCCACGTGCTTCCTCTCGAGTGGAGACGGGTATGTCGGGGAACTTCTTGAGTTGCAGCAAGGGTGTGAAGGACCCTTTGGAAGTTCCAGTGGTTAGACGTGATTAGCCTCGAGAAGCCTCAGCGGAAATGGGCCTCATCTCGCCTGGAGGGCAAAACCTCCTGGATTGTCTCGAGTTGCGGCAGGTGCTCTCGACTTACGACGGGGACCTCAGGGACCCGCTCTGGTGGCCTCAGGAAAGGCCAGTCCCCATGCGAGTTCCTCGGGGGCCTCTCGGGATTCGTCTCCCGTCGATGCCGGGGCCTAAGACCTTGTGTGGAGTCGGGGCCGGAACCTGAGGATTCCTCTCCAGTGCTGACATGGATCTTGGGGTACTTCTGGAGTCTCCCCAGGGGAGTCAGTCCTCGTCTCGAATGCGGGCATGCACTTGCGCTTTCCTCCAGAGCGGTAGCAGCAGTGTCACGCAGTCCGCCGCGTGGATCAAAGGATCTATGGTTTTCCCTCGAGTCTTTCCCACGAGGCTTTCCCACGAGGCTTTCCCACAGGGCTGTCCCACGTGCACACGTGGTGGGAGTCGATCCTCG
The DNA here is from genome assembly GCF_042477335.2 of Ovis canadensis. Taxonomy (NCBI): domain Eukaryota; kingdom Metazoa; phylum Chordata; class Mammalia; order Artiodactyla; family Bovidae; genus Ovis; species Ovis canadensis. The sequence continues at coordinate 1,786,383 of NC_091265.1, read as the reverse complement.
GCTTGAACGTCAAGGCAGTGCAGGGAAAACAGGTTCCTCTGGAATGGACTGACACATCTGGGGGACTCTTGGAATGGTGGCACGACCCTGGAGTTCCTCTCGCCTTTCCTGTGGAGAGCGCCTCCTCTTGAGATGCGACGGGAATGCCGGGAATTCTTTCCCTACGAAACAGGGAAAGGATCCCTCATCTCGAGCTAGGAGGCGGAAACGGGGCTCCCCTGGATGTGTGCGGGACCCCACGTGCTTCCTCTCGAGTGGAGACGGGTATGTCGGGGAACTTCTTGAGTTGCAGCAAGGGTGTGAAGGACCCTTTGGAAGTTCCAGTGGTTAGATGTGATTGGCCTCGAGAAGCCTCAGCGGAAATGGGCCTCATCTCGCCTGGAGGGCAAAACCTCCTGGATTTTCTCGAGTTGCGGCAGGTGCTCTCGACTTACGACGGGGACCTCAGGGAACGGCTCTGGTGGCCTCAGGAAAGGCCAGTCCCCATGCGAGTTCCTCGGGGGCGTCTCGGGATTCCTCTCCCGTCGATGCCGGGGCCTAAGACCTTGTGTGGAGTCGGGGCCGGAACCTGAGGATTCCTCTCCAGTGCTGACATGGATCTTGGGGTATTCTGGAGTCTCCCCAGGGGAGTCAGTCCTCGTCTCGAATGCGGGCATGCACTTGCGCTTTCCTCCAGAGCGGTAGCAGCAGTGTCACGCAGTCCGCCGCGTGGATCAAAGGATCTATGGTTTTCCCTCGAGGCTTTCCCACGAGGCTTTCCCACGAGGCTTTCCCACAGGGCTGTCCCACGTGCACACGTGGTGGGAGTCGATCCTCGGCTTGAACGTCAAGGCAGTGCAGGGAAAACAGGTTCCTCTGGAATGGACTGACACATCTGGGGGACTCTTGGAATGGTGGCACGACCCTGGAGTTCCTCTCGCCTTTCCTGTGGAGAGCGCATCCTCTTGAGATGCGACGGGAACGCCGGGAATTCTTTCCCTACGAAACAGGGAAAGGATCCCTCATCTCGAGCTAGGAGGCGGAAACGGGGCTCCCCTGGATGTGTGCGGGACCCACGTGCTTCCTCTCGAGTGGAGAAGGGTATGTCGGGGAACTTCTTGAGTTGCAGCAAGGGTGTGAAGGACCCTTTGGAAGTTCCAGTGGTTAGACGTGATTAGCCTCGAGAAGCCTCAGCGGAAATGGGCCTCATCTCGCCTGGAGGGCAAAACCTCCTGGATTTTCTCGAGTTGCGGCAGGTGCTCTCGACTTACGACGGGGACCTCAGGGACCCGCTCTGGTGGCCTCAGGAAAGGCCAGTCCCCATGCGAGTTCCTCGGGGGCCTCTCGGGATTCCTCTCCCGTCGATGCCGGGGCCTAAGACATTGTGTGGAGTCGGGGCCGGAACCTGAGGTTTCCTCTCCAGTGCTGACATGGATCTTGGGGTACTTCTGGAGTCTCCTCAGGGGAGTCAGTCCTCGTCTCGAATGCGGGCATGCACTTGCGCTTTCCTCCAGAGCGGTAGCAGCAGTGTCACGCAGTCTGTCAAATGGGTCAAAGGATCTATGGTTTTCCCTCGAGTCTTTCCCACGAGGCTTTCCCACGAGGCTTTCCCACAGGGCTGTCCCACGTGCACACGTGGTGGGAGTCGATCCTCGGCTTGAACGTCAAGGCAGTGCAGGGAAAACAGGCTCCTCTGGAATAGACTGACACATCTGGGGGACTCTGGGAATGGTGGCACGACCCTGGAGTTCCTCTCGCCTTTCCTGTGGAGAGCGCCTCCTCTTGAGATGCGACGGGAACGCCGGGAATTCTTTCCTACGAAACAGGGAAAGGATCCCTCATCTCGAGCTAGGAGGCGGAAATGGGGCTCCCCTGGATTTGTGCGGGACCCCACGTGCTTCCTCTCGAGTGGAGACGGGTATGTCGGGGAACTTCTTGAGTTGCAGCAAGGGTGTGAAGGACCCTTTGGAAGTTCCAGTGGTTAGATGTGATTGGCCTCGAGAAGCCTCAGCGGAAATGGGCCTCATCTCGCCTGGAGGGCAAAACCTCCTGGATTTTCTCGAGTTGCGGCAGGTGCTCTCGACTTACGACTTTGACCTCAGGGACACGCTCTGATGGCCTCAGGAAAGGCCAGTACCCATGCGAGTTCCTCGGGGGCCTCTCGGGATTCCTCTCCCGTCGATGCCGGGGCCTAAGACCTTGTGTGGAGTCGGGGCCGGAACCTGAGGATTCCTCTCCAGTGCTGACATGGATCTTGGGGTACTTCTGGAGTCTCCCCAGGGGAGTCAGTCCTCGTCTCAAATGCGGGCATGCACTTGCGCTTTCCTCCAGAGCGGTAGCAGCAGTGTCACGCAGTCCACCGCGTGGATCAAAGGATCTATGGTTTTCCCTCGAGTCTTTCCCACGAGGCTTTCCCACGAGGCTTTCCCACAGGGCTGTTCCAAGTGCACGCGTGGTAGGATTAGATCCTCGGCTTGAACGTCAAGGCAGTGCAGGGAAAACAGTTTCCACTGGAATGGACTGACACATCTGGGGGACTCTTGGAATGGTGTCACGACCCTGGAGTTCCTCTCGCCTTTCCTGTGGAGAGCGCCTCCTCTTGAGATGCGACGGGAACGCCGGGAATTCTTTCCCTACGAAACAGGGAAAGGATCCCTCATCTCGAGCTAGGAGGCGGAAACGGGGCTCCCCTGGATGTGTGCGGGACACCACGTTCTTCCTCTCGAGTGCAGACGGGTATGTCGGGGAACTTCTTGAGTTGCAGCAAGGGTGTGAAGGACCCTTTGGAAGTTCCAGTGGTTAGATGTGATTGGCCTCGAGAAGCCTCAGCGGAAATGGGCCTCATCTCGCCTGGAGGGCAAAACCTCCTGGATTTTCTCGAGTTGCGGCAGGTGCTCTCGACTTACGACGGGGACCTCAGGGAACCGCTCTGGTGGCCTCAGGAAAGGCCAGTCCCCATGCGAGTTCCTCGGGGGCCTCTCGGGATTCCTCTCCCGTCGATGCCGGGGCCTAAGACCTTGTGTGGAGTCGGGGCCGGAACCTGAGGATTCCTCTCCAGTGCTGACATGGATCTTGGGATACTTCTGGAGTCTCCCCAGGGGAGTCAGTCCTCGTCTCGAATGCGGGCATGCACTTGCGCTTTCCTCCAGAGCGGTAGCAGCAGTGTCACGCAGTCCGCCGCGTGGATCAAAGGATCTATGGTTTTCCCTCGAGTCTTTCCCACGAGGCTTTCCCACGAGGCTTTCCCACAGGGCTGTCCCACGTGCACACGTGGTGGGAGTCGATCCTCCGCTTGAACGTCAAGGCAGTGCAGGGAAAACAGGTTCCTCTGGAATGGACTGACACATCTGGGGGACTCTTGGAATGGTGGCACGACCCTGGAGTTCCTCTCGCCTTTCCTGTGGAGAGCGCCTCCTCTTGAGATGCGACGGGAACGCCAGGAATTCTTTCCCTACGAAACAGGGAAAGGATCCCTCATCTCGAGCTAGGAGGTGGAAACGGGGCTCCCCTGGATGTGTGCGGGACCCCACGTGCTTCCTCTCGATTGGAGACGGGTATGTCGGGGAACTTCTTGAGTTGCAGCAAGGGTGTGAAGGACCCTTTGGAAGTTCCAGTGGTTAGATGTGATTGCCCTCGAGAAGCCTCAGCGGAAATGGGCCTCATCTCGCCTGGAGGGCAAAACCTCCTGGATTTTCTCGAGTTGAGGCAGGTGCTCTCGACTTACGACGGGGACCTCAGGGACCCGCTCTGGTGGCCTCAGGAAAGGCCAGTCCCCATGCGAGTTCCTCGGGGGCCTCTCGGGATTCCTCTCCCGTCGATGCCGGGGCCTAAGACCTTGTGTGGAGTCGGGGCCGGAACCTGAGGATTCCTCTCCAGTGCTGACATGGATCTTGGGGTACTTCTGGAGTCTCCCCAGGGGAGTCAGTCCTCGTCTCGAATGCGGGCATGCACTTGCGCTTTCCTCCAGAGCGGTAGCAGCAGTGTCACGCAGTCCGCCGCGTGGATCAAAGGATCTATGGTTTTCCCTCGAGTCTTTCCCACGAGGCTTTCCCACGAGGCTTTCCCACAGGGCTGTCCCACGTGCACACGTGGTGGGAGTCGATCCTCGGCTTGAACGTCAAGGCAGTGCAGGGAAAACAGGTTCCTCTGGAATGGACTGACACATCTGGGGGACTCTTGGAATGGTGGCACGACCCTGGAGTTCCTCTCGCCTTTCCTGTGGAGAGCGCCTCCTCTTGAGATGCGACGGGAACGCCGGGAATTCTTTCCCTACGAAACAGGGAAAGGATCCCTCATCTCGAGCTAGGAGGCGTAAACGGGGCTCCCCTGGATGTGTGCGGGACCCACGTGCTTCCTCTCGAGTGGAGACGGGTATGTCGGGGAACTTCTTGAGTTGCAGCAAGGGTGTGAAGGACCCTTTGGAAGTTCCAGTGGTTAGATGTGATTGGCCTCGAGAAGCCTCAGCGGAAATGGGCCTCATCTCGCCTGGAGGGCAAAACCTCCTGGATTTTCTCGAGTTGCGGCAGGTGCTCTCGACTTACGACGGGGACCTCAGGGAACCGCTCTGGTGGCCTCAGGAAAGGCCAGTCCCTATGCGAGTTCCTCGGGGGCCTCTCGGTATTCCTCTCCCGTCGATGCCGGGGCCTAAGACCTTGTGTGGAGTGGGGGCCGGAACCTGAGGATTCCTCTCCAGTGCTGACATGGATCTTGGGATACTTCTGGAGTCTCCCCAGGGGAGTCAGTCCTCGTCTCGAATGCGGGTATACACTTGCGCTTTCCTCCAGAGCGGTAGCAGCAGTGTCACGCAGTCCGCCGCGTGGATCAAAGGATCTATGGTTTTCCCTCGAGTCTTTCCCACGAGGCTTTCCCACGAGGCTTTCCCACAGGGCTGTCCCACGTGCACACGTGGTGGGAGTCGATCCTCGGCTTGAACGTCAAGGCAGTGCAGGGAAAACAGGTTCCTCTGGAATGGACTGACACATCTGGGGGACTCTTGGAATGGTGGCACGACCCTGGAGTTCCTCTCGCCTTTCCTGTGGAGAGCGCCTCCTCTTGAGATGCGACGGGAACGCCGGGAATTCTTTCCCTACGAAACAGGGAAAGGATCCCTCATCTCGAGCTAGGAGGTGGAAACGGGGCTCCCCTGGATGTGTGCGGGACCCCACGTGCTTCCTCTCGATTGGAGACGGGTATGTCGGGGAACTTCTTGAGTTGCAGCAAGGGTGTGAAGGACCCTTTGGAAGTTCCAGTGGTTAGATGTGATTGGCCTCGAGAAGCCTCAGCGGAAATGGGCCTCATCTCGCCTGGAGGGCAAAACCTCCTGGATTTTCTCGAGTTGAGGCAGGTGCTCTCGACTTACGACGGGGACCTCAGGGACCCGCTCTGGTGGCCTCAGGAAAGGCCAGTCCCCATGCGAGCTCCTCGGGGGCCTCTCGGGATTCCTCTCCCGTCGATGCCGGGGCCTAAGACCTTGTGTGGAGTCGGGGCCGGAACCTGAGGATTCCTCTCCAGTGCTGACATGGATCTTGGGGTACTTCTGGAGTCTCCCCAGGGGAGTCAGTCCTCGTCTCGAATGCGGGCATGCACTTGCGCTTTCCTCCAGAGCGGTAGCAGCAGTGTCACGCAGTCCGCCGCGTGGATCAAAGGATCTATGGTTTTCCCTCGAGTCTTTCCCACGAGGCTTTCCCACGAGGCTTTCCCACAGGGCTGTCCCACGTGCACACGTGGTGGGAGTCGATCCTCGGCTTGAACGTCAAGGCAGTGCAGGGAAAACAGGTTCCTCTGGAATGGACTGACACATCTGGGGGACTCTTGGAATGGTGGCACGACCCTGGAGTTCCTCTCGCCTTTCCTGTGGAGAGCGCCTCCTCTTGAGATGCGACGGGAACGCCGGGAATTCTTTCCCTACGAAACAGGGAAAGGATCCCTCATCTCGAGCTAGGAGGTGGAAACGGGGCTCCCCTGGATGTGTGCGGGACCCCACGTGCTTCCTCTCGATTGGAGACGGGTATGTCGGGGAACTTCTTGAGTTGCAGCAAGGGTGTGAAGGACCCTTTGGAAGTTCCAGTGGTTAGATGTGATTGGCCTCGAGAAGCCTCAGCGGAAATGGGCCTCATCTCGCCTGGAGGGCAAAACCTCCTGGATTTTCTCGAGTTGAGGCAGGTGCTCTCGACTTACGACGGGGACCTCAGGGACCCGCTCTGGTGGCCTCAGGAAAGGCCAGTCCCCATGCGAGTTCCTCGGGGGCCTCTCGGGATTCCTCTCCCGTCGATGCCGGGGCCTAAGACCTTGTGTGGAGTTGGGGCCGGAACCTGAGGATTCCTCTCCAGTGCTGACATGGATCTTGGGGTACTTCTGGAGTCTCCCCAGGGGAGTCAGTCCTCGTCTCGAATGCGGGCATGCACTTGCGCTTTCCTCCAGAGGGGTAGCAGCAGTGTCACGCAGTCCGCCGCGTGGATCAAAGGATCTATGGTTTTCCCTCGAGTCTTTCCCACGAGGCTTTCCCACGAGGCTTTCCCACAGGGCTGTCCCACGTGCACACGTGGTGGGAGTCGATCCTCGGCTTGAACGTCAAGGCAGTGCAGGGAAAACAGGTTCCTCTGGAATGGACTGACACATCTGGGGGACTCTTGGAATGGTGGCACGACCCTGGAGTTCCTCTCGCCTTTCCTGTGGAGAGCGCCTCCTCTTGAGATGCGACGGGAACGCCGGGAATTCTTTCCCTACGAAACAGGGAAAGGATCCCTCATCTCGAGCTAGGAGGGGGAAACGGGGCTCCCCTGGATGTGTGCGGGACCCACGTGCTTCCTCTCGAGTGGAGACGGGTATGTCGGGGAACTTCTTGAGTTGCAGCAAGGGTGTGAAGGACCCTTTGGAAGTTCCAGTGGTTAGACGTGATTAGCCTCGAGAAGCCTCAGCGGAAATGGGCCTCATCTCGCCTGGAGGGCAAAACCTCCTGGATTTTCTCGAGTTGCGGCAGGTGCTCTCGACTTACGACGGGGACCTCAGGGACCCGCTCTGGTGGCCTCAGGAAAGGCCAGTCCCCATGCGAGTTCCTCGGGGGCCTCTCGGGATTCCTCTCCCGTCGATGCCGGGGCCTAAGACCTTGTGTGGAGTCGGGGCCGGAACCTGAGGATTCCTCTCCAGTGCTGACATGGATCTTGGGGTACTTCTGGAGTCTCCCCAGGGGAGTCAGTCCTCGTCTCGAATGCGGGCATGCACTTGCGCTTTCCTCCAGAGCGGTAGCATCAGTGTCACGCAGTCCGCCGCGTGGATCAAAGGATCTATGGTTTTCCCTCGAGTCTTTCCCACGAGGCTTTCCCACGAGGCTTTCCCACAGGGCTGTCCCACGTGCACACGTGGTGGGAGTCGATCCTCGGCTTGAACGTCAAGGCAGTGCAGGGAAAACAGGTTCCTCTGGAATGGACTGACACATCTGGGGGACTCTTGGAATGGTGGCACGACCCTGGAGTTCCTCTCGCCTTTCCTGTGGAGAGGGCCTCCTCTTGAGATGCGACGGGAACGCCGGGAATTCTTTCCCTACGAAACAGGGAAAGGATCCCTCATCTCGAGCTAGGAGGTGGAAACGGGGTTCCCCTGGATGTGTGCGGGACCCCACGTGCTTCCTCTCGATTGGAGACGGGTATGTCGGGGAACTTCTTGAGTTGCAGCAAGGGTGTGAAGGACCCTTTGGAAGTTCCAGTGGTTAGATGTGATTGGCCTCGAGAAGCCTCAGCGGAAATGGGCCTCATCTCGCCTGGAGGGCAAAACCTCCTGGATTTTCTCGAGTTGCGGCAGGTGCTCTCGACTTACGACGGGGACCTCAGGGACCCGCTCTGGTGGCCTCAGGAAAGGCCAGTCCCCATGCGAGTTCCTCGGGGGCCTCTCGGGATTCCTCTCCCGTCGATGCCGGGGCCTAAGACCTTGTGTGGAGTCGGGGCCGGAACCTGAGGATTCCTCTCCAGTGCTGACATGGATCTTGGGGTACTTCTGGAGTCTCCCCAGGGGAGTCAGTCCTCGTCTCGAATGCGGGCATGCACTTGCGCTTTCCTCCAGAGCGGTAGCAGCAGTGTCACGCAGTCCGCCGCGTGGATCAAAGGATCTATGGTTTTCCCTCGAGTCTTTCCCACGAGGCTTTCCCACGAGGCTTTCCCACAGGGCTGTCCCACGTGCACACGTGGTGGGAGTCGATCCTCGGCTTGAACGTCAAGGCAGTGCAGGGAAAACAGGTTCCTCTGGAATGGACTGACACATCTGGGGGACTCTTGGAATGGTGGCACGACCCTGGAGTTCCTCTCGCCTTTCCTGTGGAGAGCGCCTCCTCTTGAGATGCGACGGGAACGCCGGGAATTCTTTCCCTACGAAACAGGGAAAGGATCCCTCATCTCGAGCTAGGAGGCGTAAACGGGGCTCCCCTGGATGTGTGCGGGACCCACGTGCTTCCTCTCGAGTGGAGACGGGTATGTCGGGGAACTTCTTGAGTTGCAGCAAGGGTGTGAAGGACCCTTTGGAAGTTCCAGTGGTTAGATGTGATTGGCCTCGAGAAGCCTCAGCGGAAATGGGCCTCATCTCGCCTGGAGGGCAAAACCTCCTGGATTTTCTCGAGTTGCGGCAGGTGCTCTCGACTTACGACGGGGACCTCAGGGAACCGCTCTGGTGGCCTCAGGAAAGGCCAGTCCCTATGCGAGTTCCTCGGGGGCCTCTCGGTATTCCTCTCCCGTCGATGCCGGGGCCTAAGACCTTGTGTGGAGTGGGGGCCGGAACCTGAGGATTCCTCTCCAGTGCTGACATGGATCTTGGGATACTTCTGGAGTCTCCCCAGGGGAGTCAGTCCTCGTCTCGAATGCGGGTATACACTTGCGCTTTCCTCCAGAGCGGTAGCAGCAGTGTCACGCAGTCCGCCGCGTGGATCAAAGGATCTATGGTTTTCCCTCGAGTCTTTCCCACGAGGCTTTCCCACGAGGCTTTCCCACAGGGCTGTCCCACGTGCACACGTGGTGGGAGTCGATCCTCGGCTTGAACGTCAAGGCAGTGCAGGGAAAACAGGTTCCTCTGGAATGGACTGACACATCTGGGGGACTCTTGGAATGGTGGCACGACCCTGGAGTTCCTCTCGCCTTTCCTGTGGAGAGCGCCTCCTCTTGAGATGCGACGGGAACGCCGGGAATTCTTTCCCTACGAAACAGGGAAAGGATCCCTCATCTCGAGCTAGGAGGTGGAAACGGGGCTCCCCTGGATGTGTGCGGGACCCCACGTGCTTCCTCTCGATTGGAGACGGGTATGTCGGGGAACTTCTTGAGTTGCAGCAAGGGTGTGAAGGACCCTTTGGAAGTTCCAGTGGTTAGATGTGATTGGCCTCGAGAAGCCTCAGCGGAAATGGGCCTCATCTCGCCTGGAGGGCAAAACCTCCTGGATTTTCTCGAGTTGAGGCAGGTGCTCTCGACTTACGACGGGGACCTCAGGGACCCGCTCTGGTGGCCTCAGGAAAGGCCAGTCCCCATGCGAGCTCCTCGGGGGCCTCTCGGGATTCCTCTCCCGTCGATGCCGGGGCCTAAGACCTTGTGTGGAGTCGGGGCCGGAACCTGAGGATTCCTCTCCAGTGCTGACATGGATCTTGGGGTACTTCTGGAGTCTCCCCAGGGGAGTCAGTCCTCGTCTCGAATGCGGGCATGCACTTGCGCTTTCCTCCAGAGCGGTAGCAGCAGTGTCACGCAGTCCGCCGCGTGGATCAAAGGATCTATGGTTTTCCCTCGAGTCTTTCCCACGAGGCTTTCCCACGAGGCTTTCCCACAGGGCTGTCCCACGTGCACACGTGGTGGGAGTCGATCCTCGGCTTGAACGTCAAGGCAGTGCAGGGAAAACAGGTTCCTCTGGAATGGACTGACACATCTGGGGGACTCTTGGAATGGTGGCACGACCCTGGAGTTCCTCTCGCCTTTCCTGTGGAGAGCGCCTCCTCTTGAGATGCGACGGGAACGCCGGGAATTCTTTCCCTACGAAACAGGGAAAGGATCCCTCATCTCGAGCTAGGAGGTGGAAACGGGGCTCCCCTGGATGTGTGCGGGACCCCACGTGCTTCCTCTCGATTGGAGACGGGTATGTCGGGGAACTTCTTGAGTTGCAGCAAGGGTGTGAAGGACCCTTTGGAAGTTCCAGTGGTTAGATGTGATTGGCCTCGAGAAGCCTCAGCGGAAATGGGCCTCATCTCGCCTGGAGGGCAAAACCTCCTGGATTTTCTCGAGTTGAGGCAGGTGCTCTCGACTTACGACGGGGACCTCAGGGACCCGCTCTGGTGGCCTCAGGAAAGGCCAGTCCCCATGCGAGTTCCTCGGGGGCCTCTCGGGATTCCTCTCCCGTCGATGCCGGGGCCTAAGACCTTGTGTGGAGTTGGGGCCGGAACCTGAGGATTCCTCTCCAGTGCTGACATGGATCTTGGGGTACTTCTGGAGTCTCCCCAGGGGAGTCAGTCCTCGTCTCGAATGCGGGCATGCACTTGCGCTTTCCTCCAGAGGGGTAGCAGCAGTGTCACGCAGTCCGCCGCGTGGATCAAAGGATCTATGGTTTTCCCTCGAGTCTTTCCCACGAGGCTTTCCCACGAGGCTTTCCCACAGGGCTGTCCCACGTGCACACGTGGTGGGAGTCGATCCTCGGCTTGAACGTCAAGGCAGTGCAGGGAAAACAGGTTCCTCTGGAATGGACTGACACATCTGGGGGACTCTTGGAATGGTGGCACGACCCTGGAGTTCCTCTCGCCTTTCCTGTGGAGAGCGCCTCCTCTTGAGATGCGACGGGAACGCCGGGAATTCTTTCCCTACGAAACAGGGAAAGGATCCCTCATCTCGAGCTAGGAGGGGGAAACGGGGCTCCCCTGGATGTGTGCGGGACCCACGTGCTTCCTCTCGAGTGGAGACGGGTATGTCGGGGAACTTCTTGAGTTGCAGCAAGGGTGTGAAGGACCCTTTGGAAGTTCCAGTGGTTAGACGTGATTAGCCTCGAGAAGCCTCAGCGGAAATGGGCCTCATCTCGCCTGGAGGGCAAAACCTCCTGGATTTTCTCGAGTTGCGGCAGGTGCTCTCGACTTACGACGGGGACCTCAGGGACCCGCTCTGGTGGCCTCAGGAAAGGCCAGTCCCCATGCGAGTTCCTCGGGGGCCTCTCGGGATTCCTCTCCCGTCGATGCCGGGGCCTAAGACCTTGTGTGGAGTCGGGGCCGGAACCTGAGGATTCCTCTCCAGTGCTGACATGGATCTTGGGGTACTTCTGGAGTCTCCCCAGGGGAGTCAGTCCTCGTCTCGAATGCGGGCACGCACTTGCGCTTTCCTCCAGAGCGGTAGCAGCAGTGTCACGCAGTTCGCCGCGTGGATCAAAGGATCTATGGTTTTCCCTCGAGTCTTTCCCACGAGGCTTTCCCACGAGGCTTTCCCACAGGGCTGTCCCACGTGCACACGTGGTGGGAGTCGATCCTCGGCTTGAACGTCAAGGCAGTGCAGGGAAAACAGGTTCCTCTGGAATGGACTGACACATCTGGGGGACTCTTGGAATGGTGTCACGACCCTGGAGTTCCTCTCGCCTTTCCCGTGGATAGCGCCTCCTCTTGAGATGGGACGGGAACGCCAGGAATTCTTTCCCTACGAAACAGGGAAAGGATCCCTCATCTCGAGCTAGGAGGCGGAAACGGGGCTCCCCTGGATGTGTGCGGGACCCCACGTGCTTCCTCTCGAGTGGAGACGGGTATGTCGGGGAGCTTCTTGAGTTGCAACAAGGGTGTGAAGGACCCTTTGGAAGTTCCAGTGGTTAGATGTGATTGGCCTCGAGAAGCCTCAGCGGAAATGGGCCTCATCTCGCCTGGAGGGCAAAACCTCCTGGATTTTCTCGAGTTGAGGCAGGTGCTCTCGACTTACGACGGGGACCTCAGGGACCCGCTCTGGTGGCCTCAGGAAAGGCCAGTCCCCATGCGAGTTCCTCGGGGGCCTCTCGGGATTCCTCTCCCGTCGATGCCGGGGCCTAAGACCTTGTGTGGAGTCGGGGCCGGAACCTGAGGATTCCTCTCCAGTGCTGACATGGATCTTGGGGTACTTCTGGAGTCTCCCCAGGGGAGTCAGTCCTCGTCTCGAATGCGGGCATGCACTTGCGCTTTCCTCCAGAGCGGTAGCATCAGTGTCACGCAGTCCGCCGCGTGGATCAAAGGATCTATGGTTTTCCCTCGAGTCTTTCCCACGAGGCTTTCCCACGAGGCTTTCCCACAGGGCTGTCCCACGTGCACACGTGGTGGGAGTCGATCCTCGGCTTGAACGTCAAGGCAGTGCAGGGAAAACAGGTTCCTCTGGAATGGACTGACACATCTGGGGGACTCTTGGAATGGTGGCACGACCCTGGAGTTCCTCTCGCCTTTCCTGTGGAGAGGGCCTCCTCTTGAGATGCGACGGGAACGCCGGGAATTCTTTCCCTACGAAACAGGGAAAGGATCCCTCATCTCGAGCTAGGAGGTGGAAACGGGGTTCCCCTGGATGTGTGCGGGACCCCACGTGCTTCCTCTCGATTGGAGACGGGTATGTCGGGGAACTTCTTGAGTTGCAGCAAGGGTGTGAAGGACCCTTTGGAAGTTCCAGTGGTTAGATGTGATTGGCCTCGAGAAGCCTCAGCGGAAATGGGCCTCATCTCGCCTGGAGGGCAAAACCTCCTGGATTTTCTCGAGTTGCGGCAGGTGCTCTCGACTTACGACGGGGACCTCAGGGACCCGCTCTGGTGGCCTCAGGAAAGGCCAGTCCCCATGCGAGTTCCTCGGGGGCCTCTCGGGATTCCTCTCCCGTCGATGCCGGGGCCTAAGACCTTGTGTGGAGTCGGGGCCGGAACCTGAAGATTCCTCTCCAGTGCTGACATGGATCTTGGGGTACTTCTGGAGTCTCCCCAGGGGAGTCAGTCCTCGTCTCGAATGCGGGCATGCACTTGCGCTTTCCTCCAGAGCGGTAGCAGCAGTGTCACGCAGTCCGCCGCGTGGATCAAAGGATCTATGGTTTTCCCTCGAGTCTTTCCCACGAGGCTTTCCCACGAGGCTTTCCCACAGGGCTGTCCCACGTGCACACGTGGTGGGAGTCGATCCTCGGCTTGAACGTCAAGGCAGTGCAGGGAAAACAGGTTCCTCTGGAATGGACTGACACATCTGGGGGACTCTTGGAATGGTGTCACGACCCTGGAGTTCCTCTCGCCTTTCCTGTGGAGAGCGCCTCCTCTTGAGATGCGACGGGAACGCCAGGAATTCTTTCCCTACGAAACAGGGAAAGGATCCCTCATCTCGAGCTAGGAGGCGGAAACGGGGCTCCCCTGGATGTGTGCGGGACCCCACGTGCTTCCTCTCGAGTGGAGACGGGTATGTCGGGGAACTTCTTGAGTTGCAGCAATGGTGTGAAGGACCCTTTGGAAGTTCCAGTGGTTAGATGTGATTGGCCTCGAGAAGCCTCAGCGGAAATGGGCCTCATCTCGCCTGGAGGGCAAAACCTCCTGGATTTTCTCGAGTTGCGGCAGGTGCTCTCGACTTATTACGGGGACCTCAGGGACCCGCTCTGGTGGCCTCAGGAAAGGCCTGTCCCCATGGGAGTTCCTCGGGGGCCTCTCGGGATTCCTCTCCCGTCGATGCCGGGGCCTAAGACCTTGTGTGGAGTCGGGGCCGGAACCTGAAGATTCCTCTCCAGTGCTGACATGGATCTTGGGGTACTTCTGGAGTCTCCCCAGGGGAGTCAGTCCTCGTCTCGAATGCGGGCATGCACTTGCGCTTTCCTCCAGAGCGGTAGCAGCAGTGTCACGCAGTCCGCCGCGTGGATCAAAGGATCTATGGTTTTCCCTCAAGTCTTTCCCACGAGGCTTTCCCACGAGGCTTTCCCACAGGGCTGTCCCACGTGCACACGTGGTGGGAGTCGATCCTCGGCTTGAACGTCAAGGCAGTGCAGGGAAAACAGGTTCCTCTGGAATGGACTGACACATCTGGGGGACTCTTTGAATGGTGGCACGACCCTGGAGTTCCTCTCGCCTTTCCTGTGGAGAGCGCCTCCTCTTGAGATGCGACGGGAATGCCGGGAATTCTTTCCCTACGAAACAGGGAAAGGATCCCTCATCTCGAGCTAGGAGGCGGAAACGGGGCTCCCCTGGATGTGTGCGGGACCCCACGTGCTTCCTCTCGAGTGGAGACGGGGATGTCGGGGAACTTCTTGAGTTGCAGCAAGGGTGTGAAGGACCCTTTGGAAGTTCAAGTGGTTAGATATGATTGGCCTCGAGAAGCCTCAGCGGAAATGGGCCTCATCTCGTCTGGAGGGCAAAACCTCCTGGATTTTCTCGAGTTGCGGCAGGTGCTCTCGACTTACGACGGGGACCTCAGGGAACCGCTCTGGTGGCCTCAGGAAGGCCAGTCCCCATGCGAGTTCCTCGGGGGCCTCTCGGTATTCCTCTCCCGTCGATGCCGGGGCCTAAGACCTTGTGTGGAGTCGGGGCCGGAACCTGAGGATTCCTCTCCAGTGCTGACATGGATCTTGGGGTATTCTGGAGTCTCCCCAGGGGAGTCAGTCCTCGTCTCGAATGCGGGCATGCACTTGCGCTTTCCTCCAGAGTGGTAGCATCAGTGTCACGCAGTCCGCCGCGTGGATCAAAGGATCTATGGTTTTCCCTCGAGTCTTTCCCACGAGGCTTTCCCACGAGGCTTTCCCACAGGGCTGTCCCACGTGCACACGTGGTGGGAGTCGATCCTCGGCTTGAACGTCAAGGCAGTGCAGGGAAAACAGTTTCCTCTGGAATGGACTGACACATCTGGGGGACTCTTGGAATGGTGGCACGACCCTGGAGTTCCTCTCGCCTTTCCTGTGGAGAGCGCCTCCTCTTGAGATGCGACGGGAACGCCGGGAATTCTTTCCCTACGAAACAGGGAAAGGATCCCTCATCTCGAGCTAGGAGGCGTAAACGGGGCTCCCCTGGATGTGTGCGGTACCCCACGTGCTTCCTCTCGAGTGGAGACGGGTATGTCGGGGAACTTCTTGAGTTGCAGCAAGGGTGTGAAGGACCCTTTGGAAGTTCCAGTGGTTAGATGTGATTGGCCTCGAAAAGCCTCAGCGGAAATGGGCCTCATCTCGCCTGGAGGGCAAAACCTCCTGGATTTTCTCGAGTTGCGGCAGGTGCTCTCGACTTACGACGGGGACCTCAGGGACCCGCTCTGGTGGCCTCAGGAAAGGCCAGTCCCCATGCGAGTTCCTCGGGGGCCTCTGGGGATTCCTCTCCCGTCGATGCCGGGGCCTAAGACCTTGTGTGGAGTCGGGGCCGGAACCTGAGGATTCCTCTCCAGTGCTGACATGGATCTTGGGGTACTTCTGGAGTCTCCCCAGGGGAGTCAGTCCTCGTCTCGAATGCGGGCATGCACTTGCGCTTTCCTCCAGAGCGGTAGCAGCAGTGTCACGCAGTCCGCCGCGTGGATCAAAGGATCTATGGTTTTCCCTCGAGTCTTTCCCACGAGGCTTTCCCACGAGGCTTTCCCACAGGGCTGTCCCACGTGCACACGTGGTGGGAGTCGATCCTCGGCTTGAACGTCAAGGCAGTGCAGGGAAAACAGGTTCCTCTGGAATGGACTGACACATCTGGGGGACTCTTGGAATGGTGTCACGACCCTGGAGTTCCTCTCGCCTTTCCTGTGGAGAGCGCCTCCTCTTGAGATGCGACGGGAACGCCGGGAATTCTTTCCCTACGAAACAGGGAAAGGATCCCTCATCTCGAGCTAGGATGCGGAAACGGGGCTCCCCTGGATGTGTGCGGGACCCCACGTGCTTCCTCTCGAGTGGAGACGGGTATGTCCGGGAACTTCTTGAGTTGCAGCAATGGTGTGAAGGACCCTTTCGAAGTTCCAGTGGTTAGATGTGATTGGCCTCGAGAAGCCTCAGCGGAAATGGGCCTCATCTCGCCTGGAGGGCAAAACCTCCTGGATTTTCTCGAGTTGCGGCAGGTGCTCTCGACTTAGGACGGGGACCTCAGGGACCCGCTCTGGTGGCCTCAGGAAAGGCCAGTCCCCATGCGAGTTCCTCGGGGGCCTCTCGGGATTCCTCTCCCGTCGATGCCGGGGCCTAAGACCTTGTGTGGAGTCGAGGCCGGAACCTGGGGATTCCTCTCCAGTGCTGACATGGATCTTGGGGTACTTCTGGAGTCTCCCCAGGGGAGTCAGTCCTCGTCTCGAATGCGGGCATGCACTTGCGCTTTCCTCCAGAGCGGTAGCAGCAGTGTCACGCAGTCCGCCGCGTGGATCAAAGGATCTATGGTTTTCCCTCGAGTCTTTCCCACGAGGCTTTCCCACGAGGCTTTCCCACAGGGCTGTCCCACGTGCACACGTGGTGGGAGTCGATCCTCGGCTTGAATGTCAAGGCAGTGCAGGGAAAACAGGTTCCTCTGGAATGGACTGACACATCTGGGGGACTCTTGGAATGGTGGCACGACCCTGGAGTTCCTCTCGCCTTTCCTGTGGAGAGCGCCTCCTCTTGAGATGCGACGGGAACGTCGGGAATTCTTTCCCTACGAAACAGGGAAAGGATCCCTCACCTCGAGCTAGGGGGCGGAAAGGGAGCTCCCCTGGATGTGTGCGGGACCCCACGTGCTTCCTCTCGAGTGGAGACGGGTATGTCGGGGAACTTCTTGAGTTGCAGCAATGGTGTGAAGGACCCTTTGGAAGTTCCAGTGGTTAGATGTGATTGGCCTCGAGAAGCCTCAGCGGAAATGGGCCTCATCTCGCCTGGAGGGCAAAACCTCCTGGATTTTCTCGAGTTGCGGCAGGTGCTCTCGACTTACGACGGGGACCTCAGGGACCCGCTCTGGTGGCCTCAGGAAAGGCCAGTCCCCATGCGAGTTCCTCGGGGGCCTCTGGGGATTCCTCTCCCGTCGATGCCGCGCCCTAAGACCTTGTGTGGAGTCGGGGCCGGAACCTGAGGATTCCTCTCCAGTGCTGACATGGATCTTGGGGTACTTCTGGAGTCTCCCCAGGGGAGTCAGTCCTCGTCTCGAATGCGGGCATGCACTTGCGCTTTCCTCCAGAGCGGTAGCAGCAGTGTCACGCAGTCCGCCGCGTGGATCAAAGGATCTATGGTTTTCCCTCGAGTCTTTCCCACGAGGCTTTCCCACGAGGCTTTCCCACAGGGCTGTCCCACGTGCACACGTGGTGGGAGTCGATCCTCGGCTTGAACGTCAAGGCAGTGCAGGGAAAACAGGTTCCTCTGGAATGGACTGACACATCTGGGGGACTCTTGGAATGGTGTCACGACCCTGGAGTTCCTCTCGCCTTTCCTGTGGAGAGCGCCTCCACTTGACATTCGACGGGAACGCCGGGAATTCTTTCCCTACGAAACAGGGAAAGGATCCCTCTCCTCGAGCTAGGGGGCGGAAACGGAGCTCCCCTGGATGTGTGCGGGACCCCACGTGCTTCCTCTCGAGTGGAGACGGTATGTCGGGGAAATTCTTGAGTTGCAGCAATGGTGTGAAGGACCCTTTCGAAGTTCCAGTGGTTAGATGTGATTGGCCTCGAGAAGCCTCAGCGGAGATGGGCCTCCTCTCGCCTGGAGGTCAAAACCTCCTGGATTCTCTCGAGTTGCGGCAGGTGCTCTCGACTTACGACGGGGACCTCAGGGAACCGCTCTGGTGGCCTCAGGAAAGGGCAGTCCCCATGCGAGTTCCACGGGGGCCTCTCGGGATTCCTCTCCCTTCGATGCCGGGGCCTAAGACCTTGTGTGGAGTCGGGGCCGGAACCTGAGGATTCCTCTCCAGTGCTGACATGGATCTTGGGGTACTTCTGGAGTCTCCCCAGGGGAGTCAGTCCTCGTCTCGAATGCGGGCATGCACTTGCGCTTTCCTCCACAGCGGAAGCAGCAGTGTCACGCAGTCCGCCGCGTGGATCAAAGGATCTATGGTTTTCCCTCGAGTCTTTCCCACGAGGCTTTCCCACGAGGCTTTCCCACAGGGCTGTCCCACGTGCACACGTGGTGGGAGTCGATCCTCGGCTTGAACGTCAAGGCAGTGCAGGGAAAACAGGTTCCTCTGGAATGGACTGACACATCTGGGGGACTCTTGGAATGGTGGCACGACCCTGGAGTTCCTCTCGCCTTTCCTGTGGAGAGCGCCTCCTCTTGAGATGCGACGGGAACGCCGGGAATTCTTTCCCTACGAAACAGTGAAAGGATCCCTCATCTCGAGCTAGGAGGCGGAAACGGGGCTCCCCTGGATGTGTGCGGGACCCCACGTGCTTCCTCTCGAGTGGAGACGGTATGTCGGGGAAATTCTTGAGTTGCAGCAATGGTGTGAAGGACCCTTTCGAAGTTCCAGTGGTTAGATGTGATTGGCCTCGAGAAGCCTCAGCGGAGATGGGCCTCCTCTCGCCTGGAGGTCAAAACCTCCTGGATTCTCTCGAGTTGCGGCAGGTGCTCTCGACTTACGACGGGGACCTCAGGGAACCGCTCTGGTGGCCTCAGGAAAGGGCAGTCCCCATGCGAGTTCCACGGGGGCCTCTCGGGATTCCTCTCCCTTCGATGCCGGGGCCTAAGACCTTGTGTGGAGTCGGGGCCGGAACCTGAGGATTCCTCTCCAGTGCTGACATGGATCTTGGGGTACTTCTGGAGTCTCCCCAGGGGAGTCAGTCCTCATCTCGAATGCGGGCATGCACTTGCGCTTTCCTCCACAGCGGAAGCAGCAGTGTCACGCAGTCCGCCGCGTGGATCAAAGGATCTATGGTTTTCCCTCGAGTCTTTCCCACGAGGCTTTCCCACGAGGCTTTCCCACAGGGCTGTCCCACGTGCACACGTGGTGGGAGTCGATCCTCGGCTTGAACGTCAAGGCAGTGCAGGGAAAACAAGTTCCTATGGAATGGACTGACACATCTGGGGGACTCTTGGAATGGTGGCACGACCCTGGAGTTCCTCTCGCCTTTCCTGTGGAGAGCGCCTCCTCTTGAGATGCGACGGGAACGCCGGGAATTCTTTCCCTACGAAACAGGGAAAGGATCCCTCATCTCGAGCTAGGAGGCGGAAACGGGGCTCCCCTGGATGTGTGCGGGACCCCACGTGCTTCCTCTCGAGTGGAGACGGGTATGTCGGGGAACTTCTTGAGTTGCAGCAATGGTGTGAAGGACCCTTTGGAAGTTCCAGTGGTTAGATGTGATTGGCCTCGAGAAGCCTCAGCGGAAAAGGGCCTCATCTCGCCTGGAGGGCAAAACCTCCTGGATTTTCTCAAGTTGCGGCAGGTGCTCTCGACTTACGACGGGGACCTCAGGGACCGGCTCTGGTGGCCTCAGGAAAGGCCAGTCCCCATGCGAGTTCCTCGGGGGCCTCTCGGGATTCCTCTCCCGTCGATGCCGGGCCCTAAGACCTTGTGTGGAGTCGGGGCCAGAACCTGAGGATTCCTCTCCAGTGCTGACATGGATCTTGGGGTACTTCTGGAGTCTCCCCAGGGGAGTCAGTCCTCGTCTCGAATGCTGGCATGCACTTGCGCTTTCCTCCAGAGCGGTAGCAGCAGTGTCACGCAGTCCGCCGCGTGGATCAAAGGATCTATGGTTTTCCCTCGAGTCTTTCCCACGAGGCTTTCCCACGAGGCTTTCCCACAGGGCTGTCCCACGTGCACACGTGGTGGGAGTCGATCCTCGGCTTGAACGTCAAGGCAGTGCAGGGAAAACAGGTTCCTCTGGAATGGACTGACACATCTGGGGGACTCTTGGAATGGTGGCACGACCCTGGAGTTCCTCTCGCCTTTCCTGTGGAGAGCGCCTCCTCTTGAGATGCGACGGGAACGCCGGGAATTCTTTCCCTACGAAACAGGGAAAGGATCCCTCATCTCGAGCTAGGAGGCGGAAACGGGGCTCCCCTGGATGTTTGCGGGACCCCACGTGCTTCCTCTCGATTGGAGACGGGTATGTCGGGGAACTTCTTGAGTTGCAGCAAGGGTGTGAAGGACCCTTTGGAAGTTCCAGTGGTTAGATGTGATTGGCCTCGAGAACCCTCAGTGGAAAAGGGCCTCATCTCGCCTGGAGGGCAAAACCTCCTGGATTTTCTCGAGTTGCGGCAGGTGCTCTCGACTTACGACGGGGACCTCAGGGACCCGCTCTGGTGGCCTCAGGAAAGGCCAGTCCCCATGCGAGTTCCTCGGGGGCCTCTCGGGATTCCTCTCCTGTCGATGCCGGGGCCTAAGACCTTGTGTGGAGTCGGGGCCGGAACCTGAGAATTCCTCTCCAGTGCTGACATGGATCTTGGGGTACTTCTGGAGTCTCCCCAGGGGAGTCAGTCCTCGTCTCGAATGCGGGCATGCACTTGCGCTTTCCTCCAGAGCGGTAGCAGCAGTGTCACGCAGTCCGCCGCGTGGATCAAAGGATCTATGGTTTTCCCTCGAGTCTTTCCCACGAGGCTTTCCCACGAAGCTTTCCCACAGGGCTGTCCCACGTGCACACGTGGTGGGAGTCGATCCTCGGCTTGAACGTCAAGGCAGTGCAGGGAAAACAGGTTCCTCTGGAATGGACTGACACATCTGGGGGACTCTTTGAATGGTGGCACGACCCTGGAGTTCCTCTCGCCTTTCCTGTGGAGAGCGCCTCCTCTTGAGATGCGACGGGAATGCCGGGAATTCTTTCCCTACGAAACAGGGAAAGGATCCCTCATCTCGAGCTAGGAGGCGGAAACGGGGCTCCCCTGGATGTGTGCGGGACCCCACGTGCTTCCTCTCGAGTGGAGACGGGTATGTCGGGGAACTTCTTGAGTTGCAGCAAGGGTGTGAAGGACGCTTTGGAAGTTCAAGTGGTTAGATATGATTGGCCTCGAGAAGCCTCAGCGGAAATGGGCCTCATCTCGTCTGGAGGGCAAAACCTCCTGGATTTTCTCGAGTTGCGGCAGGTGCTCTCGACTTACGACGGGGACCTCAGGGAACCGCTCTGGTGGCCTCAGGAAGGCCAGTCCCCATGCGAGTTCCTCGGGGGCCTCTCGGTATTCCTCTCCCGTCGATGCCGGGGCCTAAGACCTTGTGTGGAGTCGGGGCCGGAACCTGAGGATTCCTCTCCAGTGCTGACATGGATCTTGGGGTATTCTGGAGTCTCCCCAGGGGAGTCAGTCCTCGTCTCGAATGCGGGCATGCACTTGCGCTTTCCTCCAGAGTGGTAGCATCAGTGTCACGCAGTCCGCCGCGTGGATCAAAGGATCTATGGTTTTCCCTCGAGTCTTTCCCACGAGGCTTTCCCACGAGGCTTTCCCACAGGGCTGTCCCACGTGCACACGTGGTGGGAGTCGATCCTCGGCTTGAACGTCAAGGCAGTGCAGGGAAAACAGTTTCCTCTGGAATGGACTGACACATCTGGGGGACTCTTGGAATGGTGGCACGACCCTGGAGTTCCTCTCGCCTTTCCTGTGGAGAGCGCCTCCTCTTGAGATGCGACGGGAACGCCGGGAATTCTTTCCCTACGAAACAGGGAAAGGATCCCTCATCTCGAGCTAGGAGGCGTAAACGGGGCTCCCCTGGATGTGTGCGGTACCCCACGTGCTTCCTCTCGAGTGGAGACGGGTATGTCGGGGAACTTCTTGAGTTGCAGCAAGGGTGTGAAGGACCCTTTGGAAGTTCCAGTGGTTAGATGTGATTGGCCTCGAAAAGCCTCAGCGGAAATGGGCCTCATCTCGCCTGGAGGGCAAAACCTCCTGGATTTTCTCGAGTTGCGGCAGGTGCTCTCGACTTACGACGGGGACCTCAGGGACCCGCTCTGGTGGCCTCAGGAAAGGCCAGTCCCCATGCGAGTTCCTCGGGGGCCTCTGGGGATTCCTCTCCCGTCGATGCCGGGGCCTAAGACCTTGTGTGGAGTCGGGGCCGGAACCTGAGGATTCCTCTCCAGTGCTGACATGGATCTTGGGGTACTTCTGGAGTCTCCCCAGGGGAGTCAGTCCTCGTCTCGAATGCGGGCATGCACTTGCGCTTTCCTCCACAGCGGTAGCAGCAGTGTCACGCAGTCCGCCGCGTGGATCAAAGGATCTATGGTTTTCCCTCGAGTCTTTCCCACGAGGCTTTCCCACGAGGCTTTCCCACAGGGCTGTCCCACGTGCACACGTGGTGGGAGTCGATCCTCGGCTTGAACGTCAAGGCAGTGCAGGGAAAACAGGTTCCTCTGGAATGGACTGACACATCTGGGGGACTCTTGGAATGGTGTCACGACCCTGGAGTTCCTCTCGCCTTTCCTGTGGAGAGCGCCTCCTCTTGAGATGCGACGGGAACGCCGGGAATTCTTTCCCTACGAAACAGGGAAAGGATCCCTCATCTCGAGCTAGGATGCGGAAACGGGGCTCCCCTGGATGTGTGCGGGACCCCACGTGCTTCCTCTCGAGTGGAGACGGGTATGTCCGGGAACTTCTTGAGTTGCAGCAATGGTGTGAAGGACCCTTTCGAAGTTCCAGTGGTTAGATGTGATTGGCCTCGAGAAGCCTCAGCGGAAATGGGCCTCATCTCGCCTGGAGGGCAAAACCTCCTGGATTTTCTCGAGTTGCGGCAGGTGCTCTCGACTTAGGACGGGGACCTCAGGGACCCGCTCTGGTGGCCTCAGGAAAGGCCAGTCCCCATGCGAGTTCCTCGGGGGCCTCTCGGGATTCCTCTCCCGTCGATGCCGGGGCCTAAGACCTTGTGTGGAGTCGAGGCCGGAACCTGGGGATTCCTCTCCAGTGCTGACATGGATCTTGGGGTACTTCTGGAGTCTCCCCAGGGGAGTCAGTCCTCGTCTCGAATGCGGGCATGCACTTGCGCTTTCCTCCAGAGCGGTAGCAGCAGGGTCACGCAGTCCGCCGCGTGGATCAAAGGATCTATGGTTTTCCCTCGAGTCTTTCCCACGAGGCTTTCCCACGAGGCTTTCCCACAGGGCTGTCCCACGTGCACACGTGGTGGGAGTCGATCCTCGGCTTGAATGTCAAGGCAGTGCAGGGAAAACAGGTTCCTCTGGAATGGACTGACACATCTGGGGGACTCTTGGAATGGTGGCACGACCCTGGAGTTCCTCTCGCCTTTCCTGTGGAGAGCGCCTCCTCTTGAGATGCGACGGGAACGCCCGGAATTCTTTCCCTACGAAACTGGGAAAGGATCCCTCATCTCGAGCTAGGAGGCGGAAACGGGGCTCCCCTGGATGTTTGCGGGACCCCACGTGCTTCCTCTCGATTGGAGACGGGTATGTCGGGGAACTTCTTGAGTTGCAGCAAGGGTGTGAAGGACCCTTTGGAAGTTCCAGTGGTTAGATGTGATTGGCCTCGAGAACCCTCAGCGGAAAAGGGCCTCATCTCGCCTGGAGGGCAAAACCTCCTGGATTTTCTCGAGTTGCGGCAGGTGCTCTCGACTTACGACGGGGACCTCAGGGACCCGCTCTGGTGGCCTCAGGAAAGGCCAGTCCCCATGCGAGTTCCTCGGGGGCCTCTCGGGATTCCTCTCCTGTCGATGCCGGGGCCTAAGACCTTGTGTGGAGTCGGGGCCGGAACCTGAGAATTCCTCTCCAGTGCTGACATGGATCTTGGGGTACTTCTGGAGTCTCCCCAGGGGAGTCAGTCCTCGTCTCGAATGCGGGCATGCACTTGCGCTTTCCTCCAGAGCGGTAGCAGCAGTGTCACGCAGTCCGCCGCGTGGATCAAAGGATCTATGGTTTTCCCTCGAGTCTTTCCCACGAGGCTTTCCCACGAAGCTTTCCCACAGGGCTGTCCCACGTGCACACGTGGTGGGAGTCGATCCTCGGCTTGAACGTCAAGGCAGTGCAGGGAAAACAGGTTCCTCTGGAATGGACTGACACATCTGGGGGACTCTTTGAATGGTGGCACGACCCTGGAGTTCCTCTCGCCTTTCCTGTGGAGAGCGCCTCCTCTTGAGATGCGACGGGAATGCCGGGAATTCTTTCCCTACGAAACAGGGAAAGGATCCCTCATCTCGAGCTAGGAGGCGGAAACGGGGCTCCCCTGGATGTGTGCGGGACCCCACGTGCTTCCTCTCGAGTGGAGACGGGTATGTCGGGGAACTTCTTGAGTTGCAGCAAGGGTGTGAAGGACCCTTTGGAAGTTCAAGTGGTTAGATATGATTGGCCTCGAGAAGCCTCAGCGGAAATGGGCCTCATCTCGTCTGGAGGGCAAAACCTCCTGGATTTTCTCGAGTTGCGGCAGGTGCTCTCGACTTACGACGGGGACCTCAGGGAACCGCTCTGGTGGCCTCAGGAAGGCCAGTCCCCATGCGAGTTCCTCGGGGGCCTCTCGGTATTCCTCTCCCGTCGATGCCGGGGCCTAAGACCTTGTGTGGAGTCGGGGCCGGAACCTGAGGATTCCTCTCCAGTGCTGACATGGATCTTGGGGTATTCTGGAGTCTCCCCAGGGGAGTCAGTCCTCGTCTCGAATGCGGGCATGCACTTGCGCTTTCCTCCAGAGTGGTAGCATCAGTGTCACGCAGTCCGCCGCGTGGATCAAAGGATCTATGGTTTTCCCTCGAGTCTTTCCCACGAGGCTTTCCCACGAGGCTTTCCCACAGGGCTGTCCCACGTGCACACGTGGTGGGAGTCGATCCTCGGCTTGAACGTCAAGGCAGTGCAGGGAAAACAGTTTCCTCTGGAATGGACTGACACATCTGGGGGACTCTTGGAATGGTGGCACGACCCTGGAGTTCCTCTCGCCTTTCCTGTGGAGAGCGCCTCCTCTTGAGATGCGACGGGAACGCCGGGAATTCTTTCCCTACGAAACAGGGAAAGGATCACTCATCTCGAGCTAGGAGGCGTAAACGGGGCTCCCCTGGATGTGTGCGGTACCCCACGTGCTTCCTCTCGAGTGGAGACGGGTATGTCGGGGAACTTCTTGAGTTGCAGCAAGGGTGTGAAGGACCCTTTGGAAGTTCCAGTGGTTAGATGTGATTGGCCTCGAAAAGCCTCAGCGGAAATGGGCCTCATCTCGCCTGGAGGGCAAAACCTCCTGGATTTTCTCGAGTTGCGGCAGGTGCTCTCGACTTACGACGGGGACCTCAGGGACCCGCTCTGGTGGCCTCAGGAAAGGCCAGTCCCCATGCGAGTTCCTCGGGGGCCTCTGGGGATTCCTCTCCCGTCGATGCCGGGGCCTAAGACCTTGTGTGGAGTCGGGGCCGGAACCTGAGGATTCCTCTCCAGTGCTGACATGGATCTTGGGGTACTTCTGGAGTCTCCCCAGGGGAGTCAGTCCTCGTCTCGAATGCGGGCATGCACTTGCGCTTTCCTCCAGAGCGGTAGCAGCAGTGTCACGCAGTCCGCCGCGTGGATCAAAGGATCTATGGTTTTCCCTCGAGTCTTTCCCACGAGGCTTTCCCACGAGGCTTTCCCACAGGGCTGTCCCACGTGCACACGTGGTGGGAGTCGATCCTCGGCTTGAACGTCAAGGCAGTGCAGGGAAAACAGGTTCCTCTGGAATGGACTGACACATCTGGGGGACTCTTGGAATGGTGTCACGACCCTGGAGTTCCTCTCGCCTTTCCTGTGGAGAGCGCCTCCTCTTGAGATGCGACGGGAACGCCGGGAATTCTTTCCCTACGAAACAGGGAAAGGATCCCTCATCTCGAGCTAGGATGCGGAAACGGGGCTCCCCTGGATGTGTGCGGGACCCCACGTGCTTCCTCTCGAGTGGAGACGGGTATGTCCGGGAACTTCTTGAGTTGCAGCAATGGTGTGAAGGACCCTTTCGAAGTTCCAGTGGTTAGATGTGATTGGCCTCGAGAAGCCTCAGCGGAAATGGGCCTCATCTCGCCTGGAGGGCAAAACCTCCTGGATTTTCTCGAGTTGCGGCAGGTGCTCTCGACTTAGGACGGGGACCTCAGGGACCCGCTCTGGTGGCCTCAGGAAAGGCCAGTCCCCATGCGAGTTCCTCGGGGGCCTCTCGGGATTCCTCTCCCGTCGATGCCGGGGCCTAAGACCTTGTGTGGAGTCGAGGCCGGAACCTGGGGATTCCTCTCCAGTGCTGACATGGATCTTGGGGTACTTCTGGAGTCTCCCCAGGGGAGTCAGTCCTCGTCTCGATGCGGGCATGCACTTGCGCTTTCCTCCAGAGCGGTAGCAGCAGTGTCACGCAGTCCGCCGCGTGGATCAAAGGATCTATGGTTTTCCCTCGAGTCTTTCCCACGAGGCTTTCCCACGAGGCTTTCCCACAGGGCTGTCCCACGTGCACACGTGGTGGGAGTCGATCCTCGGCTTGAATGTCAAGGCAGTGCAGGGAAAACAGGTTCCTCTGGAATGGACTGACACATCTGGGGGACTCTTGGAATGGTGGCACGACCCTGGAGTTCCTCTCGCCTTTCCTGTGGAGAGCGCCTCCTCTTGAGATGCGACGGGAACGTCGGGAATTCTTTCCCTACGAAACAGGGAAAGGATCCCTCACCTCGAGCTAGGGGGCGGAAAGGGAGCTCCCCTGGATGTGTGCGGGACCCCACGTGCTTCCTCTCGAGTGGAGACGGGTATGTCGGGGAACTTCTTGAGTTGCAGCAATGGTGTGAAGGACCCTTTGGAAGTTCCAGTGGTTAGATGTGATTGGCCTCGAGAAGCCTCAGCGGAAATGGGCCTCATCTCGCCTGGAGGGCAAAACCTCCTGGATTTTCTCGAGTTGCGGCAGGTGCTCTCGACTTACGACGGGGACCTCAGGGACCCGCTCTGGTGGCCTCAGGAAAGGCCAGTCCCCATGCGAGTTCCTCGGGGGCCTCTGGGGATTCCTCTCCCGTCGATGCCGCGCCCTAAGACCTTGTGTGGAGTCGGGGCCGGAACCTGAGGATTCCTCTCCAGTGCTGACATGGATCTTGGGGTACTTCTGGAGTCTCCCCAGGGGAGTCAGTCCTCGTCTCGAATGCGGGCATGCACTTGCGCTTTCCTCCAGAGCGGTAGCAGCAGTGTCACGCAGTCCGCCGCGTGGATCAAAGGATCTATGGTTTTCCCTCGAGTCTTTCCCACGAGGCTTTCCCACGAGGCTTTCCCACAGGGCTGTCCCACGTGCACACGTGGTGGGAGTCGATCCTCGGCTTGAACGTCAAGGCAGTGCAGGGAAAACAGGTTCCTCTGGAATGGACTGACACATCTGGGGGACTCTTGGAATGGTGTCACGACCCTGGAGTTCCTCTCGCCTTTCCTGTGGAGAGCGCCTCCACTTGACATTCGACGGGAACGCCGGGAATTCTTTCCCTACGAAACAGGGAAAGGATCCCTCTCCTCGAGCTAGGGGGCGGAAACGGAGCTCCCCTGGATGTGTGCGGGACCCCACGTGCTTCCTCTCGAGTGGAGACGGTATGTCGGGGAAATTCTTGAGTTGCAGCAATGGTGTGAAGGACCCTTTCGAAGTTCCAGTGGTTAGATGTGATTGGCCTCGAGAAGCCTCAGCGGAGATGGGCCTCCTCTCGCCTGGAGGTCAAAACCTCCTGGATTCTCTCGAGTTGCGGCAGGTGCTCTCGACTTACGACGGGGACCTCAGGGAACCGCTCTGGTGGCCTCAGGAAAGGGCAGTCCCCATGCGAGTTCCACGGGGGCCTCTCGGGATTCCTCTCCCTTCGATGCCGGGGCCTAAGACCTTGTGTGGAGTCGGGGCCGGAACCTGAGGATTCCTCTCCAGTGCTGACATGGATCTTGGGGTACTTCTGGAGTCTCCCCAGGGGAGTCAGTCCTCGTCTCGAATGCGGGCATGCACTTGCGCTTTCCTCCACAGCGGAAGCAGCAGTGTCACGCAGTCCGCCGCGTGGATCAAAGGATCTATGGTTTTCCCTCGAGTCTTTCCCACGAGGCTTTCCCACGAGGCTTTCCCACAGGGCTGTCCCACGTGCACACGTGGTGGGAGTCGATCCTCGGCTTGAACGTCAAGGCAGTGCAGGGAAAACAGGTTCCTCTGGAATGGACTGACACATCTGGGGGACTCTTGGAATGGTGGCACGACCCTGGAGTTCCTCTCGCCTTTCCTGTGGAGAGCGCCTCCTCTTGAGATGCGACGGGAACGCCGGGAATTCTTTCCCTACGAAACAGTGAAAGGATCCCTCATCTCGAGCTAGGAGGCGGAAACGGGGCTCCCCTGGATGTGTGCGGGACCCCACGTGCTTCCTCTCGAGTGGAGACGGTATGTCGGGGAAATTCTTGAGTTGCAGCAATGGTGTGAAGGACCCTTTCGAAGTTCCAGTGGTTAGATGTGATTGGCCTCGAGAAGCCTCAGCGGAGATGGGCCTCCTCTCGCCTGGAGGTCAAAACCTCCTGGATTCTCTCGAGTTGCGGCAGGTGCTCTCGACTTACGACGGGGACCTCAGGGACCCGCTCTGGTGGCCTCAGGAAAGGGCAGTCCCCATGCGAGTTCCACGGGGGCCTCTCGGGATTCCTCTCCCTTCGATGCCGGGGCCTAAGACCTTGTGTGGAGTCGGGGCCGGAACCTGAGGATTCCTCTCCAGTGCTGACATGGATCTTGGGGTACTTCTGGAGTCTCCCCAGGGGAGTCAGTCCTCATCTCGAATGCGGGCATGCACTTGCGCTTTCCTCCACAGCGGAAGCAGCAGTGTCACGCAGTCCGCCGCGTGGATCAAAGGATCTATGGTTTTCCCTCGAGTCTTTCCCACGAGGCTTTCCCACGAGGCTTTCCCACAGGGCTGTCCCACGTGCACACGTGGTGGGAGTCGATCCTCGGCTTGAACGTCAAGGCAGTGCAGGGAAAACAAGTTCCTATGGAATGGACTGACACATCTGGGGGACTCTTGGAATGGTGGCACGACCCTGGAGTTCCTCTCGCCTTTCCTGTGGAGAGCGCCTCCTCTTGAGATGCGACGGGAACGCCGGGAATTCTTTCCCTACGAAACAGGGAAAGGATCCCTCATCTCGAGCTAGGAGGCGGAAACGGGGCTCCCCTGGATGTGTGCGGGACCCCACGTGCTTCCTCTCGAGTGGAGACGGGTATGTCGGGGAACTTCTTGAGTTGCAGCAATGGTGTGAAGGACCCTTTGGAAGTTCCAGTGGTTAGATGTGATTGGCCTCGAGAAGCCTCAGCGGAAAAGGGCCTCATCTCGCCTGGAGGGCAAAACCTCCTGGATTTTCTCAAGTTGCGGCAGGTGCTCTCGACTTACGACGGGGACCTCAGGGACCGGCTCTGGTGGCCTCAGGAAAGGCCAGTCCCCATGCGAGTTCCTCGGGGGCGTCTCGGGATTCCTCTCCCGTCGATGCCGGGCCCTAAGACCTTGTGTGGAGTCGGGGCCAGAACCTGAGGATTCCTCTCCAGTGCTGACATGGATCTTGGGGTACTTCTGGAGTCTCCCCAGGGGAGTCAGTCCTCGTCTCGAATGCTGGCATGCACTTGCGCTTTCCTCCAGAGCGGTAGCAGCAGTGTCACGCAGTCCGCCGCGTGGATCAAAGGATCTATGGTTTTCCCTCGAGTCTTTCCCACGAGGCTTTCCCACGAGGCTTTCCCACAGGGCTGTCCCACGTGCACACGTGGTGGGAGTCGATCCTCGGCTTGAACGTCAAGGCAGTGCAGGGAAAACAGGTTCCTCTGGAATGGACTGACACATCTGGGGGACTCTTGGAATGGTGGCACGACCCTGGAGTTCCTCTCGCCTTTCCTGTGGAGAGCGCCTCCTCTTGAGATGCGACGGGAACGCCGGGAATTCTTTCCCTACGAAACAGGGAAAGGATCCCTCATCTCGAGCTAGGAGGCGGAAACGGGGCTCCCCTGGATGTTTGCGGGACCCCACGTGCTTCCTCTCGATTGGAGACGGGTATGTCGGGGAACTTCTTGAGTTGCAGCAAGGGTGTGAAGGACCCTTTGGAAGTTCCAGTGGTTAGATGTGATTGGCCTCGAGAACCCTCAGCGGAAAAGGGCCTCATCTCGCCTGGAGGGCAAAACCTCCTGGATTTTCTCGAGTTGCGGCAGGTGCTCTCGACTTACGACGGGGACCTCAGGGACCCGCTCTGGTGGCCTCAGGAAAGGCCAGTCCCCATGCGAGTTCCTCGGGGGCCTCTCGGGATTCCTCTCCTGTCGATGCCGGGGCCTAAGACCTTGTGTGGAGTCG
This sequence comes from Ovis canadensis, assembly GCF_042477335.2. NCBI lineage: Eukaryota > Metazoa > Chordata > Mammalia > Artiodactyla > Bovidae > Ovis > Ovis canadensis. Next base: position 1,756,395 of record NC_091265.1, on the reverse strand, counting down.
GGGCCGGAACCTGAGAATTCCTCTCCAGTGCTGACATGGATCTTGGGGTACTTCTGGAGTCTCCCCAGGGGAGTCAGTCCTCGTCTCGAATGCGGGCATGCACTTGCGCTTTCCTCCAGAGCGGTAGCAGCAGTGTCACGCAGTCCGCCGCGTGGATCAAAGGATCTATGGTTTTCCCTCGAGTCTTTCCCACGAGGCTTTCCCACGAAGCTTTCCCACAGGGCTGTCCCACGTGCACACGTGGTGGGAGTCGATCCTCGGCTTGAACGTCAAGGCAGTGCAGGGAAAACAGGTTCCTCTGGAATGGACTGACACATCTGGGGGACTCTTGGAATGGTGGCACGACCCTGGAGTTCCTCTCGCCTTTCCTGTGGAGAGCGCCTCCTCTTGAGATGCGACGGGAACGCCGGGAATTCTTTCCCTACGAAACAGGGAAATGATCCCTAATCTCGAGCTAGGAGGCGGAAACGGGGCTCTCCTGGATGTGTGCAGGACCCCACGTGCTTCCTCTCGAGTGGAGACGGGTATGTCGGGGAACTTCTTGAGTTGCAGCAAGGGTGTGAAGGACCCTTTGGAAGTTCCAGTGGTTAGATGTGATTGGCCTCGAGAAGCCTCAGCGGAAATGGGCCTCATCTCGCCTGGAGGGCAAAACCTCCTGGATTTTCTCGAGTTGCGGCAGGTGCTCTCGACTTAGGACAGGGACCTCAGGGACCCGCTCTGGTGGCCTCAGGAAAGGCCAGTCCCCATGCGAGTTCCTCAGGGGCCTTTCGGGATTCCTCTCCCGTCGATGCCGGGGCCTAAGACCTTGTGTGAAGTCGGGGCCGGAACCTGAGGATTCCTCTCCAGTGCTGACATGGATCTTGGGGTACTTCTGGAGTCTCCCCAGGGGAGTCAGTCCTCGTCTCGAATGCGGGCATGCACTTGCGCTTTCCTCCAGAGCGGTAGCAGCAGTGTCACGCAGTCCGCCGCGTGGATCAAAGGATCTATGGTTTTCCCTCAAGTCTTTCCCACGAGGCTTTCCCACGAGGCTTTCCCACAGGGCTGTCCCACGTGCACACGTGGTGGGAGTCGATCCTCGGCTTGAACGTCAAGGCAGTGCAGGGAAAACAGGTTCCTCTGGAATGGACTGACACATCTGGGGTCTCTTGGAATGGTGTCAAGACCCTGGAGTTCCTCTCGCCTTTCCTGTGGAGAGCGCCTCCTCTTGAGATGCGACGGGAATGCCGGGAATTCTTTCCCTACGAAACAGGGAAAGGATCCCTAATCTCGAGCTAGGAGGCGGAAACGGGGCTCCCCTGGATGTGTGCGGTACCCCACGTGCTTCCTCTCGAGTGGAGACGGGTATGTCGGGGAACTTCTTGAGTTGCAGCAAGGGTGTGAAGGACCCTTTGGAAGTTCCAGTGGTTAGATGTGATTGGCCTCGAAAAGCCTCAGCGGAAATGGGCCTCATCTCGCCTGGAGGGCAAAACCTCCTGGATTTTCTCGAGTTGCGGCAGGTGCTCTCGACTTACGACGGGGACCTCAGGGACACGCTCTGATGGCCTCAGGAAAGGCCAGTCCCCATGCGAGTTCCTCTGGGGCCTCTCGGGATTCCTCTCCCGTCGATGCCGGGGCCTAAGACCTTGTGTGGAGTCGGGGCCGGAACCTGAGGATTCCTCTCCAGTGCTGACATGGATCTTGGGGTACTTCTGGAGTCTCCCCAGGGGAGTCAGTCCTCATCTCGAATGCGGGCATGCACTTGCGCTTTCCTCCAGAGCGGTAGCAGCAGTGTCACGCAGTCCGCCGCGTGGATCAAAGGATCTATGGTTTTCCCTTCAGTCTTTCCCACGAGGCTTTCCCACGAGGCTTTCCCACAGGGCTGTCCCACGTGCACACGTGGTGGGAGTCGATCCTCGGCTTGAACGTCAAGGCAGTGCAGGGAAAACAGGTTCCTCTGGAATGGACTGACACATCTGGGGGACTCTGGGAATGGTGGCACTACCCTGGAGTTCCTCTCGCCTTTCCTGTGGAGAGCGCCTCCTCTTGAGATGCGACGGGAACGCCGGGAATTCTTTCCCTATGAAACAGGGAAAGGATCCCTCACCTCGAGCTAGGGGGCGGAAACGGAGCTCCCCTGGATGTGTGCGGGACCCCACGTGCTTCCTCTCGAGTGGAGACGGTATGTCGGGGAAATTCTTGAGTTGCAGCAAGGGTGTGAAGGACCCTTTCGAAGTTCCAGTGGTTAGATGTGATTGGCCTCGAGAAGCCTCAGCGGAGATGGGCCTCCTCTCGCCTGGAGGTCAAAACCTCCTGGATTCTCTCGAGTTGCGGCAGGTGCTCTCGACTTACGACGGGGACCTCAGGGAACCGCTCTGGTGGCCTCAGGAAAGGGCAGTCCCCATGCGAGTTCCACGGGGGCCTCTCGGGATTCCTCTCCCTTCGATGCCGGGGCCTAAGACCTTGTGTGGAGTCGGGGCCGGAACCTGAGGATTCCTCTCCAGTGCTGACATGGATCTTGGGGTACTTCTGGAGTCTCCCCAGGGGAGTCAGTCCTCGTCTCGAATGCGGGCATGCACTTGCGCTTTCCTCCACAGCGGAAGCAGCAGTGTCACGCAGTCCGCCGCGTGGATCAAAGGATCTATGGTTTTCCCTCGAGTCTTTCCCACGAGGCTTTCCCACGAGGCTTTCCCACAGGGCTGTCCCACGTGCACACGTGGTGGGAGTCGATCCTCGGCTTGAACGTCAAGGCAGTGCAGGGAAAACAGGTTCCTCTGGAATGGACTGACACATCTGGGGGACTCTTGGAATGGTGGCACGACCCTGGAGTTCCTCTCGCCTTTCCTGTGGAGAGCGCCTCCTCTTGAGATGCGACGGGAACGCCGGGAATTCTTTCCCTACGAAACAGGGAAAGGATCCCTCATCTCGAGCTAGGAGGCGGAAACGGGGCTCCCCTGGATGTGTGCGGGACACCACGTGCTTCCTCTCGAGTGGAGACGGGTATGTCGGGGAACTTCTCGAGTTGCAGCAAGGGTGTGAAGCACCCTTTGGAAGTTCCAGTGGTTAGACGTGATTAGCCTCGAGAAGCCTCAGCGGAAATGGGCCTCATCTCGCCTGGAGGGCAAAACCTCCTGGATTTTCTGGAGTTGCGGCAGGTGCTCTCGACTTACGACGGGGACCTCAGGGACCCGCTCTGGTGGCCTCAGGAAAGGCCAGTCCCCATGCGAGTTCCTCGGGGGCGTCTCGGGATTCCTCTCCCGTCGATGCCGGGGCCTAAGACCTTGTGTGGAGTCGGGGCCGGAACCTGAGGATTCCTCTCCAGTGCTGACATGGATCTTGGGGTACGTCTGGAGTCTCCCCAGGGGAGTCAGTCCTCGTCTCGAATGCGGGCATGCACTTGCGCTTTCCTCCAGAGCGGTGGCAGCAGTGTCACGCAGTCCGCCGCGTGGATCAAAGGATCTATGGTTTTCCCTCGAGTCTTTCCCACGAAGCTTTCCCACGAGGCTTCCCCACAGGGCTGTCCCACGTGCACACGTGGTGGGAGTCGATCCTCGGCTTGCACGTCAAGGCAGTGCAGGGAAAACAGGTTCCTCTGGAATGGACTGACACATCTGGGGGACTCTTGGAATGGTGTCACGACCCTGGAGTTCCTCTCGCCTTTCCTGTGGAGAGCGCCTCCTCTTGAGATGCGACTGGAACGCCGGGAATTCTTTCCCTACGAAAAAGGGAAGGATCCCTCATCTCGAGCTAGGAGGCGGAAACGGGGCTCCCCTGGATGTGTGAGGGACCCCACGTGCTTCCTCTCGAGTGGAGACGGGTATGTCGGGGAACTTCTTGAGTTGCAGCAATGGTGTGAAGGACCCTTTGAAAGTTCCAGTGGTTAGATGTGATTGGCCTCGAGAAGCCTCAGCAGAAATGGGCCTCATCTCGCCTGGAGGGCAAAACCTCCTGGATTTTCTCGAGTTGCGGCAGGTGCTCTCGACTTACGACGGGGACCTCAGGGACCCGCTCTGGTGGCCTCAGGAAAGGCCAGTCCCCATGCGAGTTCCTCGGGGGCCTCTGGGGATTCCTCTCCCGTCGATGCCAGGGCCTAAGTCCTTGTGTGGAGTCGGTGTCGGAACCTGAGGATTCCTCTCCAGTGCTGACATGGATCTTGGGGTACTTCTGGAGTCTCCCCAGGGGAGTCAGTCCTCGTCTCGAATGCGGGCATGCACTTGCGCTTTCCTCCAGAGCGGTAGCAGCAGTGTCACGCAGTCCGCCGCGTGGATCGAAGGATCTATGGTTTTCCCTCGAGTCTTTTCCACGAGGCTTTCCCACGAGGCTTTCCCACAGGGCTGTCCCACGTGCACACGTGGTGGGAGTCGATCCTTGGCTTGAACGTCAAGGCAGTGCAGGGAAAACAGGTTCCTCTGGAATGGACTGACACATCTGTGGGACTCTTGGAATGGTGGCACGACTCTGGAGTTCCTCTCGCCTTTCCTGTGGAGAGCGTCTCCTCTTGAGATGCGACGGGAACGCCGGGAATTCTTTCCCTACGAAACAGGGAAAGGATCCCTCATCTCGAGCTAGGAGTCGGAAACGGAGCTCCCCTGTATGTGGGCGGGACACCACGTGCTTCCTCTCGAGTGGAGACGGGTATGTCAGGGAACTTCTTGAGTTGCAGCAAGGGTGTGAAGGACCCTTTGGAAGTTCCAGTGGTTAGACGTGATTAGCCTCGAGAAGCCTCAGCGGAAATGGGCCTCATCTCTCCTGGAGGGCAAAACCTCCTGGATTTTCTCGAGGTGCGGCAGGTGCTCTCGACTTACGACGGGGACCTCAGGGACCCCCTCTGGTGGCCTCAGGAAAGGCCAGTCCCCATGCGAGTTCCTCGGGGGCGTCTCGGGATTTCTCTCCCGTCGATGCCGGGGCCTAAGACCTTGTGTGGAGTCGGGGTCGGAACCTGAGGATTCCTCTCCAGTGCTGACATGAATCTTGGGGTACGTCTGGAGTCTCCCCAGGGGAGTCAGTCCTCGTTTCGAATGCGGGTATGCACTTGCGCTTTCCTCCAGAGCGGTAGCAGCAGTGTCACGCAGTCCGCCGCGTGGATCAAAGGATCTATGGTTTTCCCTCGAGTCTTTCCCACGAGGCTTTCCCACGAGGCTTTCCCACAGGGCTGTCCCACGTGCACACGTGGTGGGAGTCGATCCTCGGCTTGAACGTCAAGGCAGTGCAGGGAAAACAGGTTCCTCTGGAATGGACTGACACATCTGGGGGACTCTTGGAATGGTGCCACGACCCTGGAGTTCCTCTCGCCTTTCCTGTGGAGAGCGCCTCCTCTTGAGATGCGACGGGAACGCCGGGAATTATTTCCCTACGAAACAGGGAAAGGATCCCTCATCTCGAGCTAGGAGGCGGAAACGGGGCTAACCTGGATGTGTGCGGGACCCCACGTGCTTCCTCTCGAGTGGAGACGGGTATGTCGGGGAACTTCTTGAGTTGCAGCAATGGTGTGAAGGACCCTTTGGAAGTTCCAGTGGTTAGATGTGATTGGCCTCGAGAAGCCTCAGCGGAAAAGGGCCTCATCTCGCCTGGAGGGCAAAACCTCCTGGATTTTCTCGAGTTGCGGCAGGTGCTCTCGACTTACTACGGGGATCTCAGGGAACCGCTCTGGTGGCCTCAGGAAAGGCCAGTCCCCATGCGAGTTCCTCGTGGGCCTCTCGGGATTCCTCTCCCTTCGATGCCGGGGCCTAAGACCTTGTGTGGAGTCGGGGCCGGAACCTGAGGATTCCTCTCCAGTGCTGACATGGATCTTGGGGTACTTCTGGAGTCTCCCCAGGGGAGTCAGTCCTCATCTCGAATGCGGGCATGCACTTGCGCTTTCCTCCACAGCGGAAGCAGCAGTGTCACGCAGTCCGCCGCGTGGATCAAAGGATCTATGGTTTTCCCTCGAGTCTTTCCCACGAGGCTTTCCCACGAGGCTTTCCCACAGGGCTGTCCCACGTGCACACGTGGTGGGAGTCGATCCTCGGCTTGAACGTCAAGGCAGTGCAGGGAAAACAAGTTCCTATGGAATGGACTGACACATCTGGGGGACTCTTGGAATGGTGGCACGACCCTGGAGTTCCTCTCGCCTTTCCTGTGGAGAGCGCCTCCTCTTGAGATGCGACGGGAACGCCGGGAATTCTTTCCCTACGAAACAGGGAAAGGATCCCTCATCTCGAGCTAGGAGGCGGAAACGGGGCTCCCCTGGATGTGTGCGGGACCCCACGTGCTTCCTCTCGAGTGGAGACGGGTATGTCGGGGAACTTCTTGAGTTGCAGCAATGGTGTGAAGGACCCTTTGGAAGTTCCAGTGGTTAGATGTGATTGGCCTCGAGAAGCCTCAGCGGAAAAGGGCCTCATCTCGCCTGGAGGGCAAAACCTCCTGGATTTTCTCAAGTTGCGGCAGGTGCTCTCGACTTACGACGGGGACCTCAGGGACCGGCTCTGGTGGCCTCAGGAAAGGCCAGTCCCCATGCGAGTTCCTCGGGGGCCTCTCGGGATTCCTCTCCCGTCGATGCCGGGCCCTAAGACCTTGTGTGGAGTCGGGGCCAGAACCTGAGGATTCCTCTCCAGTGCTGACATGGATCTTGGGGTACTTCTGGAGTCTCCCCAGGGGAGTCAGTCCTCGTCTCGAATGCTGGCATGCACTTGCGCTTTCCTCCAGAGCGGTAGCAGCAGTGTCACGCAGTCCGCCGCGTGGATCAAAGGATCTATGGTTTTCCCTCGAGTCTTTCCCACGAGGCTTTCCCACGAGGCTTTCCCACAGGGCTGTCCCACGTGCACACGTGGTGGGAGTCGATCCTCGGCTTGAACGTCAAGGCAGTGCAGGGAAAACAGGTTCCTCTGGAATGGACTGACACATCTGGGGGACTCTTGGAATGGTGGCACGACCCTGGAGTTCCTCTCGCCTTTCCTGTGGAGAGCGCCTCCTCTTGAGATGCGACGGGAACGCCGGGAATTCTTTCCCTACGAAACAGGGAAAGGATCCCTCATCTCGAGCTAGGAGGCGGAAACGGGGCTCCCCTGGATGTTTGCGGGACCCCACGTGCTTCCTCTCGATTGGAGACGGGTATGTCGGGGAACTTCTTGAGTTGCAGCAAGGGTGTGAAGGACCCTTTGGAAGTTCCAGTGGTTAGATGTGATTGGCCTCGAGAACCCTCAGCGGAAAAGGGCCTCATCTCGCCTGGAGGGCAAAACCTCCTGGATTTTCTCGAGTTGCGGCAGGTTCTCTCGACTTACGACGGGGACCTCAGGGACCCGCTCTGGTGGCCTCAGGAAAGGCCAGTCCCCATGCGAGTTCCTCGGGGGCCTCTCGGGATTCCTCTCCTGTCGATGCCGGGGCCTAAGACCTTGTGTGGAGTCGGGGCCGGAACCTGAGAATTCCTCTCCAGTGCTGACATGGATCTTGGGGTACTTCTGGAGTCTCCCCAGGGGAGTCAGTCCTCGTCTCGAATGCGGGCATGCACTTGCGCTTTCCTCCAGAGCGGTAGCAGCAGTGTCACGCAGTCCGCCGCGTGGATCAAAGGATCTATGGTTTTCCCTCGAGTCTTTCCCACGAGGCTTTCCCACGAAGCTTTCCCACAGGGCTGTCCCACGTGCACACGTGGTGGGAGTCGATCCTCGGCTTGAACGTCAAGGCAGTGCAGGGAAAACAGGTTCCTCTGGAATGGACTGACACATCTGGGGGACTCTTGGAATGGTGGCACGACCCTGGAGTTCCTCTCGCCTTTCCTGTGGAGAGCGCCTCCTCTTGAGATGCGACGGGAACGCCGGGAATTCTTTCCCTACGAAACAGGGAAATGATCCCTAATCTCGAGCTAGGAGGCGGAAACGGGGCTCTCCTGGATGTGTGCAGGACCCCACGTGCTTCCTCTCGAGTGGAGACGGGTATGTCGGGGAACTTCTTGAGTTGCAGCAAGGGTGTGAAGGACCCTTTGGAAGTTCCAGTGGTTAGATGTGATTGGCCTCGAAAAGCCTCAGCGGAAATGGGCCTCATCTCGCCTGGAGGGCAAAACCTCCTGGATTTTCTCGAGTTGCGGCAGGTGCTCTCGACTTACGACGGGGACCTCAGGGACACGCTCTGATGGCCTCAGGAAAGGCCAGTCCCCATGCGAGTTCCTCTGGGGCCTCTCGGGATTCCTCTCCCGTCGATGCCGGGGCCTAAGACCTTGTGTGGAGTCGGGGCCGGAACCTGAGGATTCCTCTCCAGTGCTGACATGGATCTTGGGGTACTTCTGGAGTCTCCCCAGGGGAGTCAGTCCTCATCTCGAATGCGGGCATGCACTTGCGCTTTCCTCCAGAGCGGTAGCAGCAGTGTCACGCAGTCCGCCGCGTGGATCAAAGGATCTATGGTTTTCCCTTCAGTCTTTCCCACGAGGCTTTCCCACGAGGCTTTCCCACAGGGCTGTCCCACGTGCACACGTGGTGGGAGTCGATCCTCGGCTTGAACGTCAAGGCAGTGCAGGGAAAACAGGTTCCTCTGGAATGGACTGACACATCTGGGGGACTCTGGGAATGGTGGCACGACCCTGGAGTTCCTCTCGCCTTTCCTGTGGAGAGCGCCTCCTCTTGAGATGCGACGGGAACGCCGGGAATTCTTTCCCTATGAAACAGGGAAAGGATCCCTCACCTCGAGCTAGGGGGCGGAAACGGAGCTCCCCTGGATGTGTGCGGGACCCCACGTGCTTCCTCTCGAGTGGAGACGGTATGTCGGGGAAATTCTTGAGTTGCAGCAAGGGTGTGAAGGACCCTTTCGAAGTTCCAGTGGTTAGATGTGATTGGCCTCGAGAAGCCTCAGCGGAGATGGGCCTCCTCTCGCCTGGAGGTCAAAACCTCCTGGATTCTCTCGAGTTGCGGCAGGTGCTCTCGACTTACGACGGGGACCTCAGGGAACCGCTCTGGTGGCCTCAGGAAAGGGCAGTCCCCATGCGAGTTCCACGGGGGCCTCTCGGGATTCCTCTCCCTTCGATGCCGGGGCCTAAGACCTTGTGTGGAGTCGGGGCCGGAACCTGAGGATTCCTCTCCAGTGCTGACATGGATCTTGGGGTACTTCTGGAGTCTCCCCAGGGGAGTCAGTCCTCGTCTCGAATGCGGGCATGCACTTGCGCTTTCCTCCACAGCGGAAGCAGCAGTGTCACGCAGTCCGCCGCGTGGATCAAAGGATCTATGGTTTTCCCTCGAGTCTTTCCCACGAGGCTTTCCCACGAGGCTTTCCCACAGGGCTGTCCCACGTGCACACGTGGTGGGAGTCGATCCTCGGCTTGAACGTCAAGGCAGTGCAGGGAAAACAGGTTCCTCTGGAATGGACTGACACATCTGGGGGACTCTTGGAATGGTGGCACGACCCTGGAGTTCCTCTCGCCTTTCCTGTGGAGAGCGCCTCCTCTTGAGATGCGACGGGAACGCCGGGAATTCTTTCCCTACGAAACAGGGAAAGGATCCCTCATCTCGAGCTAGGAGGCGGAACCGGGGCTCCCCTGGATGTGTGCGGGACACCACGTGCTTCCTCTCGAGTGGAGACGGGTATGTCGGGGAACTTCTCGAGTTGCAGCAAGGGTGTGAAGCACCCTTTGGAAGTTCCAGTGGTTAGACGTGATTAGCCTCGAGAAGCCTCAGCGGAAATGGGCCTCATCTCGCCTGGAGGGCAAAACCTCCTGGATTTTCTGGAGTTGCGGCAGGTGCTCTCGACTTACGACGGGGACCTCAGGGACCCGCTCTGGTGGCCTCAGGAAAGGCCAGTCCCCATGCGAGTTCCTCGGGGGCGTCTCGGGATTCCTCTCCCGTCGATGCCGGGGCCTAAGACCTTGTGTGGAGTCGGGGCCGGAACCTGAGGATTCCTCTCCAGTGCTGACATGGATCTTGGGGTACGTCTGGAGTCTCCCCAGGGGAGTCAGTCCTCGTCTCGAATGCGGGCATGCACTTGCGCTTTCCTCCAGAGCGGTGGCAGCAGTGTCACGCAGTCCGCCGCGTGGATCAAAGGATCTATGGTTTTCCCTCGAGTCTTTCCCACGAAGCTTTCCCACGAGGCTTCCCCACAGGGCTGTCCCACGTGCACACGTGGTGGGAGTCGATCCTCGGCTTGCACGTCAAGGCAGTGCAGGGAAAACAGGTTCCTCTGGAATGGACTGACACATCTGGGGGACTCTTGGAATGGTGTCACGACCCTGGAGTTCCTCTCGCCTTTCCTGTGGAGAGCGCCTCCTCTTGAGATGCGACTGGAACGCCGGGAATTCTTTCCCTACGAAAAAGGGAAGGATCCCTCATCTCGAGCTAGGAGGCGGAAACGGGGCTCCCCTGGATGTGTGAGGGACCCCACGTGCTTCCTCTCGAGTGGAGACGGGTATGTCGGGGAACTTCTTGAGTTGCAGCAATGGTGTGAAGGACCCTTTGAAAGTTCCAGTGGTTAGATGTGATTGGCCTCGAGAAGCCTCAGCAGAAATGGGCCTCATCTCGCCTGGAGGGCAAAACCTCCTGGATTTTCTCGAGTTGCGGCAGGTGCTCTCGACTTACGACGGGGACCTCAGGGACCCGCTCTGGTGGCCTCAGGAAAGGCCAGTCCCCATGCGAGTTCCTCGGGGGCCTCTGGGGATTCCTCTCCCGTCGATGCCAGGGCCTAAGTCCTTGTGTGGAGTCGGTGTCGGAACCTGAGGATTCCTCTCCAGTGCTGACATGGATCTTGGGGTACTTCTGGAGTCTCCCCAGGGGAGTCAGTCCTCGTCTCGAATGCGGGCATGCACTTGCGCTTTCCTCCAGAGCGGTAGCAGCAGTGTCACGCAGTCCGCCGCGTGGATCGAAGGATCTATGGTTTTCCCTCGAGTCTTTTCCACGAGGCTTTCCCACGAGGCTTTCCCACAGGGCTGTCCCACGTGCACACGTGGTGGGAGTCGATCCTTGGCTTGAACGTCAAGGCAGTGCAGGGAAAACAGGTTCCTCTGGAATGGACTGACACATCTGTGGGACTCTTGGAATGGTGGCACGACTCTGGAGTTCCTCTCGCCTTTCCTGTGGAGAGCGTCTCCTCTTGAGATGCGACGGGAACGCCGGGAATTCTTTCCCTACGAAACAGGGAAAGGATCCCTCATCTCGAGCTAGGAGTCGGAAACGGAGCTCCCCTGTATGTGGGCGGGACACCACGTGCTTCCTCTCGAGTGGAGACGGGTATGTCAGGGAACTTCTTGAGTTGCAGCAAGGGTGTGAAGGACCCTTTGGAAGTTCCAGTGGTTAGACGTGATTAGCCTCGAGAAGCCTCAGCGGAAATGGGCCTCATCTCTCCTGGAGGGCAAAACCTCCTGGATTTTCTCGAGTTGCGGCAGGTGCTCTCGACTTACGACGGGGACCTCAGGGACCCGCTCTGGTGGCCTCAGGAAAGGCCAGTCCCCATGCGAGTTCCTCGGGGGCGTCTCGGGATTCCTCTCCCGTCGATGCCGGGGCCTAAGACCTTGTGTGGAGTCGGGGTCGGAACCTGAGGATTCCTCTCCAGTGCTGACATGAATCTTGGGGTACGTCTGGAGTCTCCCCAGGGGAGTCAGTCCTCGTTTCGAATGCGGGTATGCACTTGCGCTTTCCTCCAGAGCGGTAGCAGCAGTGTCACGCAGTCCGCCGCGTGGATCAAAGGATCTATGGTTTTCCCTCGAGTCTTTCCCACGAGGCTTTCCCACGAGGCTTTCCCACAGGGCTGTCCCACGTGCACACGTGGTGGGAGTCGATCCTCGGCTTGAACGTCAAGGCAGTGCAGGGAAAACAGGTTCCTCTGGAATGGACTGACACATCTGGGGGACTCTTGGAATGGTGCCACGACCCTGGAGTTCCTCTCGCCTTTCCTGTGGAGAGCGCCTCCTCTTGAGATGCGACGGGAACGCCGGGAATTATTTCCCTACGAAACAGGGAAAGGATCCCTCATCTCGAGCTAGGAGGCGGAAACGGGGCTAACCTGGATGTGTGCGGGACCCCACGTGCTTCCTCTCGAGTGGAGACGGGTATGTCGGGGAACTTCTTGAGTTGCAGCAATGGTGTGAAGGACCCTTTGGAAGTTCCAGTGGTTAGATGTGATTGGCCTCGAGAAGCCTCAGCGGAAAAGGGCCTCATCTCGCCTGGAGGGCAAAACCTCCTGGATTTTCTCGAGTTGCGGCAGGTGCTCTCGACTTACTACGGGGATCTCAGGGAACCGCTCTGGTGGCCTCAGGAAAGGCCAGTCCCCATGCGAGTTCCTCGTGGGCCTCTCGGGATTCCTCTCCCGTCGATGCCGGTGCCTAAGACCTTGTGTGGAGTCAGGGCCGGAACCTGAGGATTCCTCTCCAGTGCTGACATGGATCTTGGGGTACTTCTGGAGTCTCCCCAGGGGAGTCAGTCCTCGTCTCGAATGCGGGCATGCACTTGCGCTTTCCTCCAGAGCGAGAGCAGCAGTGTCACGCAGTCCGCCGCGTGGATCAAAGGATCTATGGTTTTCCCTCGAGTCTTTCCCACGAGGCTTTCCCACGAGGCTTTCCCACAGGGCTGTCCCACGTGCACACGTGGTGGGAGTCGATCCTCGGCTTGAACGTCAAGGCAGTGCAGGGAAAACAGGTTCCTCTGGAATGGACTGACACATCTGGGGGACTCTAGGAATGGTGGCACGACCCTGGAGTTCCTCTCGCCTTTCCTGTGGAGAGCGCCTCCTCTTGAGATGCGACGGGAACGCCGGGAATTCTTTCCCTACGAAACAGGGAAAGGATCCCTCATCTCGAGCTAGGAGGCGGAAACGGGGCTCCCCTGGATGTGTGCGAGACCCACGTGCTTCCTCTCGAGTGGAGACGGGTATGTCGGGGAACTTCTTGAGTTGCAGCAAGGGTGTGAAGGACCCTTTGGAAGTTCCAGTGGTTAGACGTGATTAGCCTCGAGAAGCCTCAGCGGAAATGGGCCTCATCTCGCCTGGAGGGCAAAACCTCCTGGATTTTCTCGAGTTACGGCAGGTGCTCTCGACTTACGACGGGGACCTCAGGGACCCGCTCTGGTGGCCTCAGGAAAGGCCAGTCCCCATGCGAGTTCCTCGGGGGCCTCTCGGGATTCCTCTCCCGTCGATGCCGGGGCCTAAGACCTTGTGTGGAGTCGGGGCCGGAACCTGAGGATTCCTCTCCAGTGCTGACATGGATCTTGGGGTACTTCTGGAGTCTCCCCAGGGGAGTCAGTCCTCGTCTCGAATGCGGGCATGCACTTGCGCTTTCCTCCAGAGCGGTAGCAGCAGTGTCACGCAGTCCGCAGCGTGGATCAAAGGATCTATGGTTTTCCCTCGAGTCTTTCCCACGAGGCTTTCCCACGAGGCTTTCCCACAGGGCTGTCCCACGTGCACACGTGGTGGGAGTCGATCCTCGGCTTGCACGTCAAGGCAGTGCAGGGAAAACAGGTTCCTCTGGAATGGACTGTCACATCTGGGGGACTCTTGGAATGGTGGCACGACCCTGGAGTTCCTCTCGCCTTTCCTGTGGAGAGCGCCTCCTCTTGAGATGCGACGGGAACGCCGGGAATTCTTTCCCTACGAAACAGGGAAAGGATCCCTCATCTCGAGCTAGGATGCGGAAACGGGGCTCCCCTGGATGTGTGCGGGACCCCACGTGCTTCCTCTCGTGTGGAGACGGGTATGTCGGGGAACTTCTTGAGTTGCAGCAAGGGTGTGAATTACCCTTTGGAAGTTCCAGTGGTTAGACGTGATTAGCCTCGAGAAGCCTCAGCGGAAATGGGACTCATCTCGCCTGGAGGGCAAAACCTCCTGGATTTTCTCGACTTGCGCCATGTGCTCTCGACATACGATGGGGACCTCAGGGACCCGCTCTGGTGACCTCAGGAAAGGCCAGTCCCCATGCGAGTTCCTCGGGGGCCTCTCGGGATTCCTCTCCCGTCGATGCCGGGGCCTAAGACCTTGTGTGGAGTCGGGGCCGGAACCTGAGGATTCCTCTCCTGTGCTGACATGGATCTTGGGGTACTTCTGGAGTCTCCCCAGGGGAGTCAGTCCTCGTCTCGAATGCGGGCATGCACTTGCGCTTTCCTCCAGAGCGGTAGCAGCAGTGTCACGCAGTCCGCCGCGTGGATCAAAGGATCTATGGTTTTCCCTCGAGTTTTCCCACGAGGCTTTCCCACGAGGCTTTCCCACAGGGCTGTACCTCGTGCACACGTGGTGGGAGTGGATCCTCGGCTTGAACGTCAAGGCAGTGCAGGGAAAACAGGTTCCTCTGGAATGGACTGACACATCTGGGGGACTCCTGGAATGGTGGCACGACCCTGGAGTTCCTCTCGCCATTCCTGTGGAGAGCGCCTCCTCTTGAGATGCGACGGGAACACCGGGAATTCTTTCCCTAAGAAACAGGGAAAGGATCCCTCATCTCGAGCTAGGAGGCGGAAACGGGGCTCCCCTGGATGTGTGCGGGATACCACGTGCTTCCTATCGAGTGGAGACGGGTATGTCGGGGAACTTCTTGAGTAGCAGCAAGGGTGTGAAGGACCCTTTGGAAGTTCCAGTGGTTAGATGTGATTGGCCTCGAGAAGCCTCAGCGGAAATGGGCCTCATCTCGCCTGGAGGGCAAAACCTCCTGGATTTTCTCGAGTTACGGCAGGTGCTCTCGACTTACGACGGGGACCTCAGGGACCCGCTCTGGTGGCCTCAGGAAAGGCCAGTCCCCATGCGAGTTCCTCGGGGGCCTCTCGGGATTCCTCTCCCGTCGATGCCGGGGCCTAAGACCTTGTGTGGAGTCGGGGCCGGAACCTGAGGATTCCTCTCCAGTGCTGACATGGATCTTGGGGTACTTCTGGAGTCTCCCCAGGGGAGTCAGTCCTCGTCTCGAATGCGGGCATGCACTTGCGCTTTCCTCCAGAGCGGTAGCAGCAGTGTCACGCAGTCCGCCGCGTGGATCAAAGGATCTATGGTTTTCCCTCGAGTCTTTCCCACGAGGCTTTCCCACGAGGCTTTCCCACAGGGCTGTCCCACGTGCACACGTGGTGGGAGTCGATCCTCGGCTTGAACGTCAGGCAGTGCAGGGAAAACAGGTTCCTCTGGAATGGACTGACACATCTGGGGGTCTCTTGGAATGGTGGCACGACCCTGGAGTTCCTCTCGCCTTTCCTGTGGAGAGCGCCACTTCTTGAGATGCGACGGGAACGCCGGGAATTCTTTCCCTACCAAACAGGGAAAGGATCCGTCATCTCGAGCTAGGAGGCGGAAACGGGGCTCCCCTGGATGGGTGCGGGACCACACGTGCTTCCTCTCGAGTGCAGACGGGTATGTCGCGGACCTGCTTGAGTTGCAGCAATGGTGTGAAGGACCCTTTGGAAGTTCCAGCGGTTAGATGTGATTAGCCTCGAGAAGCCTCAGCGGAAATGGGCCTCATCTCGCCTGGAGGGCAAAACCTCCTGGATTTTCTCGAGTTGCGGCAGGTGCTCTCGACTTACGATGGGGACCTCAGGGACCCGCTCTGGTGGCCTCAGGAAAGGCCAGTCCCCATGCGAGTTCCTCGGGGGCCTCTCGGCATTCCTCTCCCGTCGATGCCGGGGCCTAAGACCTTGTGTGGAGTCGGGGCCGGAACCTGAGGATTCCTCTCCAGTGCTGACATGGATCTTGGGGTACTTCTGGAGTCTCCCCAGGGGAGTCAGTCCTCGTCTCGAATGCGGGCATGCACTTGCGCTTTCCTCCAGAGCGGTAGCAGCAGTGTCACGCAGTCCGCCG
This sequence comes from Ovis canadensis, assembly GCF_042477335.2. Taxonomy (NCBI): domain Eukaryota; kingdom Metazoa; phylum Chordata; class Mammalia; order Artiodactyla; family Bovidae; genus Ovis; species Ovis canadensis. The sequence goes on along the minus strand of NC_091265.1, from coordinate 1,740,711 downwards.
CGTGGATCAAAGGATCTATGGTTTTCCCTCGAGTCTTTCCCACGAGGCTTTCCCACGAGGCTTTCCCACAGGGCTGTCCCACGTGCACACGTGGTGGGAGTCGATCCTCGGCTTGAACGTCAAGGCAGTGCAGGGAAAACAGGTTCCTCTGGAATGGACTGACACATCTGTGGGACTCTTGGAATGGTGGCACGACTCTGGAGTTCCTCTCGCCTTTCCTGTGGAGAGCGTCTCCTCTTGAGATGCGACGGGAACGCCGGGAATTCTTTCCCTACGAAACAGGGAAAGGATCCCTCATCTCGAGCTAGGAGTCGGAAACGGAGCTCCCCTGTATGTGGGCGGGACACCACGTGCTTCCTCTCGAGTGGAGACGGGTATGTCAGGGAACTTCTTGAGTTGCAGCAAGGGTGTGAAGGACCCTTTGGAAGTTCCAGTGGTTAGACGTGATTAGCCTCGAGAAGCCTCAGCGGAAATGGGCCTCATCTCTCCTGGAGGGCAAAACCTCCTGGATTTTCTCGAGTTGCGGCAGGTGCTCTCGACTTACGACGGGGACCTCAGGGACCCGCTCTGGTGGCCTCAGGAAAGGCCAGTCCCCATGCGAGTTCCTCGGGGGCGTCTCGGGATTCCTCTCCCGTCGATGCCGGGGCCTAAGACCTTGTGTGGAGTCGGGGTCGGAACCTGAGGATTCCTCTCCAGTGCTGACATGAATCTTGGGGTACGTCTGGAGTCTCCCCAGGGGAGTCAGTCCTCGTTTCGAATGCGGGTATGCACTTGCGCTTTCCTCCAGAGCGGTAGCAGCAGTGTCACGCAGTCCGCCGCGTGGATCAAAGGATCTATGGTTTTCCCTCGAGTCTTTCCCACGAGGCTTTCCCACGAGGCTTTCCCACAGGGCTGTCCCACGTGCACACGTGGTGGGAGTCGATCCTCGGCTTGAACGTCAAGGCAGTGCAGGGAAAACAGGTTCCTCTGGAATGGACTGACACATCTGGGGGACTCTTGGAATGGTGCCACGACCCTGGAGTTCCTCTCGCATTTCCTGTGGAGAGCGCCTCCTCTTGAGATGCGACGGGAACGCCGGGAATTCTTTCCCTACGAAACAGGGAAAGGATCCCTCATCTCGAGCTAGGAGGCGGAAACGGGGCTAACCTGGATGTGTGCGGGACCCCACGTGCTTCCTCTCGAGTGGAGACGGGTATGTCGGGGAACTTCTTGAGTTGCAGCAATGGTGTGAAGGACCCTTTGGAAGTTCCAGTGGTTAGATGTGATTGGCCTCGAGAAGCCTCAGCGGAAAAGGGCCTCATCTCGCCTGGAGGGCAAAACCTCCTGGATTTTCTCGAGTTGCGGCAGGTGCTCTCGACTTACTACGGGGATCTCAGGGAACCGCTCTGGTGGCCTCAGGAAAGGCCAGTCCCCATGCGAGTTCCTCGTGGGCCTCTCGGGATTCCTCTCCCGTCGATGCCGGTGCCTAAGACCTTGTGTGGAGTCAGGGCCGGAACCTGAGGATTCCTCTCCAGTGCTGACATGGATCTTGGGGTACTTCTGGAGTCTCCCCAGGGGAGTCAGTCCTCGTCTCGAATGCGGGCATGCACTTGCGCTTTCCTCCAGAGCGAGAGCAGCAGTGTCACGCAGTCCGCCGCGTGGATCAAAGGATCTATGGTTTTCCCTCGAGTCTTTCCCACGAGGCTTTCCCACGAGGCTTTCCCACAGGGCTGTCCCACGTGCACACGTGGTGGGAGTCGATCCTCGGCTTGAACGTCAAGGCAGTGCAGGGAAAACAGGTTCCTCTGGAATGGACTGACACATCTGGGGGACTCTTGGAATGGTGGCACGACCCTGGAGTTCCTCTCGCCTTTCCTGTGGAGAGCGCCTCCTCTTGAGATGCGACGGGAACGCCGGGAATTCTTTCCCTACGAAACAGGGAAAGGATCCCTCATCTCGAGCTAGGAGGCGGAAACGGGGCTCCCCTGGATGTGTGGAGACCCACGTGCTTCCTCTCGAGTGGAGACGGGTATGTCGGGGAACTTCTTGAGTTGCAGCAAGGGTGTGAATGACCCTTTGGAAGTTCCAGTGGTTAGACGTGATTAGCCTCGAGAAGCCTCAGCGGAAATGGGCCTCATCTCGCCTGGAGGGCAAAACCTCCTTTATTTTCTCGAGTTGCGGCAGGTGCTCTCGACTTACGACGGGGACCTCAGGGACCCGCTCTGGTGGCCTCAGGAAAGGCCAGTCCCCATGCGAGTTCCTCGGGGGCCTCTCGGGATTCCTCTCCCGTCGATGCCGGGGCCTAAGACCTTGTGTGGAGTCGGGGCCGGAACCTGAGGATTCCTCTCCAGTGCTGACATGGATCTTGGGGTACTTCTGGAGTCTCCCCAGGGGAGTCAGTCCTCGTCTCGAATGCGGGCATGCACTTGCGCTTTCCTCCAGAGCGGTAGCAGCAGTGTCACGCAGTCCGCAGCGTGGATCAAAGGATCTATGGTTTTCTCTCGAGTCTTTCCCACGAGGCTTTCCCACGAGGCTTTCCCACAGGGCTGTCCCACGTGCACACGTGGTGGGAGTCGATCCTCGGCTTGCACGTCAAGGCAGTGCAGGGAAAACAGGTTCCTCTGGAATGGACTGTCACATCTGGGGGACTCTTGGAATGGTGGCACGACCCTGGAGTTCCTCTCGCCTTTCCTGTGGAGAGCGCCTCCTCTTGAGATGCGACGGGAACGCCGGGAATTCTTTCCCTACGAAACAGGGAAAGGATCCCTCATCTCGAGCTAGGATGCGGAAACGGGGCTCCCCTGGATGTGTGCGGGACCCCACGTGCTTCCTCTCGTGTGGAGACGGGTATGTCGGGGAACTTCTTGAGTTGCAGCAAGGGTGTGAATTACCCTTTGGAAGTTCCAGTGGTTAGACGTGATTAGCCTCGAGAAGCCTCAGCGGAAATGGGACTCATCTCGCCTGGAGGGCAAAACCTCCTGGATTTTCTCGACTTGCGCCATGTGCTCTCGACATACGACGGGGACCTCAGGGACCCGCTCTGGTGACCTCAGGAAAGGCCAGTCCCCATGCGAGTTCCTCGGGGGCCTCTCGGGATTCCTCTCCCGTCGATGCCGGGGCCTAAGACCTTGTGTGGAGTCGGGGCCGGAACCTGAGGATTCCTCTCCTGTGCTGACATGGATCTTGGGGTACTTCTGGAGTCTCCCCAGGGGAGTCAGTCCTCGTCTCGAATGCGGGCATGCACTTGCGCTTTCCTCCAGAGCGGTAGCAGCAGTGTCACGCAGTCCGCCGCGTGGATCAAAGGATCTATGGTTTTCCCTCGAGTTTTCCCACGAGGCTTTCCCACGAGGCTTTCCCACAGGGCTGTACCTCGTGCACACGTGGTGGGAGTGGATCCTCGGCTTGAACGTCAAGGCAGTGCAGGGAAAACAGGTTCCTCTGGAATGGACTGACACATCTGGGGGACTCCTGGAATGGTGGCACGACCCTGGAGTTCCTCTCGCCATTCCTGTGGAGAGCGCCTCCTCTTGAGATGCGACGGGAACACCGGGAATTCTTTCCCTAAGAAACAGGGAAAGGATCCCTCATCTCGAGCTAGGAGGCGGAAACGGGGCTCCCCTGGATGTGTGCGGGATACCACGTGCTTCCTATCGAGTGGAGACGGGTATGTCGGGGAACTTCTTGAGTAGCAGCAAGGGTGTGAAGGACCCTTTGGAAGTTCCAGTGGTTAGATGTGATTGGCCTCGAGAAGCCTCAGCGGAAATGGGCCTCATCTCGCCTGGAGGGCAAAACCTCCTGGATTTTCTCGAGTTACGGCAGGTGCTCTCGACTTACGACGGGGACCTCAGGGACCCGCTCTGGTGGCCTCAGGAAAGGCCAGTCCCCATGCGAGTTCCTCGGGGGCCTCTCGGGATTCCTCTCCCGTCGATGCCGGGGCCTAAGACCTTGTGTGGAGTCGGGGCCGGAACCTGAGGATTCCTCTCCAGTGCTGACATGGATCTTGGGGTACTTCTGGAGTCTCCCCAGGGGAGTCAGTCCTCGTCTCGAATGCGGGCATGCACTTGCGCTTTCCTCCAGAGCGGTAGCAGCAGTGTCACGCAGTCCGCCGCGTGGATCAAAGGATCTATGGTTTTCCCTCGAGTCTTTCCCACGAGGCTTTCCCACGAGGCTTTCCCACAGGGCTGTCCCACGTGCACACGTGGTGGGAGTCGATCCTCGGCTTGAACGTCAGGCAGTGCAGGGAAAACAGGTTCCTCTGGAATGGACTGACACATCTGGGGGTCTCTTGGAATGGTGGCACGACCCTGGAGTTCCTCTCGCCTTTCCTGTGGAGAGCGCCACTTCTTGAGATGCGACGGGAACGCCGGGAATTCTTTCCCTACCAAACAGGGAAAGGATCCGTCATCTCGAGCTAGGAGGCGGAAACGGGGCTCCCCTGGATGGGGGCGGGACCACACGTGCTTCCTCTCGAGTGCAGACGGGTATGTCGCGGACCTGCTTGAGTTGCAGCAATGGTGTGAAGGACCCTTTGGAAGTTCCAGCGGTTAGATGTGATTAGCCTCGAGAAGCCTCAGCGGAAATGGGCCTCATCTCGCCTGGAGGGCAAAACCTCCTGGATTTTCTCGAGTTGCGGCAGGTGCTCTCGACTTACGATGGGGACCTCAGGGACCCGCTCTGGTGGCCTCAGGAAAGGCCAGTCCCCATGCGAGTTCCTCGGGGGCCTCTCGGCATTCCTCTCCCGTCGATGCCGGGGCCTAAGACCTTGTGTGGAGTCGGGGCCGGAACCTGAGGATTCCTCTCCAGTGCTGACATGGATCTTGGGGTACTTCTGGAGTCTCCCCAGGGGAGTCAGTCCTCGTCTCGAATGCGGGCATGCACTTGCGCTTTCCTCCAGAGCGGTAGCAGCAGTGTCACGCAGTCCGCCGCGTGGATCAAAGGATCTATGGTTTTCCCTCGAGTCTTTCCCACGAGGCTTTCCCACGAGGCTTTCCCACAGGGCTGTCCCACGTGCACACGTGGTGGGAGTCGATCCTCGGCTTGAACGTCAAGGCAGTGCAGGGAAAACAGGTTCCTCTGGAATGGACTGACACATCTGGGGGACTCTTGGAATGGTGGCACGACCCTGGAGTTCCTCTCGCCTTTCCTGTGGAGAGCGCCTCCTCTTGAGATGCGACGGGAACGCCGGGAATTCTTTCCCTACGAAACAGGGAAAGGATCCCTCATCTCGAGCTAGGAGGCGGAAACGGGGCTCCCCTGGATGTGTGGAGACCCACGTGCTTCCTCTCGAGTGGAGACGGGTATGTCGGGGAACTTCTTGAGTTGCAGCAAGGGTGTGAATGACCCTTTGGAAGTTCCAGTGGTTAGACGTGATTAGCCTCGAGAAGCCTCAGCGGAAATGGGCCTCATCTCGCCTGGAGGGCAAAACCTCCTTTATTTTCTCGAGTTGCGGCAGGTGCTCTCGACTTACGACGGGGACCTCAGGGACCCGCTCTGGTGGCCTCAGGAAAGGCCAGTCCCCATGCGAGTTCCTCGGGGGCCTCTCGGGATTCCTCTCCCGTCGATGCCGGGGCCTAAGACCTTGTGTGGAGTCGGGGCCGGAACCTGAGGATTCCTCTCCAGTGCTGACATGGATCTTGGGGTACTTCTGGAGTCTCCCCAGGGGAGTCAGTCCTCGTCTCGAATGCGGGCATGCACTTGCGCTTTCCTCCAGAGCGGTAGCAGCAGTGTCACGCAGTCCGCAGCGTGGATCAAAGGATCTATGGTTTTCTCTCGAGTCTTTCCCACGAGGCTTTCCCACGAGGCTTTCCCACAGGGCTGTCCCACGTGCACACGTGGTGGGAGTCGATCCTCGGCTTGCACGTCAAGGCAGTGCAGGGAAAACAGGTTCCTCTGGAATGGACTGTCACATCTGGGGGACTCTTGGAATGGTGGCACGACCCTGGAGTTCCTCTCGCCTTTCCTGTGGAGAGCGCCTCCTCTTGAGATGCGACGGGAACGCCGGGAATTCTTTCCCTACGAAACAGGGAAAGGATCCCTCATCTCGAGCTAGGATGCGGAAACGGGGCTCCCCTGGATGTGTGCGGGACCCCACGTGCTTCCTCTCGTGTGGAGACGGGTATGTCGGGGAACTTCTTGAGTTGCAGCAAGGGTGTGAATTACCCTTTGGAAGTTCCAGTGGTTAGACGTGATTAGCCTCGAGAAGCCTCAGCGGAAATGGGACTCATCTCGCCTGGAGGGCAAAACCTCCTGGATTTTCTCGACTTGCGCCATGTGCTCTCGACATACGACGGGGACCTCAGGGACCCGCTCTGGTGACCTCAGGAAAGGCCAGTCCCCATGCGAGTTCCTCGGGGGCCTCTCGGGATTCCTCTCCCGTCGATGCCGGGGCCTAAGACCTTGTGTGGAGTCGGGGCCGGAACCTGAGGATTCCTCTCCTGTGCTGACATGGATCTTGGGGTACTTCTGGAGTCTCCCCAGGGGAGTCAGTCCTCGTCTCGAATGCGGGCATGCACTTGCGCTTTCCTCCAGAGCGGTAGCAGCAGTGTCACGCAGTCCGCCGCGTGGATCAAAGGATCTATGGTTTTCCCTCGAGTTTTCCCACGAGGCTTTCCCACGAGGCTTTCCCACAGGGCTGTACCTCGTGCACACGTGGTGGGAGTGGATCCTCGGCTTGAACGTCAAGGCAGTGCAGGGAAAACAGGTTCCTCTGGAATGGACTGACACATCTGGGGGACTCCTGGAATGGTGGCACGACCCTGGAGTTCCTCTCGCCATTCCTGTGGAGAGCGCCTCCTCTTGAGATGCGACGGGAACACCGGGAATTCTTTCCCTAAGAAACAGGGAAAGGATCCCTCATCTCGAGCTAGGAGCCGGAAACGGGGCTCCCCTGGATGTGTGCGGGATACCACGTGCTTCCTATCGAGTGGAGACGGGTATGTCGGGGAACTTCTTGAGTAGCAGCAAGGGTGTGAAGGACCCTTTGGAAGTTCCAGTGGTTAGATGTGATTGGCCTCGAGAAGCCTCAGCGGAAATGGGCCTCATCTCGCCTGGAGGGCAAAACCTCCTGGATTTTCTCGAGTTACGGCAGGTGCTCTCGACTTACGACGGGGACCTCAGGGACCCGCTCTGGTGGCCTCAGGAAAGGCCAGTCCCCATGCGAGTTCCTCGGGGGCCTCTCGGGATTCCTCTCCCGTCGATGCCGGGGCCTAAGACCTTGTGTGGAGTCGGGGCCGGAACCTGAGGATTCCTCTCCAGTGCTGACATGGATCTTGGGGTACTTCTGGAGTCTCCCCAGGGGAGTCAGTCCTCGTCTCGAATGCGGGCATGCACTTGCGCTTTCCTCCAGAGCGGTAGCAGCAGTGTCACGCAGTCCGCCGCGTGGATCAAAGGATCTATGGTTTTCCCTCGAGTCTTTCCCACGAGGCTTTCCCACGAGGCTTTCCCACAGGGCTGTCCCACGTGCACACGTGGTGGGAGTCGATCCTCGGCTTGAACGTCAGGCAGTGCAGGGAAAACAGGTTCCTCTGGAATGGACTGACACATCTGGGGGTCTCTTGGAATGGTGGCACGACCCTGGAGTTCCTCTCGCCTTTCCTGTGGAGAGCGCCACTTCTTGAGATGCGACGGGAACGCCGGGAATTCTTTCCCTACCAAACAGGGAAAGGATCCGTCATCTCGAGCTAGGAGGCGGAAACGGGGCTCCCCTGGATGGGGGCGGGACCACACGTGCTTCCTCTCGAGTGCAGACGGGTATGTCGCGGACCTGCTTGAGTTGCAGCAATGGTGTGAAGGACCCTTTGGAAGTTCCAGCGGTTAGATGTGATTAGCCTCGAGAAGCCTCAGCGGAAATGGGCCTCATCTCGCCTGGAGGGCAAAACCTCCTGGATTTTCTCGAGTTGCGGCAGGTGCTCTCGACTTACGATGGGGACCTCAGGGACCCGCTCTGGTGGCCTCAGGAAAGGCCAGTCCCCATGCGAGTTCCTCGGGGGCCTCTCGGCATTCCTCTCCCGTCGATGCCGGGGCCTAAGACCTTGTGTGGAGTCGGGGCCGGAACCTGAGGATTCCTCTCCAGTGCTGACATGGATCTTGGGGTACTTCTGGAGTCTCCCCAGGGGAGTCAGTCCTCGTCTCGAATGCGGGCATGCACTTGCGCTTTCCTCCAGAGCGGTAGCAGCAGTGTCACGCAGTCCGCCGCGTGGATCAAAGGATCTATGGTTTTCCCTCGAGTCTTTCCCACGAGGCTTTCCCACGAGGCTTTCCCACAGGGCTGTCCCACGTGCACACGTGGTGGGAGTCGATCCTCGGCTTGAACGTCAAGGCAGTGCAGGGAAAACAGGTTCCTCTGGAATGGACTGACACATCTGGGGGACTCTTGGAATGGTGGCACGACCCTGGAGTTCCTCTCGCCTTTCCTGTGGAGAGCGCCACCTCTTGAGATGCGACGGGAACGCCGGGAATTCTTTCCCTACGAAACAGGGAAAGGATCCCTCATCTCGAGCTAGGAGGCGGAAACGGGGATCCCCTGGATGTGTGCGGGACCCCACGTGCTTCCTCTCGAGTGGAGACGGATATGTCGGGGAACTTCTTGAGTTGCAGCAAGGGTGTGAAGGACCCTTTGGAAGTTCCAGTGGTTAGACGTGATTAGCCTCGAGAAGCCTCAGCGGAAATGGGCCTCATCTCGCCTGGAGGGCAAAACCTCCTGGATTTTCTCGAGTTGCGGCAGGTGCTCTCGACTTACGACGGGGACCTCAGGGACCCGCTCTGGTGGCCTCAGGAAAGGCCAGTCCCCATGCGAGTTCCTCGGGGGCCTCTCGGGATTCCTCTCCCGTCGATGCCGGCGCCTAAGACCTTGTGTGGAGTCGGGGCCGGAACCTGAGGATTCCTCTCCAGTGCTGACATGGATCTTGGGGTACTTCTGGAGTCTCCCCAGGGGAGTCAGTCTTCGTCTCGAATGCGGGCATGCACTTGCGCTTTCCTCCAGAGCGGTAGCAGCAGTGTCACGCAGTCCGCCGCGTGGATCAAAGGATCTATGGTTTTCCCTCGAGTCTTTCCCACGAGGCTTTCCCACGAGGCTTTCCCACAGGGCTGTCCCACGTGCACACGTGGTGGGAGTGGATCCTCGGCTTGAACGTCTAGGCAGTGCAGGGAAAACAGGTTCCTCTGGAATGGACTGACACATCTGGGGGACTCTTGGAATGGTGGCACGACCCTGGAGTTCCTCTCGCCTTTCCTGTGGAGAGCGCCTCCTCTTGAGATGCGACGGGAACGCCGGGAATTCTTTCCCTACGAAACAGGGAAAGGATCCCTCATCTCGAGCTAGGAGGCGGAAACGGGGCTCCCCTGGATGTGTGCGGGACCCCACGTGCTTCCTCTCGAGTGGAGACGGGTATGTGGCGGAACTGCTTGAGTTGCAGCAAGGGTGTGAAGGACCCTTTGGAAGTTCCAGCGGTTAGATGTGATTAGCCTCGAGAAGCCTCAGCGGAAATGGGCCTCATCTCGACTGGAGGGCAAAACCTCCTGGATTTTCTCGAGTTGCGGCAGGTGCTCTCGACTTACGATGGGGACCTCAGGGACCCGCTCTGGTGGCCTCAGGAAAGGCCAGTCCCCATGCGAGTTCCTCGGGGGCCTCTCGGCATTCCTCTCCCGTCGATGCCGGGCCTAAGACCTTGTGTGGAGTCGGGGCCGGAACCTGAGGATTCCTCTCCAGTGCTGACATGGATCTTGGGGTACTTCTGGAGTCTCCCCAGGGGAGTCAGTCCTCGCCTCCAATGCGGGCATGCACTTGCCTTTCCTCCAGAGCGGTAGCAGCAGTGTCACGCAGTCCGCCGCGTGGATCAAAGGATCTATGGTTTTCCCTCGAGTCTTTCCCACGAGGCTTTCCCACGAGGCTTTCCCACAGGGCTGTCCCACGTGCACACGTGGTGGGAGTCGATCCTCGGCTTCAACGTCAAGGCAGTGCAGGGAAAACAGGTTCCTCTGGAATGGACTGACACATCTGGGGGACTCTTGGAATGGTGGCACGACCCTGGAGTTCCTCTCGCCTTTCCTGTGGAGAGCGCCTCCTCTTGAGATGCGACGGGAACGCTGGGAATTCTTTCCCTACGAAACAGGGAAAGGATCCCTCATCTCGAGCTAGGAGGCGGAAACGGGGCTCCCCTGGATGTGTGCGGGACCCCACGTGCTTCCTCTCGAGTGGAGACGGGTATGTCGGGGAACTTCTTGAGTTGCAGCAAGGGTGTGAAGGACCCTTTGGAAGTTCCAGTGGTTAGACGTGATTAGCCTCGAGAAGCCTCAGCGGAAATGGGCCTCATCTCGCCTGGAGGGCAAAACCTCCTGGATTTTCTCGAGTTGCGGCAGGTGCTCTCGACTTACGACGGGGACCTCAGGGACCCGCTCTGGTGGCTTCAGGAAAGGTCAGTCCCCAGGCGAGTTCCTCGGGGGCCTCTCGGCATTCCTCTCCCGTCGATGCCGGCGCCTAAGACCTTGTGTGGAGTCGGGGCCGGAACCTGAGGATTCCTCTCCAGTGCTGACATGGATCTTGGGGTACTTCTGGAGTCTCCCCAGGGGAGTCAGTCCTCGTCTCGAATGCGGGCATGCACTTGCGCTTTCCTCCAGAGCGGTAGCAGCAGTGTCACGCAGTCCGCCGCGTGGATCAAAGGATCTATGGTTTTCCCTCGAGTTTTCCCACGAGGCTTTCCCACGAGGCTTTCCCACAGGGCTGTACCTCGTGCACACGTGGTGGGAGTGGATCCTCGGCTTGAACGTCAAGGCAGTGCAGGGAAAACAGGTTCCTCTGGAATGGACTGACACATCTGGGGGACTCTTGGAATGGTGGCACGACCCTGGAGTTCCTCTCGCCTTTCCTGTGGAGAGCGCCTCCTCTTGAGATGCGACGGGAACACCGGGAATTCTTTCCCTAAGAAACAGGGAAAGGATCCCTCATCTCGAGCTAGCAGGCGGAAACGGGGCTCCCCTGGATGTGTGCGGGACCCCACGTGCTTCCTCTCGTGTGGAGACGGGTATGTCGGGGAACTTCTTGAGTTGCAGCAAGGGTGTGAATTACCCTTTGGAAGTTCCAGTGGTTAGACGTGATTAGCCTCGTGAAGCCTCAGCGGAAATGGGCCTCATCTCGCCTGGAGGGCAAAACCTCCTGGATTTTCTCGAGTTACGGCAGGTGCTCTCGACTTACGACGGGGACCTCAGGGACCCGCTCTGGTGGCCTCAGGAAAGGCCAGTCCCCATGCGAGTTCCTCGGGGGCCTCTCGGGATTCCTCTCCCGTCGATGCCGGGGCCTAAGACCTTGTGTGGAGTCGGGGCCGGAACCTGAGGATTCCTCTCCAGTGCTGACATGGATCTTGGGGTACTTCTGGAGTCTCCCCAGGGGAGTCAGTCCTCGTCTCGAATGCGGGCATGCACTTGCGCTTTCCTCCAGAGCGGTAGCAGCAGTGTCACGCAGTCCGCCGCGTGGATCAAAGGATCTATGGTTTTCCCTCGAGTCTTTCCCACGAGGCTTTCCCACGAGGCTTTCCCACAGGGCTGTCCCACGTGCACACGTGGTGGGAGTCGATCCTCGGCTTGAACGTCAAGGCAGTGCAGGGAAAACAGGTTCCTCTGGAATGGACTGACACATCTGGGGGACTCTTGGAATGGTGGCACGACCCTGGAGTTCCTCTCGCCTTTCCTGTGGAGAGCGCCTCCTCTTGAGATGCGACGGGAACGCCGGGAATTCTTTCCCTACGAAACAGGGAAAGGATCCCTCATCTCGAGCTAGGAGGCGGAAACGGGGCTCCCCTGGATGTGTGCGGGACCCCACGTGCTTCCTCTCGAGTGGAGACGGGTATGTCGGGGAACTTCTTGAGTTGCAGCAAGGGTGTGAAGGACCCTTTGGAAGTTCCAGTGGTTAGACGTGATTAGCCTCGAGAAGCCTCAGCGGAAATGGGCCTCATCTCGCCTGGAGGGCAAAACTTCCTGGATTTTCTCGAGTTGCGGCAGGTGCTCTCGACTTACGACGGGGACCTCAGGGACCCGCTCTGGTGGCCTCAGGAAAGGTCAGTCCCCATGCGAGTTCCTCGGGGGCCTCTCGGCATTCCTCTCCCGTCGATGCCGGCGCCTAAGACCTTGAGTGGAGTCGGGGCCGGAACCTGAGGATTCCTCTCCAGTGCTGACATGGATCTTGGGGTACTTCTGGAGTCTCCCCAGGGGAGTCAGTCCTCGTCTCGAATGCGGGCATGCACTTGCGCTTTCCTCCAGAGCGGTAGCAGCAGTGTCACGCAGTCCGCCGCGTGGATCAAAGGATCTATGGTTTTCCCTCGAGTTTTCCCACGAGGCTTTCCCACGAGGCTTTCCCACAGGGCTGTACCTCGTGCACACGTGGTGGGAGTGGATCCTCGGCTTGAACGTCAAGGCAGTGCAGGGAAAACAGGTTCCTCTGGAATGTACTGACACATCTGGGGGACTCTTGGAATGGTGGCACGACCCTGGAGTTCCTCTCGCCTTTCCTGTGGAGAGCGCCTCCTCTTGAGATGCGACGGGAACACCGGGAATTCTTTCCCTAAGAAACAGGGAAAGGATCCCTCATATCGAGCTAGGAGGCGGAAACGGGGCTCCCCTGGATGTGTGCGGGATACCACGTGCTTCCTATCGAGTGGAGACGGGTATGTCGGGGAACTTCTTGAGTAGCAGCAAGGGTGTGAAGGACCCTTTGGAAGTTCCAGTGGTTAGATGTGATTGGCCTCGAGAAGCCTCAGCGGAAATGGGCCTCATCTCGCCTGGAGGGCAAAACCTCCTGGATTTTCTCGAGTTGCGGCAGGTGCCCTCGACTTACGACGGGGACCTCAGGGACCCGCTCTGGTGGCCTCAGGAAAGGCCAGTCCCCATGCGAGTTCCTCGGGGGCCTCTCGGGATTCCTCTCCCGACGATGCCGGGGCCTAAGACCTTGTGTGGAGTCGGGGCCGGAACCTGAGGATTCCTCTCCAGTGCTGACATGGATCTTGGGGTACTTCTGGAGTCTCCCCAGGGGAGTCAGTCCTCGTCTCGAATGCGGGCATGCACTTGCGCTTTCCTCCAGAGCGGTAGCAGCAGTGTCACGCAGTCCGCCGCGTGGATCAAAGGATCTATGGTTTTCCCTCGAGTCTTTCCCACGAGGCTTTCCCACGAGGCTTTCCCACAGGGCTGTCCCACGTGCACACGTGGTGGGAGTCGATCCTCGGCTTGAACGTCAAGGCAGTGCAGGGAAAACAGGTTCCTCTGGAATGGACTGACACATCTGGGGGACTCTTGGAATGGTGGCACGACCCTGGAGTTCCTCTCGCCTTTCCTGTGGAGAGCGCCTCCTCTTGAGATGCGACGGGAACGCCGGGAATTCTTTCCCTACGAAACAGGGAAAGGATCCCTCATCTCGAGCTAGGAGGCGGAAACGGGGCTCCCCTGGATGTGTGCGGGACCCCACGTGCTTCCTCTCGAGTGGAGACGGGTATGTCGGGGAACTTCTTGAGTTGCAGCAAGGGTGTGAAGGACCCTTTGGAAGTTCCAGTGGTTAGACGTGATTAGCCTCGAGAAGCCTCAGCGGAAATGGGCCTCATCTCGCCTGGAGGGCAAAACTTCCTGGATTTTCTCGAGTTGCGGCAGGTGCTCTCGACTTACGACGGGGACCTCAGGGACCCGCTCTGGTGGCCTCAGGAAAGGTCAGTCCCCATGCGAGTTCCTCGGGGGCCTCTCGGCATTCCTCTCCCGTCGATGCCGGCGCCTAAGACCTTGAGTGGAGTCGGGGCCGGAACCTGAGGATTCCTCTCCAGTGCTGACATGGATCTTGGGGTACTTCTGGAGTCTCCCCAGGGGAGTCAGTCCTCGTCTCGAATGCGGGCATGCACTTGCGCTTTCCTCCAGAGCGGTAGCAGCAGTGTCACGCAGTCCGCCGCGTGGATCAAAGGATCTATGGTTTTCCCTCGAGTTTTCCCACGAGGCTTTCCCACGAGGCTTTCCCACAGGGCTGTACCTCGTGCACACGTGGTGGGAGTGGATCCTCGGCTTGAACGTCAAGGCAGTGCAGGGAAAACAGGTTCCTCTGGAATGTACTGACACATCTGGGGGACTCTTGGAATGGTGGCACGACCCTGGAGTTCCTCTCGCCTTTCCTGTGGAGAGCGCCTCCTCTTGAGATGCGACGGGAACACCGGGAATTCTTTCCCTAAGAAACAGGGAAAGGATCCCTCATCTCGAGCTAGGAGGCGGAAACGGGGCTCCCCTGGATGTGTGCGGGATACCACGTGCTTCCTATCGAGTGGAGACGGGTATGTCGGGGAACTTCTTGAGTAGCAGCAAGGGTGTGAAGGACCCTTTGGAAGTTCCAGTGGTTAGATGTGATTGGCCTCGAGAAGCCTCAGCGGAAATGGGCCTCATCTCGCCTGGAGGGCAAAACCTCCTGGATTTTCTCGAGTTGCGGCAGGTGCCCTCGACTTACGACGGGGACCTCAGGGACCCGCTCTGGTGGCCTCAGGAAAGGCCAGTCCCCATGCGAGTTCCTCGGGGGCCTCTCGGGATTCCTCTCCCGACGATGCCGGGGCCTAAGACCTTGTGTGGAGTCGGGGCCGGAACCTGAGGATTCCTCTCCAGTGCTGACATGGATCTTGGGGTACTTCTGGAGTCTCCCCAGGGGAGTCAGTCCTCGTCTCGAATGCGGGCATGCACTTGCGCTTTCCTCCAGAGCGGTAGCAGCAGTGTCACGCAGTCCGCCGCGTGGATCAAAGGATCTATGGTTTTCCCTCGAGTCTTTCCCACGAGGCTTTCCCACGAGGCTTTCCCACAGGGCTGTCCCACGTGCACACGTGGTGGGAGTCGATCCTCGGCTTGAACGTCAAGGCAGTGCAGGGAAAACAGGTTCCTCTGGAATGGACTGTCACATCTGGGGGACTCTTGGAATGGTGGCACGACCCTGGAGTTCCTCTCGCCTTTCCTGTGGAGAGCGCCTCCTATTGAGATGCGACGGGAACGCCGGGAATTCTTTCCCTACGAAACAGGGAAAGGATCCCTCATCTCGAGCTAGGATGCGGAAACGGGGCTCCCCTGGATGTGTGCGGGACCCCACGTGCTTCCTCTCGTGTGGAGACGGGTATGTCGGGGAACTTCTTGAGTTGCAGCAAGGGGGTGAATTACCCTTTGGAAGTTCCAGCGGTTAGACGTGATTAGCCTTGTGAAGCCTCAGTGGAAATGGGCCTCATCTCGCCTGGAGGGCAAAACCTCCTGGATTTTCTCGAGTTGCGCCATGTGCTCTCGACATACGACGGGGACCTCAGGGACCCGCTCTGGTGACCTCAGGAAAGGCCAGTCCCCATGCGAGTTCCTCGGGGGCCTCTCGGGATTCCTCTCCCGTCGATGCCGGGGCCTAAGACCTTGTGTGGAGTCGGGGCCGGAACCTGAGGATTCCTCTCCAGTGCTGACATGGATCTTGGGGTACTTCTGGAGTCTCCCCAGGGGAGTCAGTCCTCGTCTCGAATGCGGGCATGCACTTGCGCTTTCCTCCAGAGCGGTAGCAGCAGTGTCACGCAGTCCGCCGCGTGGATCAAAGGATCTATGGTTTTCCCTCGAGTCTTTCCCACGAGGCTTTCCCACGAGGCTTTCCCACAGGGCTGTCCCACGTGCACACGTGGTGGGAGTGGATCCTCGGCTTGAACGTCAAGGCAGTGCAGGGAAAACAGGTTCCTCTGTAATGGACTGACACATCTGGGGGACTCTTGGAATGGTGGCACGACCCTGGAGTTCCTCTCGCCTTTCCTGTGGAGAGCGCCTCCTCTTGAGATGCGACGGGAACACCGGGAATTCTTTCCCTAAGAAACAGGGAAAGGATACCTCATCTCGAGCTAGGAGGCGGAAACGGGGCTCCCCTGGATGTGTGCGGGATACCACGTGCTTCCTATCGAGTGGAGACGGGTATGTCGGGGAACTTCTTGAGTAGCAGCAAGGGTGTGAAGGACCCTTTGGAAGTTCCAGTGGTTAGATGTGATTGGCCTCGAGAAGCCTCAGCGGAAATGGGCCTCATCTCGCCTGGAGGGCAAAACCTCCTGGATTTTCTCGAGTTACGGCAGGTGCTCTCGACTTACGACGGGGACCTCAGGGACCCGCTTTGGTGGCCTCAGGAAAGGCCAGTCCCCATGCGAGTTCCTCGGGGGCCTCTCGGGATTCCTCTCCCGTCGATGCCGGGGCCTAAGACCTTGTGTGGAGTCGGGGCCGGAACCTGAGGATTCCTCTCCAGTGCTGACATGGATCTTGGGGTACTTTTGGAGTCTCCCCAGGGGAGTCAGTACTCGTCTCGAATGCGGGCATGCACTTGCGCTTTCCTCCAGAGCGGTAGCAGCAGTGTCACGCAGTCCGCCGCGTGGATCAAAGGATCTATGGTTTTCCCTCGAGTCTTTCCCACGAGGCTTTCCCACGAGGCTTTCTCACAGGGCTGTCCCACGTGCACACGTGGTGGGAGTCGATAATCGGCTTGAACGTCAGGCAGTGCAGGGAAAACAGGTTCCTCTGGAATGGACTGACACATCTGGGGGTCTCTTGGAATGGTGGCACGACCCTGGAGTTCCTCTCGCCTTTCCTGTGGAGAGCGCCACTTCTTGAGATGCGACGGGAACGCCGGGAATTCTTTCCATACCAAACAGGGAAAGGATCCCTCATCTCGAGCTAGGAGGCGGAAACGGGGCTCCCCTGGATGGGTGCGGGACCACACGTGCTTCCTCTCGAGTGCAGACGGGTATGTCGCGGACCTGCTTGAGTTGCAGCAATGGTGTGAAGGACCCTTTGGAAGTTCCAGCGGTTAGATGTGATTAGCCTCGAGAAGCCTCAGCGGAAATGGGCCTCATCTCGCCTGGAGGGCAAAACCTCCTGGATTTTCTCGAGTTGCGGCAGGTGCTCTCGACTTACGACGGGGACCTCAGGGACCCGCTCTGGTGGCCTCAGGAAAGGCCAGTCCCCATGCGAGTTCCTCGGGGGCCTCTCGGCATTCCTCTCCCGTCGATGCCGGGGCCTAAGACCTTGTGTGGAGTCGGGGCCGGAACCTGAGGATTCCTCTCCAGTTCTGACATGGATCTTGGGGTACTTCTGGAGTCTCCCCAGGGGAGTCAGTCCTCGTCTCGAATGCGGGCATGCACTTGCGCTTTCCTCCAGAGCGGTAGCAGCAGTGTCACGCAGTCCGCCGCGTGGATCAAAGGATCTATGGTTTTCCCTCGAGTCTTTCCCACGAGGCTTTCCCACGAGGCTTTCCCACAGGGCTGTCCCACGTGCACACGTGGTGGGAGTCGATCCTCGGCTTCAACGTCAAGGCAGTGCAGGGAAAACAGGTTCCTCTGGAATGGACTGACACATCTGGGGGACTCTTGGAATGGTGGCACGACCCTGGAGTTCCTCTCGCCTTTCCTGTGGAGAGCGCCTCCTCTTGAGATGCGACGGGAACGCCGGGAATTCTTTCCCTACGAAACAGGGAAAGGATCCCTCATCTCGAGCTAGGAGGCGGAAACGGGGCTCCCCTGGATGTGTGCGGGACCCCACGTGCTTCCTCTCAAGTGGAGACGGGTATGTCGGGGAACTTCTTGAGTTGCAGCAAGGGTGTGAAGGACCCTTTGGAAGTTCCAGTGGTTAGACGTGATTAGCCTCGAGAAGCCTCAGCGGAAATGGGCCTCATCTCGCCTGGAGGGCAAAACCTCCTGGATTTTCTCGAGTTGCGGCAGGTGCTCTCGACTTACGACGGGGACGTCAGGGACCCGCTCTGGTGGCTTCAGGAAAGGTCAGTCCCCAGGCGAGTTCCTCGGGGGCCTCTCGGCATTCCTCTCCCGTCGATGCCGGCGCCTAAGACCTTGTGTGGAGTCGGGGCCGGAACCTGAGGATTCCTCTCCAGTGCTGACATGGATCTTGGGGTACTTCTGGAGTCTCCCCAGGGGAGTCAGTCCTCGTCTCGAATGCGGGCATGCACTTGCGCTTTCCTCCAGAGCGGTAGCAGCAGTGTCACGCAGTCCGCCGCGTGGATCAAAGGATCTATGGTTTTCCCTCGAGTTTTCCCACTAGGCTTTCCCACGAGGCTTTCCCACAGGGCTGTACCTCGTGCACACGTGGTGGGAGTGGATCCTCGGCTTGAACGTCAAGGCAGTGCAGGGAAAACAGGTTCCTCTGGAATGGACTGACACATCTGGGGGACTCTTGGAATGGTGGCACGACCCTGGAGTTCCTCTCGCCTTTCCTGTGGAGAGCGCCTCCTCTTGAGATGCGACGGGAACACCGGGAATTCTTTCCCTAAGAAACAGGGAAAGGATCCCTCATCTCGAGCTAGCAGGCGGAAACGGGGCTCCCCTGGATGTGTGCGGGACCCCACGTGCTTCCTCTCGTGTGGAGACGGGTATGTCGGGGAACTTCTTGAGTTGCAGCAAGGGTGTGAATTACCCTTTGGAAGTTCCAGTGGTTAGACGTGATTAGCCTCGTGAAGCCTCAGCGGAAATGGGCCTCATCTCGCCTGGAGGGCAAAACCTCCTGGATTTTCTCGAGTTGCGCCATGTGCTCTCGACATACGACGGGGACCTCAGGGACCCGCTCTGGTGACCTCAGGAAAGGCCAGTCCCCATGCGAGTTCCTCGGGGGCCTCTCGGGATTCCTCTCCCGTCGATGCCGGGGCCTAAGACCTTGTGTGGAGTCGGGGCCGGAACCTGAGGATTCCTCTCCAGTGCTGACATGGATCTTGGGGTACTTCTGGAGTCTCCCCAGGGGAGTCAGTCCTCGTCTCGAATGCGGGCATGCACTTGCGCTTTCCTCCAGAGCGGTAGCAGCAGTGTCACGCAGTCCGACGCGTGGATCAAAGGATCTATGGTTTTCCCTCGAGTTTTCCCACGAGGCTTTCCCACGAGGCTTTCCCACAGGGCTGTACCTCGTGCACACGTGGTGGGAGTGGATCCTCGGCTTGAACGTCAAGGCAGTGCAGGGAAAACAGGTTCCTCTGGAATGGACTGACACATCTGGGGGACTCTTGGAATGGTGGCACGACCCTGGAGTTCCTCTCGCCATTCCTGTGGAGAGCGCCTCCTCTTGAGATGCGACGGGAACACCGGGAATTCTTTCCCTAAGAAACAGGGAAAGGATCCCTCATCTCGAGCTAGGAGGCGAAAACGGGGCTCCCCTGGATGTGTGCGGGATACCACGTGCTTCCTATCGAGTGGAGACGGGTATGTCGGGGAACTTCTTGAGTAGCAGCAAGGGTGTGAAGGACCCTTTGGAAGTTCCAGTGGTTAGATGTGATTGGCCTCGAGAAGCCTCAGCGGAAATGGGCCTCATCTCGCCTGGAGGGCAAAACCTCCTGGATTTTCTCGAGTTACGGCAGGTGCTCTCGACTTACGACGGGGACCTCAGGGACCCGCTCTGGTGGCCTCAGGAAAGGCCAGTCCCCATGCGAGTTCCTCGGGGGCCTCTCGGGATTCCTCTCCCGTCGATGCCGGGGCCTAAGACCTTGTGTGGAGTCGGGGCCGGAACCTGAGGATTCCTCTCCAGTGCTGACATGGATCTTGGGGTACTTCTGGAGTCTCCCCAGGGGAGTCAGTCCTCGTCTCGAATGCGGGCATGCACTTGCGCTTTCCTCCAGAGCGGTAGCAGCAGTGTCACGCAGTCCGCCGCGTGGATCAAAGGATCTATGGTTTTCCCTCGAGTCTTTCCCACGAGGCTTTCCCACGAGGCTTTCCCACAGGGCTGTCCCACGTGCACACGTGGTGGGAGTCGATCCTCGGCTTGAACGTCAAGGCAGTGCAGGGAAAACAGGTTCCTCTGGAATGGACTGACACATCTGGGGGACTCTTGGAATGGTGGCACGACCCTGGAGTTCCTCTCGCCTTTCCTGTGGAGAGCGCCTCCTCTTGAGATGCGACGGGAACGCCGGGAATTCTTTCCCTACGAAACAGGGAAAGGATCCCTCATCTCGAGCTAGGAGGCGGAAACGGGGCTCCCCTGGATGTGTGCGGGACCCCACGTGCTTCCTCTCGAGTGGAGACGGGTATGTCGGGGAACTTCTTGAGTTGCAGCAAGGGTGTGAAGGACCCTTTGGAAGTTCCAGTGGTTAGACGTGATTAGCCTCGAGAAGCCTCAGCGGAAATGGGCCTCATCTCGCCTGGAGGGCAAAACCTCCTGGATTTTCTCGAGTTGCGGCAGGTGCTCTCGACTTACGATGGGGACATCAGGGACCCGCTCTGGTGGCCTCAGGAAAGGTCAGTCCCCATGCGAGTTCCTCGGGGGCCTCTCGGCATTCCTCTCCCGTCGATGCCGGCGCCTAAGACCTTGTGTGGAGTCGGGGCCGGAACCTGAGGATTCCTCTCCAGTGCTGACATGGATCTTGGGGTACTTCTGGAGTCTCCCCAGGGGAGTCAGTCCTCGTCTCGAATGCGGGCATGCACTTGCGCTTTCCTCCAGAGCGGTAGCAGCAGTGTCACGCAGTCCGACGCGTGGATCAAAGGATCTATGGTTTTCCCTCGAGTTTTCCCACGAGGCTTTCCCACGAGGCTTTCCCACAGGGCTGTACCTCGTGCACACGTGGTGGGAGTGGATCCTCGGCTTGAACGTCAAGGCAGTGCAGGGAAAACAGGTTCCTCTGGAATGTACTGACACATCTGGGGGACTCTTGGAATGGTGGCACGACCCTGGAGTTCCTCTCGCCTTTCCTGTGGAGAGCGCCTCCTCTTGAGATGCGACGGGAACACCGGGAATTCTTTCCCTAAGAAACAGGGAAAGGATCCCTCATCTCGAGCTAGGAGGCGGAAACGGGGCTCCCCTGGATGTGTGCGGGATACCACGTGCTTCCTCTCGAGTGGAGACGGGTATGTCGGGGAACTTCTTGAGTAGCAGCAAGGGTGTGAAGGACCCTTTGGAAGTTCCAGTGGTTAGATGTGATTGGCCTCGAGAAGCCTCAGCGGAAATGGGCCTAATCTCGCCTGGAGGGCAAAACCTCCTGGATTTTCTCGAGTTGCGGCAGGTGCTCTCGACTTACGACGGGGACCTCAGGGACCCGCTCTGGTGGCCTCAGGAAAGGCCAGTCCCCATGCGTGTTCCTCGGGGGCCTCTCGGGATTCCTCTCCCGACGATGCCGGGGCCTAAGACTTTGTGTGGAGTCGGGGCCGGAACCTGAGGATTCCTCTCCAGTGCTGACATGGATCTTGGGGTACTTCTGGAGTCTCCCCAGGGGAGTCAGTCCTCGTCTCGAATGCGGGCATGCATTTGCGCTTTCCTCCAGAGCGGTAGCAGCAGTGTCACGCAGTCCGCCGCGTGGATCAAAGGATCTATGGTTTTCCCTCGAGTCTTTCCCACGAGGCTTTCCCACGAGGCTTTCCCACAGGGCTGTCCCACGTGCACACGTGGTGGGAGTCGATCCTCGGCTTGAACGTCAAGGCAGTGCAGGGAAAACAGGTTCCTCTGGAATGAACTGTCACATCTGGGGGACTCTTGGAATGGTGGCACGACCCTGGAGTTCCTCTCGCCTTTCCTGTGGAGAGCGCCTCCTCTTGAGATGCGACGGGAACGCCGGGAATTCTTTCCCTACGAAACAGGGAAAGGATCCCTCATCTCGAGCTAGGATGCGGAAACGGGGCTCCCCTGGATGTGTGCGGGACCCCACGTGCTTCCTCTCGTGTGGAGACGGGTATGTCGGGGAACTTCTTGAGTTGCAGCAAGGGTGTGAATTACCCTTTGGAAGTTCCAGCGGTTAGACGTGATTAGCCTTGTGAAGCCTCAGCGGAAATGGGCCTCATCTCGCCTGGAGGGCAAAACCTCCTGGATTTTCTCGAGTTGCGCCATGTGCTCTCGACATACGACGGGGACCTCAGGGACCCGCTCTGGTGACCTCAGGAAAGGCCAGTCCCCATGCGAGTTCCTCGGGGGCCTCTCGGGATTCCTCTCCCGTCGATGCCTGGGCCTAAGACCTTGTGTGGAGTCGGGGCCGGAACCTGAGGATTCCTCTCCAGTGCTGACATGGATCTTGGGGTACTTCTGGAGTCTCCCCAGGGGAGTCAGTCCTCGTCTCGAATGCGGGCATGCACTTGCGCTTTCCTCCAGAGCGGTAGCAGCAGTGTCACGCAGTCCGCCGCGTGGATCAAAGGATCTATGGTTTTCCCTCGAGTCTTTCCCACGAGGCTTTCCCACGAGGCTTTCCCACAGGGCTGTCCCACGTGCACACGTGGTGGGAGTCGATCCTCGGCTTGAACGTCAAGGCAGTGCAGGGAAAACAGGTTCCTCTGGAATGGACTGACACATCTGGGGGACTCTTGGAATGGTGGCACGACCCTGGAGTTCCTCTCGCCTTTCCTGTGGAGAGCGCCTCCTCTTGAGATGCGACGGGAACACCGGGAATTCTTTCCCTAAGAAACAGGGAAAGGATCCCTCATCTCGAGCTAGGAGGCGGAAACGGGGCTCCCCTGGATGTGTGCGGGATACCACGTGCTTCCTATCGAGTGGAGACGGGTATGTCGGGGAACTTCTTGAGTAGCAGCAAGGGTGTGAAGGACCCTTTGGAAGTTCCAGTGGTTAGATGTGATTGGCTTCGAGAAGCCTCAGCGGAAATGGGCCTAATCTCGCCTGGAGGGCAAAACCTCCTGGATTTTCTCGAGTTGCTGCAGGTGCTCTCGACTTACGACGGGGACCTCAGGGACACGCTCTGGTGGCCTCAGGAAAGGCCAGTCCCCATGCGAGTTCCTCGGGGGCCTCTCGGGATTCCTCTCCCGACGATGCCGGGGCCTAAGACCTTGTGTGGAGTCGGGGCCGGAACCTGAGGATTCCTCTCCAGTGCTGACATGGATCTTGGGGTACTTCTGGAGTCTCCCCAGGGGAGTCAGTCCTCGTCTCGAATGCGGGCATGCACTTGCGCTTTCCTCCAGAGCGGTAGCAGCAGTGTCACGCAGTCCGCCGCGTGGATCAAAGGATCTATGGTTTTCCCTCGAGTCTTTCCCACGAGGCTTTCCCACGAGGCTTTCCCACAGGGCTGTCCCACGTGCACACGTGGTGGGAGTCGATCCTCGGCTTGAACGTCAAGGCAGTGCAGGGAAAACAGGTTCCTCTGGAATGGACTGTCACATCTGGGGGACTCTTGGAATGGTGGCACGACCCTGGAGTTCCTCTCGCCTTTCCTGTGGAGAGCGCCTCCTCTTGAGATGCGACGGGAACGCCGGGAATTCTTTCCCTACGAAACAGGGAAAGGATCCCTCATCTCGAGCTAGGATGCGGAAACGGGGCTCCCCTGGATGTGTGCGGGATACCACGTGCTTCCTCTCGTGTGGAGACGGGTATGTCGGGGAACTTCTTGAGTAGCAGCAAGGGTGTGAAGGACCCTTTGGAAGTTCCAGTGGTTAGACGTGATTAGCCTTGTGAAGCCTCAGCGGAAATGGGCCTCATCTCGCCTGGAGGGCAAAACCTCCTGGATTTTCTCGAGTTGCGCCATGTGCTCTCGACATACGACGGGGACCTCAGGGACCCGCTCTGGTGACCTCAGGAAAGGCCAGTCCCCATGCGAGTTCCTCGGGGGCCTCTCGGGATTCCTCTCCCGTCGATGCCGGGGCCTAAGACCTTGTGTGGAGTCGGGGCCGGAACCTGAGGATTCCTCTCCAGTGCTGACATGGATCTTGGGGTACTTCTGGAGTCTCCCCAGGGGAGTCAGTCCTCGTCTCGAATGCGGGCATGCACTTGCGCTTTCCTCCAGAGCGGTAGCAGCAGTGTCACGCAGTCCGCCGCGTGGATCAAAGGATCTATGGTTTTCCCTCGAGTTTTCCCACGAGGCTTTCCCACGAGGCTTTCCCACAGGGCTGTACCTCGTGCACACGTGGTGGGAGTGGATCCTCGGCTTGAACGTCAAGGCAGTGCAGGGAAAACAGGTTCCTCTGGAATGGACTGACACATCTGGGGGACTCTTGGAATGGTGGCACGACCCTGGAGTTCCTCTCGCCATTCCTGTGGAGAGCGCCTCCTCTTGAGATGCGACGGGAACACCGGGAATTCTTTCCCTAAGAAACAGTGAAAGGATCCCTCATCTCGAGCTAGGAGGCGGAAACGGGGCTCCCCTGGATGTGTGCGGGATACCACGTGCTTCCTATCGAGTGGAGACGGGTATGTCGGGGAACTTCTTGAGTAGCAGCAAGGGTGTGAAGGACCCTTTGGAAGTTCCAGTGGTTAGATGTGATTGGCCTCGAGAAGCCTCAGCGGAAATGGGCCTCATCTCGCCTGGAGGGCAAAACCTCCTGGATTTTCTCGAGTTACGGCAGGTGCTCTCGACTTACGACGGGGACCTCAGGGACCCGCTCTGGTGGCCTCAGGAAAGGCCAGTCCCCATGCGAGTTCCTCGGGGGCCTCTCGGGATTCCTCTCCCGTCGATGCCGGGGCCTAAGACCTTGTGTGGAGTCGGGGCCGGAACCTGAGGATTCCTCTCCAGTGCTGACATGGATCTTGGGGTACTTCTGGAGTCTCCCCAGGGGAGTCAGTACTCGTCTCGAATGCGGGCATGCACTTGCCCTTTCCTCCAGAGCGGTAGCAGCAGTGTCACGCAGTCCGCCGCGTGGATCAAAGGATCTATGGTTTTCCCTCGAGTCTTTCCCACGAGGCTTTCCCACGAGGCTTTCTCACAGGGCTGTCCCACGTGCACACGTGGTGGGAGTCGATAATCGGCTTGAACGTCAGGCAGTGCAGGGAAAACAGGTTCCTCTGGAATGGACTGACACATCTGGGGGTCTCTTGCAATGGTGGCACGACCCTGGAGTTCCTCTCGCCTTTCCTGTGGAGAGCGCCACTTCTTGAGATGCGACGGGAACGCCGGGAATTCTTTCCATACCAAACAGGGAAAGGATCCCTCATCTCGAGCTAGGAGGCGGAAACGGGGCTCCCCTGGATGGGTGCGGGACCACACGTGCTTCCTCTCGAGTGCAGACGGGTATGTCGCGGACCTGCTTGAGTTGCAGCAATGGTGTGAAGGACCCTTTGGAAGTTCCAGCGGTTAGATGTGATTAGCCTCGAGAAGCCTCAGCGGAAATGGGCCTCATCTCGCCTGGAGGGCAAAACCTCCTGGATTTTCTCGAGTTGCGGCAGGTGCTCTCGACTTACGACGGGGACCTCAGGGACCCGCTCTGGTGGCCTCAGGAAAGGCCAGTCCCCATGCGAGTTCCTCGGGGGCCTCTCGGCATTCCTCTCCCGTCGATGCCGGGGCCTAAGACCTTGTGTGGAGTCGGGGCCGGAACCTGAGGATTCCTCTCCAGTGCTGACATGGATCTTGGGGTACTTCTGGAGTCTCCCCAGGGGAGTCAGTCCTCGTCTCGAATGCGGGCATGCACTTGCGCTTTCCTCCAGAGCGGTAGCAGCAGTGTCACGCAGTCCGCCGCGTGGATCAAAGGATCTATGGTTTTCCCTCGAGTCTTTCCCACGAGGCTTTCCCACGAGGCTTTCCCACAGGGCTGTCCCACGTGCACACGTGGTGGGAGTCGATCCTCGGCTTGAACGTCAATGCAGTGCAGGGAAAACAGGTTCCTCTGGAATGGACTGACACATCTGGGGGACTCTTGGAATGGTGGCACGACCCTGGAGTTCCTCTCGCCTTTCCTGTGGAGAGCGCCTCCTCTTGAGATGCGACGGGAACGCCGGGAATTCTTTCCCTACGAAACAGGGAAAGGATCCCTCATCTCGAGCTAGGAGGCGGAAACGGGGCTCCCCTGGATGTGTGCGGGACCCCACGTGCTTCCTCTCGAGTGGAGACGGGTATGTCGGGGAACTTCTTGAGTTGCAGCAAGGGTGTGAAGGACCCTTTGGAAGTTCCAGTGGTTAGACGTGATTAGCCTCGAGAAGACTCAGCGGAAATGGGCCTCATCTCGCCTGGAGGGCAAAACCTCCTGGATTTTCTCGAGTTGCGGCAGGTGCTCTCGACTTACGACGGGGACCTCAGGGACCCGCTCTGGTGGCCTCAGGAAAGGCCAGTCCCCATGCGAGTTCCTCGGGGGCCTCTCGGGATTCCTCTCCCGTCGATGCCGGCGCCTAAGACCTTGTGTGGAGTCGGGGCCGGAACCTGAGGATTCCTCTCCAGTGCTGACATGGATCTTGGGGTACTTCTGGAGTCTCCCCAGGGGAGTCAGTCCTCGTCTCGAATGCGGGCATGCACTTGCGCTTTCCTCCAGAGCGGTAGCAGCAGTGTCACGCAGTCCGCCGCGTGGATCAAAGGATCTATGGTTTTCCCTCGAGTCTTTCCCACGAGGCTTTCCCACGAGGCTTTCCCACAGGGCTGTCCCACGTGCACACGTGGTGGGAGTCGATCCTCGGCTTGAACGTCAGGCAGTGCAGGGAAAACAGGTTCCTCTGGAATGGACTGACACATCTGGGGGACTCTTGGAATGGTGGCACGACCCTGGAGTTCCTCTCGCCTTTCCTGTGGAGAGCGCCTCCTCTTGAGATGCGACTGGAACGCCCGGAATTCTTTCCCTACGAAACAGGGAAAGGATCCCTCATCTCGAGCTAGGAGGCGGAAACGGGGCTCCCCTGGATGTGTGCGGGACCCCACGTGCTTCCTCTCGAGTGGAGACGGGTATGTCGGGGAACTTCTTGAGTTGCAGCAAGGGTGTGAATGACCCTTTGGAAGTTCCAGTGGTTAGACGTGATTAGCCTCAAGAAGCCTCAGCGGAAATGGGCCTCATCTCGCCTGGAGGGCAAAACCTCCTGGATTTTCTCGAGTTGCGGCAGGTGCTCTCGACTTACGACGGGGACGTCAGGGACCCGCTCTGGTGGCCTCAGGAAAGGCCAGTCCCCAGGCGAGTTCCTCGGGGGCCTCTCGGCATTCCTCTCCCGTCGATGCCGGGGCCGAAGACCTTGTGTGGAGTCGGGGCCGGAACCTGAGGATTCCTCTCCAGTGCTGACATGGATCTTGGGGTACTTCTGGAGTCTCCCCAGGGGAGTCAGTCCTCGTCTCGAATGCGGGCATGCACTTGCGCTTTCCTCCAGAGCGGTAGCAGCAGTGTCACGCAGTCCGCCGCGTGGATTAAAGGATCTATGGTTTTCCCTCGAGTCTTTCCCACGAGGCTTTCCCACGAGGCTTTCCCACAGGGCTGTCCCACGTGCACACGTGGTGGGAGTCGATCCTCGGCTTGAACGTCAAGGCAGTGCTGGGAAAACAGGTTCCTCTGGAATGGACTGACACATCTGGGGGACTCTTGGAATGGTGGCACGACCCTGGTGTTCCTCTCGCCTTTCCTGTGGAGAGCGCCTCCTCTTGAGATGCGACGGGAACGCCGGGAATTCTTTCCCTACGAAACAGGGAAAGGATCCCTCATCTCGAGCTAGGAGGCGGAAACGGGGCTCCCCTGGATGTGTGCGGGACCCCACGTGCTTCCTCTCGAGTGGAGACGGGTATGTCGGGGAACTTCTTGAGTTGCAGCAAGGGTGTGAAGGACCCTTTGGAAGTTCCAGTGGTTAGACGTGATTATCCTCGAGAAGCCTCAGCGGAAATGGGCCTCAACTCGCCTGGAGGGCAAAACCTCCTGGATTTTCTCGAGTTGCGGCAGGTGCTCTCGACTTACGACGGGGACCTCAGGGACCCGCTCTGGTGGCCTCAGGAAAGGCCAGTCCCCATGCGAGTTCCTCGGGGGCCTCTCGGGATTCCTCTCCCGTCGATGCCGGGGCCTAAGACCTTGTGTGGAGTGGGGGCCGGAACCTGAGGATTCCTCTCCAGTGCTGACATGGATCTTGGGGTACTTCTGGAGTCTCCCCAGGGGAGTCAGTCCTCGTCTCGAATGCGGGCATGCACTTGCGCTTTCCTCCAGAGCGGTAGCAGCAGTGTCACGCAGTCCGCCGCGTGGATCAAAGGATCTATGGTTTTCCCTCGAGTCTTTCCCACGAGGCTTTCCCACGAGGCTTTCCCACAGGGCTGTCCCACGTGCACACGTGGTGGGAGTCGATCCTCGGCTTGAACGTCAAGGCAGTGCAGGGAAAACAGGTTCCTCTGGAATGGACTGACACATCTGGGGGACTCTTGGAATGGTGGCACGACCCTGGAGTTCCTCTCGCCTTTCCTGTGGAGAGCGCCTCCTCTTGAGATGCGACGGGAACGCCGGGAATTCTTTCCCTACCAAACAGGGAAAGGATCCCTCATCTCGAGCTAGGAGGCGGAAACGGGGCTCCCCTGGATGTGTGCGGGACCGAACGTGCTTCCTCTCGAGTGGAGACGGGTATGTCCGGGAACTTCTTGAGTTGCAGCAAGGGTGTGAAGGACCCTTTGGAAGTTCCAGTGGTTAGACGTGATTAGCCTCGAGAAGCCTCAGCGGAAATGGGCCTCATCTCGCCTGGAGGGCAAAACCTCCTGGATTTTCTCGAGTTGCGGCAGGTGCTCTCGACTTACGATGGGGACCTCAGGGACCCGCTCTGGTGGCCTCGGGAAAGGCCAGTCCCCATGCGAGTTCCTCGGGGGCCTCTCGGCATTCCTCTCCCGTCGATGCCGGGGCCTAAGACCTTGTGTGGAGTCGGGGCCGGAACCTGAGGATTCCTGTCCAGTGCTGACATGGATCTTGGGGTACTTCTGGAGTCTCCCCAGGGGAGTCAGTCCTCGTCTCGAATGCGGGCATGCACTTGCGCTTTCCTCCAGAGCGGTAGCAGCAGTGTCACGCAGTCCGCCGCGTGGATCAAAGGATCTATGGTTTTCCCTCGAGTCTTTCCCACGAGGCTTTCCCACGAGGCTTTCCCACAGGGCTGTCCCACGTGCACACGTGGTGGGAGTCGATCCTCGGCTTGAACGTCAAGGCAGTGCAGGGAAAACAGGTTCCTCTGGAATGGACTGACACATCTGGGGGACTCTTGGAATGGTGGCACGACCCTGGAGTTCCTCTCGCCTTTCCGGTGGAGAGCGCCTCCTCTTGAGATGCGACGGGAACGCCGGGAATTCTTTCCCTACGAAACAGGGAAAGGATCCCTCATCTCGAGCTAGGAGGCGGAAACGGGGCTCCCCTGGATGTGTGCGGGACCCCACGTGCTTCCTCTCGAGTGGAGACGGGTATGTCGGGGAACTTCTTGAGTTGCAGGAAGGGTGTGAAGGACCCTTTGGAAGTTCCAGTGGTTAGACGTGATTAGCCTCGAGAAGCCTCAGCGGAAATGGGCCTCATCTCGCCTGGAGGGCAAAACCTCCTGGATTTTCTCGAGTTGCGGCAGGTGCTCTCGACTTACGACGGGGACCTCAGGGACCCGCTCTGGTGGCCTCAGGAAAGGCCAGTCCCCATGCGAGTTCCTCGGGGGCCTCTCGGGATTCCTCTCCCGTCGATGCCGGGGTCTAAGACCTTGTGTGGAGTCGGGGCCGGAACCTGAGGATTCCTCTCCAGTGCTGACATGGATCTTGGGGTACTTCTGGAGTCTCCCCAGGGGAGTCAGTCCTCGTCTCGAATGCGGGCATGCACTTGCGCTTTCCTCCAGAGCGGTAGCAGCAGTGTCACGCAGTCCGCCGCGTGGATCAAAGGATCTATGGTTTTCCCTCGAGTCTTTCCCACGAGGCTTTCCCACGAGGCTTTCCCACAGGGCTGTCCCACGTGCACAGGTGGTGGGAGTCGATCCTCGGCTTGAAAGTCAAGGCAGTGCAGAGAAAACAGGTTCCTCTGTAATGGACTGACACATCTGGGCGTCTCTTGGAATGGTGGCACGACCCTGGAGTTCCTCTCGCCTCTCCTGTGGAGAGCCCCTCCTCTTGAGATGCGACGGGAACGCCGGGAATTCTTTCCCTACGAAACAGGGAAAGGATCCCTCATCTCGAGCTAGGAGGCGGAAACGGGGCTCCCCTGGATGTGTGCGGGACCCCACGTGCTTCCTCTCGAGTGGAGACGGGTATGTCGGGGAACTCTTTGAGTTGCAGCAAGGGTGTGAAGGACCCTTTGGAAGTTTCAGTGGTTAGACGTGATTCGCCTCGAGAAGCCTCAGCGGATATGGGCCTCATCTCGCCTGAAGGGCAAAACCTCCTGGATTTTCTCGAGTTGCGGCAGGTGCTCTCGACTTACGACGGGGACCTCAGGGACCCGCTCTGGTGGCCTCAGGAAAGGCCAGTCCCCATGCGAGTTCCTCGGGGGCCTCTCGGGATTCCTCTCCCGTCGATACCGGGGCCTAAGACCTTGTGTGGAGTCGGGGCCGGAACCTGAGGATTCCTCTCCAGTGCTGACATGGATCTTGGGGTACTTCTGGAGTCTCCCCAGGGGAGTCAGTCCTCGTCTCGAATGCGGGCATGCACTTGCGCTTTCCTCCAGAGCGGTAGCAGCAGTGTCACGCAGTCCGCCGCGTGGATTAAAGGATCTATGGTTTTCCCTCGAGTCTTTCCCACGAGGCTTTCCCACGAGGCTTTCCCACAGGGCTGTCCCACGTGCACACGTGGTGGGAGTCGATCCTCGGCTTGAACGTCAAGGCAGTGCAGGGAAAACAGGTTCCTCTGGAATGGACTGACACATCTGGGGGACTCTTGGAATGGTGGCACGACCCTGGTGTTCCTCTCGCCTTTCCTGTGGAGAGCGCCTCCTCTTGAGATGCGACGGGAACGCCGGGAATTCTTTCCCTACGAAACAGGGAAAGGATCCCTCATCTCGAGCTAGGAGGCGGAAACGGGGCTCCCCTGGATGTGTGCGGGACCCCACGTGCTTCCTCTCGAGTGGAGACGGGTATGTCGGGGAACTTCTTGAGTTGCAGCAAGGGTGTGAAGGACCCTTTGGAAGTTCCAGTGGTTAGACGTGATTATCCTCGAGAAGCCACAGCGGAAATGGGCCTCATCTCGCCTGGAGGGCAAAACCTCCTGGATTTTCTCGAGTTGCGGCAGGTGCTCTCGACTTACGACGGGGACCTCAGGGACCCGCTCTGGTGGCCTCAGGAAAGGCCAGTCCCCATGCGAGTTCCTCTGGGGCCTCTCGGGATTCCTCTCCCGTCGATGCCGGGGCCTAAGACCTTGTGTGGAGTGGGGGCCGGAACCTGAGGATTCCTCTCCAGTGCTGACATGGATCTTGGGGTACTTCTGGAGTCTCCCCAGGGGAGTCAGTCCTCGTCTCGAATGCGGGCATGCACTTGCGCTTTCCTCCAGAGCGGTAGCAGCAGTGTCACGCAGTCCGCCGCGTGGATCAAAGGATCTATGGTTTTCCCTCGAGTCTTTCCCACGAGGCTTTCCCACGAGGCTTTCCCACAGGGCTGTCCCACGTG
This sequence comes from Ovis canadensis, assembly GCF_042477335.2. NCBI lineage: Eukaryota > Metazoa > Chordata > Mammalia > Artiodactyla > Bovidae > Ovis > Ovis canadensis. Next base: position 1,709,562 of record NC_091265.1, on the reverse strand, counting down.
CACACGTGGTGGGAGTCGATCCTCGGCTTGAACGTCAAGGCAGTGCAGGGAAAACAGGTTCCTCTGGAATGGACTGACACATCTGGGGGACTCTTGGAATGGTGGCACGACCCTGGAGTTCCTCTCGCCTTTCCTGTGGAGAGCGCCTCCTCTTGAGATGCGACGGGAACGCCGGGAATTCTTTCCCTACGAAACAGGGAAAGGATCCCTCATCTCGAGCTAGGAGGGGGAAACGGGGCTCCCCTGGATGTGTGCGGGACCCCACGTGCTTCCTCTCGAGTGGAGACGGGTATGTCGGGGAACTTCTTGAGTTGCAGCAAGGGTGTGAAGGACCCTTTGGAAGTTCCAGTGGTTAGACGTGATTAGCCTCGAGAAGCCTCAGCGGAAATGGGCCTCATCTCGCCTGGAGGGCAAAACCTCCTGGATTTTCTCGAGTTGCGTCAGGTGCTCTCGACTTACGTCGGGGACCTCAGGGACCCGCTCTGGTGGCCTCAGGAAAGGCCAGTCCCCATGCGAATTCCTCGGGGGCCTCTCGGGATTCCTCTCCCGTCGATGCCGGGGCCTAAGACCTTCTGTGGAGTCGGGGCCGGAACCTGAGGATTCCTCTCCAGTGCTGACATGGATCTTGGGGTACTTCTGGAGTCTCCCCAGGGGAGTCAGTCCTCGTCTCGAATGCGGGCATGCACTTGCGCTTTCCTCCAGAGCGGTAGCAGCAGTGTCACGCAGTCCTCCGCGTGGATCAAAGGATCTATGGTTTTCCCTCGAGTCTTTCCCACGAGGCTTTCCCACGAGGCTTTCCCACAGGGCTGTCCCACGTGCACACGTGGTGGGAGTCGATCCTCGGCTTGAACGTCAAGGCAGTGCAGGGAAAACAGGTTCCTCTGGAATGGACTGACACATCTGGGGGACTCTTGGAATGGTGGCACGACCCTTCAGTTCCTCTCGCCTTTCCTGTGGAGAGCGCCTCCTCTTGAGATGCGACGGGAACGCCGGGAGTTCTTTCCCTACGAAACAGGGAAAGGATCCCTCATCTCGAGCTAGGAGGCAGAAACGGGTCTCCCCTGGATGTGTGCGGGACCCCACGTGCTTCCTCTCGAGTGGAGACGGGTATGTCGGGGAACTTCTTGAGTTGCAGCAAGGGTGTGAAGCACCCTTTGGAAGTTCCAGTGGTTAGACGTGATTAGCCTCGGGAAGCCTCAGCGGAAATGGGCCTCATCTCGCCTGGAGGGCAAAACCTCCTGGATTTCCTCGAGTTGCGGCAGGTGCTCTCGATTTACGACGGGGACCTCAGGGACCCGCTCTGGTGGCCTCAGGAAAGGCCAGTCCCCATGCGAGTTCCTCGGGGGCCTCTCGATATTCCTCTCCCGTCGATGCCGGGGACTAAGACCTTGTGTGGAGTCGGCGCCGGAACCTGAGGATTCCTCTCCAGTGCTGACATGGATCTTGGGGTACTTCTGGAGTCTCCCCAGGGGAGTCAGTCCTCGTCTCGAATGCGGGCATGCACTTGCGCTTTCCTCCAGAGCGGTAGCAGCAGTGTCACGCAGTCCGCCGCGTGGATCAAAGGATCTATGGTTTTCCCTCGAGTCTTTCCCACGAGGCTTTCCCACGAGGCTTTCCCACAGGGCTGTCCCACGTGCACACGTGGTGGGAGTCGATCCTCGGCTTGAACGTCAAGGCAGTGCAGGGAAAACAGGTTCCTCTGGAATGGACTGACACATCTTGGGGACTCTTGGAATGGTGGCACCACCCTGGAGTTCCTCTCGCCTTTCCTGTGGAGAGCGCCTCCTCTTGAGATGCGACGGGAACGCCGGGAATTCTTTCCCTACGAAACAGGGAAAGGATCCCTCATCTCGAGCTAGGAGGGGGAAACGGGGCTCCCCTGGATGTGTGCGGGTCCCCACGTGCTTCCTCTCGAGTGGAGACGGGTATGTCGGGGAACTTCTTGAGTTGCAGCAAGGGTGTGAAGGACCCTTTGGAAGTTCCAGTGGTTAGACGTGATTAGCCTCGAGAAGCCTCAGCGGAAATGGGCCTCATCTCGCCTGGAGGGCAAAACCTCCTGGATTTTCTCGAGTTGCGGCAGGTGCTCTCGACTTACGACGGGGACCTCAGGGACCCGCTCTGGTGGCCTCAGGAAAGGCCAGTCCCCATGCGAGTTCCTCGGGGGCCTCTCGGGATTCCTCTCCCGTCGATGCCGGGGCCTAAGACCTTGTGTGGAGTCGGGGCCGGAACCTGAGGATTCCTCTCCAGTGCTGACATGGATCTTGGGGTACTCCTGGAGTCTCCCCAGGGGAGTCAGTCCTCGTCTCGAATGCGGGCATGCACTTGCGCTTTCCTCCAGAGCGGTAGCAGCAGTGTCACGCAGTCCGCCGCGTGGATCAAAGGATCTATGGTTTTCCCTCGAGTCTTTCCCACGAGGCTTTCCCACGAGGCTTTCCCACAGGGCTGTCCCACGTGCACACGTGGTGGGAGTCGATCCTCGGCTTGAACGTCAAGGCAGTGCAGGGAAAACAGGTTCCTCTGGAATGGACTGACACATCTGGGGGACTCTTGGAATGGTGGCACGACCCTGGAGTTCCTCTCGCCTTTCCTGTGGAGAGCGCCTCCTCTTGAGATGCGACGGGAACGCCGGGAATTCTTTCCCTACGAAACAGGGAAAGGATCCCTCATCTCGAGCTAGGAGGCGGAAACGGGGCTCCCCTGGATGTGTGCGGGACCCCACGTGCTTCCTCTCGAGTGGAGACGGGTATGTCGGGGAACTTCTTGAGTTGCAGCAAGGGTGTGAAGGACCCTTTGGAAGTTCCAGTGGTTAGACGTGATTAGCCTCGAGAAGCCTCAGCTGAAATGGGCCTCATCTCGCCTGAAGGGCAAAACCTCCTGGATTTTCTCGAGTTGCGGCAGGTGCTCTCGACTTACGACGGGGACCTCAGGGACCCGCTCTGGTGGCCTCAGGAAAGGCCAGTCCCCATGCGAGTTCCTCGGGGGCCTCTCGGGATTCCTCTCCCGTCGATGCCGGGGCCTAAGACCTTGTGTGGAGTCGGGGCCGGAACCTGAGGATTCCTCTCCAGTGCTGACATGGATCTTGGGGTACTTCTGGAGTCTCCCCAGGGGAGTCAGTCCTCGTCTCGAATGCGGGCATGCACTTGCGCTTTCCTCCAGAGCGGTAGCAGCAGTGTCACGCAGTCCGCCGCGTGGATCAAAGGATCTATGGTTTTCCCTCGAGTCTTTCCCACGAGGCTTTCCCACGAGGCTTTCCCACAGGGCTGTCCCACGTGCACACGTGGTGGGAGTCGATCCTCGGCTTGAACGTCAAGGCAGTGCAGGGAAAACAGGTTCCTCTGTAATGGACTGACACATCTGGGGGACTCTTGGAATGGTGGCACGACCCTGGAGTTCCTCTCGCCTTTCCTGTGGAGAGCGCCTCCTCTTGAGATGCGACGGGAACGCCGGGAATTCTTTCCCTATGAAACAGGGAAAGGATCCCTCATCTCGAGCTAGGAGGGGGAAACGGGGCTCCCCTGGATGTGTGCGGGACCCCACGTGCTTCCTCTCGAGTGGAGACGGGTATGTCGGGGAACTTCTTGAGCTGCAGCAAGGGTGTGAAGGACCCTTTGGAAGTTCCAGTGGTTAGACGTGATTAGCCTCGAGAAGCCTCAGCGGAAATGGGCCTCATCTCGCCTGGAGGGCAAAACCTCCTGGATTTTCTCGAGTTGCGGCAGGTGCTCTCGACTTACGACGGGGACCTCAGGGACCCGCTCTGGTGGCCTCAGGAAAGGCCAGTCCCCATGCGAGTTCCTCGGGGGCCTCTCGGGATTCCTCTCCCGTCGATTCCGGGGCCTAAGACCTTGTGTGGAGTCGGGGCCGGAACCTGAGGATTCCTCTCCAATGCTGACATGGATCTTGGGGTACTTCTGGAGTCTCCCCAGGGGAGTCAGTCCTCGTCTCGAATGCGGGCATGCACTTGCGCTTTCCTCCAGAGCGGTAGCAGCAGTGTCACGCAGTCCGCCGCGTGGATCAAAGGATCTATGGTTTTCCCTCGAGTCTTTCCCACGAGGCTTTCCCACAGGGCTGTCCCACGTGCACACGTGGTGGGAGTCGATCCTCGGCTTGAACGTCAAGGCAGTGCAGGGAAAACAGGTTCCTCTGGAATGGACTGACACATCTGGGGGACTCTTGGAATGGTGGCACCACCCTGGAGTTCCTCTCGCCTTTCCTGTGGAGAGCGCCTCCTCTTGAGATGCGACGGGAACGCCGGGAATTCTTTCCCTACGAAACAGGGAAAGGATCCCTCATCTCGAGCTAGGAGGCGGAAACGGGGCTCCCCTGGATGTGTGCGGGACCCCACGTGCTTCCTCTTGAGTGGAGACGGGTATGTCGGGGAACTTCTTGAGATGCAGCAAGGGTGTGAAGGACCCATTGGAAGTTCCAGTGTTTAGACGTGATTAGCCTCGAGAAGCCTCAGCGGAAATGGGCCTCATCTCGCCTGGAGGGCAAAACCTCCTGGATTTTCTCGAGTTGCGTCAGGAGCTCTCGACTTACGTCGGGGACCTCAGGGACCCGCTCTGGTGGCCTCAGGAAAGGCCAGTCCCCATGCGAATTCCTCGGGGGCCTCTCGGGATTCCTCTCCCGTCGATGCCGGGGTCTAAGACCTTGTGTGGAGTCGGGGCCGGAACCTGAGGATTCCTCTCCAGTGCTGACATGGATCTTGGGGTACTTCTGGAGTCTCCCCAGGGGAGTCAGTCCTCGTCTCGAATGCGGTCATGCACTTGCGCTTTCCTCCAGAGCGGTAGCAGCAGTGTCACGCAGTCCTCCGCGTGGATCAAAGGATCTATGGTTTTCCCTCGAGTCTTTCCCACGAGGCTTTCCCACGAGGCTTTCCCACAGGGCTGTCCCACGTGCACACGTGGTGGGAGTGGATCCTCGGCTTGAACGTCAAGGCAGTGCAGGGAAAACAGGTTCCTCTGGAATGGACTGACACATCTGGGGGACTCTTGGAATGGTGGCACGACCCTGGAGTTCCTCTCGCCTTTCCTGTGGAGAGCGCCTCCTCTTGAGATGCGACGGGAACGCCGGGAATTCTTTCCCTACGAAACAGGGAAAGGATCCCTCATCTCGAGCTAGGAGGCGGAAACGGGTCTCCCCTGGATGTGTGCGGGACCCCACGTGCTTCCTCTCGAGTGGAGACGGGTATGTCGGGGAACTTCTTGAGTTGCAGCAAGGGTGTGAAGCACCCTTTGGAAGTTCCAGTGGTTAGACGTGATTAGCCTCGTGAAGCCTCAGCGGAAATGGGCCTCATCTCGCCTGGAGGGCAAAACCTCCTGGATTTCCTCGAGTTGCGGCAGGTGCTCTCGATTTACGACGGGGACCTCAGGAACCCGCTCTGGTGGCCTCAGGAAAGGCCAGTCCCCATGCGAGTTCCTCGGGGGCCTCTCGGGATTCCTCTCCCGTCGATGCCGGGGCCTAAGACCTTGTGTGGAGTCGGGGCCGGAACCTGAGGATTCCTCTCCAGTGCTGACATGGATCTTGGGGTACTTCTGGAGTCTCCCCAGGGGAGTCAGTCCTCGTCTCGAATGCGGGCATGCACTTGCGCTTTCCTCCAGAGCGGTAGCAGCAGTGTCACGCAGTCCGCCGCGTGGATCAAAGGATCTATGGTTTTCCCTCGAGTCTTTCCCACGAGGCTTTCCCACGAGGCTTTCCCACAGGGCTGTCCCACGTGCACACGTGGTGGGAGTCGATCCTCGGCTTGAACGTCAAGGAAGTGCAGGGAAAACAGGTTCCTCTGGAATGGACTGACACATCTGGGGGACTCTTGGAATGGTGGCACGACCCTGGAGTTCCTCTCGCCTTTCCTGTGGAGAGCGCCTCCTCTTGAGATGCGACGGGAACGCCGGGAATTCTTTCCCTACGAAACAGGGAAAGGATCCCTCATCTCGAGCTAGGAGGCGGAAACGGGGCTCCCCTGGATGTGTGAGGGACCCCACGTGCTTCCTCTCGAGTGGAGACGGGTATGTCGGGGAACTTCTTGAGTTGCAGCAAGGGTGTGAAGGACCCTTTGGAAGTTCCAGTGGTTAGAAGTGATTAGCCTCGAGAAGCCTCAGCGGACATGGGCCTCATCTCGCCTGGAGGGCAAAACCTCCTGGATTTTCTCGAGTTGCGGCAGGTGCTCTCGACTTACGACGGGGACCTCAGGGACCCGCTCTGGTGGCCTCAGGAAAGGCCAGTCCCCATGCGAGTTCCTCGGGGGCCTCTCGGGATTCCTCTCCCGTCGATGCCGGGGCCTAAGACCTTGTGTGGAGTCGGGGCCGGAACCTGAGGATTCCTCTCCAGTGCTGACATGGATCTTGGGGTACTTCTGGAGTCTCCCCAGGGGAGTCAGTCCTCGTCTCGAATGCGGGCATGCACTTGCGCTTTCCTCCAGAGCGGTAGCAGCAGTGTCACGCAGTCCGCCGCGTGGATCAAAGGATCTATGGTTTTCCCTCGAGTCTTTCCCACGAGGCTTTCCCACGAGGCTTTCCCACAGGGCTGTCCCACGTGCACACGTGGTGGGAGTGGATCCTCGGCTTGAACGTCAAGGCAGTGCAGGTAAAACAGGTTCCTCGGGAATGGACTGACACATCTGGGGGACTCTTGGAATGGTGGCACGACCCTGGAGTTCCTCTCGACTTTCCTGTGGAGAGCGCCTCCTCTTGAGATGCGACGGGAACGCCGGGAATTCTTTCCCTACGAAACAGGGAAAGGATCCCTCATCTCGAGCTAGGAGGCGGAAACGGGGCTCCCCTGGATGTGTGCGGGACCCCACGTGCTTCCTCTCGAGTGGAGACGGGTAAGTCGGGGAACTTCTTGAGTTGCAGCAAGGGTGTGAAGGACCCTTTGGAAGTTCCAGTGTTTAGACGTGATTAGCCTCGAGAAGCCTCAGCGGAAATGGGCCTCATCTCGCCTGGAGGGCAAAACCTCCTGGATTTTCTCGAGTTGTGACAGGTGCTCTCGACTTACGACGGGGACCTCAGGGACCCGCTCTGGTGGCCTCAGGAAAGGCCAGTCCCCATGCGAGTTCCTCGGGGGCCTCTCGGGATTCCTCTCCCGTCGATGCCGGGGCCTTAGACCTTGTGTGGAGTCGGGGCCGGAACCTGAGGATTCCTCTCCAGTGCTGACATGGATCTTGGGGTAATTCTGGAGTCTCCCCAGGGGAGTCAGTCCTCGTCTCGAATGCGGGCATGCACTTGCGCTTTCCTCCAGAACGGTAGCAGCAGTGTCACGCAGTCCGCCGCGTGGATCAAAGGATCTATGGTTTTCCCTCGAGTCTTTCCCAAGAGGCTTTCCCACGAGGCTTTCCCACAGGGCTGTCCCACGTGCACACGTTGTGGGAGTCGATCCTCGGCTTGAACGTCAAGGCAGTGCAGGGAAAACAGGTTCCTCTGGAATGGACTGACACATCTGGGGGACTCTTGGAATGGTGGCACGACCCTGGAGTTCCTCTCGCCTTTCCTGTGGAGAGCGCCTCCTCTTGAGATGCGACGGGAACGCCGGGAATTCTTTCCCTACGAAACAGGGAAAGGATCCCTCATCTCGAGCTAGGAGGCTGAAACGGGGCTCCCCTGGATGTGTGCGGAACCCCACGTGCTTCCTCTCGAGTGGAGACGGGTATGTCGGGCAACTTCTTGAGTTGCAGCAAGGGTGTGAAGGACCCTTTGGAAGTTCCAGTGGTTAGACGTGATAAGCCTCGAGAAGCCTCAGCGGAAATGGGCCTCATCTCGCCTGGAGGGCAAAACCTCCTGGATTTTCTCGAGTTGCGGCAGGTGCTCTCGACTTACGACGGGGACCTCAGGGACCCGCTCTGGTGGCCTCAGTAAAGGCCAGTCCCATGCGAGTTCCTCGGGGGCGTCTCGGGATTCCTCGCCCATCGATGCCGGGGCCTAAGACCTTGTGTGGAGTCGGGGCCGGAACCTGAGGATTCCTCTCCAGTGCTGACATGGATCTTGGGGTACTTCTGGAGTCTCCCCAGGGGAGTCAGTCCTCGTCTCGAATGCGGGCATGCACTTGCGCTTTCCTCCAGAGCGGTAGCAGCAGTGTCACGCAGTCCGCCGCGTGGATCAAAGGATCTATGGTTTTCCCTCGAGTCTTTCCCACGAGGCTTTCCCACAGGGCTGTCCCACGTGCACACGTGGTGGGAGTCGATCCTCGGCTTGAACGTCAATGCAGTGCAGGGAAAACAGGTTCCTCTGGAATGGACTGACACATCTGGGGGACTCTTGGAATGGTGGCACGACCCTGGAGTTCCTCTCGCCTTTCCTGTGGAGAGCGCCTCCTCTTGAGATGCGACGGGAACGCCGGGAATTCTTTCCCTACGAAACAGGGAAAGGATCACTCATCTCGAGCTAGGAGGCGGAAACGGGGCTCCCTTGGATGTGTGCGGGACCCCACGTGCTTCCTCTCGAGTGGAGACGGGTATGTCGGGGAATTTCTTGAGTTGCAGCAAGGGTGTGAAACACCCTTTGGAAGTTCCAGTGGTTAGACGTGATTAGCCTCGAGAAGCCTCAGCGGAAATGGGCCTCATCTCGCCTGGAGGGCAAAACCTCCTGGATTTTCTCGAGTTGGGGCAGGTGCTCTCGACTTACGACGGGGACCTCAGGGACCCGCTCTGGTGGCCTCAGGAAAGGCCAGTCCCCATGCGAGTTCCTCGGGGGCCTCTCGGGATTCCTCTCCCGTCGATGCCGGGGCCTAAGACCTTGTGTGGAGTCGGGGCCGGAACCTGAGGATTCCTCTGCAGTGCTGACATGGATGTTGGGGTACTTCTGGAGTCTCCCCAGGGGAGTCAGTCCTCGTCTCGAATGCGGGCATGCACTTGCGCTTTCCTCCAGAGCGGTAGCAGCAGTGTCACGCAGTCCGCCGCGTGGATCAAAGGATCTATGGTTTTCCCTCGAGTCTTTCCCACGAGGCTTTCCCACGAGGCTTTCCCACAGGGCTGTCCCACTTGCACACGTGGTGGGAGTCGATCCTCGGCTTGAACGTCAAGGCAGTGCAGGGAAAACAGGTTCCTCTGGAATGGACTGACACATCTGGGGGACTCTTGGAATGGTGGCACGACCCTGGAGTTCCTCTCGCCTTTCCTGTGGAGAGCGCCTCCTCTTGAGATGCGACGGGAACGCCGGGAATTCTTTCCCTACGAAACAGGGAAAGGATCCCTCATCTCGAGCTAGGAGGCGGAAACGGGGCTCCCCTGGATGTGTGCGGGACCCCACGTGCTTCCTCTCGAGTGGAGACGGGTATGTCGGGGAACTTCTTGAGTTGCAGCAAGGGTGTGAAGGACCCTTTGGAAGTTCCAGTGGTTAGACGTGATTAGCCTCGAGAAGCCTCAGCGGAAATGGGCCTCATCTCGCCTGGAGGGCAAAAGTCCTGGATTTTCTCGAGTTGCGGCAGGTGCTCTCGACTTACGACGGGGACCTCAGGGACCCGCTCTGGTGGCCTCAGGAAAGGCCAGTCCCCATGCGAGTTCCTCGGGGGCCTCTCGGGATTCCTCTCCCGTCGATGCCGGGGCCTAAGACCTTGTGTGGAGTCGGGGCCGGAACCTGAGGATTCCTCTCCCGTGCTGACATGGATCTTGGGGTACTTCTGGAGTCTCCCCAGGGGAGTCAGTCCTCGTCTCGAATGCGGGCATGCACTTGCGCTTTCCTCCAGAGCGGTAGCAGCAGTGTCACGCAGTCCGCCGCGTGGATCAAAGGATCTATGGTTTTCCCTCGAGTCTTTCCCACGAGGCTTTCCCACGAGGCTTTCCCACAGGGCTGTCCCACGTGCACACGTGGTGGGAGTCGATCCTCGGCTTGAACGTCAAGGCAGTGCAGGGAAAACAGGTTCCTCTGGAATGGACTGACACATCTGGGGGACTCTTGGAATGGTGGCACGACCCTGGAGTTCCTCTCGCCTTTCCTGTTTAGAGCGCCTCCTCTGGAGATGCGACGGGAACGCCGGGAATTCTTTCCCTACGAAACAGGGAAAGGATCCCTCATCTCGAGCTAGGAGGCGGAAACGTGGCTCCCCTGGATGTGTGAGGGACCCCACGTGCTTCCTCTCGAGTGGAGACGGGTATGTCGGGGAACTTCTTGAGTTGCAGCAAGGGTGTGAAGCACCCTTTGGAAGTTCCAGTGGTTAGACGTGATTAGCCTCGAGAAGCCTCAGCGGAAATGGGCCTCATCTCGCCTGGAGGGCAAAACCTCCTGGATTTTCTCGAGTTGCGGCAGGTGCTCTCGACTTACGACGGGGACCTCAGGGACCCGCTCTGGTGGCCTCAGGAAAGGCCAGTCCCCATGCGAGTTCCTCGGGGGCCTCTCGGGATTCCTCTCCCGTCGATGCCGGGGCCTAAGACCTTGTGTGGAGTCGGGGCCGGAACCTGAGGATTCCTCTCCAGTGCTGACATGGATCTTGGGGTACTTCTGGAGTCTCCCCAGGGGAGTCAGTCCTCGTCTCGAATGCGGGCATGCACTTGTGCTTTCCTCCAGAGCGGTAGCAGCAGTGTCACGCAGTCCGCCGCGTGGATCAAAGGATCTATGGTTTTCCCTCGAGTCTTTCCCACGAGGCTTTCCCACGAGGCTTTCCCACAGGGCTGTCCCACGTGCACACGTGGTGGGAGTCGATCCTCGGCTTGAACGTCAAGGCAGTGCAGGGAAAACAGGTTCCTCTGGAATGGACTGACACATCTGGTGGACTCTTGGAATGGTGGCACGACCCTGGAGTTCCTCTCGCCTTTCCTGTGGAGAGCGCCTCCACTTGAGATGCGACGGGAACGCCGGGAATTCTTTTCCTACGAAACAGGGAAAGGATCCCTCATCTCGAGCTAGGAGGCGGAAACGGGGCTCCCCTGGATGTGTGCGGGACCCCACGTGCTTCCTCTCGAGTGGAGACGGGTATGTCGGGGAACTTCTTGAGTTGCAGCAAGGGTGTGAAGGACCCTTTGGAAGTTCCAGTGGTTAGACGTGATTAGCCTCGAGAAGCCTCAGCGGAAATGGGCCTCATCTCGCCTGGAGGGCAAAAGTCCTGGATTTTCTCGAGTTGCGGCAGGTGCTCTCGACTTACGACTGGGACCTCAGGGACCCGCTCTGGTGGCCTCAGGAAAGGCCAGTCCCCATGCGAGTTCCTCGGTGGCGTCTCGGGATTCCTCTCCCGTCGATGCCGGGGCCTAAGACCTTGTGTGGAGTCGGGGCCGGAACCTGAGGATTCCTCTCCAGTGCTGACATGGATCTTGGGGTACTTCTGGAGTCTCCCCAGGGGAGTCAGTCCTCGTCTCGAATGCGGGCATGCACTTGCGCTTTCCTCCAGAGCGGTAGCAGCAGTGTCACGCAGTCCGCCGCGTGGATCAAAGGAACTATGGTTTTCCCTCGAGTCTTTCCCACGAGGCTTTCCCACGAGGCTTTCCCACAGGGCTGTCCCACGTGCACACGTGGTGGGAGTCGATCCTCGGCTTGAACGTCAAGGCAGTGCAGGGAAAACAGGTTCCTCTGGAATGGACTGACACATCTGGGGGACTCTTGGAATTGTGGCACGACCCTGGAGTTCCTCTCGCCTTTCCTGTTTAGAGCGCCTCCTCTGGAGATGCGACGGGAACGCCGGGAATTCTTTCCCTACGAAACAGGGAAAGGATCCCTCATCTCGAGCTAGGAGGCGGAAACGTGGCTCCCCTGGATGTGTGAGGGACCCCACGTGCTTCCTCTCGAGTGGAGACGGGTATGTCGGGGAACTTCTTGAGTTGCAGCAAGGGTGTGAAGCACCCTTTGGAAGTTCCAGTGGTTAGACGTGATTAGCCTCGAGAAGCCTCAGCGGAAATGGGCCTCATCTCGCCTGGAGGGCAAAACCTCCTGGATTTTCTCGAGTTGCGGCAGGTGCTCTCGACTTACGACGGGGACCTCAGGGACCCGCTCTGGTGGCCTCAGGAAAGGCCAGTCCCCATGCGAGTTCCTCGGGGGCCTCTCGGCATTCCTCTCCCGTCGATGCCGGGGCCTAAGACCTTGTGTGGAGTCGGGGCCGGAACCTGAGGATTCCTCTCCAGTGCTGACATGGATCTTGGGGTACTTCTGGAGTCTCCCCAGGGGAGTCAGTCCTCGTCTCGAATGCGGGCATGCACTTGCGCTTTCCTCCAGAGCGGTAGCAGCAGTGTCACGCAGTCCGCCGCGTGGATCAAAGGATCTATGGTTTTCCCTCGAGTCTTTCCCACGAGGCTTTCCCACGAGGCTTTCCCACAGGGCTGTCCCACGTGCACACGTGGTGGGAGTCGATCCTCGGCTTGAACGTCAAGGCAGTGCAGGGAAAACAGGTTCCTCTGGAATGGACTGACACATCTGGGGGACTCTTGGAATGGTGGCACGATCCTGGAGTTCCTCTCGCCTTTCCTGTGGAGAGCGCCTCCTCTTGAGATGCGACGGGAACGCCGGGAATTCTTTCCCTACGAAACAGGGAAAGGATCCCTCATCTCGAGCTAGGAGGCGGAAACGGGGCTCCCTTGGATGTGTGCGGGACCCCACGTGCTTCCTCTCGAGTGGAGACGGGTATGTCGGGGAACTTCTTGAGTTGCAGCAAGGGTGTGAAGGACCCTTTGGAAGTTCCAGTGGTTAGACGTGATTAGCCTCGAGAAGCCTCAGCGGAAATGGGCCTCATCTCGCCTGGAGGGCAAAACCTCCTGGATTTTCTCGAGTTGCGGCAGGTGCTCTCGACTTACGACGGGGACCTCAGGGACCCGCTCTGGTGGCCTCAGGAAAGGCCAGTCCCCATGCGAGTTCCTCGGGGGCCTCTCGGGATTCCTCTCCCGTCGATGCCGGGGCCTAAGACCTTGTGTGGAGTCGGGGCCGGAACCTGCGGATTCCTCTGCAGTGCTTACATGGATCTTGGGGTACTTCTGGAGTCTCCCCAGGGGAGTCAGTCCTCGTCTCGAATGCGGGCATGCACTTGCGCTTTCCTCCAGAGCGGTAGCAGCAGTGTCACGCAGTCCGCCGCGTGGATCAAAGGATCTATGGTTTTCCCTCGAGTTTTTCCCACGAGGCTTTCCCACGAGGCTTTCCCACAGGGCTGTCCCACGTGCACACATGGTGGGAGTCGATCCTCGGCTTGAACGTCAAGGCAGTGCAGGGAAAACCGGTTCCTCTGGAATGGACTGACACATCTGGGGGACTCTTGGAATTGTGGCACGACCCTGGAGTTCCTCTTGCCTTTCCTGTGGAGAGCGCCTCCTCTTGAGATGCGACGGGAACGCCGGGAATTCTTTCCCTACGAAACAGGGAAAGGATCCCTCATCTCGAGCTAGGAGGCGGAAACGGGTCTCCCCTGGATGTGTGCGGGACCCCATGTGCTTCCTCTCGAGTGGAGACGGGTATGTCGGGGAACTTCTTGAGATGCAGCAAGGGTGTGAAGGACCCTTTGGAAGTTCCAGTGGTTAGACGTGATTAGCCTCGAGAAGCCTCAGCGGAAATGGGCCTCATCTCGCCTGGAGGGCAAAACCTCCTGGATTTTCTCGAGTTGCGGCAGGTGCTCTCGACTTACGACGGGGACCTCAGGGACCCGCTCTGGTGGCCTCAGGAAAGGCCAGTCCCCAGGCGAGTTCCTCGGGGGCCTCTCGGGATTCCTCTCCCGTCCATGCCGGGGCCTAAGACCTTGTGTGGAGTCGGGGCCGGAACCTGAGGATTCCTCTCCAGTGCTGACATGGATCTTGGGGTACTTCTGGAGTCTCCCCAGGGGAGTCAGTCCTCGTCTCGAATGCGGGCATGCACTTGCGTTTTCCTCCAGAGCGGTAGCAGCAGTGTCACGCAGTCCGCCGCGTGGATCAAAGGATCTATGGTTTTCCCTCGAGTCTTTCCCACGAGGCTTTCCCACGAGGCTTTCCCACAGGGCTGTCCCACGTGCACACGTGGTGGGAGTCGATCCTCGGCTTGAACGTCAAGGCAGTGCAGGGAAAACAGGTTCCTCTGGAATGGACTGACACATCTGGGGGTCTCTTGGAATGGTGCCACGACCCTGGAGTTCCTCTCGCCTTTCCTGTGGAGAGCGCCTCCTCTTGAGATGCGACGGGAACGCCGGGAATTCTTTCCCTACGAAACAGGGAAAGGATCACTCATCTCGAGCTTGGAGGCGGAAACGGGGCTCCCCTGGATGTGTGCGGGACCCCACGTGCTTCCTCTCGAGTGGATACGGGTATGTCGCGGAAATGCTTGAGTTGCAGCAAGGGTGTGAAGGACCCTTTGGAAGTTCCAGTGGTTAGACGTGATTAGCCTCGAGTTGCCTCAGCGGAAATGGGCCTCATCTCGCCTGGAGGGCAAAACCTCCTGGATTTTCTCGAGTTGCGGCAGGTGCTCTCGACTTACGATGGGGACCTCAGGGACCCGCTCTGGTGGCCTCAGGAAAGGCCAGTCCCCATGCGAGTTCCTCGGGGGCCTCTCGGCATTCCTCTCCCGTCGATGCCGGGGCCTAAGACCTTGTGTGGGTCGGGGTAGGAACCTGAGGATTCCTCTCCAGTGCTGACATGGATCTTGGGGTACTTCTGGAGTCTCCCCAGGGGAGTCAGTCCTCGTCTCGAATGCGGGCATGCACTTGCGCTTTCCTCCAGAGCGGTAGCAGCAGTGTCACGCAGTCCGCCGCGTGGATCAAAGGATCTATGGTTTTCCCTCGAGTCTTTCCCACGAGGCTTTCCCACGAGGCTTTCCCACAGGGCTGTCCCACGTGCACACGTGGTGGGAGTCGATCCTCGGCTTGAACGTCAAGGCAGTGCAGGGAAAAAAGGTTCCTCTGGAATGAACTGACACATCTGGGGGACTCTGGGAATGGTGGCACGACCCTGGAGTTCCTCTCGCCTTTCCTGTGGAGAGCGCCTCCTCTTGAGATGCGACGGGAACGCCGGGAATTCTTTCCCTACGAAACAGGGAAAGGATCCCTCATCTCGAGCTAGGAGGCGGAAACGGGGCTCCCCTGGATGTGTGCGGGACCCCACGTGCTTCCTCTCGAGTGGAGACGGGTATGTCGGGGAACTTCTTGAGTTGCAGCAAGGGTGTGAAGGACCCTTTGGAAGTTCCAGTGGTTAGACGTGATTAGCCTCGAGAAGCCTCATCGGAAATGGGCCTTATCTCGCCTGGAGGGCAAAACCTCCTGGATTTTCTCGAGTTGCGGCAGGTGCTCTCGACTTACGACGGGGACCTCAGGGACCCGCTCTGGTGGCCTCAGGAAAGGCCAGTCCCCATGCGAGTTCCTCGGGGGCCTCTCGGGATTCCTCTCCCGTCGATGCCGGGGCCTAAGACCTTGTGTGGAGTCGGGGCCGGAACCTGAGGATTCCTCTCCAGTGCTGACATGGATCTTGGGGTACTTCTGGAGTCTCCCCAGGGGAGTCAGTCCTCGTCTCGAATGCGGGCATGCACTTGCGCTTTCCTCCAGAGCGGTAGCAGCAGTGTCACGCAGTCCGCCGCGTGGATCAAAGGATCTATGGTTTTCCCTCGAGTCTTTCCCACGAGGCTTTCCCACGAGGCTTTCCCACAGGGCTGTCCCACGTGCACACGTGGTGGGAGTCGATCCTCGGCTTGAACGTCAAGGCAGTGCAGGGAAAACAGGTTCCTCTGGAATGGACTGACACATCTGGGGAACTCTTGGAATGGTGGCACGACCCTGGAGTTCCTCTCGCCTTTCCTGTGGAGAGCGCCTCCACTTGAGATGCGACGGGAACGCCGGGAATTCTTTCCCTACGAAACAGGGAAAGGATCCCTCATCTCGAGCTAGGAGGCGGAAACGGGGCTCCCCTGGATGTGTGCGGGACCCCACGTGCTTCCTCTCGAGTGGAGACGGGTATGTCGGGGAACTTCTTGAGTTGCAGCAAGGGTGTGAAGGACCCTTTGGAAGTTCCAGTGGTTAGACGTGATTAGCCTCGAGAAGCCTCAGCGGAAATGGGCCTCATCTCGCCTGGAGGGCAAAAGTCCTGGATATTCTCGAGTTGCGGCAGGTGCTCTCGACTTACGACGGGGACCTCAGGGACCCGCTCTGGTGGCCTCAGGAAAGGCCAGTCCCCATGCGAGTTCCTCGGGGGCCTCTCGGCATTCCTCTCCCGTCGATGCCGGGGCCTAAGACCTTGTGTGGAGTCGGGGCCGGAACCTGAGGATTCCTCTCCAGTGCTGACATGGATCTTGGGGTACTTCTGGAGTCTCCCCAGGGGAGTCAGTCCTCGTCTCGAATGCGGGCATGCACTTGCGCTTTCCTCCAGAGCGGTAGCAGCAGTGTCACGCAGTCCGCCGCGTGGATCAAAGGATCTATGGTTTTCCCTCGAGTCTTTCCCACGAGGCTTTCCCACGAGGCTTTCCCACAGGGCTGTCCCACGTGCACACGTGGTGGGAGTCGATCCTCGGCTTGAACGTCAAGGCAGTGCAGGGAAAACAGGTTCCTCTGGAATGGACTGACACATCTGGGGGACTCTTGGAATTGTGGCACGACCCTGGAGTTCCTCTCGCCTTTCCTGTGGAGAGCGCCTCCTCTGGAGATGCGACGGGAACGCCGGGAATTCTTTCCCTACGAAACAGGGAAAGGATCCCTCATCTCGAGCTAGGAGGCGGAAACGGGGCTCCCCTGGATGTGTGCGGGACCCCACGTGCTTCCTCTCGAGTGGAGACGGGTATGTCGGGGAACATCTTGAGTTGCAGCAAGGGTGTGAAGCACCGTTTGGAAGTTCCAGTGGTTAGACGTGATTAGCCTCGAGAAGCCTCAGCGGAAATGGGCCTCATCTCGCCTGGAGGGCAAAACCTCCTGGATTTTCTCGAGTTGCGGCAGGTGCTCTCGACTTACGACGGGGACCTCAGGGACCCGCTCTGGTGGCCTCAGGAAAGGCCAGTCCCCATGCGAGTTCCTCGGGGGCCTCTCGGGATTCCTCTCCCGTCGATGCCGGGGCCTAAGACCTTGTGTGGAGACGGGGCCGGAACCTGAGGATTCCTCTGCAGTGCTGACATGGATCTTGGGGTACTTCTGGAGTCTCCCCAGGGGAGTCAGTCCTCGTCTCGAATGCGGGCATGCACTTGCGCTTTCCTCCAGAGCGGTAGCAGCAGTGTCACGCAGTCCGCCGCGTGGATCAAAGGATCTATGGTTTTCCCTCGAGTCTTTCCCACGAGGCTTTCCCACGAGGCTTTCCCACAGGGCTGTCCCACGTGCACACATGGTGGGAGTCGATCCTCGGCTTGAACGTCAAGGCAGTGCAGGGAAAACAGGTTCCTCTGGAATGGACTGACACATCTGGGGGACTCTTGGAATGGTGGCACGATCCTGGAGTTCCTCTCGCCTTTCCTGTGGAGAGCGCCTCCTCTTGAGATGCGACGGGAACGCCGGGAATTCTTTCCCTACGAAACAGGGAAAGGATCCCTCATCTCGAGCTAGGAGGCGGAAACGGGGCTCCCCTGGATGTGTGCGGGACCCCACGTGCTTCCTCTCGAGTGGAGACGGGTATGTCGGGGAACTTCTTGAGTTGCAGCAAGGGTGTGAAGGACCCTTTGGAAGTTCCAGTGGTTAGACGTGATTAGCCTCGAGAAGCCTCATCGGAAATGGGCCTTATCTCGCCTGGAGGGCAAAACCTCCTGGATTTTCTCGAGTTGCGGCTGGTGCTCTCGACTTACGACGGGGACCTCAGGGACCCGCTCTGGTGGCCTCAGGAAAGGCCAGTCCCCATGCGAGTTCCTCGGGGGCCTCTCGGCATTCCTCTCCCGTCGATGCCGGGGCCTAAGACCTTGTGTGGAGTCGGGGCCGGAACCTGAGGATTCCTCTCCAGTGCTGACATGGATCTTGGGGTACTTCTGGAGTCTCCCCAGGGGAGTCAGTCCTCGTCTCGAATGCGGGCATGCACTTGCGCTTTCCTCCAGAGCGGTAGCAGCAGTGTCACGCAGTCCGCCGCGTGGATCAAAGGATCTATGGTTTTCCCTCGAGTCTTTCCCACGAGGCTTTCCCACGAGGCTTTCCCACAGGGCTGTCCCACGTGCACACGTGGTGGGAGTCGATCCTCGGCTTGAACGTCAAGGCAGTGCAGGGAAAACAGGTTCCTCTGGAATGGACTGACACATCTGGGGGACTCTTGGAATGGTGGCACGACCCTGGAGTTCCTCTCGCCTTTCCTGTGGAGAGCGCCTCCACTTGAGATGCGACGGGAACGCCGGGAATTCTTTCCCTACGAAACAGGGAAAGGATCCCTCATCTGGAGCTAGGAGGCGGAAACGGGGCTCCCCTGGATGTGTGCGGGACCCCACGTGCTTCCTCTCGAGTGGAGACGGGTATGTCGGGGAACTTCTTGAGTTGCAGCAAGGGTGTGAAGGACCCTTTGGAAGTTCCAGTGGTTAGACGTGATTAGCCTCGAGAAGCCTCAGCGGAAATGGGCCTCATCTCGCCTGGAGGGCAAAAGTCCTGGATTTTCTCGAGTTGCGGCAGGTGCTCTCGACTTACGACGGGGACCTCAGGGACCCGCGCTGGTGGCCTCAGGAAAGGCCAGTCCCCATGCGAGTTCCTCGGTGGCGTCTCGGGATTCCTCTCCCGTCGATGCCGGGGCCTAAGACCTTGTGTGGAGTCGGGGCCGGAACCTGAGGATTCCTCTCCAGTGCTGACATGGATCTTGGGGTACTTCTGGAGTCTCCCCAGGGGAGTCAGTCCTCGTCTCGAATGCGGGCATGCACTTGCGCTTTCCTCCAGAGCGGTAGCAGCAGTGTCACGCAGTCCGCCGCGTGGATCAAAGGATCTATGGTTTTCCCTCGAGTCTTTCCCACGAGGCTTTCCCACGAGGCTTTCCCACAGGGCTGTCCCACGTGCACACGTGGTGGGAGTCGATCCTCGGCTTGAACGTCAAGGCAGTGCAGGGAAAACAGGTTCCTCTGGAATGGACTGACACATCTGGGGGACTCTTGGAATGGTGGCACGACCCTGGAGTTCCTCTCGCCTTTCCTGTTTAGAGCGCCTCCTCTGGAGATGCGACGGGAACGCCGGGAATTCTTTCCCTACGAAACAGGGAAAGGATCCCTCATCTCGAGCTAGGAGGCGGAAACGTGGCTCCCCTGGATGTGTGAGGGACCCCACGTGCTTCCTCTCGAGTGGAGACGGGTATGTCGGGGAACTTCTTGAGTTGCAGCAAGGGTGTGAAGCACCGTTTGGAAGTTCCAGTGGTTAGACGTGATTAGCCTCGAGAAGCCTCAGCGGAAATGGGCCTTATCTCGCCTGGAGGGCAAAACCTCCTGGATTTTCTCGAGTTGCGGCAGGTGCTCTCGACTTACGACGGGGACCTCAGGGACCCGCTCTGGTGGCCTCAGGAAAGGCCAGTCCCCATGCGAGTTCCTCGGGGGCCTCTCGGGATTCCTCTCCCGTCGATGCCGGGGCCTAAGACCTTGTGTGGAGTCGGGGCCGGAACCTGAGGATTCCTCTCCAGTGCTGACATGGATCTTGGGGTACTTCTGGAGTCTCCCCAGGGGAGTCAGTCCTCGTCTCGAATGCGGGCATGCACTTGCGCTTTCCTCCAGAGCGGTAGCAGCAGTGTCACGCAGTCCGCCGCGTGGATCAAAGGATCTATGGTTTTCCCTCGAGTCTTTCCCACGAGGCTTTCCCACGAGGCTTTCCCACAGGGCTGTCCCACGTGCACACGTGGTGGGAGTCGATCCTCGGCTTGAACGTCAAGGCAGTGCAGGGAAAACAGGTTCCTCTGGAATGGACTGACACATCTGGGGGACTCTTGGAATGGTGGCACGACCCTGGAGTTCCTCTCGCCTTTCCTGTGGAGAGCGCCTCCACTTGAGATGCGACGGGAATGCCGGGAATTCTTTCCCTACGAAACAGGGAAAGGATCCCTCATCTCGAGCTAGGAGGCGGAAACGGGGCTCCCCTGGATGTGTGCGGGACCCCACGTGCTTCCTCTCGAGTGGAGACGGGTATGTCGGGGAACTTCTTGAGTTGCAGCAAGGGTGTGAAGGACCCTTTGGAAGTTCCAGTGGTTAGACGTGATTAGCCTCGAGAAGCCTCAGCGGAAATGGGCCTCATCTCGCCTGGAGGGCAAAAGTCCTGGATTTTCTCGAGTTGCGGCAGGTGCTCTCGACTTACGACGGGGACCTCAGGGACCCGCTCTGGTGGCCTCAGGAAAGGCCAGTCCCCATGCGAGTTCCTCGGTGGCGTCTCGGGATTCCTCTCCCGTCGATGCCGGGGCCTAATACCTTGTGTGGAGTCGGGGCCGGAACCTGAGGATTCCTCTCCAGTGCTGACATGGATCTTGGGGTACTTCTGGAGTCTCCCCAGGGGAGTCAGTCCTCGTCTCGAATGCGGGCATGCACTTGCGCTTTCCTCCAGAGCGGTAGCAGCAGTGTCACGCAGTCCGCCGCGTGGATCAAAGGATCTATGGTTTTCCCTCGAGTCTTTCCCACGAGGCTTTCCCACGAGGCTTTCCCACAGGGCTGTCCCACGTGCACACGTGGTGGGAGTCGATCCTCGGCTTGAACGTCAAGGCAGTGCAGGGAAAACAGGTTCCTCTGGAATGGACTGACACATCTGGGGGACTCTTGGAATTGTGGCACGACCCTGGAGTTCCTCTCGCCTTTCCTGTGGAGAGCGCCTCCTCTGGAGATGCGACGGGAACGCCGGGAATTCTTTCCCTACGAAACAGGGAAAGGATCCCTCATCTCGAGCTAGGAGGCGGAAACGGGGCTCCCCTGGATGTGTGCGGGACCCCACGTGCTTCCGCTCGAGTGGAGACGGGTATGTCGGGGAACTTCTTGAGTTGCAGCAAGGGTGTGAAGCACCGTTTGGAAGTTCCAGTGGTTAGACGTGATTAGCCTCGAGAAGCCTCAGCGGAAATGGGCCTCATCTCGCCTGGAGGGCAAAACCTCCTGGATTTTCTCGAGTTGCGGCAGGTGCTCTCGACTTACGACGGGGACCTCAGGGACCCGCTCTGGTGGCCTCAGGAAAGGCCAGTCCCCATGCGAGTTCCTCGGGGGCCTCTCGGGATTCCTCTCCCGTCGATGCCGGGGCCTAAGACCTTGTGTGGAGACGGGGCCGGAACCTGAGGATTCCTCTCCAGTGCTGACATGGATCTTGGGGTACTTCTGGAGTCTCCCCAGGGGAGTCAGTCCTCGTCTCGAATGCGGGCATGCACTTGCGCTTTCCTCCAGAGCGGTAGCAGCAGTGTCACGCAGTCCGCCGCGTGGATCAAAGGATCTATGGTTTTCCCTCGAGTCTTTCCCACGAGGCTTTCCCACGAGGCTTTCCCACAGGGCTGTCCCACGTGCACACGTGGTGGGAGTCGATCCTCGGCTTGAACGTCAAGGCAGTGCAGGGAAAACAGGTTCCTCTGGAATGGACTGACACATCTGGGGGACTCTTGGAATGGTGGCACGATCCTGGAGTTCCTCTCGCCTTTCCTGTGGAGAGCGCCTCCTCTTGAGATGCGACGGGAACGCCGGGAATTCTTTCCCTACGAAACAGGGAAAGGATCCCTCATCTCGAGCTAGGAGGCGGAAACGGGGCTCCCTTGGATGTGTGCGGGACCCCACGTGCTTCCTCTCGAGTGGAGACGGGTATGTCGGGGAACTTCTTGAGTTGCAGCAAGGGTGTGAAGGACCCTTTGGAAGTTCCA
The DNA here is from genome assembly GCF_042477335.2 of Ovis canadensis. NCBI lineage: Eukaryota > Metazoa > Chordata > Mammalia > Artiodactyla > Bovidae > Ovis > Ovis canadensis. The sequence continues at coordinate 1,687,979 of NC_091265.1, read as the reverse complement.
GTGGTTAGACGTGATTAGCCTCGAGAAGCCTCAGCGGAAATGGGCCTCATCTCGCCTGGAGGGCAAAACCTCCTGGATTTTCTCGAGTTGCGGCAGGTGCTCTCGACTTACGACGGGGACCTCAGGGACCCGCTCTGGTGGCCTCAGGAAAGGCCAGTCCCCATGCGAGTTCCTCGGGGGCCTCTCGGGATTCCTCTCCCGTCGATGCCGGGGCCTAAGACCTTGTGTGGAGTCGGGGCCGGAACCTGAGGATTCCTCTGCAGTGCTGACATGGATCTTGGGGTACTTCTGGAGTCTCCCCAGGGGAGTCAGTCCTCGTCTCGAATGCGGGCATGCACTTGCGCTTTCCTCCAGAGCGGTAGCAGCAGTGTCACGCAGTCCGCCGCGTGGATCAAAGGATCTATGGTTTTCCCTCGAGTCTTTCCCACGAGGCTTTCCCACGAGGCTTTCCCACAGGGCTGTCCCACGTGCACACATGGTGGCAGTCGATCCTCGGCTTGAACGTCAAGGCAGTGCAGGGAAAACCGGTTCCTCTGGAATGGACTGACACATCTGGGGGACTCTTGGAATTGTGGCACGACCCTGGAGTTCCTCTTGCCTTTCCTGTGGAGAGCGCCTCCTCTTGAGATGCGACGGGAACGCCGGGAATTCTTTCCCTACGAAACAGGGAAAGGATCCCTCATCTCGAGCTAGGAGGCGGAAACGGGTCTCCCCTGGATGTGTGCGGGACCCCATGTGCTTCCTCTCGAGTGGAGACGGGTATGTCGGGGAACTTCTTGAGATGCAGCAAGGGTGTGAAGGACACTTTGGAAGTTCCAGTGGTTAGACGTGATTAGCCTCGAGAAGCCTCAGCGGAAATGGGCCTCATCTCGCCTGGAGGGCAAAACCTCCTGGATTTTCTCGAGTTGCGGCAGGTGCTCTCGACTTACGACGGGGACCTCAGGGACCCGCTCTGGTGGCCTCAGGAAAGGCCAGTCCCCATGCGAGTTCCTCGGGGGCCTCTCGGCATTCCTCTCCCGTCGATGCCGGGGCCTAAGACCTTGTGTGGAGTCGGGGCCGGAACCTGAGGATTCCTCTCCAGTGCTGACATGGATCTTGGGGTACTTCTGGAGTCTCCCCAGGGGAGTCAGTCCTCGTCTCGAATGCGGGCATGCACTTGCGCTTTCCTCCAGAGCGGTAGCAGCAGTGTCACGCAGTCCGCCGCGTGGATCAAAGGATCTATGGTTTTCCCTCGAGTCTTTCCCACGAGGCTTTCCCACGAGGCTTTCCCACAGGGCTGTCCCACGTGCACACGTGGTGGGAGTGGATCCTCGGCTTGAACGTCAAGGCAGTGCAGGGAAAACAGGTTCCTCTGGAATGGACTGACACATCTGGGGGACTCTTGGAATGGTGGCACGACCCTGGAGTTCCTCTCGCCTTTCCTGTGGAGAGCGCCTCCTCTTGAGATGCGACGGGAACGCCGGGAATTCTTTCCCTACGAAACAGGGAAAGGATCCCTCATCTCGAGCTAGGAGGCGGAAACGGGGCTCCCCTGGATGTGTGCGGGACCCCACGTGCTTCCTCTCGAGTGGAGACGGGTTTGTCGGGGAACTTCTTGAGATGCAGCAAGGGTGTGAAGGACCCTTTGGAAGTTCCAGTGGTTAGACGTGATTAGCCTCGAGAAGCCTCAGCGGAAATGGGCCTCATCTCGCCTGGAGGGCAAAACCTCCTGGATTTTCTCGAGTTGCGGCAGGTGCTCTCGACTTACGACGGGGACCTCAGGGACCCGCTCTGGTGGCCTCAGGAAAGGCCAGTCCCCATGCGAGTTCCTCGGGGGCCTCTCGGGATTCCTCTCCCGTCGATGCCGGGGCCTAAGACCTTGTGTGGAGTCGGGGCCGGAACCTGAGGATTCCTCTCCAGTGCTGACATGGATCTTCGGGTAATTCTGGATTCTCCCCAGGGGAGTCAGTCCTCGTCTCGAATGCGGGCATGCACTTGCGCTTACCTCCAGAGCGGTAGCAGCAGTGTCACGCAGTCCGCCGCGTGGATCAAAGGATCTATGGTTTTCCCTCGAGTCTTTCCCACGAGGCTTTCCCACGAGGCTTTCCCACAGGGCTGTCCCAGGTGCACACGTGGTGGGAGTCGATCCTCGGCTTGAACGTCAAGGCAGTGCAGGGAAAACAGGTTCCTCTGGAATGGACTGACACATCTGGGGGACTCTTGGAATGGTGGCACGACCCTGGAGTTCCTCTCGCCTTTCCTGTGGAGAGCGCCTCCTCTTGAGATGCGACGGGAACGCCGGGAATTCTTTCCCTACGAAACAGGGAAAGGATCCCTCATCTCGAGCTAGGAGGCGGAAACGGGGCTCCCCTGGATGTGTGAGGGACCCCACGTGCTTCCTCTCGAGTGGAGACGGGTATGTCGGGGAACTTCTTGAGTTGCAGCAAGGGTGTGAAGGACCCTTTGGAAGTTCCAGTGGTTAGACGTGATTAGCCTCGAGAAGCCTCAGCGGAAATGGGCCTCATCTCGCCTGGAGGGCAAAGCCTCCTGGATTTTCTCGAGTTGCGGCAGGTGCTCTCGACTTACGATGGGGACCTCAGGGACCCGCTCTGGTGGCCTCAGGAAAGGCCAGTCCCCATGCGAGTTCCTCGGGGGCCTCTCGGCATTCCTCTCCCGTCGATGCCGGGGCCTAAGACCTTGTGTGGGTCGGGGTAGGAACCTGAGGATTCCTCTCCAGTGCTGACATGGATCTTGGGGTACTTCTGGAGTCTCCCCAGGGGAGTCAGTCCTCGTCTCGAATGCGGGCATGCACTTGCGCTTTCCTCCAGAGCGGTAGCAGCAGTGTCACGCAGTCCGCCGCGTGGATCAAAGGATCTATGGTTTTCCCTCGAGTCTTTCCCACGAGGCTTTCCCACGAGGCTTTCCCACAGGGCTGTCCCACGTGCACACGTGGTGGGAGTCGATCCTCGGCTTGAACGTCAAGGCAGTGCAGGGAAAAAAGGTTCCTCTGGAATGAACTGACACATCTGGGGGACTCTTGGAATGGTGGCACGACCCTGGAGTTCCTCTCGCCTTTCCTGTGGAGAGCGCCTCCTCTTGAGATGCGACGGGAACGCCGGGAATTCTTTCCCTACGAAACAGGGAAAGGATCCCTCATCTCGAGCTAGGAGGCGGAAACGGGGCTCCCCTGGATGTGTGCCGGACCCCACGTGCTTCCTCTCGAGTGGAGACGGGTATGTCGGGGAACTTCTTGAGATGCAGCAAGGGTGTGAAGGACCCTTTGGAAGTTCCAGTGGTTAGACGTGATTAGCCTCGAGAAGCCTCATCGGAAATGGGCCTTATCTCGCCTGGAGGGCAAAACCTCCTGGATTTTCTCGAGTTGCGGCAGGTGCTCTCGACTTACGACGGGGACCTCAGGGACCCGCTCTGGTGGCCTCAGGAAAGGCCAGTCCCCATGCGAGTTCCTCGGGGGCCTCTCGGGATTCCTCTCCCGTCGATGCCGGGGCCTAAGACCTTGTGTGGAGTCGGGGCCGGAACCTGAGGATTCCTCTCCAGTGCTGACATGGATCTTGGGGTACTTCTGGAGTCTCCCCAGGGGAGTCAGTCCTCGTCTCGAATGCGGGCATGCACTTGCGCTTTCCTCCAGAGCGGTAGCAGCAGTGTCACGCAGTCCGCCGCGTGGATCAAAGGATCTATGGTTTTCCCTCGAGTCTTTCCCACGAGGCTTTCCCACGAGGCTTTCCCACAGGGCTGTCCCACGTGCACACGTGGTGGGAGTCGATCCTCGGCTTGAACGTCAAGGCAGTGCAGGGAAAACAGATTCCTCTGGAATGGACTGACACATCTGGGGGACTCTTGGAATGGTGGCACGACCCTGGAGTTCCTCTCGCCTTTCCTGTGGAGAGCGCCTCCTCTTGAGATGCGACGGGAACGCCGGGAATTCTTTCCCTACGAAACAGGGAAAGGATCCCTCATCTCGAGCTAGGAGGCGGAAACGGGGCTCCCCTGGATGTGTGCGGGACCCCACGTGCTTCCTCTCGAGTGGAGACGGGTATGTCGGGGAACTTCTTGAGTTGCAGCAAGGGTGTGAAGGACCCTTTGGAAGTTCCAGTGGTTAGACGTGATTTGCCTCGAGAAGCCTCAGAGGAAATGGGCCTCATCTCGCCTGGAGGGCAAAAGTCCTGGATATTCTCGAGTTGCGGCAGGTGCTCTCGACTTACGACGGGGACCTCAGGGACCCGCTCTGGTGGCCTCAGGAAAGGCCAGTCCCCATGCGAGTTCCTCGGTGGCGTCTCGGGATTCCTCTCCCGTCGATGCCGGGGCCTAATACCTTGTGTGGAGTCGGGGCCGGAACCTGAGGATTCCTCTCCAGTGCTGACATGGATCTTGGGGTACTTCTGGAGTCTCCCCAGGGGAGTCAGTCCTCGTCTCGAATGCGGGCATGCACTTGCGCTTTCCTCCAGAGCGGTAGCAGCAGTGTCACGCAGTCCGCCGCGTGGATCAAAGGATCTATGGTTTTCCCTCGAGTCTTTCCCACGAGGCTTTCCCACGAGGCTTTCCCACAGGGCTGTCCCACGTGCACACGTGGTGGGAGTCGATCCTCGGCTTGAACGTCAAGGCAGTGCAGGGAAAACAGGTTCCTCTGGAATGGACTGACACATCTGGGGGACTCTTGGAATTGTGGCACGACCCTGGAGTTCCTCTCGCCTTTCCTGTGGAGAGCGCCTCCTCTGGAGATGCGACGGGAACGCCGGGAATTCTTTCCCTACGAAACAGGGAAAGGATCCCTCATCTCGAGCTAGGAGGCGGAAACGGGGCTCCCCTGGATGTGTGAGGGACCCCACGTGCTTCCTCTCGAGTGGAGACGGGTATGTCGGGGAACTTCTTGAGTTGCAGCAAGGGTGTGAAGGACCCTTTGGAAGTTCCAGTGGTTAGACGTGATTAGCCTCGAGAAGCCTCAGCGGAAATGGGCCTCATCTCGCCTGGAGGGCAAAACCTCCTGGATTTTCTCGAGTTGCGGCAGGTGCTCTCGACTTACGACGGGGACCTCAGGGACCCGCTCTGGTGGCCTCAGGAAAGGCCAGTCCCCATGCGAGTTCCTCGGGGGCCTCTCGGCATTCCTCTCCCGTCGATGCCGGGGCCTAAGACCTTGTGTGGAGTCGGGGCCGGAACCTGAGGATTCCTCTCCAGTGCTGACATGGATCTTGGGGTACTTCTGGAGTCTCCCCAGGGGAGTCAGTCCTCGTCTCGAATGCGGGCATGCACTTGCGCTTTCCTCCAGAGCGGTAGCAGCAGTGTCACGCAGTCCGCCGCGTGGATCAAAGGATCTATGGTTTTCCCTCGAGTCTTTCCCACGAGGCTTTCCCACGAGGCTTTCCCACAGGGCTGTCCCACGTGCACACGTGGTGGGAGTCGATCCTCGGCTTGAACGTCAAGGCAGTGCAGGGAAAACAGGTTCCTCTGGAATGGACTGACACATCTGGGGGACTCTTGGAATGGTGGCACGACCCTGGAGTTCCTCTCGCCTTTCCTGTGGAGAGCGCCTCCTCTTGAGATGCGACGGGAACGCCGGGAATTCTTTCCCTACGAAACAGGGAAAGGATCCCTCATCTCGAGCTAGGAGGCGGAAACGGGGCTTCCCTGGATGTGTGCGGGACCCCACGTGCTTCCTCTCGAGTGGAGACGGGTTTGTCGGGGAACTTCTTGAGATGCAGCAATGGTGTGAAGGACCCTTTGGAAGTTCCAGTGGTTAGACGTGATTAGCCTCGAGAAGCCTCAGCGGAAATGGGCCTCATCTCGCCTGGAGGGCAAAACCTCCTGGATTTTCTCGAGTTGCGGCAGGTGCTCTCGACTTACGACGGGGACCTCAGGGACCCGCTCTGGTGGCCTCAGGAAAGGCCAGTCCCCATGCGAGTTCCTCGGGGGCCTCTCGGGATTCCTCTCCCGTCGATGCCGGGGCCTAAGACCTTGTGTGGAGTCGGGGCCGGAACCTGAGGATTCCTCTCCAGTGCTGACATGGATCTTCGGGTAATTCTGGATTCTCCCCAGGGGAGTCAGTCCTCGTCTCGAATGCGGGCATGCACTTGCGCTTACCTCCAGAGCGGTAGCAGCAGTGTCACGCAGTCCGCCGCGTGGATCAAAGGATCTATGGTTTTCCCTCGAGTCTTTCCCACGAGGCTTTCCCACGAGGCTTTCCCACAGGGCTGTCCCAGGTGCACACGTGGTGGGAGTCGATCCTCGGCTTGAACGTCAAGGCAGTGCAGGGAAAACAGGTTCCTCTGGAATGGACTGACACATCTGGGGGACTCTTGGAATGGTGGCACGACCCTGGAGTTCCTCTCGCCTTTCCTGTGGAGAGCGCCTCCTCTTGAGATGCGACGGGAACGCCGGGAATTCTTTCCCTACGAAACAGGGAAAGGATCCCTCATCTCGAGCTAGGAGGCGGAAACGGGGCTCCCCTGGATGTGTGAGGGACCCCACGTGCTTCCTCTCGAGTGGAGACGGGTATGTCGGGGAACTTCTTGAGTTGCAGCAAGGGTGTGAAGGACCCTTTGGAAGTTCCAGTGGTTAGACGTGATTAGCCTCGAGAAGCCTCAGCGGAAATGGGCCTCATCTCGCCTGGAGGGCAAAGCCTCCTGGATTTTCTCGAGTTGCGGCAGGTGCTCTCGACTTACGACGGGGACCTCAGGGACCCGCTCTGTTGGCCTCAGGAAAGGCCAGTCCCCAGGCGAGTTCCTCGGGGGCCTCTCGGGATTCCTCTCCCGTCCATGCCGGGGCCTAAGACCTTGTGTGGAGTCGGGGCCGGAACCTGAGGATTCCTCTCCAGTGCTGACATGGATCTTGGGGTACTTCTGGAGTCTCCCCAGGGGAGTCAGTCCTCGTCTCGAATGCGGGCATGCACTTGCGCTTCCCTCCAGAGCGGTAGCAGCAGTGTCACGCAGTCCGCCGCGTGGATCAAAGGATCTAAGGTTTTCCCTAGAGTCTTTCCCACGAGGCTTTCCCAGGAGGCTTTCCCACAGGGCTGTCCCACGTGCACACGTGGTGGGAGTCGATCCTCGGCTTGAACGTCAAGGCAGTGCAGGGAAAACAGGTTCCTCTGGAATGGACTGACACATCTGGGGGTCTCTTGGAATGGTGCCACGACCCTGGAGTTCCTCTCGCCTTTCCTGTGGAGAGCGCCTCCTCTTGAGATTCGACGGGAACGCCGGGAATTCTTTCCCTACGAAACAGGGAAAGGATCACTCATCTCGAGCTAGGAGGCGGAAACGGGGCTCCCCTGGATGTGTGCGGGACCCCACGTGCTTCCTCTCGAGTGGATACGAGTATGTCGCGGAAATGCTTGAGTTGCAGCAAGGGTGTGAAGGACCCTTTGGAAGTTCCAGTGGTTAGACGTGATTAGCCTCGAGTTGACTCAGCGGAAATGGGCCTCATCTCGCCTGGAGGGCAAAACCTCCTGGATTTTCTCGAGTTGCGGCAGGTGCTCTCGACTTATGATGGGGACCTCAGGGACCCGCTCTGGTGGCCTCAGGAAAGGCCAGTCCCCATGCGAGTTCCTCGGGGGCCTCTTGGCATTCCTCTCCCGTCGATGCCGGGGCCTAAGACCTTGTGTGGGTCGGGGTAGGAACCTGAGGATTCCTCTCCAGTGCTGTCATGGATCTTGGGGTACTTCTGGAGTCTCCCCAGGGGAGTCAGTCCTCGTCTCGAATGCGGGCATGCACTTGCGCTTTCCTCCAGAGCGGTAGCAGCAGTGTCACGCAGTCCGCCGCGTGGATCAAAGGATCTATGGTTTTCCCTCGAGTCTTTCCCACGAAGCTTTCCCACGAGGCTTTCCCACAGGGCTGTCCCACGTGCACACGTGGTGGGAGTGGATCCTCGGCTTGAACGTCAAGGCAGTGCAGGTAAAACAGGTTCCTCTGGAATGGACTGACACATCTGGGGGACTCTTGGAATGGTGGCACGACCCTGGAGTTCCTCTCGCCTTTCCTGTGGAGAGCGCCTCCTCTTGAGATGCGACGGGAACGCCGGGAATTCTTTCCCTACGAAACAGGGAAAGGATCCCTCATCTCGAGCTAGGAGGCGGAAACGGGGCTCCCCTGGATGTGTGCGGGACCCCACGTGCTTCCTCTCGAGTGGAGACGGGTATGTCGGGGAACTTCTTGATTTGCAGCAAGGGTGTGAAGGACCCTTTGGAAGTTCCAGTGGTTAGACGTGATTAACCTCGAGAAGCCTCAGCGGAAATGGGCCTTATCTCGCCTGGAGGGCAAAACCTCCTGGATTTTCTCGAGTTGCGGCAGGTGCTATCGACTTACGACGGGGACCTCAGGGACCCGCTCTGGTGGCCTCAGGAAAGGCCAGTCCCCATGCGAGTTCCTCGGGGGCCTCTCGGGATTCCTCTCCCGTCGATGCCGGGGCCTAAGACCTTGTGTGGAGTCGGGGCCGGAACCTGAGGATTCCTCTCCAGTGCTGACATGGATCTTGGGGTACTTCTGGAGTCTCCCCAGGGGAGTCAGTCCTCGTCTCGAATGCGGGCATGCACTTGCGCTTTCCTCCAGAGCGGTAGCAGCAGTGTCACGCAGTACGCCGCGTGGATCAAAGGATCTATGGTTTTCCCTCGAGTCTTTCCCACGAGGCTTTCCCACGAGGCTTTCCCACAGGGCTGTCCCACGTGCACACGTGGTGGGAGTCGATCCTCGGCTTGAACGTCAAGGCAGTGCAGGGAAAACAGATTCCTCTGGAATGGACTGACACATCTGGGGGACTCTTGGAATGGTGGCACGACCCTGGAGTTCCTCTCGCCTTTCCTGTGGAGAGCGCCTCCTCTTGAGATGCGACGGGAACGCCGGGAATTCTTTCCCTACGAAACAGGGAAAGGATCCCTCATCTCGAGCTAGGAGGCGGAAACGGGGCTCCCCTGGATGTGTGAGGGACCCCACGTGCTTCCTCTCGAGTGGAGACGGGTATGTCGGGGAACTTCTTGAGTTGCAGCAAGGGTGTGAAGGACCCTTTGGAAGTTCCAGTGGTTAGACGTGATTAGCCTCGAGAAGCCTCAGCGGAAATGGGCCTCATCTCGCCTGGAGGGCAAAACCTCCTGGATTTTCTCGAGTTGCGGCAGGTGCTCTCGACTTACGACGGGGACCTCAGGGACCCGCTCTGGTGGCCTCAGGAAAGGCCAGTCCCCAGGCGAGTTCCTCGGGGGCCTCTCGGGATTCCTCTCCCGTCGATGCCGGGGCCTAAGACCTTGTGTGGAGTCGGGGCCGGAACCTGAGGATTCCTCTCCAGTGCTGACATGGATCTTGGGGTACTTCTGGAGTCTCCCCAGGGGAGTCAGTCCTCGTCTCGAATGCGGGCATGCACTTGCGCTTCCCTCCAGAGCGGTAGCAGCAGTGTCACGCAGTCCGCCGCGTGGATCAAAGGATCTAAGGTTTTCCCTAGAGTCTTTCCCACGAGGCTTTCCCACGAGGCTTTCCCACAGGGCTGTCCCACGTGCACACGTGGTGGGAGTCGATCCTCGGCTTGAACGTCAAGGCAGTGCAGGGAAAACAGGTTCCTCTGGAATGGACTGACACATCTGGGGGTCTCTTGGAATGGTGCCACGACCCTGGAGTTCCTCTCGCCTTTCCTGTGGAGAGCGCCTCCTCTTGAGATGCGACGGGAACGCCGGGAATTCTTTCCCTATGAAACAGGGAAAGGATCACTCATCTCGAGCTAGGAGGCGGAAACGGGGCTCCCCTGGATGTGTGCGGGACCCCACGTGCTTCCTCTCGAGTGGATACGGGTATGTCGCGGAAATGCTTGAGTTGCAGCAAGGGTGTGAAGGACCCTTTGGAAGTTCCAGTGGTTAGACGTGATTAGCCTCGAGTTGCCTCAGCGCAAATGGGCCTCATCTCGCCTGGAGGGCAAAACCTCCTGGATTTTCTCGAGTTGCGGCAGGTGCTCTCGACTTACGACGGGGACCTCAGGGACCCGCTCTGGTGGCCTCAGGAAAGGCCAGTCCCCATGCGAGTTCCTCGGGGGCCTCTTGGCATTACTCTCCCGTCGATGCCGGGGCCTAAGACCTTGTGTGGGTCGGGGTAGGAACCTGAGGATTCCTCTCCAGTGCTGACATGGATCTTGGGGTACTTCTGGAGTCTCCCCAGGGGAGTCAGTCCTCGTCTCGAATGCGGGCATGCACTTGCGCTTTCCTCCAGAGCGGTAGCAGCAGTGTCACGCAGTCCGCCGCGTGGATCAAAGGATCTATGGTTTTCCCTCGAGTCTTTCCCACGAGGCTTTCCCACGAGGCTTTCCCACAGGGCTGTCCCACGTGCACACGTGGTGGAGTGGATCCTCGGCTTGAACGTCAAGGCAGTGCAGGGAAAAAAGGTTCCTCTGGAATGGACTGACACATCTGGGGGACTCTTGGAATGGTGGCACGACCCTGGAGTTCCTCTCGCCTTTCTTGTGGAGAGCGCCTCCTCTTGAGATGCGATGGGAACGCCGGGAATTCTTTCCCTACGAAACAGGGAAAGGATCCCTCATCTCGAGCTAGGAGGCGGAAACGGGGCTCCCCTGGATGTGTGCGGGACCCCACGTGCTTCCTCTCGAGTGGAGACGGGTATGTCGGGGAACTTCTTGAGTTACAGCAAGGGTGTGAAGGACCCTTTGGAAGTTCCAGTGGTTAGACGTGATTAGCCTCGAGAAGCCTCATCGGAAATGGGCCTTATCTCGCCTCGAGGGCAAAACCTCCTGGATTTTCTCGAGTTGCGGCAGGTGCTCTCGACTTACGACGGGGACCTCAGGGACCCGCTCTGGTGGCCTCAGGAAAGGCCAGTCCCCATGCGAGTTCCTCGGGGGCCTCTCGGGATTCCTCTCCCGTCGATGCCGGGGCCTAAGACCTTGTGTGGAGTCGGGGCCGGAACCTGAGGATTCCTCTCCAGTGCTGACATGGATCTTGGGTTACTTCTGGAGTCTCCCCAGGGGAGTCAGTCCTCGTCTCGAATGCGGGCATGCACTTGCGCTTTCCTCCAGAGCGGTAGCAGCAGTGTCACGCAGTCCGCCGCGTGGATCAAAGGATCTATGGTTTTCCCTCGAGTCTTTCCCACGAGGCTTACCCACGAGGCTTTCCCACAGGGCTGTCCCACGTGCACACGTGGTGGGAGTCGATCCTCGGCTTGAACGTCAAGGCAGTGCAGGGAAAACAGGTTCCTCTGGAATGGACTGACACATCTGGGGGACTCTTGGAATGGTGGCACGACCCTGGAGTTCCTCTCGCCTTTCCTGTGGAGAGCGCCTCCTCTTGAGATGCGACGGGAACGCCGGGAATTCTTTCCCTACGAAACAGGGAAAGGATCCCTCATCTCGAGCTAGGAGGCGGAAACGGGGCTCCCCTGGATGTGTGAGGGACCCCACGTGCTTCCTCTCGAGTGGAGAAGGGTATGTCGGGGAACTTCTTGAGTTGCAGCAAGGGTGTGAAGGACCCTTTGGAAGTTCCAGTGGTTAGACGTGATTAGCCTCGAGAAGCCTCAGCGGAAATGGGCCTCATCTCGCCTCGAGGGCAAAACCTCCTGGATTTTCTCGAGTTGCGGCAGGTGCTCTCGACTTACGACGGGGACCTCAGGGACCCGCTCTGGTGGCCTCAGGAAAGGCCAGTCCCCATGCGAGTTCCTCGGGGGCGTCTCGGGATTCCTCTCCCATCGATGCCGGGGCCTAAGACCTTGTGTGGAGTCGGCGCCGGAACCTGAGGATTCCTCTCCAGTGCTGACATGGATCTTGGGGTACTTCTGGAGTCTCCCCAGGGGAGTCAGTCCTCGTCTCAAATGCGGACATGCACTTGCGCTTTCCTCCAGAGCGGTAGCAGCAGTGTCACGCAGTCCGCCGCGTGGATCAAAGGATCTATGGTTTTCCCTCGAGTCTTTCCCACGAGGCTTTCCCACGAGGCTTTCCCACAGGGCTGTCCCACGTGCACACGTGGTTGGAGTGGATCCTCGGCTTGAACGTCAAGGCAGTGCAGGGAAAACAGGTTCCTCTGGAATGGACTGACACATCTGGGGGACTCTTGGAATGGTGGCACGACCCTGGAGTTCCTCTCGCCTTTCCTGTGGAGAGCGCCTCCTCTTGAGATGCGACGGGAACGCCGGGAATTCTTTCCCTACGAAACAGGGAAAGGATCACTCATCTCGAGCTAGGAGGCAGAAACGGGGCTCCCCTGGATGTGTGCGGGACCCCACGTGCTTCCTCTCGAGTGGATACGGGTATGTCGCGGAAATGCTTGAGTTGCAGCAAGGGTGTGAAGGACCCTTTGGAAGTTCCAGTGGTTAGACGTGATTAGCCTCGAGTTGCCTCAGCGCAAATGGGCCTCATCTCGCCTGGAGGGCAAAACCTCCGGGATTTTCTCGAGTTGCGGCAGGTGCTCTCGACTTACGACGGGGACCTCAGGGACCCGCTCTGGTGGCCTCAGGAAAGGCCAGTCCCCATGCGAGTTCCTCGGGGGCCTCTTGGCATTCCTCTCCCGTCGATGCCGGGGCCTAAGACCTTGTGTGGGTCGGGGTAGGAACCTGAGGATTCCTCTCCAGTGCTGACATGGATCTTGGGGTACTTCTGGAGTCTCCCCAGGGGAGTCAGTCCTCGTCTCGAATGCGGGCATGCACTTGCGCTTTCCTCCAGAGCGGTAGCAGCAGTGTCACGCAGTCCGCCGCGTGGATCAAAGGATCTATGGTTTTCCCTCGAGTCTTTCCCACGAAGCTTTCCCACGAGGCTTTCCCACAGGGCTGTCCCACGTGCACACGTGGTGGGAGTGGATCCTCGGCTTGAACGTCAAGGCAGTGCAGGGAAAAAAGGTTCCTCTGGAATGGACTGACACATCTGGGGGACTCTTGGAATGGTGGCACGACCCTGGAGTTCCTCTCGCCTTTCTTGTGGAGAGCGCCTCCTCTTGAGATGCGATGGGAACGCCGGGAATTCTTTCCCTACGAAACAGGGAAAGGATCCCTCATCTCGAGCTAGGAGGCGGAAACGGGGCTCCCCTGGATGTGTGCGGGACCCCACGTGCTTCCTCTCGAGTGGAGACGGGTATGTCGGGGAACTTCTTGAGTTACAGCAAGGGTGTGAAGGACCCTTTGGAAGTTCCAGTGGTTAGACGTGATTAGCCTCGAGAAGCCTCATCGGAAATGGGCCTTATCTCGCCTGGAGGGCAAAACCTCCTGGATTTTCTCGAGTTGCGGCAGGTGCTCTCGACTTACGACGGGGACCTCAGGGACCCGCTCTGGTGGCCTCAGGAAAGGCCAGTCCCCATGCGAGTTCCTCGGGGGCCTCTCGGGATTCCTCTCCCGTCGATGCCGGGGCCTAAGACCTTGTGTGGAGTCGGGGCCGGAACCTGAGAATTCCTCTCCAGTGCTGACATGGATCTTGGGGTACTTCTGGAGTCTCCCCAGGGGAGTCAGTCCTCGTCTCGAATGCGGGCATGCACTTGCGCTTTCCTCCAGAGCGGTAGCAGCAGTGTCACGCAGTCCGCCGCGTGGATCAAAGGATCTATGGTTTTCCCTCGAGTCTTTCCCACGAGGCTTACCCACGAGGCTTTCCCACAGGGCTGTCCCAAGTGCACACGTGGTGGGAGTCGATCCTCGGCTTGAACGTCAAGGCAGTGCAGGGAAAACAGGTTCCTCTGGAATGGACTGACACATCTGGGGGACTCTTGGAATGGTGGCACGACCCTGGAGTTCCTCTCGCCTTTCCTGTGGAGAGCGCCTCCTCTTGAGATGCGACGGGAACGCCGGGAATTCTTTCCCTACGAAACAGGGAAAGGATCCCTCATCTCGAGCTAGGAGGCGGAAACGGGGCTCCCCTGGATGTGTGAGGGACCCCACGTGCTTCCTCTCGAGTGGAGAAGGGTATGTCGGGGAACTTCTTGAGTTGCAGCAAGGGTGTGAAGGACCCTTTGGAAGTTCCAGTGGTTAGACGTGATTAGCCTCGAGAAGCCTCAGCGGAAATGGGCCTCATCTCGCCTGGAGGGCAAAACCTCCTGGATTTTCTCGAGTTGCGGCAGGTGCTCTCGACTTACGACGGGGACCTCAGGGACCCGCTCTGGTGGCCTCAGGAAAGGCCAGTCCCCATGCGAGTTCCTCGGGGGCGTCTCGGGATTCCTCTCCCATCGATGCCGGGGCCTAAGACCTTGTGTGGAGTCGGCGCCGGAACCTGAGGATTCCTCTCCAGTGCTGACATGGATCTTGGGGTACTTCTGGAGTCTCCCCAGGGGAGTCAGTCCTCGTCTCGAATGCGGACATGCACTTGCGCTTTCCTCCAGAGCGGTAGCAGCAGTGTCACGCAGTCCGCCGCGTGGATCAAAGGATCTATGGTTTTCCCTCGAGTCTTTCCCACGAGGCTTTCCCACGAGGCTTTCCCACAGGGCTGTCCCACGTGCACACGTGGTGGGAGTGGATCCTCGGCTTGAACGTCAAGGCAGTGCAGGGAAAACAGGTTCCTCTGGAATGGACTGACACATCTGGGGGACTCTTGGAATGGTGGCACGACCCTGGAGTTCCTCTCGCCTTTCCTGTGGAGAGCGCCTCCTCTTGAGATGCGACGGGAACGCCGGGAATTCTTTCCCTACGAAACAGGGAAAGGATCCCTCATCTCGAGCTAGGAGGCGGAAACGGGGCTCCCCTGGATGTGTGCGGGACCCCACGTGCTTCCTCTCGAGTGGAGACGGGTATGTCGGGGAACTTCTTGAGATGCAGCAAGGGTGTGAAGGACCCTTTGGAAGTTCCAGTGGTTAGACGTGATTAGCCTCGAGAAGCCTCAGCGGAAATGGGCCTCATCTCGCCTGGAGGGCAAAACCTCCTGGATTTTCTCGAGTTGCGGCAGGTGCTCTCGACTTACGACGGGGACCTCAGGGATCCGCTCTGGTGGCCTCAGGAAAGGCCAGTCCCCATGCGAGTTCCTCGGGGGCCTCTCGGGATTCCTCTCCCGTCGATGCCGGGGCCTAAGACCTTGTGTGGAGTCGGGGCCGGAACCTGAGGATTCCTCTCCAGTGCTGACATGGATCTTCGGGTAATTCTGGAGTCTCCCCAGGGGAGTCAGTCCTCGTCTCGAATGCGGGCATGCACTTGCGCTTTCCTCCAGAGCGGTAGCAGCAGTGTCACGCAGTCCGCCGCGTGGATCAAAGGATCTATGGTTTTCCCTCGAGTCTTTCCCACGAGGCTTTCCCACGAGGCTTTCCCACAGGGCTGTCCCACGTGCACACGTGGTGGGAGTGGATCCTCGGCTTGAACGTCAAGGCAGTGCAGGGAAAACAGGTTCCTCTGGAATGGACTGACACATCTGGGGGACTCTTGGAATGGTGGCACGACCCTGGAGTTCCTCTCGCCTTTCCTGTGGAGAGCGCCTCCTCTTGAGATGCGACGGGAACGCCAGGAATTCTTTCCCTACGAAACAGGGAAAGGATCCCTCATCTCGAGCTAGGAGGCGGAAACGGGGCTCCCCTGGATGTGTGCGGGACCCCACGTGCTTCCTCTCAAGTGGAGACGGGTATGTCGGGGAACTTCTTGAGTTGCAGCAAGGGTGTGAAGGACCCTTTGGAAGTTCCAGTGGTTAGACGTGATTAGCCTCGAGAAGCCTCAGCGGAAATGGGCCTCATCTCGCCTGGAGGGCAAAACCTCCTGGATTTTCTCGAGTTGCGGCAGGTGCTCTCGACTTACGACGGGGACCTCAGGGACCCGCTCTGGTGGCCTCAGGAAAGGCCAGTCCCCATGCGAGTTCCTCTGGGGCCTCTCGGGATTCCTCTCCCGTCGATGCCGGGGCCTAAGACCTTGTGTGGAGTCGGGGCCGGAACCTGAGGATTCCTCTCCAGTGCTGACATGGATCTTCGGGTAATTCTGGAGTCTCCCCAGGGGAGTCAGTCCTCGTCTCGAATGCGGGCATGCACTTGCGCTTTCCTCCAGAGCGGTAGCAGCAGTGTCACGCAGTCCGCCGCGTGGATCAAAGGATCTATGGTTTTCCCTCGAGTCTTTCCCACGAGGCTTTCCCACGAGGCTTTCCCACAGGGCTGTCCCACGTGCACACGTGGTTGGAGTGGATCCTCGGCTTGAACGTCAAGGCAGTGCAGGGAAAACAGGTTCCTCTGGAATGGACTGACACATCTGGGGGACTCTTGGAATGGCGGCACGACCCTGGAGTTCCTCTCGCCTTTCCTGTGGAGAGCGCCTCCTCTTGAGATGCGACGGGAACGCCGGGAATTCTTTCCCTACGAAACAGGGAAAGGATCCCTCATCTCGAGCTAGGAGGCGGAAACGGGGCTCCCCTGGATGTGTGCGGGACCCCACGTGCTTCCTCTCGAGTGGAGACGGGTATGTCGGGGAACTTCTTGAGTTACAGCAAGGGTGTGAAGGACCCTTTGGAAGTTCCAGTGGTTAGACGTGATTAGCCTCGAGAAGCCTCAGCGGAAATGGGCCTCATCTCGCCTCGAGGGCAAAACCTCCTGGATTTTCTCGAGTTGCGGCAGGTGCTCTCGACTTACGACGGGGACCTCAGGGACCCGCTCTGGTGGCCTCAGGAAAGGCCAGTCCCCATGCGAGTTCCTCGGGGGCGTCTCGGGATTCCTCTCCCATCGATGCCGGGGCCTAAGACCTTGTGTGGAGTCGGCGCCGGAACCTGAGGATTCCTCTCCAGTGCTGACATGGATCTTGGGGTACTTCTGGAGTCTCCCCAGGGGAGTCAGTCCTCGTCTCGAATGCGGACATGCACTTGCGCTTTCCTCCAGAGCGGTAGCAGCAGTGTCACGCAGTCCGCCGCGTGGATCAAAGGATCTATGGTTTTCCCTCGAGTCTTTCCCACGAGGCTTTCCCACGAGGCTTTCCCACAGGGCTGTCCCACGTGCACACGTGGTTGGAGTGGATCCTCGGCTTGAACGTCAAGGCAGTGCAGGGAAAACAGGTTCCTCTGGAATGGACTGACACATCTGGGGGACTCTTGGAATGGTGGCACGACCCTGGAGTTCCTCTCGCCTTTCCTGTGGAGAGCGCCTCCTCTTGAGATGCGACGGGAACGCCGGGAATTCTTTCCCTACGAAACAGGGAAAGGATCACTCATCTCGAGCTAGGAGGCGGAAACGGGGCTCCCCTGGATGTGTGCGGGACCCCACGTGCTTCCTCTCGAGTGGATACGGGTATGTCGCGGAAATGCTTGAGTTGCAGCAAGGGTGTGAAGGACCCTTTGGAAGTTCCAGTGGTTAGACGTGATTAGCCTCGAGTTGCCTCAGCGCAAATGGGCCTCATCTCGCCTGGAGGGCAAAACCTCCTGGATTTTCTCGAGTTGCGGCAGGTGCTCTCGACTTACGACGGGGACCTCAGGGACCCGCTCTGGTGGCCTCAGGAAAGGCCAGTCCCCATGCGAGTTCCTCGGGGGCCTCTTGGCATTCCTCTCCCGTCGATGCCGGGGCCTAAGACCTTGTGTGGGTCGGGGTAGGAACCTGAGGATTCCTCTCCAGTGCTGACATGGATCTTGGGGTACTTCTGGAGTCTCCCCAGGGGAGTCAGTCCTCGTCTCGAATGCGGGCATGCACTTGCGCTTTCCTCCAGAGCGGTAGCAGCAGTGTCACGCAGTCCGCCGCGTGGATCAAAGGATCTATGGTTTTCCCTCGAGTCTTTCCCACGAAGCTTTCCCACGAGGCTTTCCCACAGGGCTGTCCCACGTGCACACGTGGTGGGAGTGGATCCTCGGCTTGAACGTCAAGGCAGTGCAGGGAAAAAAGGTTCCTCTGGAATGGACTGACACATCTGGGGGACTCTTGGAATGGTGGCACGACCCTGGAGTTCCTCTCGCCTTTCTTGTGGAGAGCGCCTCCTCTTGAGATGCGATGGGAACGCCGGGAATTCTTTCCCTACGAAACAGGGAAAGGATCCCTCATCTCGAGCTAGGAGGCGGAAACGGGGCTCCCCTGGATGTGTGCGGGACCCCACGTGCTTCCTCTCGAGTGGAGACGGGTATGTCGGGGAACTTCTTGAGTTACAGCAAGGGTGTGAAGGACCCTTTGGAAGTTCCAGTGGTTAGACGTGATTAGCCTCGAGAAGCCTCATCGGAAATGGGCCTTATCTCGCCTCGAGGGCAAAACCTCCTGGATTTTCTCGAGTTGCGGCAGGTGCTCTCGACTTACGACGGGGACCTCAGGGACCCGCTCTGGTGGCCTCAGGAAAGGCCAGTCCCCATGCGAGTTCCTCGGGGGCCTCTCGGGATTCCTCTCCCGTCGATGCCGGGGCCTAAGACCTTGTGTGGAGTCGGGGCCGGAACCTGAGAATTCCTCTCCAGTGCTGACATGGATCTTGGGGTACTTCTGGAGTCTCCCCAGGGGAGTCAGTCCTCGTCTCGAATGCGGGCATGCACTTGCGCTTTCCTCCAGAGCGGTAGCAGCAGTGTCACGCAGTCCGCCGCGTGGATCAAAGGATCTATGGTTTTCCCTCGAGTCTTTCCCACGAGGCTTACCCACGAGGCTTTCCCACAGGGCTGTCCCACGTGCACACGTGGTGGGAGTCGATCCTCGGCTTGAACGTCAAGGCAGTGCAGGGAAAACAGGTTCCTCTGGAATGGACTGACACATCTGGGGGACTCTTGGAATGGTGGCACGACCCTGGAGTTCCTCTCGCCTTTCCTGTGGAGAGCGCCTCCTCTTGAGATGCGACGGGAACGCCGGGAATTCTTTCCCTACGAAACAGGGAAAGGATCCCTCATCTCGAGCTAGGAGGCGGAAACGGGGCTCCCCTGGATGTGTGAGGGACCCCACGTGCTTCCTCTCGAGTGGAGAAGGGTATGTCGGGGAACTTCTTGAGTTGCAGCAAGGGTGTGAAGGACCCTTTGGAAGTTCCAGTGGTTAGACGTGATTAGCCTCGAGAAGCCTCAGCGGAAATGGGCCTCATCTCGCCTGGAGGGCAAAACCTCCTGGATTTTCTCGAGTTGCGGCAGGTGCTCTCGACTTACGACGGGGACCTCAGGGACCCGCTCTGGTGGCCTCAGGAAAGGCCAGTCCCCATGCGAGTTCCTCGGGGGCGTCTCGGGATTCCTCTCCCATCGATGCCGGGGCCTAAGACCTTGTGTGGAGTCGGCGCCGGAACCTGAGGATTCCTCTCCAGTGCTGACATGGATCTTGGGGTACTTCTGGAGTCTCCCCAGGGGAGTCAGTCCTCGTCTCGAATGCGGACATGCACTTGCGCTTTCCTCCAGAGCGTAGCAGCAGTGTCACGCAGTCCGCCGCGTGGATCAAAGGATCTATGGTTTTCCCTCGAGTCTTTCCCACGAGGCTTTCCCACGAGGCTTTCCCACAGGGCTGTCCCACGTGCACACGTGGTGGGAGTGGATCCTCGGCTTGAACGTCAAGGCAGTGCAGGGAAAACAGGTTCCTCTGGAATGGACTGACACATCTGGGGGACTCTTGGAATGGTGGCACGACCCTGGAGTTCCTCTCGCCTTTCCTGTGGAGAGCGCCTCCTCTTGAGATGCGACGGGAACGCCGGGAATTCTTTCCCTACGAAACAGGGAAAGGATCCCTCATCTCGAGCTAGGAGGCGGAAACGGGGCTCCCCTGGATGTGTGCGGGACCCCACGTGCTTCCTCTCGAGTGGAGACGGGTATGTCGGGGAACTTCTTGAGATGCAGCAAGGGTGTGAAGGACCCTTTGGAAGTTCCAGTGGTTAGACGTGATTAGCCTCGAGAAGCCTCAGCGGAAATGGGCCTCATCTCGCCTGGAGGGCAAAACCTCCTGGATTTTCTCGAGTTGCGGCAGGTGCTCTCGACTTACGACGGGGACCTCAGGGATCCGCTCTGGTGGCCTCAGGAAAGGCCAGTCCCCATGCGAGTTCCTCGGGGGCCTCTCGGGATTCCTCTCCCGTCGATGCCGGGGCCTAAGACCTTGTGTGGAGTCGGGGCCGGAACCTGAGGATTGCTCTCCAGTGCTGACATGGATCTTCGGGTAATTCTGGAGTCTCCCCAGGGGAGTCAGTCCTCGTCTCGAATGCGGGCATGCACTTGCGCTTTCCTCCAGAGCGGTAGCAGCAGTGTCACGCAGTCCGCCGCGTGGATCAAAGGATCTATGGTTTTCCCTCGAGTCTTTCCCACGAGGCTTTCCCACGAGGCTTTCCCACAGGGCTGTCCCACGTGCACACGTGGTGGGAGTGGATCCTCGGCTTGAACGTCAAGGCAGTGCAGGGAAAACAGGTTCCTCTGGAATGGACTGACACATCTGGGGGACTCTTGGAATGGTGGCACGACCCTGGAGTTCCTCTCGCCTTTCCTGTGGAGAGCGCCTCCTCTTGAGATGCGACGGGAACGCCAGGAATTCTTTCCCTACGAAACAGGGAAAGGATCCCTCATCTCGAGCTAGGAGGCGGAAACGGGGCTCCCCTGGATGTGTGCGGGACCCCACGTGCTTCCTCTCAAGTGGAGACGGGTATGTCGGGGAACTTCTTGAGTTGCAGCAAGGGTGTGAAGGACCCTTTGGAAGTTCCAGTGGTTAGACGTGATTAGCCTCGAGAAGCCTCAGCGGAAATGGGCCTCATCTCGCCTGGAGGGCAAAACCTCCTGGATTTTCTCGAGTTGCGGCAGGTGCTCTCGACTTACGACGGGGACCTCAGGGACCCGCTCTGGTGGCCTCAGGAAAGGCCAGTCCCCATGCGAGTTCCTCTGGGGCCTCTCGGGATTCCTCTCCCGTCGATGCCGGGGCCTAAGACCTTGTGTGGAGTCGGGGCCGGAACCTGAGGATTCCTCTCCAGTGCTGACATGGATCTTCGGGTAATTCTGGAGTCTCCCCAGGGGAGTCAGTCCTCGTCTCGAATGCGGGCATGCAGTTGCGCTTTCCTCCAGAGCGGTAGCAGCAGTGTCACGCAGTCCGCCGCGTGGATCAAAGGATCTATGGTTTTCCCTCGAGTCTTTCCCACGAGGCTTTCCCACGAGTCTTTCCCACAGGGCTGTCCCACGTGCACACGTGGTTGGAGTGGATCCTCGGCTTGAACGTCAAGGCAGTGCAGGGAAAACAGGTTCCTCTTGAATGGACTGACACATCTGGGGGACTCTTGGAATGGCGGCACGACCCTGGAGTTCCTCTCGCCTTTCCTGTGGAGAGCGCCTCCTCTTGAGATGCGACGGGAACGCCGGGAATTCTTTCCCTACGAAACAGGGAAAGGATCCCTCATCTCGAGCTAGGAGGCGGAAACGGGGCTCCCCTGGATGTGTGCGGGACCCCACGTGCTTCCTCTCGAGTGGAGACGGGTATGTCGGGGAACTTCTTGAGTTGCAGCAAGGGTGTGAAGGACCCTTTGGAAGTTCCAGTGGTTAGACGTGATTTGCCTCGAGAAGCCTCAGCGGAAATGGGCCTCATCTCGCCTGGAGGGCAAAACCTCCTGGATTTTCTCGAGTTGCGGCAGGTGCTCTCGACTTACGACGGGGACCTCAGGGACCCGCTCTGGTGGCCTCAGGAAAGGCCATTCCCTTGCGAGTTCCTCGGGGTCCTCTCGGGATTCCTCTCCCGTCGATGCCGGGGCCTAAGACCTTGTGTGGAGTCGGGGCCGGAACCTGAGGATTCCTCTCCAGTGCTGACATGGATCTTGGGGTACTTCTGGAGTCTCCCCAGGGGAGTCAGTCCTCGTCTCGAATGCGGGCATGCACTTGCGCCTTCCTCCAGAGCGGTAGCAGCAGTGTCACGCAGTCCGCCGCGTGGATCAAAGGATCTATGGTTTTCCCTCGAGTCTTTCCCACGAGGCTTTCCCACGAGGCTTTCCCACAGGGCTGTCCCACGTGCACACGTGGTGGGAGTCGATCCTCGGCTTGAACGTCAAGGCAGTGCAGGGAAAACAGTTTCCTCTGGAATGGACTGACACATCTGGGGGACTCTTGGAATGGTGGCACGACCCTGGAGTTCCTCTCGCCTTTCCTGTGGAGAGCGCCTCCTCTTGAGATGCGACGGGAACGCCGGGAATTCTTTCCCTACGAAACAGGGAAAGGATCCCTCATCTCGAGCTAGGAGGCGGAAACGGGGCTCCCCTGGATGTGTGAGGGACCCCACGTGCTTCCTCTCGAGTGGAGACCGGTATGTCGGGGAACTTCTTGAGTTGCAGCAAGGGTGTGAAGGACCCTTTGGAAGTTCCAGTGGTTAGACGTGATTAGCCTCGAGAAGCCTCAGCGGAAATGGGCCTCATCTCGCCTGGAGGGCAAAACCTCCTGGATTTTCTCGAGTTGCGGCAGGTGCTCTCGACTTACGACGGGGACCTCAGGGACCCGCTCTGGTGGCCTCAGGAAAGGCCAGTCCCCATGCGAGTTCCTCGGGGGCCTCTCGGGATTCCTCTCCCGTCGATGCCGGGGCCTAAGACCTTGTGTGGAGTCGGGGCCGGAACCTGAGGATTCCTCTCCAGTGCTGACATGGATCTTCGGGTAATTCTGGAGTCTCCCCAGGGGAGTCAGTCCTCGTCTCGAATGCGGGCATGCACTTGCGCTTTCCTCCAGAGCGGTAGCAGCAGTGTCACGCAGTCCGCCGCGTGGATCAAAGGATCTATGGTTTTCCCTCGAGTCTTTCCCACGAGGCTTTCCCACGAGGCTTTCCCACAGGGCTGTCCCACGTGCACACGTGGTGGGAGTCGATCCTCGGCTTGAACGTCAAGGCAGTGCAGGGAAAACAGGTTCCTCTGGAATGGACTGACACATCTGGGGGACTCTTGGAATGGTGGCACGACCCTGGAGTTCCTCTCGCCTTGCCTGTGGAGAGCGCCTCCTCTTGAGATGCGACGGGAACGCCAGGAATTCTTTCCCTACGAAACAGGGAAAGGATCCCTCATCTCGAGCTAGGAGGCGGAAACGGGGCTCCCCTGGATGTGTGCGGGACCCCACGTGCTTCCTTTCGAGTGGAGACGGGTATGTCGGGGAACTTCTTGAGTTGCAGCAAGGGTGTGAAGGACCCTTTGGAAGTTCCAGTGGTTAGACGTGATTAGCCTCGAGAAGCCTCAGCGGAAATGGGCCTCATCTCGCCTGGAGGGCAAAACCTCCTGGATTTTCTCGAGTTGCGGCAGGTGCTCTCGACTTACGACGGGGACCTCAGGGACCCGCTCTGGTGGCCTCAGGAAAGGCCAGTCCCCATGCGAGTTCCTCGGGGGCCTCTCGGGATTCCTCTCCCGTCGATGCCGGGGCCTAAGACCTTGTGTGGAGTCGGGGCCGGAACCTGAGGATTCCTCTCCAGTGCTGACATGGATCTTCGGGTAATTCTGGAGTCTCCCCAGGGGAGTCAGTCCTCGTCTCGAATGCGGGCATGCACTTGCGCTTTCCTCCAGAGCGGTAGCAGCAGTGTCACGCAGTCCGCCGCGTGGATCAAAGGATCTATGGTTTTCCCTCGAGTCTTTCCCACGAGGCTTTCCCACGAGGCTTTCCCACAGGGCTGTCCCACGTGCACACGTGGTGGGAGTGGATCCTCGGCTTGAACGTCAAGGCAGTGCAGGGAAAACAGGTTCCTCTGGAATGGACTGACACATCTGGGGGACTCTTGGAATGGTGGCACGACCCTGGAGTTCCTCTCGCCTTTCCTGTGGAGAGCGCCTCCTCTTGAGATGCGACGGGAACGCCGGGAATTCTTTCCCTACGAAACAGGGAAAGGATCCCTCATCTCGAGCTAGGAGGCGGAAACGGGGCTCCCCTGGATGTGTGCGGGACCCCACGTGCTTCCTCTCGAGTGGAGACGGGTATGTCGGGGAACTTCTTGAGTTGCAGCAAGGGTGTGAAGGACCCTTTGGAAGTTCCAGTGGTTAGATGTGATTGGCCTCGAGAAGCCTCAGCGGAAATGGGCCTCATCTCGCCTGGAGGGCAAAACCTCCTGGATTTTCTCGAGTTGCGGCAGGTGCTCTCGACTTACGACGGGGACCTCAGGGACCCGCTCTGGTGGCCTCAGGAAAGGCCAGTCCCCATGCGAGTTCCTCGGGGGCCTCTCGGGATTCCTCTCCCGTCGATGCCGGGGCCTAAGACCTTGTGTGGAGTCGGGGCCGGAACCTGAGGATTCCTCTCCAGTGCTGACATGGATCTTGGGGTACTTCTGGAGTCTCCCCAGGGGAGTCAGTCCTCGTCTCGAATGCGGGCATGCACTTGCGCTTTCCTCCAGAGCGGTAGCAGCAGTGTCACTCAGTCCGCCGCGTGGATCAAAGGATCTATGGTTTTCCCTCGAGTCTTTCCCACGAGGCTTTCCCACGAGGCTTTCCCACAGGGCTGTCCCACGTGCACACGTGGTGGGAGTCGATCCTCGGCTTGAACGTCAAGGCAGTGCAGGGAAAACAGGTTCCTCTGGAATGGACTGACACATCTGGGGGACTCTTGGAATGGTGGCACGACCCTGGAGTTCCTCTCGCCTTTCCTGTGGAGAGCGCCTCCTCTTGAGATGCGACAGGAACGCCGGGAATTCTTTCCCTACGAAACAGGGAAAGGATCCCTCATCTCGAGCTAGGAGGCGGAAACGGGGCTCCCCTGGATGTGTGCGGGACCCCATGTGCTTCCTCTCGAGTGGAGACGGGTATGTCGGGGAACTTCTTGAGATGCAGCAAGGGTGTGAAGGACCCTTTGGAAGTTCCAGTGGTTAGACGTGATTAGCCTCGAGAAGCCTCAGCGGAAATGGGCCTCATCTCGCCTGGAGGGCAAAGCCTCCTGGATTTTCTCGAGTTGCGGCAGGTGCTCTCGACTTACGATGGGGACCTCAGGGACCCGCTCTGGTGGCCTCAGGAAAGGCCAGTCCCCATGCGAGTTCCTCGGGGGCCTCTCGGCATTCCTCTCCCGTCGATGCCGGGGCCTAAGACCTTGTGTGGGTCGGGGTAGGAACCTGAGGATTCCTCTCCAGTGCTGACATGGATCTTGGGGTACTTCTGGAGTCTCCCCAGGGGAGTCAGTCCTCGTCTCGAATGCGGGCATGCACTTGCGCTTTCCTCCAGAGCGGTAGCAGCAGTGTCACGCAGTCCGCCGCGTGGATCAAAGGATCTATGGTTTTCCCTCGAGTCTTTCCCACGAGGCTTTCCCACGAGGCTTTCCCACAGGGCTGTCCCACGTGCACACGTGGTGGGAGTCGATCCTCGGCTTGAACGTCAAGGCAGTGCAGGGAAAAAAGGTTCCTCTGGAATGAACTGACACATCTGGGGGACTCTTGGAATGGTGGCACGACCCTGGAGTTCCTCTCGCCTTTCCTGTGGAGAGCGCCTCCTCTTGAGATGCGACGGGAACGCCGGGAATTCTTTCCCTACGAAACAGGGAAAGGATCCCTCATCTCGAGCTAGGAGGCGGAAACGGGGCTCCCCTGGATGTGTGCGGGACCCCACGTGCTTCCTCTCGAGTGGAGACGGGTATGTCGGGGAACTTCTTGAGATGCAGCAAGGGTGTGAAGGACCCTTTGGAAGTTCCAGTGGTTAGACGTGATTAGCCTCGAGAAGCCTCATCGGAAATGGGCCTTATCTCGCCTGGAGGGCAAAACCTCCTGGATTTTCTCGAGTTGCGGCAGGTGCTCTCGACTTACGACGGGGACCTCAGGGACCCGCTCTGGTGGCCTCAGGAAAGGCCAGTCCCCATGCGAGTTCCTCGGGGGCCTCTCGGGATTCCTCTCCCGTCGATGCCGGGGCCTAAGACCTTGTGTGGAGTCGGGGCCGGAACCTGAGGATTCCTCTCCAGTGCTGACATGGATCTTGGGGTACTTCTGGAGTCTCCCCAGGGGAGTCAGTCCTCGTCTCGAATGCGGGCATGCACTTGCGCTTTCCTCCAGAGCGGTAGCAGCAGTGTCACGCAGTCCGCCGCGTGGATCAAAGGATCTATGGTTTTCCCTCGAGTCTTTCCCACGAGGCTTTCCCACGAGGCTTTCCCACAGGGCTGTCCCACGTGCACACGTGGTGGGAGTCGATCCTCGGCTTGAACGTCAAGGCAGTGCAGGGAAAACAGGTTCCTCTGGAATGGACTGACACATCTGGGGGACTCTTGGAATGGTGGCACGACCCTGGAGTTCCTCTCGCCTTTCCTGTGGAGAGCGCCTCCACTTGAGATGCGACGGGAACGCCGGGAATTCTTTCCCTACGAAACAGGGAAAGGATCCCTCATCTCGAGCTAGGAGGCGGAAACGGGGCTCCCCTGGATGTGTGCGGGACCCCACGTGCTTCCTCTCGAGTGGAGACGGGTATGTCGGGGAACTTCTTGAGTTGCAGCAAGGGTGTGAAGGACCCTTTGGAAGTTCCAGTGGTTAGACGTGATTAGCCTCGAGAAGCCTCAGCGGAAATGGGCCTCATCTCGCCTGGAGGGCAAAAGTCCTGGATATTCTCGAGTTGCGGCAGGTGCTCTCGACTTACGACGGGGACCTCAGGGACCCGCTCTGGTGGCCTCAGGAAAGGCCAGTCCCCATGCGAGTTCCTCGGTGGCGTCTCGGGATTCCTCTCCCGTCGATGCCGGGGCCTAATACCTTGTGTGGAGTCGGGGCCGGAACCTGAGGATTCCTCTCCAGTGCTGACATGGATCTTGGGGTACTTCTGGAGTCTCCCCAGGGGAGTCAGTCCTCGTCTCGAATGCGGGCATGCACTTGCGCTTTCCTCCAGAGCGGTAGCAGCAGTGTCACGCAGTCCGCCGCGTGGATCAAAGGATCTATGGTTTTCCCTCGAGTCTTTCCCACGAGGCTTTCCCACGAGGCTTTCCCACAGGGCTGTCCCACGTGCACACGTGGTGGGAGTCGATCCTCGGCTTGAACGTCAAGGCAGTGCAGGGAAAACAGGTTCCTCTGGAATGGACTGACACATCTGGGGGACTCTTGGAATTGTGGCACGACCCTGGAGTTCCTCTCGCCTTTCCTGTGGAGAGCGCCTCCTCTGGAGATGCGACGGGAACGCCGGGAATTCTTTCCCTACGAAACAGGGAAAGGATCCCTCATCTCGAGCTAGGAGGCGGAAACGGGGCTCCCCTGGATGTGTGAGGGACCCCACGTGCTTCCTCTCGAGTGGAGACGGGTATGTCGGGGAACTTCTTGAGTTGCAGCAAGGGTGTGAAGGACCCTTTGGAAGTTCCAGTGGTTAGACGTGATTAGCCTCGAGAAGCCTCAGCGGAAATGGGCCTCATCTCGCCTGGAGGGCAAAACCTCCTGGATTTTCTCGAGTTGCGGCAGGTGCTCTCCACTTACGACGGGGACCTCAGGGACCCGCTCTGGTGGCCTCAGGAAAGGCCAGTCCCCATGCGAGTTCCTCGGGGGCCTCTCGGCATTCCTCTCCCGTCGATGCCGGGGCCTAAGACCTTGTGTGGAGTCGGGGCCGGAACCTGAGGATTCCTCTCCAGTGCTGACATGGATCTTGGGGTACTTCTGGAGTCTCCCCAGGGGAGTCAGTCCTCGTCTCGAATGCGGGCATGCACTTGCGCTTTCCTCCAGAGCGGTAGCAGCAGTGTCACGCAGTCCGCCGCGTGGATCAAAGGATCTATGGTTTTCCCTCGAGTCTTTCCCACGAGGCTTTCCCACGAGGCTTTCCCACAGGGCTGTCCCACGTGCACACGTGGTGGGAGTCGATCCTCGGCTTGAACGTCAAGGCAGTGCAGGGAAAACAGGTTCCTCTGGAATGGACTGACACATCTGGGGGACTCTTGGAATGGTGGCACGACCCTGGAGTTCCTCTCGCCTTTCCTGTGGAGAGCGCCTCCTCTTGAGATGCGACGGGAACGCCGGGAATTCTTTCCCTACGAAACAGGGAAAGGATCCCTCATCTCGAGCTAGGAGGCGGAAACGGGGCTTCCCTGGATGTGTGCGGGACCCCACGTGCTTCCTCTCGAGTGGAGACGGGTTTGTCGGGGAACTTCTTGAGATGCAGCAAGGGTGTGAAGGACCCTTTGGAAGTTCCAGTGGTTAGACGTGATTAGCCTCGAGAAGCCTCAGCGGAAATGGGCCTCATCTCGCCTGGAGGGCAAAACCTCCTGGATTTTCTCGAGTTGCGGCAGGTGCTCTCGACTTACGACGGGGACCTCAGGGACCCGCTCTGGTGGCCTCAGGAAAGGCCAGTCCCCATGCGAGTTCCTCGGGGGCCTCTCGGGATTCCTCTCCCGTCGATGCCGGGGCCTAAGACCTTGTGTGGAGTCGGGGCCGGAACCTGAGGATTCCTCTCCAGTGCTGACATGGATCTTCGGGTAATTCTGGATTCTCCCCAGGGGAGTCAGTCCTCGTCTCGAATGCGGGCATGCACTTGCGCTTACCTCCAGAGCGGTAGCAGCAGTGTCACGCAGTCCGCCGCGTGGATCAAAGGATCTATGGTTTTCCCTCGAGTCTTTCCCACGAGGCTTTCCCACGAGGCTTTCCCACAGGGCTGTCCCAGGTGCACACGTGGTGGGAGTCGATCCTCGGCTTGAACGTCAAGGCAGTGCAGGGAAAACAGGTTCCTCTGGAATGGACTGACACATCTGGGGGACTCTTGGAATGGTGGCACGACCCTGGAGTTCCTCTCGCCTTTCCTGTGGAGAGCGCCTCCTCTTGAGATGCGACGGGAACGCCGGGAATTCTTTCCCTACGAAACAGGGAAAGGATCCCTCATCTCGAGCTAGGAGGCGGAAACGGGGCTCCCCTGGATGTGTGAGGGACCCCACGTGCTTCCTCTCGAGTGGAGACGGGTATGTCGGGGAACTTCTTGAGTTGCAGCAAGGGTGTGAAGGACCCTTTGGAAGTTCCAGTGGTTAGACGTGATTAGCCTCGAGAAGCCTCAGCGGAAATGGGCCTCATCTCGCCTGGAGGGCAAAGCCTCCTGGATTTTCTCGAGTTGCGGCAGGTGCTCTCGACTTACGACGGGGACCTCAGGGACCCGCTCTGTTGGCCTCAGGAAAGGCCAGTCCCCAGGCGAGTTCCTCGGGGGCCTCTCGGGATTCCTCTCCCGTCCATGCCGGGGCCTAAGACCTTGTGTGGAGTCGGGGCCGGAACCTGAGGATTCCTCTCCAGTGCTGACATGGATCTTGGGGTACTTCTGGAGTCTCCCCAGGGGAGTCAGTCCTCGTCTCGAATGCGGGCATGCACTTGCGCTTCCCTCCAGAGCGGTAGCAGCAGTGTCACGCAGTCCGCCGCGTGGATCAAAGGATCTAAGGTTTTCCCTAGAGTCTTTCCCACGAGGCTTTCACAGGAGGCTTTCCCACAGGGCTGTCCCATGTGCACACGTGGTGGGAGTCGATCCTCGGCTTGAACGTCAAGGCAGTGCAGGGAAAACAGGTTCCTCTGGAATGGACTGACACATCTGGGGGTCTCTTGGAATGGTGCCACGACCCTGGAGTTCCTCTCGCCTTTCCTGTGGAGAGCGCCTCCTCTTGAGATGCGACGGGAACGCCGGGAATTCTTTCCCTACGAAACAGGGAAAGGATCACTCATCTCGAGCTAGGAGGCGGAAACGGGGCTCCCCTGGATGTGTGCGGGACCCCACGTGCTTCCTCTCGAGTGGATACGAGTATGTCGCGGAAATGCTTGAGTTGCAGCAAGGGTGTGAAGGACCCTTTGGAAGTTCCAGTGGTTAGACGTGATTAGCCTCGAGTTGCCTCAGCGGAAATGGGCCTCATCTCGCCTGGAGGGCAAAACCTCCTGGATTTTCTCGAGTTGCGGCAGGTGCTCTCGACTTATGATGGGGACCTCAGGGACCCGCTCTGGTGGCCTCAGGAAAGGCCAGTCCCCATGCGAGTTCCTCGGGGGCCTCTTGGCATTCCTCTCCCGTCGATGCCGGGGCCTAAGACCTTGTGTGGGTCGGGGTAGGAACCTGAGGATTCCTCTCCAGTGCTGTCATGGATCTTGGGGTACTTCTGGAGTCTCCCCAGGGGAGTCAGTCCTCGTCTCGAATGCGGGCATGCACTTGCGCTTTCCTCCAGAGCGGTAGCAGCAGTGTCACGCAGTCCGCCGCGTGGATCAAAGGATCTATGGTTTTCCCTCGAGTCTTTCCCACGAAGCTTTCCCACGAGGCTTTCCCACAGGGCTGTCCCACGTGCACACGTGGTGGGAGTGGATCCTCGGCTTGAACGTCAAGGCAGTGCAGGGAAAACAGGTTCCTCTGGAATGGACTGACACATCTGGGGGACTCTTGGAATGGTGGCACGACCCTGGAGTTCCTCTCGCCTTTCCTGTGGAGAGCGCCTCCTCTTGAGATGCGACGGGAACGCCGGGAATTCTTTCCCTACGAAACAGGGAAAGGATCCCTCATCTCGAGCTAGGAGGCGGAAACGGGGCTCCCCTGGATGTGTGCGGGACCCCACGTGCTTCCTCTCGAGTGGAGACGGGTATGTCGGGGAACTTCTTGATTTGCAGCAAGGGTGTGAAGGACCCTTTGGAAGTTCCAGTGGTTAGACGTGATTAACCTCGAGAAGCCTCAGCGGAAATGGGCCTTATCTCGCCTGGAGGGCAAAACCTCCTGGATTTTCTCGAGTTGCGGCAGGTGCTCTCGACTTACGACGGGGACCTCAGGGACCCGCTCTGGTGGCCTCAGGAAAGGCCAGTCCCCATGCGAGTTCCTCGGGGGCCTCTCGGGATTCCTCTCCCGTCGATGCCGGGGCCTAAGACCTTGTGTGGAGTCGGGGCCGGAACCTGAGGATTCCTCTCCAGTGCTGACATGGATCTTGGGGTACTTCTGGAGTCTCCCCAGGGGAGTCAGTCCTCGTCTCGAATGCGGGCATGCACTTGCGCTTTCCTCCAGAGCGGTAGCAGCAGTGTCACGCAGTACGCCGCGTGGATCAAAGGATCTATGGTTTTCCCTCGAGTCTTTCCCACGAGGCTTTCCCACGAGGCTTTCCCACAGGGCTGTCCCACGTGCACACGTGGTGGGAGTCGATCCTCGGCTTGAACGTCAAGGCAGTGCAGGGAAAACAGATTCCTCTGGAATGGACTGACACATCTGGGGGACTCTTGGAATGGTGGCACGACCCTGGAGTTCCTCTCGCCTTTCCTGTGGAGAGCGCCTCCTCTTGAGATGCGACGGGAACGCCGGGAATTCTTTCCCTACGAAACAGGGAAAGGATCCCTCATCTCGAGCTAGGAGGCGGAAACGGGGCTCCCCTGGATGTGTGAGGGACCCCACGTGCTTCCTCTCGAGTGGAGACGGGTATGTCGGGGAACTTCTTGAGTTGCAGCAAGGGTGTGAAGGACCCTTTGGAAGTTCCAGTGGTTAGACGTGATTAGCCTCGAGAAGCCTCAGCGGAAATGGGCCTCATCTCGCCTGGAGGGCAAAACCTCCTGGATTTTCTCGAGTTGCGGCAGGTGCTCTCGACTTACGACGGGGACCTCAGGGACCCGCTCTGGTGGCCTCAGGAAAGGCCAGTCCCCAGGCGAGTTCCTCGGGGGCCTCTCGGGATTCCTCTCCCGTCGATGCCGGGGCCTAAGACCTTGTGTGGAGTCGGGGCCGGAACCTGAGGATTCCTCTCCAGTGCTGACATGGATCTTGGGGTACTTCTGGAGTCTCCCCAGGGGAGTCAGTCCTCGTCTCGAATGCGGGCATGCACTTGCGCTTCCCTCCAGAGCGGTAGCAGCAGTGTCACGCAGTCCGCCGCGTGGATCAAAGGATCTAAGGTTTTCCCTAGAGTCTTTCCCACGAGGCTTTCCCACGAGGCTTTCCCACAGGGCTGTCCCACGTGCACACGTGGTGGGAGTCGATCCTCGGCTTGAACGTCAAGGCAGTGCAGGGAAAACAGGTTCCTCTGGAATGGACTGACACATCTGGGGGTCTCTTGGAATGGTGCCACGACCCTGGAGTTCCTCTCGCCTTTCCTGTGGAGAGCGCCTCCTCTTGAGATGCGACGGGAACGCCGGGAATTCTTTCCCTACGAAACAGGGAAAGGATCACTCATCTCGAGCTAGGAGGCAGAAACGGGGCTCCCCTGGATGTGTGCGGGACCCCACGTGCTTCCTCTCGAGTGGATACGGGTATGTCGCGGAAATGCTTGAGTTGCAGCAAGGGTGTGAAGGACCCTTTGGAAGTTCCAGTGGTTAGACGTGATTAGCCTCGAGTTGCCTCAGCGCAAATGGGCCTCATCTCGCCTGGAGGGCAAAACCTCCTGGATTTTCTCGAGTTGCGGCAGGTGCTCTCGACTTACGACGGGGACCTCAGGGACCCGCTCTGGTGGCCTCAGGAAACGCCAGTCCCCATGCGAGTTCCTCGGGGGCCTCTTGGCATTACTCTCCCGTCGATGCCGGGGCCTAAGACCTTGTGTGGGTCGGGGTAGGAACCTGAGGATTCCTCTCCAGTGCTGACATGGATCTTGGGGTACTTCTGGAGTCTCCCCAGGGGAGTCAGTCCTCGTCTCGAATGCGGGCATGCACTTGCGCTTTCCTCCAGAGCGGTAGCAGCAGTGTCACGCAGTCCGCCGCGTGGATCAAAGGATCTATGGTTTTCCCTCGAGTCTTTCCCACGAGGCTTTCCCACGAGGCTTTCCCACAGGGCTGTCCCACGTGCACACGTGGTGGAGTGGATCCTCGGCTTGAACGTCAAGGCAGTGCAGGGAAAAAAGGTTCCTCTGGAATGGACTGACACATCTGGGGGACTCTTGGAATGGTGGCACGACCCTGGAGTTCCTCTCGCCTTTCTTGTGGAGAGCGCCTCCTCTTGAGATGCGATGGGAACGCCGGGAATTCTTTCCCTACGAAACAGGGAAAGGATCCCTCATCTCGAGCTAGGAGGCGGAAACGGGGCTCCCCTGGATGTGTGCGGGACCCCACGTGCTTCCTCTCGAGTGGAGACGGGTATGTCGGGGAACTTCTTGAGTTACAGCAAGGGTGTGAAGGACCCTTTGGAAGTTCCAGTGGTTAGACGTGATTAGCCTCGAGAAGCCTCATCGGAAATGGGCCTTATCTCGCCTCGAGGGCAAAACCTCCTGGATTTTCTCGAGTTGCGGCAGGTGCTCTCGACTTACGACGGGGACCTCAGGGACCCGCTCTGGTGGCCTCAGGAAAGGCCAGTCCCCATGCGAGTTCCTCGGGGGCCTCTCGGGATTCCTCTCCCGTCGATGCCGGGGCCTAAGACCTTGTGTGGAGTCGGGGCCGGAACCTGAGGATTCCTCTCCAGTGCTGACATGGATCTTGGGTTACTTCTGGAGTCTCCCCAGGGGAGTCAGTCCTCGTCTCGAATGCGGGCATGCACTTGCGCTTTCCTCCAGAGCGGTAGCAGCAGTGTCACGCAGTCCGCCGCGTGGATCAAAGGATCTATGGTTTTCCCTCGAGTCTTTCCCACGAGGCTTACCCACGAGGCTTTCCCACAGGGCTGTCCCACGTGCACACGTGGTGGGAGTCGATCCTCGGCTTGAACGTCAAGGCAGTGCAGGGAAAACAGGTTCCTCTGGAATGGACTGACACATCTGGGGGACTCTTGGAATGGTGGCACGACCCTGGAGTTCCTCTCGCCTTTCCTGTGGAGAGCGCCTCCTCTTGAGATGCGACGGGAACGCCGGGAATTCTTTCCCTACGAAACAGGGAAAGGATCCCTCATCTCGAGCTAGGAGGCGGAAACGGGGCTCCCCTGGATGTGTGAGGGACCCCACGTGCTTCCTCTCGAGTGGAGAAGGGTATGTCGGGGAACTTCTTGAGTTGCAGCAAGGGTGTGAAGGACCCTTTGGAAGTTCCAGTGGTTAGACGTGATTAGCCTCGAGAAGCCTCAGCGGAAATGGGCCTCATCTCGCCTCGAGGGCAAAACCTCCTGGATTTTCTCGAGTTGCGGCAGGTGCTCTCGACTTACGACGGGGACCTCAGGGACCCGCTCTGGTGGCCTCAGGAAAGGCCAGTCCCCATGCGAGTTCCTCGGGGGCGTCTCGGGATTCCTCTCCCATCGATGCCGGGGCCTAAGACCTTGTGTGGAGTCGGCGCCGGAACCTGAGGATTCCTCTCCAGTGCTGACATGGATCTTGGGGTACTTCTGGAGTCTCCCCAGGGGAGTCAGTCCTCGTCTCAAATGCGGACATGCACTTGCGCTTTCCTCCAGAGCGGTAGCAGCAGTGTCACGCAGTCCGCCGCGTGGATCAAAGGATCTATGGTTTTCCCTCGAGTCTTTCCCACGAGGCTTTCCCACGAGGCTTTCCCACAGGGCTGTCCCACGTGCACACGTGGTGGGAGTCGATCCTCGGCTTGAACGTCAAGGCAGTGCAGGGAAAACAGGTTCCTCTGGAATGGACTGACACATCTGGGGGACTCTTGGAATGGTGGCACGACCCTGGAGTTCCTCTCGCCTTTCCTGTGGAGAGCGCCTCCTCTTGAGATGCGACGGGAACGCCGGGAATTCTTTCCCTACGAAACAGGGAAAGGATCACTCATCTCGAGCTAGGAGGCGGAAACGGGGCTCCCCTGGATGTGTGCGGGACCCCACGTGCTTCCTCTCGAGTGGATACGGGTATGTCGCGGAAATGCTTGAGTTGCAGCAAGGGTGTGAAGGACCCTTTGGAAGTTCCAGTGGTTAGACGTGATTAGCCTCGAGTTGCCTCAGCGCAAATGGGCCTCATCTCGCCTGGAGGGCAAAACCTCCTGGATTTTCTCGAGTTGCGGCAGGTGCTCTCGACTTACGACGGGGACCTCAGGGACCCGCTCTGGTGGCCTCAGGAAAGGCCAGTCCCCATGCGAGTTCCTCGGGGGCCTCTTGGCATTCCTCTCCCGTCGATGCCGGGGCCTAAGACCTTGTGTGGGTCGGGGTAGGAACCTGAGGATTCCTCTCCAGTGCTGACATGGATCTTGGGGTACTTCTGGAGTCTCCCCAGGGGAGTCAGTCCTCGTCTCGAATGCGGGCATGCACTTGCGCTTTCCTCCAGAGCGGTAGCAGCAGTGTCACGCAGTCCGCCGCGTGGATCAAAGGATCTATGGTTTTCCCTCGAGTCTTTCCCACGAAGCTTTCCCACGAGGCTTTCCCACAGGGCTGTCCCACGTGCACACGTGGTGGGAGTGGATCCTCGGCTTGAACGTCAAGGCAGTGCAGGGAAAAAAGGTTCCTCTGGAATGGACTGACACATCTGGGGGACTCTTGGAATGGTGGCACGACCCTGGAGTTCCTCTCGCCTTTCTTGTGGAGAGCGCCTCCTCTTGAGATGCGATGGGAACGCCGGGAATTCTTTCCCTACGAAACAGGGAAAGGATCCCTCATCTCGAGCTAGGAGGCGGAAACGGGGCTCCCCTGGATGTGTGCGGGACCCCACGTGCTTCCTCTCGAGTGGAGACGGGTATGTCGGGGAACTTCTTGAGTTACAGCAAGGGTGTGAAGGACCCTTTGGAAGTTCCAGTGGTTAGACGTGATTAGCCTCGAGAAGCCTCATCGGAAATGGGCCTTATCTCGCCTCGAGGGCAAAACCTCCTGGATTTTCTCGAGTTGCGGCAGGTGCTCTCGACTTACGACGGGGACCTCAGGGACCCGCTCTGGTGGCCTCAGGAAAGGCCAGTCCCCATGCGAGTTCCTCGGGGGCCTCTCGGGATTCCTCTCCCGTCGATGCCGGGGCCTAAGACCTTGTGTGGAGTCGGGGCCGGAACCTGAGAATTCCTCTCCAGTGCTGACATGGATCTTGGGGTACTTCTGGAGTCTCCCCAGGGGAGTCAGTCCTCGTCTCGAATGCGGGCATGCACTTGCGCTTTCCTCCAGAGCGGTAGCAGCAGTGTCACGCAGTCCGCCGCGTGGATCAAAGGATCTATGGTTTTCCCTCGAGTCTTTCCCACGAGGCTTACCCACGAGGCTTTCCCACAGGGCTGTCCCACGTGCACACGTGGTGGGAGTCGATCCTCGGCTTGAACGTCAAGGCAGTGCAGGGAAAACAGGTTCCTCTGGAATGGACTGACACATCTGGGGGACTCTTGGAATGGTGGCACGACCCTGGAGTTCCTCTCGCCTTTCCTGTGGAGAGCGCCTCCTCTTGAGATGCGACGGGAACGCCGGGAATTCTTTCCCTACGAAACAGGGAAAGGATCCCTCATCTCGAGCTAGGAGGCGGAAACGGGGCTCCCCTGGATGTGTGAGGGACCCCACGTGCTTCCTCTCGAGTGGAGAAGGGTATGTCGGGGAACTTCTTGAGTTGCAGCAAGGGTGTGAAGGACCCTTTGGAAGTTCCAGTGGTTAGATGTGATTAGCCTCGAGAAGCCTCAGCGGAAATGGGCCTCATCTCGCCTGGAGGGCAAAACCTCCTGGATTTTCTCGAGTTGCGGCAGGTGCTCTCGACTTACGACGGGGACCTCAGGGACCCGCTCTGGTGGCCTCAGGAAAGGCCAGTCCCCATGCGAGTTCCTCGGGGGCGTCTCGGGATTCCTCTCCCATCGATGCCGGGGCCTAAGACCTTGTGTGGAGTCGGCGCCGGAACCTGAGGATTCCTCTCCAGTGCTGACATGGATCTTGGGGTACTTCTGGAGTCTCCCCAGGGGAGTCAGTCCTCGTCTCGAATGCGGACATGCACTTGCGCTTTCCTCCAGAGCGGTAGCAGCAGTGTCACGCAGTCCGCCGCGTGGATCAAAGGATCTATGGTTTTCCCTCGAGTCTTTCCCACGAGGCTTTCCCACGAGGCTTTCCCACAGGGCTGTCCCACGTGCACACGTGGTGGGAGTGGATCCTCGGCTTGAACGTCAAGGCAGTGCAGGGAAAACAGGTTCCTCTGGAATGGACTGACACATCTGGGGGACTCTTGGAATGGTGGCACGACCCTGGAGTTCCTCTCGCCTTTCCTGTGGAGAGCGCCTCCTCTTGAGATGCGACGGGAACGCCGGGAATTCTTTCCCTACGAAACAGGGAAAGGATCCCTCATCTCGAGCTAGGAGGCGGAAACGGGGCTCCCCTGGATGTGTGCGGGACCCCACGTGCTTCCTCTCGAGTGGAGACGGGTATGTCGGGGAACTTCTTGAGATGCAGCAAGGGTGTGAAGGACCCTTTGGAAGTTCCAGTGGTTAGACGTGATTAGCCTCGAGAAGCCTCAGCGGAAATGGGCCTCATCTCGCCTGGAGGGCAAAACCTCCTGGATTTTCTCGAGTTGCGGCAGGTGCTCTCGACTTACGACGGGGACCTCAGGGATCCGCTCTGGTGGCCTCAGGAAAGGCCAGTCCCCATGCGAGTTCCTCGGGGGCCTCTCGGGATTCCTCTCCCGTCGATGCCGGGGCCTAAGACCTTGTGTGGAGTCGGGGCCGGAACCTGAGGATTCCTCTCCAGTGCTGACATGGATCTTCGGGTAATTCTGGAGTCTCCCCAGGGGAGTCAGTCCTCGTCTCGAATGCGGGCATGCACTTGCGCTTTCCTCCAGAGCGGTAGCAGCAGTGTCACGCAGTCCGCCGCGTGGATCAAAGGATCTATGGTTTTCCCTCGAGTCTTTCCCACGAGGCTTTCCCACGAGGCTTTCCCACAGGGCTGTCCCACGTGCACACGTGGTGGGAGTGGATCCTCGGCTTGAACGTCAAGGCAGTGCAGGGAAAACAGGTTCCTCTGGAATGGACTGACACATCTGGGGGACTCTTGGAATGGTGGCACGACCCTGGAGTTCCTCTCGCCTTTCCTGTGGAGAGCGCCTCCTCTTGAGATGCGACGGGAACGCCAGGAATTCTTTCCCTACGAAACAGGGAAAGGATCCCTCATCTCGAGCTAGGAGGCGGAAACGGGGCTCCCCTGGATGTGTGCGGGACCCCACGTGCTTCCTCTCAAGTGGAGACGGGTATGTCGGGGAACTTCTTGAGTTGCAGCAAGGGTGTGAAGGACCCTTTGGAAGTTCCAGTGGTTAGACGTGATTAGCCTCGAGAAGCCTCAGCGGAAATGGGCCTCATCTCGCCTGGAGGGCAAAACCTCCTGGATTTTCTCGAGTTGCGGCAGGTGCTCTCGACTTACGACGGGGACCTCAGGGACCCGCTCTGGTGGCCTCAGGAAAGGCCAGTCCCCATGCGAGTTCCTCTGGGGCCTCTCGGGATTCCTCTCCCGTCGATGCCGGGGCCTAAGACCTTGTGTGGAGTCGGGGCCGGAACCTGAGGATTCCTCTCCAGTGCTGACATGGATCTTCGGGTAATTCTGGAGTCTCCCCAGGGGAGTCAGTCCTCGTCTCGAATGCGGGCATGCACTTGCGCTTTCCTCCAGAGCGGTAGCAGCAGTGTCACGCAGTCCGCCGCGTGGATCAAAGGATCTATGGTTTTCCCTCGAGTCTTTCCCACGAGGCTTTCCCACGAGGCTTTCCCACAGGGCTGTCCCACGTGCACACGTGGTTGGAGTGGATCCTCGGCTTGAACGTCAAGGCAGTGCAGGGAAAACAGGTTCCTCTGGAATGGACTGACACATCTGGGGGACTCTTGGAATGGCGGCACGACCCTGGAGTTCCTCTCGCCTTTCCTGTGGAGAGCGCCTCCTCTTGAGATGCGACGGGAACGCCGGGAATTCTTTCCCTACGAAACAGGGAAAGGATCCCTCATCTCGAGCTAGGAGGCGGAAACGGGGCTCCCCTGGATGTGTGCGGGACCCCACGTGCTTCCTCTCGAGTGGAGACGGGTATGTCGGGGAACTTCTTGAGTTACAGCAAGGGTGTGAAGGACCCTTTGGAAGTTCCAGTGGTTAGACGTGATTAGCCTCGAGAAGCCTCATCGGAAATGGGCCTTATCTCGCCTCGAGGGCAAAACCTCCTGGATTTTCTCGAGTTGCGGCAGGTGCTCTCGACTTACGACGGGGACCTCAGGGACCCGCTCTGGTGGCCTCAGGAAAGGCCAGTCCCCATGCGAGTTCCTCGGGGGCCTCTCGGGATTCCTCTCCCGTCGATGCCGGGGCCTAAGACCTTGTGTGGAGTCGGGGCCGGAACCTGAGGATTCCTCTCCAGTGCTGACATGGATCTTGGGGTACTTCTGGAGTCTCCCCAGGGGAGTCAGTCCTCGTCTCGAATGCGGGCATGCACTTGCGCTTTCCTCCAGAGCGGTAGCAGCAGTGTCACGCAGTCCGCCGCGTGGATCAAAGGATCTATGGTTTTCCCTCGAGTCTTTCCCACGAGGCTTACCCACGAGGCTTTCCCACAGGGCTGTCCCACATGCACACGTGGTGGGAGTCGATCCTCGGCTTGAACGTCAAGGCAGTGCAGGGAAAACAGGTTCCTCTGGAATGGACTGACACATCTGGGGGACTCTTGGAATGGTGGCACGACCCTGGAGTTCCTCTCGCCTTTCCTGTGGAGAGCGCCTCCTCTTGAGATGCGACGGGAACGCCGGGAATTCTTTCCCTACGAAACAGGGAAAGGATCCCTCATCTCGAGCTAGGAGGCGGAAACGGGGCTCCCCTGGATGTGTGAGGGACCCCACGTGCTTCCTCTCGAGTGGAGAAGGGTATGTCGGGGAACTTCTTGAGTTGCAGCAAGGGTGTGAAGGACCCTTTGGAAGTTCCAGTGGTTAGACGTGATTAGCCTCGAGAAGCCTCAGCGGAAATGGGCCTCATCTCGCCTGGAGGGCAAAACCTCCTGGATTTTCTCGAGTTGCGGCAGGTGCTCTCGACTTACGACGGGGACCTCAGGGACCCGCTCTGGTGGCCTCAGGAAAGGCCAGTCCCCATGCGAGTTCCTCGGGGGCCTCTTGGCATTCCTCTCCCGTCGATGCCGGGGCCTAAGACCTTGTGTGGGTCGGGGTAGGAACCTGAGGATTCCTCTCCAGTGCTGACATGGATCTTGGGGTACTTCTGGAGTCTCCCCAGGGGAGTCAGTCCTCGTCTCGAATGCGGGCATGCACTTGCGCTTTCCTCCAGAGCGGTAGCAGCAGTGTCACGCAGTCCGCCGCGTGGATCAAAGGATCTATGGTTTTCCCTCGAGTCTTTCCCACGAAGCTTTCCCACGAGGCTTTCCCACAGGGCTGTCCCACGTGCACACGTGGTGGGAGTGGATCCTCGGCTTGAACGTCAAGGCAGTGCAGGGAAAAAAGGTTCCTCTGGAATGGACTGACACATCTGGGGGACTCTTGGAATGGTGGCACGACCCTGGAGTTCCTCTCGCCTTTCTTGTGGAGAGCGCCTCCTCTTGAGATGCGATGGGAACGCCGGGAATTCTTTCCCTACGAAACAGGGAAAGGATCCCTCATCTCGAGCTAGGAGGCGGAAACGGGGCTCCCCTGGATGTGTGCGGGACCCCACGTGCTTCCTCTCGAGTGGAGACGGGTATGTCGGGGAACTTCTTGAGTTACAGCAAGGGTGTGAAGGACCCTTTGGAAGTTCCAGTGGTTAGACGTGATTAGCCTCGAGAAGCCTCATCGGAAATGGGCCTTATCTCGCCTCGAGGGCAAAACCTCCTGGATTTTCTCGAGTTGCGGCAGGTGCTCTCGACTTACGACGGGGACCTCAGGGACCCGCTCTGGTGGCCTCAGGAAAGGCCAGTCCCCATGCGAGTTCCTCGGGGGCCTCTCGGGATTCCTCTCCCGTCGATGCCGGGGCCTAAGACCTTGTGTGGAGTCGGGGCCGGAACCTGAGAATTCCTCTCCAGTGCTGACATGGATCTTGGGGTACTTCTGGAGTCTCCCCAGGGGAGTCAGTCCTCGTCTCGAATGCGGGCATGCACTTGCGCTTTCCTCCAGAGCGGTAGCAGCAGTGTCACGCAGTCCGCCGCGTGGATCAAAGGATCTATGGTTTTCCCTCGAGTCTTTCCCACGAGGCTTACCCACGAGGCTTTCCCACAGGGCTGTCCCACGTGCACACGTGGTGGGAGTCGATCCTCGGCTTGAACGTCAAGGCAGTGCAGGGAAAACAGGTTCCTCTGGAATGGACTGACACATCTGGGGGACTCTTGGAATGGTGGCACGACCCTGGAGTTCCTCTCGCCTTTCCTGTGGAGAGCGCCTCCTCTTGAGATGCGACGGGAACGCCGGGAATTCTTTCCCTACGAAACAGGGAAAGGATCCCTCATCTCGAGCTAGGAGGCGGAAACGGGGCTCCCCTGGATGTGTGAGGGACCCCACGTGCTTCCTCTCGAGTGGAGAAGGGTATGTCGGGGAACTTCTTGAGTTGCAGCAAGGGTGTGAAGGACCCTTTGGAAGTTCCAGTGGTTAGACGTGATTAGCCTCGAGAAGCCTCAGCGGAAATGGGCCTCATCTCGCCTGGAGGGCAAAACCTCCTGGATTTTCTCGAGTTGCGGCAGGTGCTCTCGACTTACGACGGGGACCTCAGGGACCCGCTCTGGTGGCCTCAGGAAAGGCCAGTCCCCATGCGAGTTCCTCGGGGGCGTCTCGGGATTCCTCTCCCATCGATGCCGGGTCCTAAGACCTTGTGTGGAGTCGGCGCCGGAACCTGAGGATTCCTCTCCAGTGCTGACATGGATCTTGGGGTACTTCTGGAGTCTCCCCAGGGGAGTCAGTCCTCGTCTCGAATGCGGACATGCACTTGCGCTTTCCTCCAGAGCGGTAGCAGCAGTGTCACGCAGTCCGCCGCGTGGATCAAAGGATCTATGGTTTTCCCTCGAGTCTTTCCCACGAGGCTTTCCCACGAGGCTTTCCCACAGGGCTGTCCCACGTGCACACGTGGTGGGAGTGGATCCTCGGCTTGAACGTCAAGGCAGTGCAGGGAAAACAGGTTCCTCTGGAATGGACTGACACATCTGGGGGACTCTTGGAATGGTGGCACGACCCTGGAGTTCCTCTCGCCTTTCCTGTGGAGAGCGCCTCCTCTTGAGATGCGACGGGAACGCCGGGAATTCTTTCCCTACGAAACAGGGAAAGGATCCCTCATCTCGAGCTAGGAGGCGGAAACGGGGCTCCCCTGGATGTGTGCGGGACCCCACGTGCTTCCTCTCGAGTGGAGACGGGTATGTCGGGGAACTTCTTGAGATGCAGCAAGGGTGTGAAGGACCCTTTGGAAGTTCCAGTGGTTAGACGTGATTAGCCTCGAGAAGCCTCAGCGGAAATGGGCCTCATCTCGCCTGGAGGGCAAAACCTCCTGGATTTTCTCGAGTTGCGGCAGGTGCTCTCGACTTACGACGGGGACCTCAGGGATCCGCTCTGGTGGCCTCAGGAAAGGCCAGTCCCCATGCGAGTTCCTCGGGGGCCTCTCGGGATTCCTCTCCCGTCGATGCCGGGGCCTAAGACCTTGTGTGGAGTCGGGGCCGGAACCTGAGGATTCCTCTCCAGTGCTGACATGGATCTTCGGGTAATTCTGGAGTCTCCCCAGGGGAGTCAGTCCTCGTCTCGAATGCGGGCATGCACTTGCGCTTTCCTCCAGAGCGGTAGCAGCAGTGTCACGCAGTCCGCCGCGTGGATCAAAGGATCTATGGTTTTCCCTCGAGTCTTTCCCACGAGGCTTTCCCACGAGGCTTTCCCACAGGGCTGTCCCACGTGCACACGTGGTGGGAGTGGATCCTCGGCTTGAACGTCAAGGCAGTGCAGGGAAAACAGGTTCCTCTGGAATGGACTGACACATCTGGGGGACTCTTGGAATGGTGGCACGACCCTGGAGTTCCTCTCGCCTTTCCTGTGGAGAGCGCCTCCTCTTGAGATGCGACGGGAACGCCAGGAATTCTTTCCCTACGAAACAGGGAAAGGATCCCTCATCTCGAGCTAGGAGGCGGAAACGGGGCTCCCCTGGATGTGTGCGGGACCCCACGTGCTTCCTCTCAAGTGGAGACGGGTATGTCGGGGAACTTCTTGAGTTGCAGCAAGGGTGTGAAGGACCCTTTGGAAGTTCCAGTGGTTAGACGTGATTAGCCTCGAGAAGCCTCAGCGGAAATGGGCCTCATCTCGCCTGGAGGGCAAAACCTCCTGGATTTTCTCGAGTTGCGGCAGGTGCTCTCGACTTACGACGGGGACCTCAGGGACCCGCTCTGGTGGCCTCAGGAAAGGCCAGTCCCCATGCGAGTTCCTCTGGGGCCTCTCGGGATTCCTCTCCCGTCGATGCCGGGGCCTAAGACCTTGTGTGGAGTCGGGGCCGGAACCTGAGGATTCCTCTCCAGTGCTGACATGGATCTTCGGGTAATTCTGGAGTCTCCCCAGGGGAGTCAGTCCTCGTCTCGAATGCGGGCATGCAGTTGCGCTTTCCTCCAGAGCGGTAGCAGCAGTGTCACGCAGTCCGCCGCGTGGATCAAAGGATCTATGGTTTTCCCTCGAGTCTTTCCCACGAGGCTTTCCCACGAGGCTTTCCCACAGGGCTGTCCCACGTGCACACGTGGTTGGAGTGGATCCTCGGCTTGAACGTCAAGGCAGTGCAGGGAAAACAGGTTCCTCTGGAATGGACTGACACATCTGGGGGACTCTTGGAATGGCGGCACGACCCTGGAGTTCCTCTCGCCTTTCCTGTGGAGAGCGCCTCCTCTTGAGATGCGACGGGAACGCCGGGAATTCTTTCCCTACGAAACAGGGAAAGGATCCCTCATCTCGAGCTAGGAGGCGGAAACGGGGCTCCCCTGGATGTGTGCGGGACCCCACGTGCTTCCTCTCGAGTGGAGACGGGTATGTCGGGGAACTTCTTGAGTTGCAGCAAGGGTGTGAAGGACCCTTTGGAAGTTCCAGTGGTTAGACGTGATTTGCCTCGAGAAGCCTCAGCGGAAATGGGCCTCATCTCGCCTGGAGGGCAAAACCTCCTGGATTTTCTCGAGTTGCGGCAGGTGCTCTCGACTTACGACGGGGACCTCAGGGACCCGCTCTGGTGGCCTCAGGAAAGGCCAGTCCCCATGCGAGTTCCTCGGGGTCCTCTCGGGATTCCTCTCCCGTCGATGCCGGGGCCTAAGACCTTGTGTGGAGTCGGGGCCGGAACCTGAGGATTCCTCTCCAGTGCTGACATGGATCTTGGGGTACTTCTGGAGTCTCCCCAGGGGAGTCAGTCCTCGTCTCGAATGCGGGCATGCACTTGCGCCTTCCTCCAGAGCGGTAGCAGCAGTGTCACGCAGTCCGCCGCGTGGATCAAAGGATCTATGGTTTTCCCTCGAGTCTTTCCCACGAGGCTTTCCCACGAGGCTTTCCCACAGGGCTGTCCCACGTGCACACGTGGTGGGAGTCGATCCTCGGCTTGAACGTCAAGGCAGTGCAGGGAAAACAGTTTCCTCTGGAATGGACTGACACATCTGGGGGACTCTTGGAATGGTGGCACGACCCTGGAGTTCCTCTCGCCTTTCCTGTGGAGAGCGCCTCCTCTTGAGATGCGACGGGAACGCCGGGAATTCTTTCCCTACGAAACAGGGAAAGGATCCCTCATCTCGAGCTAGGAGGCGGAAACGGGGCTCCCCTGGATGTGTGAGGGACCCCACGTGCTTCCTCTCGAGTGGAGACGGGTATGTCGGGGAACTTCTTGAGTTGCAGCAAGGGTGTGAAGGACCCTTTGGAAGTTCCAGTGGTTAGACGTGATTAGCCTCGAGAAGCCTCAGCGGAAATGGGCCTCATCTCGCCTGGAGGGCAAAACCTCCTGGATTTTCTCGAGTTGCGGCAGGTGCTCTCGACTTACGACGGGGACCTCAGGGACCCGCTCTGGTGGCCTCAGGAAAGGCCAGTCCCCATGCGAGTTCCTCGGGGGCCTCTCGGGATTCCTCTCCCGTCGATGCCGGGGCCTAAGACCTTGTGTGGAGTCGGGGCCGG
The DNA here is from genome assembly GCF_042477335.2 of Ovis canadensis. Lineage (NCBI taxonomy): Eukaryota > Metazoa > Chordata > Mammalia > Artiodactyla > Bovidae > Ovis > Ovis canadensis. The sequence goes on along the minus strand of NC_091265.1, from coordinate 1,643,581 downwards.
AACCTGAGGATTCCTCTCCAGTGCTGACATGGATCTTCGGGTAATTCTGGAGTCTCCCCAGGGGAGTCAGTCCTCGTCTCGAATGCGGGCATGCACTTGCGCTTTCCTCCAGAGCGGTAGCAGCAGTGTCACGCAGTCCGCCGCGTGGATCAAAGGATCTATGGTTTTCCCTCGAGTCTTTCCCACGAGGCTTTCCCACGAGGCTTTCCCACAGGGCTGTCCCACGTGCACACGTGGTGGGAGTCGATCCTCGGCTTGAACGTCAAGGCAGTGCAGGGAAAACAGGTTCCTCTGGAATGGACTGACACATCTGGGGGACTCTTGGAATGGTGGCACGACCCTGGAGTTCCTCTCGCCTTTCCTGTGGAGAGCGCCTCCTCTTGAGATGCGACGGGAACGCCAGGAATTCTTTCCCTACGAAACAGGGAAAGGATCCCTCATCTCGAGCTAGGAGGCGGAAACGGGGCTCCCCTGGATGTGTGCGGGACCCCACGTGCTTCCTTTCGAGTGGAGACGGGTATGTCGGGGAACTTCTTGAGTTGCAGCAAGGGTGTGAAGGACCCTTTGGAAGTTCCAGTGGTTAGACGTGATTAGCCTCGAGAAGCCTCAGCGGAAATGGGCCTCATCTCGCCTGGAGGGCAAAACCTCCTGGATTTTCTCGAGTTGCGGCAGGTGCTCTCGACTTACGACGGGGACCTCAGGGACCCGCTCTGGTGGCCTCAGGAAAGGCCAGTCCCCATGCGAGTTCCTCGGGGGCCTCTCGGGATTCCTCTCCCGTCGATGCCGGGGCCTAAGACCTTGTGTGGAGTCGGGGCCGGAACCTGAGGATTCCTCTCCAGTGCTGACATGGATCTTCGGGTAATTCTGGAGTCTCCCCAGGGGAGTCAGTCCTCGTCTCGAATGCGGGCATGCACTTGCGCTTTCCTCCAGAGCGGTAGCAGCAGTGTCACGCAGTCCGCCGTGTGGATCAAAGGATCTATGGTTTTCCCTCGAGTCTTTCCCACGAGGCTTTCCCACGAGGCTTTCCCACAGGGCTGTCCCACGTGCACACGTGGTGGGAGTGGATCCTCGGCTTGAACGTCAAGGCAGTGCAGGGAAAACAGGTTCCTCTGGAATGGACTGACACATCTGGGGGACTCTTGGAATGGTGGCACGACCCTGGAGTTCCTCTCGCCTTTCCTGTGGAGAGCGCCTCCTCTTGAGATGCGACGGGAACGCCGGGAATTCTTTCCCTACGAAACAGGGAAAGGATCCCTCATCTCGAGCTAGGAGGCGGAAACGGGGCTCCCCTGGATGTGTGCGGGACCCCACGTGCTTCCTCTCGAGTGGAGACGGGTATGTCGGGGAACTTCTTGAGTTGCAGCAAGGGTGTGAAGGACCCTTTGGAAGTTCCAGTGGTTAGATGTGATTGGCCTCGAGAAGCCTCAGCGGAAATGGGCCTCATCTCGCCTGGAGGGCAAAACCTCCTGGATTTTCTCGAGTTGCGGCAGGTGCTCTCGACTTACGACGGGGACCTCAGGGACCCGCTCTGGTGGCCTCAGGAAAGGCCAGTCCCCATGCGAGTTCCTCGGGGGCCTCTCGGGATTCCTCTCCCGTCGATGCCGGGGCCTAAGACCTTGTGTGGAGTCGGGGCCGGAACCTGAGGATTCCTCTCCAGTGCTGACATGGATCTTGGGGTACTTCTGGAGTCTCCCCAGGGGAGTCAGTCCTCGTCTCGAATGCGGGCATGCACTTGCGCTTTCCTCCAGAGCGGTAGCAGCAGTGTCACTCAGTCCGCCGCGTGGATCAAAGGATCTATGGTTTTCCCTCGAGTCTTTCCCACGAGGCTTTCCCACGAGGCTTTCCCACAGGGCTGTCCCACGTGCACACGTGGTGGGAGTCGATCCTCGGCTTGAACGTCAAGGCAGTGCAGGGAAAACAGGTTCCTCTGGAATGGACTGACACATCTGGGGGACTCTTGGAATGGTGGCACGACCCTGGAGTTCCTCTCGCCTTTCCTGTGGAGAGCGCCTCCTCTTGAGATGCGACAGGAACGCCGGGAATTCTTTCCCTACGAAACAGGGAAAGGATCCCTCATCTCGAGCTAGGAGGCGGAAACGGGGCTCCCCTGGATGTGTGAGGGACCCCACGTGCTTCCTCTCGAGTGGAGACGGGTATGTCGGGGAACTTCTTGAGTTGCAGCAAGGGTGTGAAGGACCCTTTGGAAGTTCCAGTGGTTAGACGTGATTAGCCTCGAGAAGCCTCAGCGGAAATGGGCCTCATCTCGCCTGGAGGGCAAAACCTCCTGGATTTTCTCGAGTTGCGGCAGGTGCTCTCGACTTACGACGGGGACCTCAGGGACCCGCTCTGGTGGCCTCAGGAAAGGCCAGTCCCCATGCGAGTTCCTCGGGGGCCTCTCGGCATTCCTCTCCCGTCGATGCCGGGGCCTAAGACCTTGTGTGGAGTCGGGGCCGGAACCTGAGGATTCCTCTCCAGTGCTGACATGGATCTTGGGGTACTTCTGGAGTCTCCCCAGGGGAGTCAGTCCTCGTCTCGAATGCGGACATGCACTTGCGCTTTCCTCCAGAGCGGTAGCAGCAGTGTCACGCAGTCCGCCGCGTGGATCAAAGGATCTATGGTTTTCCCTCGAGTCTTTCCCACGAGGCTTTCCCACGAGGCTTTCCCACAGGGCTGTCCCACGTGCACACGTGGTGGGAGTCGATCCTCGGCTTGAACGTCAAGGCAGTGCAGGGAAAACAGGTTCCTCTGGAATGGACTGACACATCTGGGGGACTCTTGGAATGGTGGCACGACTCTGGAGTTCCTCTCGCCTTTCCTGTGGAGAGCGCCTCCTCTTGAGATGCGACGGGAACGCCGGGAATTCTTTCCCTACGAAACAGGGAAAGGATCCCTCATCTCGAGCTAGGAGGCGGAAACGGGGCTCCCCTGGATGTGTGCGGGACCCCACGTGCTTCCTCTCGAGTGGAGACGGGTATGTCGGGGAACTTCTTGAGATGCAGCAAGGGTGTGAAGGACCCTTTGGAAGTTCCAGTGGTTAGACGTGATTAGCCTCGAGAAGCCTCAGCGGAAATGGGCCTCATCTCGCCTGGAGGGCAAAACCTCCTGGATTTTCTCGAGTTGCGGCAGGTGCTCTCGACTTACGACGGGGACCTCAGGGACCCGCTCTGGTGGCCTCAGGAAAGGCCAGTCCCCATGCGAGTTCCTCGGGGGCGTATCGGGATTCCTCTCCCGTCGATGCCGGGGCCTAAGTCCTTGTGTGGAGTCGGGGCCGGAACCTGAGGATTCCTCTCCAGTGCTGACATGGATCTTGGGGTACTTCTGGAGTCTCCCCAGGGGAGTCAGTCCTCGTCTCGAATGCGGGCATGCACTTGCGCTTTCCTCCAGAGCGGTAGCAGCAGTGTCACGCAGTCCGCCGCGTGGATCAAAGGATCTATGGTTTTCCCTCGAGTCTTTCCCACGAGGCTTTCCCACGAGGCTTTCCCACAGGGCTGTCCCACGTGCACACGTGGTGGGAGTCGATCCTCGGCTTGAACGTCAAGGCAGTGCAGGGAAAACAGGTTCCTCTGGAATGGACTGACACATCTGGGGGACTCTTGGAATGGTGGCACGACCCTGGAGTTCCTCTCGCCTTTCCTGTGGAGAGCGCCTCCTCTTGAGATGCGACGGGAACGCCGGGAATTCTTTCTCTACGAAACAGGGAAAGGATCCCTCATCTCGAGCTAGGAGGCGGAAACGGGGCTCCCCTGGATGTGTGCGGGACCCCACGTGCTTCCTCTCGAGTGGAGACGGGTATGTCGGGGAACTTCTTGAGTTGCAGCAAGGGTGTGAAGGACCCTTTGGAAGTTCCAGTGGTTAGACGTGATTAGCCTCGAGAAGCCTCAGCGGAAATGGGCCTCATCTCGCCTGGAGGGCAAAACCTCCTGGATTTTCTCGAGTTGCGGCAGGTGCTCTCGACTTACGACGGGGACCTCAGGGACCCGCTCTGGTGGCCTCAGGAAAGGCCAGTCCCCATGCGAGTTCCTCGGGGGCCTCTCGGGATTCCTCTCCCGTCGATGCCGGGGCCTAAGACCTTGTGTGGAGTCGGGGCCGGAACCTGAGGATTCCTCTCCAGTGCTGACATGGATCTTGGGGTACTTCTGGAGTCTCCCCAGGGGAGTCAGTCCTCGTCTCGAATGCGGGCATGCACTTGCGCTTTCCTCCAGAGCGGTAGCAGCAGTGTCACGCAGTCCGCCGCGTGGATCAAAGGATCTATGGTTTTCCCTCGAGTTTTTCCCACGAGGCTTTCCCACGAGGCTTTCCCACAGGGCTGTCCCACGTGCACACGTGGTGGGAGTCGATCCTCGGCTTGAACGTCAAGGCAGTGCAGGGAAAACAGGTTCCTCTGGAATGGACTGACACATCTGGGGGACTCTTGGAATGGTGGCACGACCCTGGAGTTCCTCTCGCCTTTCCTGTGGAGAGCGCCTCCTCTTGAGATGCGACGGGAACGCCGGGAATTCTTTCCCTACGAAACAGGGAAAGGATCCCTCATCTCGAGCTAGGAGGCGGAAACGGGGCTCCCCTGGATGTGTGCGGGACCCCACGTGCTTCCTCTCGAGTGGAGACGGGTTTGTCGGGGAACTTCTTGAGATGCAGCAAGGGTGTGAAGGACCCTTTGGAAGTTCCAGTGGTTAGACGTGATTAGCCTCGAGAAGCCTCAGCGGAAATGGGCCTCATCTCGCCTGGAGGGCAAAACCTCCTGGATTTTCTCGAGTTGCGGCAGGTGCTCTCGACTTACGACGGGGACCTCAGGGACCCGCTCTGGTGGCCTCAGGAAAGGCCAGTCCCCATGCGAGTTCCTCGGGGGCCTCTCGGCATTCCTCTCCCGTCGATGCCGGGGCCTAAGACCTTGTGTGGAGTCGGGGCCGGAACCTGAGGATTCCTCCCCAGTGCTGACATGGATCTTGGGGTACTTCTGGAGTCTCCCCAGGGGAGTCAGTCCTCGTCTCGAATGCATGCATGCACCTGCGCTTTCCTCCAGAGCGGTAGCAGCAGTGTCACGCAGTCCGCCGCGTGGATCAAAGGATCTATGGTTTTCTCTCGAGTCTTTCCCACGAGGCTTTCCCACGAGGCTTTCCCACAGGGCTGTCCCACGTGCACACGTGGTGGGAGTCGATCCTCGGCTTGAACGTCAAGGCAGTGCAGGGAAAACAGGTTCCTCTGGAATGGACTGACACATCTGGGGGACTCTTGGAATGGTGGCACGACCCTGGAGTTCCTCTCGCCTTTCCTGTGGAGAGCGCCTCCTCTTGAGATGCGACGGGAACGCCGGGAATTCTTTCCCTACGAAACAGGGAAAGGATCCCTCATCTCGAGCTAGGAGCCGGAAACGGGTCTCCCCTGGATGTGTGCGGGACCCCACGTGCTTCCTCTCGAGTGGAGACGGGTATGTCGGGGAACTTCTTGAGATGCAGCAAGGGTGTGAAGGACCCTTTGGAAGTTCCAGTGGTTAGACGTGATTAGCCTCGAGAAGCCTCAGCGGAAATGGGCCTCATCTCGCCTGGAGGGCAAAACCTCCTGGATTTTCTCGAGTTGCGGCAGGTGCTCTCGACTTACGACGGGGACCTCAGGGATCCGCTCTGGTGGCCTCAGGAAAGGCCAGTCCCCATGCGAGTTCCTCGGGGGCCTCTCGGGATTCCTCTCCCGTCGATGCCGGGGCCTAAGACCTTGTGTGGAGTCGGGGCCGGAACCTGAGGATTCCTCTCCAGTGCTGACATGGATCTTCGGGTAATTCTGGAGTCTCCCCAGGGGAGTCAGTCCTCGTCTCGAATGCGGGCATGCACTTGCGCTTTCCTCCAGAGCGGTAGCAGCAGTGTCACGCAGTCCGCCGCGTGGATCAAAGGATCTATGGTTTTCCCTCGAGTCTTTCCCACGAGGCTTTCCCACGAGGCTTTCCCACAGGGCTGTCCCACGTGCACACGTGGTGGGAGTGGATCCTCGGCTTGAACGTCAAGGCAGTGCAGGGAAAACAGGTTCCTCTGGAATGGACTGACACATCTGGGGGACTCTTGGAATGGTGGCACGACCCTGGAGTTCCTCTCGCCTTTCCTGTGGAGAGCGCCTCCTCTTGAGATGCGACGGGAACGCCGGGAATTCTTTCCCTACGAAACAGGGAAAGGATCCCTCATCTCGAGCTAGGAGGCGGAAACGGGGCTCCCCTGGATGTGTGCGGGACCCCACGTGCTTCCTCTCGAGTGGAGACGGGTATGTCGGGGAACTTCTTGAGTTGCAGCAAGGGTGTGAAGGACCCTTTGGAAGTTCCAGTGGTTAGACGTGATTAGCCTCGAGAAGCCTCAGCGGAAATGGGCCTCATCTCGCCTGGAGGGCAAAACTTCCTGGATTTTCTCGAGTTGCGGCAGGTGCTCTCGACTTACGACGGGGACCTCAGGGACCCGGTCTGGTGGCCTCAGGAAAGGCCAGTCCCCATGCGAGTTCCTCGGGGGCCTCTCGGGATTCCTCTCCCGTCGATGCCGGGGCCTAAGACCTTGTGTGGAGTCGGGGCCGGAACCTGAGGATTCCTCTCCAGTGCTGACATGGATCTTGGGGTACTTCTGGAGTCTCCCCAGGGGAGTCAGTCCTCGTCTCGAATGCGGGCATGCACTTGCGCTTTCCTCCAGAGCGGTAGCAGCAGTGTCACGCAGTCCGCCGCGTGGATCAAAGGATCTATGGTTTTCCCTCGAGTCTTTCCCACGAGGCTTTCCCACGAGGCTTTCCCACAGGGCTGTCCCACGTGCACACGTGGTGGGAGTCGATCCTCGGCTTGAACGTCAAGGCAGTGCAGGGAAAACAGGTTCCTCTGGAATGGACTGACACATCTGGGGGACTCTTGGAATGGTGGCACGACCCTGGAGTTCCTCTCGCCTTTCCTGTGGAGAGCGCCTCCTCTTGAGATGCGACGGGAACGCCGGGAATTCTTTCCCTACGAAACAGGGAAAGGATCCCTCATCTCGAGCTAGGAGGCGGAAACGGGTCTCCCCTGGATGTGTGAGGGACCCCACGTGCTTCCTCTCGAGTGGAGACGGGTATGTCGGGGAACTTCTTGAGATGCAGCAAGGGTGTGAAGGACCCTTTGGAAGTTCCAGTGGTTAGACGTGATTAGCCTCGAGAAGCCTCAGCGGAAATGGGCCTCATCTCGCCTGGAGGGCAAAACCTCCTGGATTTTCTCGAGTTGCGGCAGGTGCTCTCGACTTACGACGGGGACCTCAGGGACCCGCTCTGGTGGCCTCAGGAAAGGCCAGTCCCCATGCGAGTTCCTCGGGGGCCTCTCGGGATTCCTCTCCCGTCGATGCCGGGGCCTAAGACCTTGTGTGGAGTCGGGGCCGGAACCTGAGGATTCCTCTCCAGTGCTGACATGGATCTTCGGGTAATTCTGGAGTCTCCCCAGGGGAGTCAGTCCTCGTCTCGAATGCGGGCATGCACTTGCGCTTTCCTCCAGAGCGGTAGCAGCAGTGTCACGCAGTCCGCCGCGTGGATCAAAGGATCTATGGTTTTCCCTCGAGTCTTTCCCACGAGGCTTTCCCACGAGGCTTTCCCACAGGGCTGTCCCACGTGCATACGTGGTGGGAGTCGATCCTCGGCTTGAACGTCAAGGCAGTGCAGGGAAAACAGGTTCCTCTGGAATGGACTGACACATCTGGGGGACTCTTGGAATGGTGGCACGACCCTGGAGTTCCTCTCGCCTTTCCTGTGGAGAGCGCCTCCTCTTGAGATGCGACGGGAACGCCGGGAATTCTTTCCCTACGAAACAGGGAAAGGATCCCTCATCTCGAGCTAGGAGGCGGAAACGGGGCTCCCCTGGATGTGTGCGGGACCCCACGTGCTTCCTCTCGAGTGGAGACGGGTATGTCGGGGAACTTCTTGAGATGCAGCAAGGGTTTGAAGGACCCTTTGGAAGTTCCAGTGGTTAGACGTGATTAGCCTCGAGAAGCCTCAGCGGAAATGGGCCTCATCTCGCCTGGAGGGCAAAACCTCCTGGATTTTCTCGAGTTGCGGCAGGTGCTCTCGACTTACGACGGGGACCTCAGGGACCCGCTCTGGTGGCCTCAGGAAAGGCCAGTCCCCATGCGAGTTCCTCGGGGGCCTCTCGGCATTCCTCTCCCGTCGATGCCGGGGCCTAAGACTTTGTGTGGAGTCGGGGCCGGAACCTGAGGATTCCTCTCCAGTGCTGACATGGATCTTGGGGTACTTCTGGAGTCTCCCCAGGGGAGTCAGTCCTCGTCTCGAATGCGGGCATGCACTTGCGCTTTCCTCCAGAGCGGTAGCAGCAGTGTCACGCAGTCCGCCGCGTGGATCAAAGGATCTATGGTTTTCCCTCGAGTCTTTCCCACGAGGCTTTCCCACGAGGCTTTCCCACAGGGCTGTCCCACGTGCACACGTGGTGGGAGTCGATCCTCGGCTTGAACGTCAAGGCAGTGCAGGGAAAACAGGTTCCTCTGGAATGGACTGACACATCTGGGGGACTCTTGGAATGGTGGCACGACCCTGGAGTTCCTCTCGCCTTTCCTGTGGAGAGCGCCTCCTCTTGAGATGCGACGGGAACGCCGGGAATTCTTTCCCTACGAAACAGGGAAAGGATCCCTCATCTCGAGCTAGGAGGCGGAAACGGGGCTCCCCTGGATGTGTGCGGGACCCCACGTGCTTCCTATCGAGTGGAGACGGGTTTGTCGGGGAACTTCTTGAGATGCAGCAAGGGTGTGAAGGACCCTTTGGAAGTTCCAGTGGTTAGTCGTGATTAGCCTCGAGAAGCCTCAGCGGAAATGGGCCTCATCTCTCCTGGAGGGCAGAACCTCCTGGATTTTCTCGAGTTGCGGCAGGTGCTCTCGACTTACGACGGGGACCTCAGGGACCCGCTCTGGTGGCCTCAGGAAAGGCCAGTCCCCATGCGAGTTCGTCGGGGGCCTCTCGGCATTCCTCTCCGTCGATGCCGGGGCCTAAGACCTTGTGTGGAGTCGGGGCCGGAACCTGAGGATTCCTCCCCAGTGCTGACATGGATCTTGGGGTACTTCTGGAGTCTCCCCAGGGGAGTCAGTCCTCGTCTCGAATGCATGCATGCACTTGCGCTTTCCTCCAGAGCGGTAGCAGCAGTGTCACGCAGTCCGCCGCGTGGATCAAAGGATCTATGGTTTTCTCTCGAGTCTTTCCCACGAGGCTTTCCCACGAGGCTTTCCCACAGGGCTGTCCCACGTGCACACGTGGTGGGAGTCGATCCTCGGCTTGAACGTCAAGGCAGTGCTGGGAAAACAGGTTCCTCTGGAATGGACTGACACATCTGGGGGACTCTTGGAATGGTGGCACGACCCTGGAGTTCCTCTCGCCTTTCCTGTTTAGAGCGCCTCCTCTGGAGATGCGACGGGAACGCCGGGAATTCTTTCCCTACGAAACAGGGAAAGGATCCCTCATCTCGAGCTAGGAGGCGGAAACGGGGCTCCCCTGGATGTGTGCGGGACCCCACGTGCTTCCTCTCGAGTGGAGACGGGTATGTCGGGGAACTTCTTGAGTTGCAGCAAGGGTGTGAAGGACCCTTTGGAAGTTCCAGTGGTTAGACGTGATTAGCCTCGAGAAGCCTCAGCGGAAATGGGCCTCATCTCGCCTGGAGGGCAAAACCTCCTGGATTTTCTCGAGTTGCGGCAGGTGCTCTCAACTTACGACGGGGACCTCAGGGACCCGCTCTGGTGGCCTCAGGAAAGGCCAGTCCCCATGCGAGTTCCTCGGGGGCCTCTCGGGATTCCTCTCCCGTCGATGCCGGGGCCTAAGACCTTGTGTGGAGTCTGGGCCGGAACCTGAGGATTCCTCTCCAGTGCTGACATGGATCTTGGGGTACTTCTGGAGTCTCCCCAGGGGAGTCAGTCCTCGTCTCGAATGCGGGCATGCACTTACGCTTTCCTCCAGAGCGGTAGCAGCAGTGTCACGCAGTCCGCCGCGTGGATCAAAGGATCTATGGTTTTCCCTCGAGTCTTTCCCACGAGGCTTTCCCACAGGGCTGTCCCAGGTGCACACGTGGTGGGAGTCGATCCTCGGCTTGAACGTCAAGGCAGTGCAGGGAAAACAGGTTCCTCTGGAATGGACTGACACATCTGGGGGACTCTTGGAATGGTGGCACGACTCTGGAGTTCCTCTCGCCTTTCCTGTGGAGAGCGCCTCCTCTTGAGATGCGACGGGAACGCCGGGAATTCTTTCCCTACGAAACAGGGAAAGGATCCCTCATCTCGAGCTAGGAGGCGGAAACGGGGCTCCCCTGGATGTGTGCGGGACCCCACGTGCTTCCTCTCGAGTGGAGACGGGTATGTCGGGGAACTTCTTGAGTTGCAGCAAGGGTGTGAAGGACCCTTTGGAAGTTCCAGTGGTTAGACGTGATTAGCCTCGAGAAGCCTCAGCGGAAATGGGCCTCATCTCGCCTGGAGGGCAAAACCTCCTGGATTTTCTCGAGTTGCGGCAGGTGCTCTCGACTTACGACGGGGACCTCAGGGACCCGCTCTGGTGGCCTCAGGAAAGGCCAGTCCCCATGCGAGTTCCTCGGGGGCCTCTCGGGATTCCTCTCCCGTCGATGCCGGGTCCTAAGACCTTGTGTGGAGTCGGGGCCGGCACCTGAGGATTCCTCTCCAGTGCTGACATGGATCTTGGGGTACTTCTGGAGCCTCCCCAGGGGAGTCAGTCCTCGTCTCGAATGCGGGCATGCACTTGTGCTTTCCTCCAGAGCGGTAGCAGCAGTGTCACGCAGTCCTCCGCGTGGATCAAAGGATCTATGGTTTTCCCTCGAGTCTTTCCCACGAGGCTTTCCCACGAGGCTTTCCCACAGGGCTGTCCCACGTGCACACGTGGTGGGAGTGGATCCTCGGCTTGAACGTCAAGGCAGTGCAGGGAAAACAGGTTCCTCTGGAATGGACTGACACATCTGGGGGACTCTTGGAATGGTGGCACGACCCTGGAGTTCCTCTCGCCTTTCCTGTGGAGAGCGCCTCCTCTTGAGATGCGAAGGGAACGCCGGGAATTCTTTCCCTACGAAACAGGGAAAGGATCCCTCATCTCGAGCTAGGAGGCGGAAACGGGGCTCCCCTGGATGTGTGCGGGACCCCACGTGCTTCCTCTCGAGTGGAGACGGGTATGTCGGGGAACTTCTTGAGTTGCAGCAAGGGTGTGAAGGACCCTTTGGAAGTTCCAGTGGTTAGACGTGATTAGCCTCGAGAAGCCTCAGCGGAAATGGGCCTCATCTCGCCTGGAGGGCAAAACCTCCTGGATTTTCTCGAGTTGCGGCAGGTGCTCTCGACTTACGACGGGGACCTCAGGGACCCGCTCTGGTGGCCTCAGGAAAGGCCAGTCCCCATGCGAGTTCCTCGGGGGCCTCTCGGGATCCCTCTCCCGTCGATGCCGGGGCCTAAGACCTTGTGTGGAATTCGGGGCCGAAACCTGAGGATTCCTCTCGAGTGCTGACATGGATCTTGGGGTACTTCTGGAGTCTCCCCAGGGGAGTCAGTCCTCGTCTCGAATGCGGGCATGCACTTGCGCTTTCCTCCAGAGCGGTAGCAGCAGTGTCACGCAGTCCGCCGCGTGGATCAAAGGATCTATGGTTTTCCCTCGAGTCTTTCCCACGAGGCTTTCCCACAGGGCTGTCCCACGTGCACACGTGGTGGGAGTCGATCCTCGGCATGAACGTCAAGACAGTGCAGGGAAAGCAGGTTCCTCTGGAATGGACTGACACATCTGGGGGTCTCTTGGATTGGTGCCACGACCCTGGAGTTCCTCTCGCCTTTCCTGTGGAGAGCGCCACCTCTTGAGATGCGAAGGGAACGCCGGGAATTCTTTCCCTACGAAACAGGGAAAGGATCCCTCATCTCCAGCTATGAGGCGGAAACGGGGCTCCGCTGGATGTGTGCGGGACTCCACGTGCTTCCTCTCGAGTGTAGACGGGTATGTCGCGGAAATGCTTGAGTTGCAGCAAGGGTGTGAAGGACCCTTTGGAAGTTCAGTGGTTAGATGTGATTAGGCTCGAGAAGCCTCAGCGGAAACGGGCCTCATCTCGCCTGGAGGGCAAAACCTCCTGGATTTTCTCGAGTTGCGGAAGGTGCTCTCGACTTACGATGGGGACCTCAGGGACCCGCTCTGGTGGCCTCAGGAAAGGCCAGTCCCCATGCGAGTTCCTCGGGGGCCTCTCGGGATTCCTCTCCCGTCGATGCCGGGGCCTAAGACCTTGTGTGGAGTCGGGGCCGGAACCTGAGGATTCCTCTCCAGTGCTGACATGGATCTTGGGGTACTTCTGGAGTCTCCCCAGGGGAGTCAGTCCTCGTCTCGAATGCGGGCATGCACTTGCGCTTTCCTCCAGAGCGGTAGCAGCAGTGTCACGCAGTCCGCCGCGTGGATCAAAGGATCTATGGTTTTCCCTCGAGTCTTTCCCACGAGGCTTTCCCACGAGGCTTTCCCACAGGGCTGTCCCACGTGCACACGTGGTGGGAGTCGATCCTCGGCTTGAACGTCAAGGCAGTGCAGGGGAAACAGGTTCCTCTGGAAAGGACTGACACATCTGGGGGACTCTTGGAATGGTGGCATGACCCTGGAGTTCCTCTCGCCTTTCCTGTGGAGAGCGCCTCCTCTTGAGATGCGACGGGAACGCCGGGAATTCTTTCCCTACGAAACAGGGAAAGGATCCCTCATCTCGAGCTAGGAGGCGGAAACGGGGCTCCCCTGGATGTGTGCGGGACACCACGTGCTTCCTCTCGAGTGGAGACGGGTATGTCGGGGAACTTCTTGAGTTGCAGCAAGGGTGTGAAGGACCCTTTGGAAGTTCCAGTGGTTAGATGTGATTGGCCTCGAGAAGCCTCAGCGGAAATGGGCCTCATCTCACCTGGAGGGCAAAACTTCCTGGATTTTCTCGAGTTGCGGCAGGTGCTCTCGACTTACGACGGGGACCTCAGGGACCCGCTCTGGTAGCCTCAGGAAAGGCCAGTCCCCAGGCGAGTTCCTCGGGGGCCTCTCGGGATTCCTCTCCCGTCCATGCCGGGGCCAAAGACCTTGTGTGGAGTCGGGGCCGGAACCTGAGGATTCCTCTCCAGTGCTGACATGGATCTTGGGGTACTTCTGGAGTCTCCCCAGGGAATCAGTCCTCGTCTCGAATGCGGGCATGCACTTGCGCTTTCCTCCAGAGCGGTAGCAGCAGTGTCACGCAGTTCGTCGCGTGGATCAAAGGATCTATGGTTTTCCCTAGAGTCTTTCCCACGAGGCTTTCCCACGAGGCTTTCCCACAGGGCTGTCCCACGTGCACACGTGGTGGGAGTCGATCCTCGGCTTGAACGTCAAGGCAGTGCAGGGAAAACAGGTTCCTCTGGAATGGACTGACACATCTGGGGGACTCTTGGAATGGTGGCACGACCCTGGAGTTCCTCTCGCCTTTCCTGTGGAGAGCGCCTCCTCTTGAGATGCGACGGGAACGCCGGGAATTCTTTCCCTACGAAACAGGGAAAGGATCCCTCATCTCGAGCTAGGAGGCGGAAACGGGGCTCCCCTGGATGTGTGCGGGACAAACGTGCTTCCTCTCGAGTGGAGACGGGTATGTCGGGGAACTTCTTGAGTTGCAGCAAGGGTGTGAAGGACCCTTTGGAAGTTCCAGTGGTTAGACGTGATTAGCCTCGAGAAGCCTCAGCGGAAATGGGCCTCATCTCGCCTGGAGGGCAAAACCTCCTGGATTTTCTCGAGTTGCGGCAGGTGCTCTCGACTTACGACGGGGACCTCAGGGACCCGCTCTGTTGGCCCCTGGAAAGGCCAGTCCCCATTCGAGTTCCTCGGGGGCCTCTCGGGATTCCTCTCCCGTCGATGCCGGGGCCTAAGACCTTGTGTGGAGTCGGGGCCGGAACCTGAGGATTCCTCTCCAGTGCTGACATGGATCTTGGGGTACTTCTGGAGTTTCCCCGGGGAGTCAGTCCTCGTCTCGAATGCGGGCATGCACTTGCGCTTTCCTCCAGAGCGGTAGCAGCAGTGTCACGCAGTCCGCCGCGTGGATCAAAGGATCTATGGTTTTCCCTCGAGTTTTTCCCACGAGGCTTTCCCACGAGGCTTTCCCACAGGGCTGTCCCACGTGCACACGTGGTGGGAGTCGATCCTCGGCTTGAACGTCAAGGCAGTGCAGGGAAAACAGGTTCCTCTGGAATGGACTGACACATCTGGGGGACTCTTGGAATGGTGGCACGACCTTGGAGTTCCTCTCGCCTTTCCTGTGGAGAGCGCCTCCTCTTGAGATGCGACGGGAACGCCGGGAATTCTATCCCTACGAAACAGGGAAAGGATCCCTCATCTCGAGCTAGGAGGCGGAAACGGGGCTCCCCTGGATGTGTGCGGGACCCCACGTGCTTCCTCTCGAGTGGAGACGGGTATGTCGGGGAACTTCTTGAGTTGCAGCAAGGGTGTGAAGGACCCTTTGGAAGTTCCAGTGGTTAGATGTGATTGGCCTCGAGAAGCCTCAGCGGAAATGGGCCTCATCTCGCCTGGAGGGCAAAACCTCCTGGATTTTCTCGAGTTGCGGCAGGTGCTCTCGACTTACGACGGGGACCTCAGGGAACCGCTCTGGTGGCCTCAGGAAAGGCCAGTCCCCATGCGAGTTCCTCGGGGGCCTCTCGGGATTCCTCTCCCGTCGATGCCGGGGCCTAAGACCTTGTGTGGAGTCGGGGCCGGAACCTGAGGATTCCTCTCCAGTGCTGACATGGATCTTGGGGTACTTCTGGAGTCTCCCCAGGGGAGTCAGTCCTCGTCTCGAATGCGGGCATGCACTTGCGCTTTCCTCCAGAGCGGTAGCAGCAGTGTCACGCAGTCCGCCGCGTGGATCAAAGGATCTATGGTTTTCCCTCGAGTCTTTCCCACGAGGCTTTCCCACGAGGCTTTCCCACAGGGCTGTCCCACGTGCACACGTGGTGGGAGTCGATCCTCGGCTTGAACGTCAAGGCAGTGCAGGGAAAACAGGTTCCTCTGGAATGGACTGACACATCTGGGGGACTCTTGGAATGGTGGCACGACCCTGGAGTTCCTCTCGCCTTTCCTGTGGAGAGCGCCTCCTCTTGAGATGCGACGGGAACGCCGGGAATTCTTTCCCTACGAAACAGGGAAAGGATCCCTCATCTCGAGCTAGGAGGCGGAAACGGGGCTCCCCTGGATGTGTGCGGGACCCCACGTGCTTCCTCTCGAGTGGAGACGGGTATGTCGGGGAACTTCTTGAGTTGCAGCAAGGGTGTGAAGGACCCTTTGGAAGTTCCAGTGGTTAGACGTGATTGGCCTCGAGAAGCCTCAGCGGAAATGGGCCTCATCTCGCCTGGAGGGCAAAACCTCCTGGATTTTCTCGAGTTGCGGCAGGTGCTCTCGACTTACGACGGGGACCTCAGGGACCCGCTCTGGTGGCCTCAGGAAAGGCCAGTCCCCATGCGAGTTCCTCGGGGGCCTCTCGGGATTCCTCTCCCGTCGATGCCGGGGCCTAAGACCTTGTGTGGATTCGGGGCCGGAACCTGAGGATTCCTCTCCAGTGCTGACATGGATCTTGGGGTACTTCTGGAGTGTCCCCGGGGAGTCAGTCCTCGTCTCGAATGCGGGCATGCACTTGCGCTTTCCTCCAGAGCGGTAGCAGCAGTGTCACGCAGTCCGCTGCGTGGATCAAAGGATCTATGGTTTTCCCTCGAGTTTTTATCATGAGGCTTTCCCACGAGGCTTTCCCACAGGGCTGTCCCACGTGCACACGTGGTGGGAGTCGATCATCGGCTTGAACGTCAAGGCAGTGCAGGGAAAACAGGTTCCTCTGGAATGGACTGACACATCTGGGGGACTCTTGGAATGGTGGCACGACCCTGGAGTTCCTCTCGCCTTTCCTGTGGAGAGCGCCTCCTCTTGAGATGCGACGGGAACACCGGGAATTCTATCCCTACGAAACAGGGAAAGGATCCCTCATCTCGAGCTAGGAGGCGGAAACGGGGCTCCCCTGGATGTGTGCGGGACCCCACGTGCTTCCTCTCGAGTGGAGACGGGTATGTCGGGGAACTTCTTGAGTTGCAGCAAGGGTGTGAAGGACCCTTTGGAAGTTGCAGTGGTTAGATGTGATTGGCCTCGAGAAGCCTCAGCGGAAATGGGCCTCATCTCGCCTGGAGGGCAAAACCTCCTGGATTTTCTCGAGTTGCGGCAGGTGCTCTCGACTTACGACGGGGACCTCAGGGAACCGCTCTGGTGGCCTCAGGAAAGGCCAGTCCCCATGCGAGTTCCTCGGGGGCGTCTCGGGATTCCTCTCCCGTCGATGCCGGGGCCTAAGACCTTGTGTGGAGTCGGGGCCGGAACCTGAGGATTCCTCTCCAGTGCTGACATGGATCTTGGGGTACTTCTGGAGTCTCCCCAGGGGAGTCAGTCCTCGTCTCGAATGCGGGATTGCACTTGCACTTTCCTCCAGAGCGGTAGCAGCAGTGTCACGCAGTCCGCCGCGTGGATCAAAGGATCTATGGTTTTCCCTCGAGTCTTTCCCACGAGGCTTTCCCACGAGGCTTTCCCACAGGGCTGTCCCACGTGCACACGTGATGGGAGTCGATCCTCGGCTTGAACGTCAAGGCAGTGCAGGGAAAACAGGTTACTCTGGAATGGACTGACACATCTGGGGGTCTCTTGGAATGGTGGCACGACCCTGGAGTTCCTCTCGCCTTTCCTGTGGAGAGCGCCTCCCCTTGAGATGAGACGGGAACGCCGGGAATTCTTTCCCTGCGAAACAGGGAAAGGATCCCTCATCTCGAACTAGGAGGCGTAAACGGGGCTCCCCTGGATGTGTGCGGGACCCCACGTGCTACCTCTCGAGTGGAGACGGGTATGTCGGGGAACTTCTTCAGTTGCAGCAAGGGTGTGAAGGACCCTTTGGAAGTTCCAGTGGTTAGATGTGATTAGCCTCGAGAAGCCTCAGCGGAAATGGGCTTCATCTCGCCTGGAGGGCAAAACCTCCTGGATTTTCTCGAGTTGCGGCAGGTGCTCTCTACTTACGACGGGGACCTCAGGGACCCGCTCTGGTGGCCTCAGGAAAGACCAGTCCCCATGCGAGTTCCTCGGGGGCCTCTCGGGATTCCTCTCCCGTCGATGCCGGGGCCTAAGACCTTGTGTGGAGTCGGGGCCGGAACCTGAGGATCCTCTCCAGTGCTGACATGGATATTGGGGTACTTCTGGAGTCTCCCCAGGGGAGTCAGTCCTCGTCTCGAATGCGGGCATGCACTTGCGCTTTCCTCCAGAGCGGTAGCAGCAGTGTCACGCAGTCCGCCGCGTGGATCAAAGGATCTATGGTTTTCCCTCGAGTCTTTCCCACGAGGCTTTCCCACGAGGCTTTCCCACAGGGCTGTCCCACGTGCACACGTGGTGGGAGTCGATCCTCGGCTTGAACGTCAAGGCAGTGCAGGGAAAACAGGTTCCTCTGGAAAGGACTGACACATCTGGGGGACTCTTGGAATGGTGGCACGACCCTGGAGTTCCTCTCGCCTTTCCTGTGGAGAGCGCCTCCTCTTGAGATGCGACGGGAACGCCGGGAATTCTTTCCCTACGAAACAGGGAAAGGATCCCTCATCTCGAGCTAGGAGGCGGAAACGGGTTTCCCCTGGATGTGTGCTGGACCCACGTGTTTCCTCTCGAGTGGAGACGGGTATGTCGGGGAACTTCTTGAGTTGCAGCAAGGGTGTGAAGGACCCTTTGGAAGTTCCAGTGGTTAGACGTGATTAGCCTCGAGAAGCCTCAGCGGAAATGGGCCTCATCTCGCCTGGAGGGCAAAACCTCCTGGATTTTCTCGAGTTGCGGCAGGTGCTCTCGACTTACGACGGGGACCTCAGGGACCCGCTCTGGTGGCCTCAGGAAAGGCCAGTCCCCATGCGAATTCCTCGGAGGCCTCTCGGGATTCCTCTCCCGTCGATACCGGGGCCTAAGACCTTGTGTGGAGTCGGGGCCGGAACCTGAGGATTCCTCTCCAGTGCTGACATGGATCTTGGGGTACTTCTGGAGTCTCCCCAGGGGAGTCAGTCCTCGTCTCGAATGCGGGCATGCACTTGCGCTTTCCTCTAGAGTGGTAGCAGCAGTGTTACGCAATCCGCCGCGTGGATCAAAGGATCTATGGTTTTCCCTCGAGTCTTTCCCACGAGGCTTTCCCACGAGGCTTTCCCACAGGGCTGTCCCACGTGCACACGTGGTGGGAGTCGATCCTCGGCTTGAAAGTCAAGGCAGTGCAGGGAAAACAGGTTCCTCTGTAATGGACTGACACATCTGGGCGTCTCTTGGAATGGTGGCACGACCCTGGAGTTCCTCTCGCCTCTCCTGTGGAGAGCCCCTCCTCTTGAGATGCGACGGGAACGCCGGGAATTCTTTCCCTAAGAAACAGGGAAAGGATCCCTCATCTCGAGCTAGGAGGCGGAAACGGGGCTCCCCTGGATGTGTGCAGGACCCCACGTGCTTCCTCTCGAGTGGAGACGGGTATGTCGGGGAACTTCTTGAGTTGCAGCAAGGGTGTGAAGGACCCTTTGGAAGTTCCAGTGGTTAGATGTGATTAGCCTCGAGAAGCCTCAGCGGAAATGGGCCTCATCTCGCCTGGAGGGCAAAACCTCCTGGATTTTC
This sequence comes from Ovis canadensis, assembly GCF_042477335.2. Taxonomy (NCBI): domain Eukaryota; kingdom Metazoa; phylum Chordata; class Mammalia; order Artiodactyla; family Bovidae; genus Ovis; species Ovis canadensis. Next base: position 1,624,960 of record NC_091265.1, on the reverse strand, counting down.
TCGAGTTGCGGCATGTGCTCTCGACTTACGACGGGGACCTGGGGGACCCGCTCTGGTGACCTCAGGAAATGCCAGTCCCCATGCGAGTTCCTCAGGGGCCTCTCGGCATTCCTCTCCCGTCGATGCCGGGGCCTAAGACCTTGTGTGGAGTCGGGGCCGGAACCTGAGGATTCCTCTCCAGTGCTGACATGGATCTTGGGGTACTTCTGGAGTCTCCCCAGGGGAGTCAGTCCTCGTCTCGAATGCGGGCATGCACTTGCGCTTTCCTCCAGAGCGGTAGCAGCAGTGTCACGCAGTCCGCCGCGTGGATCAAAGGATCTATGGTTTTCCCTCGAGTCTTTCCCACGAGGCTTTCCCACGAGGCTTTCCCACGAGGCTTTCCCACAGGGCTGTCCCACGTGCACAGGTGGTGGGAGTCGATCCTCGGCTTGAACGTCAAGGCAGTGCAGGGAAAACAGGTTCCTCTGGAATGGACTGACACATCTGGGGGACTCTTGGAATGGTGGCACGACCCTGGAGTTCCTCTCGCCTTTCCTGTGGAGAGCGCCTCCTCTTGAGATGCGACGGGAACGCCGGGAATTCTTTCCCTACGAAACAGGGAAAGGATCCCTCATCTCGAGCTAGGAGGCGGAAACGGGGCTCCCCTGGATGTGTGCGGGACCACCCGTGCTTCCTCTCGAGTGGAGACGGGTATGTCGGGAACTTCTTGAGTTGCAGCAAGGGTGTGAAGGACCCTTTGGAAATTCCAGTGGTTAGACGTGATTCGCCTCGAGAAGCCTCAGCGGAAATGGGCCTCATCTCGCCTGGAGGGCAAAACCTCCTGGATTTTCTCGAGTTGCGGCAGGTCTCTCGACTTACGATGGGGACGTCAGGGACCTGCTCTGGTGGCCTCAGGAAAGGCCAGTCCCCATGCGAGTTCCTCGGGGGCCTCTCGGGATTCCTCTCCCGTCGATGCCGGGGCCTAAGACCTTGTGTGGAGTCGGGGCCGGAACCTGAGGATTCCTCTCCAATGCTGACATGGATCTTGGGGTACTTCTGGAGTCTCCCCAGGGGAGTCAGTCCTCGTCTCGAATGCGGGCATGCACTTGCGCTTTCCTCCAGAGCGGTAGCAGCAGTGTCACGCAGTCCGCCGCGTGGATCAAAGGATCTATGGTTTTCCCTCGAGTCTTTCCCACGAGGCTTTCCCACGAGGCTTTCCCACAGGGCTGTCCCACGTGCACACGTGGTGGGAGTGGATCCTCGGCTTGAACGTCTAGGCAGTGCAGGGAAAACAGGTTCCTCTGGAATGGACTGACACATCTGGGGGACTCTTGGAATGGTGGCACGACCCTGGAGTTCCTCTCGCCTTTCCTGTGGAGAGCGCCTCCTCTTGAGATGCGACGGGAACGCCGGGACTTCTTTCCCTACGAAACAGGGAAAGGATCCCTCATCTCGAGCTAGGAGGCGGAAACGGGGCTCCCCTGGATGTGTGCGGGACCCCACGTGCTTCCTCTCGAGTGGAGACGGGTATGTGGCGGAACTGCTTGAGTTGCAGCAAGAGTGTGAAGGACCCTTTGGAAGTTCCAGCGGTTAGATGTGATTAGCCTCGAGAAGCCTCAGCGGAAATGGGCCTCATCTCGCCTGGAGGGCAAAACCTCCTGGATTTTCTCGAGTTGCGGCAGGTGCTCTCGACTTACGATGGGGACCTCAGGGACCCGCTCTGGTGGCCTCAGGAAAGGCCAGTCCCCATGCGAGTTCCTCGGGGGCCTCTCGGCATTCCTCTCCCGTCGATGCCGGGCCTAAGACCTTGTGTGGAGTCGGGGCCGGAACCTGAGGATTCCTCTCCAGTGCTGACATGGATCTTGGGGTACTTCTGGAGTCTCCCCAGGGGAGTCAGTCCTCGCCTCCAATGCGGGCATGCACTTGCCTTTCCTCCAGAGCGGTAGCAGCAGTGTCACGCAGTCCGCCGCGTGGATCAAAGGATCTATGGTTTTCCCTCGAGTCTTTCCCACGAGGCTTTCCCACGAGGCTTTCCCACAGGGCTGTCCCACGTGCACACGTGGTGGGAGTCGATCCTCGGCTTCAACGTCAAGGCAGTGCAGGGAAAACAGGTTCCTCTGGAATGGACTGACACATCTGGGGGACTCTTGGAATGGTGGCACGACCCTGGAGTTCCTCTCGCCTTTCCTGTGGAGAGCGCCTCCTCTTGAGATGCGACGGGAACGCCGGGAATTCTTTCCCTACGAAACAGGGAAAGGATCCCTCATCTCGAGCTAGGAGGCGGAAACGGGGCTCCCCTGGATGTGTGCGGGACCCCACGTGCTTCCTCTCGAGTGGAGACGGGTATGTCGGGGAACTTCTTGAGTTGCAGCAAGGGTGTGAAGGACCCTTTGGAAGTTCCAGTGGTTAGACGTGATTAGCCTCGAGAAGCCTCAGCGGAAATGGGCCTCATCTCGCCTGGAGGGCAAAACCTCCTGGATTTTCTCGAGTTGCGGCAGGTGCTCTCGACTTACGACGGGGACGTCAGGGACCCGCTCTGGTGGCTTCAGGAAAGGTCAGTCCCCAGGCGAGTTCCTCGGGGGCATCTCGGCATTCCTCTCCCGTCGATGCCGGCGCCTAAGACCTTGTGTGGAGTCGGGGCCGGAACCTGAGGATTCCTCTCCAGTGCTGACATGGATCTTGGGGTACTTCTGGAGTCTCCCCAGGGGAGTCAGTCCTCGTCTCGAATGCGGGCATGCACTTGCGCTTTCCTCCAGAGCGGTAGCAGCAGTGTCACGCAGTCCGCCGCGTGGATCAAAGGATCTATGGTTTTCCCTCGAGTTTTCCCACGAGGCTTTCCCACGAGGCTTTCCCACAGGGCTGTACCTCGTGCACACGTGGTGGGAGTGGATCCTCGGCTTGAACGTCAAGGCAGTGCAGGGAAAACAGGTTCCTCTGGAATGGACTGACACATCTGGGGGACTCTTGGAATGGTGGCACGACCCTGGAGTTCCTCTCGCCTTTCCTGTGGAGAGCGCCTCCTCTTGAGATGCGACGGGAACACCGGGAATTCTTTCCCTACGAAACAGGGAAAGGATCCCTCATCTCGAGCTAGGAGGCGGAAACGGGGCTCCCCTGGATGTGTGCGGGATACCACGTGCTTCCTATCGAGTGGAGACGGGTATGTCGGGGAACTTCTTGAGTAGCAGCAAGGGTGTGAAGGACCCTTTGGAAGTTCCAGTGGTTAGATGTGATTGGCCTCGAGAAGCCTCAGCGGAAATGGGCCTAATCTCGCCTGGAGGGCAAAACCTCCTGGATTTTCTCGAGTTGCGGCAGGTGCTCTCGACTTACGACGGGGACCTCAGGGACCCGCTCTGGTGGCCTCAGGAAAGGCCAGTCCCCATGCGAGTTCCTCGGGGGCCTCTCGGGATTCCTCTCCCGTCGATGCCGGGGCCTAAGACCTTGTGTGGAGTCGGGGCCGGAACCTGAGGATTCCTCTCCAGTGCTGACATGGATCTTGGGGTACTTCTGGAGTCTCCCCAGGGGAGTCAGTCCTCGTCTCGAATGCGGGCATGCACTTGCGCTTTCCTCCAGAGCGGTAGCAGCAGTGTCACGCAGTCCGCCGCGTGGATCAAAGGATCTATGGTTTTCCCTCGAGTCTTTCCCACGAGGCTTTCCCACGAGGCTTTCCCACAGGGCTGTCCCACGTGCACACGTGGTGGGAGTCGATCCTCGGCTTGAACGTCAAGGCAGTGCAGGGAAAACAGGTTCCTCTGGAATGGACTGTCACATCTGGGGGACTCTTGGAATGGTGGCACGACCCTGGAGTTCCTCTCGCCTTTCCTGTGGAGAGCGCCTCCTCTTGAGATGCGACGGGAACGCCGGGAATTCTTTCCCTACGAAACAGGGAAAGGATCCCTCATCTCGAGCTAGGAGGCGGAAACGGGGCTCCCCTGGATGTGTGCGGGACCCCACGTGCTTCCTCTCGAGTGGAGACGGGTATGTCGGGGAACTTCTTGAGTTGCAGCAAGGGTGTGAATTACCCTTTGGAAGTTCCAGTGGTTAGACGTGATTAGCCTTGTGAAGCCTCAGCGGAAATGGGCCTCATCTCGCCTGGAGGGCAAAACCTCCTGGATTTTCTCGAGTTGCGCCATGTGCTCTCGACATACGACGGGGACCTCAGGGACCCGCTCTGGTGACCTCAGGAAAGGCCAGTCCCCATGCGAGTTCCTCGGGGGCCTCTCGGGATTCCTCTCCCGTCGATGCCGGGGCCTAAGACCTTGTGTGGAGTCGGGGCCGGAACCTGAGGATTCCTCTCCAGTGCTGACATGGATCTTGGGGTACTTCTGGAGTCTCCCCAGGGGAGTCAGTCCTCGTCTCGAATGCGGGCATGCACTTGCGCTTTCCTCCAGAGCGGTAGCAGCAGTGTCACGCAGTCCGCCGCGTGGATCAAAGGATCTATGGTTTTCCCTCGAGTTTTCCCACGAGGCTTTCCCACGAGGCTTTCCCACAGGGCTGTACCTCGTGCACACGTGGTGGGAGTGGATCCTCGGCTTGAACGTCAAGGCAGTGCAGGGAAAACAGGTTCCTCTGGAATGGACTGACACATCTGGGGGACTCTTGGAATGGTGGCACGACCCTGGAGTTCCTCTCGCCATTCCTGTGGAGAGCGCCTCCTCTTGAGATGCGACGGGAACACCGGGAATTCTTTCCCTACGAAACAGGGAAAGGATCCCTCATCTCGAGCTAGGAGGCGGAAACGGGGCTCCCCTGGATGTGTGCGGGATACCACGTGCTTCCTATCGAGTGGAGACGGGTATGTCGGGGAACTTCTTGAGTAGCAGCAAGGGTGTGAAGGACCCTTTGGAAGTTCCAGTGGTTAGATGTGATTGGCCTCGAGAAGCCTCAGCGGAAATGGGCCTCATCTCGCCTGGAGGGCAAAACCTCCTGGATTTTCTCGAGTTACGGCAGGTGCTCTCGACTTACGACGGGGACCTCAGGGACCCGCTCTGGTGGCCTCAGGAAAGGCCAGTCCCCATGCGAGTTCCTCGGGGGCCTCTCGGGATTCCTCTCCCGTCGATGCCGGGGCCTAAGACCTTGTGTGGAGTCGGGGCCGGAACCTGAGGATTCCTCTCCAGTGCTGACATGGATCTTGGGGTACTTCTGGAGTCTCCCCAGGGGAGTCAGTCCTCGTCTCGAATGCGGGCATGCACTTGCGCTTTCCTCCAGAGCGGTAGCAGCAGTGTCACGCAGTCCGCCGCGTGGATCAAAGGATCTATGGTTTTCCCTCGAGTCTTTCCCACGAGGCTTTCCCACGAGGCTTTCCCACAGGGCTGTCCCACGTGCACACGTGGTGGGAGTCGATCCTCGGCTTCAACGTCAAGGCAGTGCAGGGAAAACAGGTTCCTCTGGAATGGACTGACACATCTGGGGGACTCTTGGAATGGTGGCACGACCCTGGAGTTCCTCTCGCCTTTCCTGTGGAGAGCGCCTCCTCTTGAGATGCGACGGGAACGCCGGGAATTCTTTCCCTACGAAACAGGGAAAGGATCCCTCATCTCGAGCTAGGAGGCGGAAACGGGGCTCCCCTGGATGTGTGCGGGACCCCACGTGCTTCCTCTCGAGTGGAGACGGGTATGTCGGGGAACTTCTTGAGTTGCAGCAAGGGTGTGAAGGACCCTTTGGAAGTTCCAGTGGTTAGACGTGATTAGCCTCGAGAAGCCTCAGTGGAAATGGGCCTCATCTCGCCTGGAGGGCAAAACCTCCTGGATTTTCTCGAGTTGCGGCAGGTGCTCTCGACTTACGACGGGGACGTCAGGGACCCGCTCTGGTGGCCTCAGGAAAGGCCAGTCCCCAGGCGAGTTCCTCGGGGGCCTCTCGGCATTCCTCTCCCGTCGATGCCGGGGCGGAAGACCTTGTGTGGAGTCGGGGCCGGAACCTGAGGATTCCTCTCCAGTGCTGACATGGATCTTGGGGTACTTCTGGAGTCTCCCCAGGGGAGTCAGTCCTCGTCTCGAATGCGGGCATGCACTTGCGCTTTCCTCCAGAGCGGTAGCAGTAGAGTCACGCAGTCCGCCGCGTGGATTAAATGATCTATGGTTTTCCCTCGAGTCTTTCCCACGAGGCTTTCCCACGAGGCTTTCCCACAGGGCTGTCCCACGTGCACACGTGGTGGGAGTCGATCCTCGGCTTGAACGTCAAGGCAGTGCAGGGAAAACAGGTTCCTCTGGAATGGACTGACACATCTGGGGGACTCTTGGAATGGTGGCACGACCCTTCAGTTCCTCTCGCCTTTCCTGTGGAGAGCGCCTCCTCTTGAGATGCGACGGGAACGCCGGGAATTCTTTCCCTACGAAACAGGGAAAGGATCCCTCATCTCGAGCTAGGAGGCGGAAACGGGGCTCCCCTGGATGGGTGCGGGACCCCACGTGCTTCCTCTCGAGTGGAGACGGGTATGTCGGGGAACTTCTTGAGTTGCAGCAAGGGTGTGAAGGACCCTTTGGAAGTTCCAGTGGTTAGACGTGATTAGCCTCGAGAAGCCTCAGCGGAAATGGGCCTCATCTCGCCTGGAGGGCAAAACCTCCTGGATTTTCTCGAGTTGCGGCAGGTGCTCTCGACATACGACGGGGACCTCAGGGACCCGCTCTGGTGGCCTCAGGAAAGGCCAGTCCCCATGCGAGTTCCTCGGGGGCCTCTCGGGATTCCTCTCCCGTCGATGCCGGGGCTTAAGACCTTGTGTGGAGTGGGGGCCGGAACCTGAGGATTCCTCTCCAGTGCTGACATGGATCTTGGGGTACTTCTGGAGTCTCCCCAGGGGAGTCAGTCCTCGTCTCGAATGCGGGCATGCACTTGCGCTTTCCTCCAGAGCGGTAGCAGCAGTGTCACGCAGTACGCCGCGTGGATCAAAGGGTCTATGGTTTTCCCTCGAGTCTTTCCCACGAGGCTTTCCCACGAGGCTTTCCCACAGGGCTGTCCCACGTGCACACGTGGTGGGAGTCGATCCTCGGCTTGAACGTCAAGGCAGTGCAGGGAAAACAGGTTCCTCTGGAATGGACTGACACATCTGGGGGACTCTTGGAATGGTGGCACGACCCTGGAGTTCCTCTCGCCTTTCCTGTGGAGAGCGCCTCCTCTTGAGATGCGACGGGAACGCCAGGAATTCTTTCCCTACGAAACAGGGAAAGGATCCCTCATCTCGAGCTAGGAGGCGGAAACGGGGCTCCCCTGGATGTGTGCGGGACCCCACGTGCTTCCTCTCGAATGGAGACGGGTATGTCGGGGAACTTCTTGAGTTGCAGCAAGGGTGTGAAGCACCCTTTGGAAGTTCCAGTGGTTAGACGTGATTAGCCTCGAGAAGCCTCAGCGGAAATGGGCCTCATCTCGCCTGGAGGGCAAAACCTCCTGGATTTTCTCGAGTTGCGGCAGGTGCTCTCGACTTACGACGGGGACCTCAGGGACCCGCTCTGGTGGCCTCAGGAAAGGCCAGTCCCCATGCGAGTTCCTCGGGGGCCTCTCGGGATTCCTCTCCCGTCGATGCCGGGGCCTAAGACCTTGTGTGGAGTCGGGACCGGAACCTGAGGATTCCTCTCCAGTGCTGACATGGATCTTGGGGTACTTCTGGAGTCTCCCCAGGGGAGTCAGTCCTCGTCTCGAATGCGGGCATGCACTTGCGCTTTCCTCCAGAGCGGTAGCAGCAGTGTCACGCAGTCCGCCGCGTGGATCAAAGGATCTATGGTTTTCCCTCGAGTCTTTCCCACGAGGCATTCCCACGAGGCTTTCCCACAGGGCTGTCCCACGTGCACACGTGGTGGGAGTGGATCCTCGGCTTGAACGTCTAGGCAGTGCAGGGAAAACAGGTTCCTCTGGAATGGACTGACACATCTGGTGGACTCTTGGAATGGTGGCACGACCCTGGAGTTCCTCTCGCCTTTCCTGTGGAGAGCGCCTCCTCTTGAGATGCGACGGGAACGCCGGGAATTCTTTCCCTACGAAACAGGGAAAGGATCCCTCATCTCGAGCTAGGAGGCGGAAACGGGGCTCCCCTGGATGTGTGCGGGACCCCACGTGCTTCCTCTCGAGTGGAGACGGGTATGTCGGGGAACTGCTTGAGTTGCAGCAAGGGTGTGAAGGACCCTTTGGAAGTTCCAGCGGTTAGATGTGATTAGCCTCGAGAAGCCTCAGCGGAAATGGGCCTCATCTCGCCTGGAGGGCAAAACCTCCTGGATTTTCTCGAGTTGCGGCAGGTGCTCTCGACTTACGATGGGGACCTCAGGGACCCGCTCTGGTGGCCTCAGGAAAGGCCAGTCCCCAGGCGAGTTCCTCGGGGGCCTCTCGGCATTCCTCTCCCGTCGATGCCGGGCCTAAGACCTTGTGTGGAGTCGGGGCCGGAACCTGAGGATTCCTCTCCAGTGCTGACATGGATCTTGGGGTACTTCTGGAGTCTCCCCAGGGGAGTCAGTCCTCGCCTCCAATGCGGGCATGCACTTGCGCTTTCCTCCAGAGCGGTAGCAGCAGTGTCACGCAGTCCGCCGCGTGGATCAAAGGATCTATGGTTTTCCCTCGAGTCTTTCCCACGAGGCTTTCCCACGAGGCTTTCCCACAGGGCTGTCCCACGTGCACACGTGGTGGGAGTGGATCCTCGGCTTGAACGTCTAGGCAGTGCAGGGAAAACAGGTTCCTCTGGAATGGACTGACACATCTGGTGGACTCTTGGAATGGTGGCACGACCCTGGAGTTCCTCTCGCCTTTCCTGTGGAGAGCGCCTCCTCTTGAGATGCGACGGGAACGCCGGGAATTCTTTCCCTACGAAACAGGGAAAGGATCCCTCATCTCGAGCTAGGAGGCGGAAACGGGGCTCCCCTGGATGTGTGCGGGACCCCACGTGCTTCCTCTCGAGTGGAGACGGGTATGTCGGGGAACTGCTTGAGTTGCAGCAAGGGTGTGAAGGACCCTTTGGAAGTTCCAGCGGTTAGATGTGATTAGCCTGGAGAAGCCTCAGCGGAAATGGGCCTCATCTCGCCTGGAGGGCAAAACCTCCTGGATTTTCTCGAGTTGCGGCAGGTGCTCTCGACTTACGATGGGGACCTCAAGGACCCGCTCTGGTGGCCTCAGGAAAGGCCAGTCCCCAGGCGAGTTCCTCGGGGGCCTCTCGGCATTCCTCTCCCGTCGATGCCGGGCCTAAGACCTTGTGTGGAGTCGGGGCCGGAACCTGAGGATTCCTCTCCAGTGCTGACATGGATCTTGGGGTAATTCTGGAGTCTCCCCAGGGGAGTCAGTCCTCGCCTCCAATGCGGGCATGCACTTGCGCTTTCCTCCAGAGCGGTAGCAGCAGTGTCACGCAGTCCGCCGCGTGGATCAAAGGATCTATGGTTTTCCCTCGAGTCTTTCCCACGAGGCTTTCCCACGAGGCTTTCCCACAGGGCTGTCCCACGTGCACACGTGGTGGGAGTCGATCCTCGGCTTCAACGTCAAGGCAGTGCAGGGAAAACAGGTTCCTCTGGAATGGACTGACACATCTGGGGGACTCTTGGAATGGTGGCACGACCCTGGAGTTCCTCTCGCCTTTCCTGTGGAGAGCGCCTCCTCTTGAGATGCGACGGGAACGCCGGGAATTCTTTCCCTACGAAACAGGGAAAGGATCCCTCATCTCGAGCTAGGAGGCGGAAACGGGGCTCCCCTGGATGTGTGCGGGACCCCACGTGCTTCCTCTCGAGTGGAGACGGGTATGTCGGGGAACTTCTTGAGTTGCAGCAAGGGTGTGAAGGACCCTTTGGAAGTTCCAGTGGTTAGACGTGATTAGCCTCGAGAAGCCTCAGCGGAAATGGGCCTCATCTCGCCTGGAGGGCAAAACCTCCTGGATTTTCTCGAGTTGCGGCAGGTGCTCTCGACTTACGACGGGGACGTCAGGGACCCGCTCTGGTGGCCTCAGGAAAGGCCAGTCCCCAGGCGAGTTCCTCGGGGGCCTCTCGGCATTCCTCTCCCGTCGATGCCGGGGCCGAAGACCTTGTGTGGAGTCGGGGCCGGAACCTGAGGATTCCTCTCCAGTGCTGACATGGATCTTGGGGTACTTCTGGAGTCTCCCCAGGGGAGTCAGTCCTCGTCTCGAATGCGGGCATGCACTTGCGCTTTCCTCCAGAGCGGTAGCAGCAGTGTCACGCAGTCCGCCGCGTGGATTAAAGGATCTATGGTTTTCCCTCGAGTCTTTCCCACGAGGCTTTCCCACGAGGCTTTCCCACAGGGCTGTCCCACGTGCACACGTGGTGGGAGTCGATCCTCGGCTTGAACGTCAAGGCAGTGCAGGGAAAACAGGTTCCTCTGGAATGGACTGACACATCTGGGGGACTCTTGGAATGGTGGCACGACCCTGGAGTTCCTCTCGCCTTTCCTGTGGAGAGCGCCTCCTCTTGAGATGCGACGGGAACGCCGGGAATTCTTTCCCTACGAAACAGGGAAAGGATCCCTCATCTCGAGCTAGGAGGCGGAAACGGGGCTCCCCTGGATGTGTGCGGGACCCCACGTGCTTCCTCTCGAGTGGAGACGGGTATGTCGGGGAACTTCTTGAGTTGCAGCAAGGGTGTGAAGGACCCTTTGGAAGTTCCAGTGGTTAGACGTGATTATCCTCGAGAAGCCTCAGCGGAAATGGGCCTCATCTCGCCTGGAGGGCAAAACCTCCTGGATTTTCTCGAGTTGCGGCAGGTGCTCTCGACTTACGACGGGGACCTCAGGGACCCGCTCTGGTGGCCTCAGGAAAGGCCAGTCCCCATGCGAGTTCCTCGGGGGCCTCTCGGGATTCCTCTCCCGTCGATGCCGGGCCTAAGAACTTGTGTGGAGTCGGGGCCGGAACCTGAGGATTCCTCTCCAGTGCTGACATGGATCTTGGGGTACTTCTGGAGTCTCCCCAGGGGAGTCAGTCCTCGCCTCCAATGCGGGCATGCACTTGCGCTTTCCTCCAGAGCGGTAGCAGCAGTGTCACGCAGTCCGCCGCGTGGATCAAAGGATCTATGGTTTTCCCTCAAGTCTTTCCCACGAGGCTTTCCCACGAGGCTTTCCCACAGGGCTGTCCCACGTGCACACCTGGTGGGAGTCGATCCTCGGCTTGAACGTCAAGGCAGTGCAGGGAAAACAGGTTCCTCTGGAATGGACTGACACATCTGGGGGACTCTTGGAATGGTGGCACGACCCTGGAGTTCCTCTCGCCTTTCCTGTGGAGAGCGCCTCCTCTTGAGATGCGACGGGAACGCCGGGAATTCTTTCCCTACGAAACAGGGAAAGGATCCCTCATCTCGAGCTAGGAGGCGGAAACGGGGCTCCCCTGGATGTGTGCGGGACCGAACGTGCTTCCTCTCGAGTGGAGACGGGTATGTCCGGGAACTTCTTGAGTTGCAGCAAGGGTGTGAAGGACCCTTTGGAAGTTCCAGTGGTTAGACGTGATTAGCCTCGAGAAGCCTCAGCGGAAATGGGCCTCATCTCGCCTGGAGGGCAAAACCTCCTGGATTTTCTCGAGTTGCGGCAGGTGCTCTCGACTTACGACGGGGACCTCAGGGACACACTCTGGTGGCCTCAGGAAAGGCCAGTCCCCATGCGAGTTCCTCGGGGGCCTCTCGGGATTCCTCTCCCGTCGATGCCGGGGCCTAAGACCTTGTGTGGAGTCGGGGCCGGAACCTGAGGATTCCTCTCCAGTGCTGACATGGATCTTGGGGTACTTCTGGAGTCTCCCCAGGGGAGTCAGTCCTCGTCTCGAATGCGGGCATGCACTTGCGCTTTCCTCCAGAGCGGTAGCAGCAGTGTCACGCAGTCCGCCGCGTGGATCAAAGGATCTATGGTTTTCCCTCGAGTCTTTCCCACGAGGCTTTCCCACGAGGCTTTCCCACAGGGCTCTCCCACGTGCACACGTGGTGGGAGTCGATCCTCGGCTTGAACGTCAAGGCAGTGCAGGGAAAACAGGTTCCTCTGTAATGGACTGACACATCTGGGCGTCTCTTGGAATGGTGGCACGACCCTGGAGTTCCTCTCGCCTCTCCTGTGGAGAGCCCCTCCTCTTGAGATGCGACGGGAACGCCGGGAATTCTTTCCCTAAGAAACAGGGAAAGGATCCCTCATCTCGAGCTAGGAGGCGGAAACGGGGCTCCCCTGGATGTGTGCGGGACCCCACGTGCTTCCTCTCGAGTGGAGACGGGTATGTCGGGGAACTTCTTGAGTTGCAGCAAGGGTGTGAAGGACCCTTTGGAAGTTCCAGTGGTTAGATGTGATTAGCCTCGAGAAGCCTCAGCGGAAATGGGCCTCATCTCGCCTGGAGGGCAAAACCTCCTGGATTTTCTCGAGTTGCGGCATGTGCTCTCGACTTACGACGGGGACCTCGGGGACCCGCTCTGGTGACCTCAGGAAATGCCAGTCCCCATGCGAGTTCCTCAGGGGCCTCTCGGCATTCCTCTCCCGTCCATGCCGGGGCCTAAGACCTTGTGTGGAGTCGGGGCCGGAACCTGAGGATTCCTCTCCAGTGCTGACATGGATCTTGGGGTACTTCTGGAGTCTCCCCAGGGGAGTCAGTCCTCGTCTCGAATGCGGGCATGCAATTGCGCTTTCCTCCAGAGCGGTAGCAGCAGTGTCACGCAGTCCGCCGCGTGGATCAAAGGATCTATGGTTTTCCCTCGAGTCTTTCCCACGAGTCTTTCCCACGAGGCTTTCCCACAGGGCTGTCCCACGTGCACACGTGGTGGGAGTCGATCCTCGGCTTGAACGTCAAGGCAGTGCAGGGAAAACAGGTTCCTCTGGAATGGACTGACACATCTGGGGGACTCTTGGAATGGTGGCACGACCCTGGAGTTCCTCTCGCCTTTCCTGTGGAGAGCGCCTCCTCTTGAGATGCGACGGGAACGCCGGGAATTCTTTCCGTACGAAACAGGGAAAGGATCCCTCATCTCGAGCTAGGAGGCGGAAACGGGGCTCCCCTGGATGTGTGCGGGACCCCACGTGCTTCCTCTCGAGTGGAGACGGGTATGTCGGGGAACTTCTTGAGTTGCAGCAAGGGTGTGAAGGACCCTTTGGAAGTTCCAGTGGTTAGACGTGATTAGCCTCGAGAAGCCTCAGCGGAAATGGGCCTCATCTCGCCTGGAGGGCAAAACCTCCTGGATTTTCTCGAGTTGCGGCAGGTGCTCTCGACTTACGACAGGGACCTCAGGGACACACTCTGGTGGCCTCAGGAAAGGCCAGTCCCCATGCGAGTTCCTCGGGGTCCTCTCGGGATTCCTCTCCCGTCCATGCCGGGTCCTAAGACCTTGTGTGGAGTCGGGGCCTGAACCTGAGGATTCCTCTCCAGTGCTGACATGGATCTTGGGGTACTTCTGGAGTCTCCCCAGGGGAGTCAGTCCTCGTCTCGAATGCGGGCATGCACTTGCGCTTTCCTCCAGAGCGGTAGCAGCAGTGTCACGCAGTCCGGCGCGTGGATCAAAGGATCTATGGTTTTCCCTCGAGTCTTTCCCACGAGGCTTTCCCACGAGGCTTTCCCACAGGGCTGTCCCACGTGCACAGGTGGTGGGAGTCGATCCTCGGCTTGAACGTCAAGGCAGTGCAGGGAAAACAGGTTCCTCTGTAATGGACTGACACATCTGGGCGTCTCTTGGAATGGTGGCACGACCCTGGAGTTCCTCTCGCCTCTCCTGTGGAGAGCCCCTCCTCTTGAGATGCGACGGGAACGCCGGGAATTCTTTCCCTACGAAACAGGGAAAGGATCCCTCATCTCGAGCTAGGAGGCGGAAACGGGGCTCCCCTGGATGTGTGCGGGACCACACGTGCTTCCTCTCGAGTGGAGACGGGTATGTCGGGGAACTTCTTGAGTTGCAGCAAGGGTGTGAAGGACCCTTTGGAAGTTTCAGTGGTTAGACGTGATTCGCCTCGAGAAGCCTCAGCTGATATGGGCCTCATCTCGCCTGAAGGGCAAAACCTCCTGGATTTTCTCGAGTTGCGGCAGGTGCTCTCGACTTACGACGGGGACCTCAGGGACCCGCTCTGGTGGCCTCAGGAAAGGCCAGTCCCCATGCGAATTCCTCGGAGGCCTCTCGGGATTCCTCTCCCGTCGATACCGGGGCCTAAGGCCTTGTGTGGAGTCGGGGCCGGAACCTGAGGATTCCTCTCCAGTGCTGACATGGATCTTGGGGTACTTCTGGAGTCTCCCCAGGGGAGTCAGTCCTCGTCTCGAATGCGGGCATGCACTTGCGCTTTCCTCTAGAGCGGTAGCAGCAGTGTTATGCAATCCGCGGCATGGATCAAAGGATCTATGGTTTTCCCTCGAGTCTTTCCCACGAGGCTTTCCCACGAGGCTTTCCCACAGGGCTGTCCCACGTGCACACGTGGTGGGAGTCGATCCTCGGCTTGAAAGTCAAGGCAGTGCAGGGAAAACAGGTTCCTCTGTAATGGACTGACACATCTGGGCGTCTCTTGGAATGGTGGCACGACCCTGGAGTTCCTCTCGCCTCTCCTGTGGAGAGCCCCTCCTCTTGAGATGCGACGGGAACGCCGGGAATTCTTTCCCTACGAAACAGGGAAAGGATCCCTCATCTCGAGCTAGGAGGCGGAAACGGGGCTCCCCTGGATGTGTGCGGGACCCCACGTGCTTCCTCTCGAGTGGAGACGGGTATGTCGGGAACTTCTTGAGTTGCAGCAAGGGTGTGAAGGACCCTTTGGAAATTCCAGTGGTTAGACGTGATTCGCCTCGAGAAGCCTCAGCCGAAATGGGCCTAATCTCGCCTGGAGGGCAAAACCTCCTGGATTTTCTCGAGTTGCGGCAGGTGCTCTCGACTTACGACGGGGACGTCAGGGACCCGCTCTGGTGGCCTCAGGAAAGGCCAGTCCCCATGCGAGTTCCTCGGGGGCCTCTCGGGATTCCTCTCCCGTCGATGCCGGGGCCTAAGACCTGGTGTGGAGTCGGGACCGGAACCTGAGGATTCCTCTCCAGTGCTGACATGGATCTTGGGGTACTTCTGGAGTCTCCCCAGGGGAGTCAGTCCTCGTCTCGAATGCGGGCATGCACTTGCGCTTTCCTCCAGAGCGGTAGCAGCAGTGTCACGCAGTCCGCCGCGTGGATCAAAGGATCTATGGTTTTCCCTCGAGTCTTTCCCACGAGGCATTCCCACGAGGCTTTCCCACAGGGCTGTCCCACGTGCACACGTGGTGGGAGTCGATCCTCGGCTTGAACGTCAAGGCAGTGCAGGGAAAACAGGTTCCTCTGGAATGGACTGACACATCTGGGGGACTCTTGGAATGGTGGCACGACCCTGGAGTTCCTCTCGCCTTTCCTGTGGAGAGCGCCTCCTCTTGAGATGCGACGGGAACGCCAGGAATTCTTTCCCTACGAAACAGGGAAAGGATCCCTCATCTCGAGCTAGGAGGCGGAAACGGGGCTCCCCTGGATGTGTGCGGGACCCCACGTGCTTCCTCTCGAATGGAGACGGGTATGTCGGGGAACTTCTTGAGTTGCAGCAAGGGTGTGAAGCACCCTTTGGAAGTTCCAGTGGTTAGACGTGATTAGCTTCGAGAAGCCTCAGCGGAAATGGGCCTCATCTCGCCTGGAGGGCAAAACCTCCTGGATTTTCTCGAGTTGCGGCAGGTGCTCTCGACTTACGACGGGGACCTCAGGGACCCGCTCTGGTGGCCTCAGGAAAGGCCAGTCCCCATGCGAGTTCCTCGGGGGCCTCTCGGGATTCCTCTCCCGTCGATGCCGGGGCCTAAGACCTTGTGTGGAGTCGGGACCGGAACCTGAGGATTCCTCTCCAGTGCTGACATGGATCTTGGGGTACTTCTGGAGTCTCCCCAGGGGAGTCAGTCCTCGTCTCGAATGCGGGCATGCACTTGCGCTTTCCTCCAGAGCGGTAGCAGCAGTGTCACGCAGTCCGCCGCGTGGATCAAAGGATCTATGGTTTTCCCTCGAGTCTTTCCCACGAGGCATTCCCACGAGGCTTTCCCACAGGGCTGTCCCACGTGCACACGTGGTGGGAGTAGATCCTCGGCTTGAACGTCTAGGCAGTGCAGGGAAAACAGGTTCCTCTGGAATGGACTGACACATCTGGTGGACTCTTGGAATGGTGGCACGACCCTGGAGTTCCTCTCGCCTTTCCTGTGGAGAGCGCCTCCTCTTGAGATGCGACGGGAACGCCGGGAATTCTTTCCCTACGAAACAGGGAAAGGATCCCTCATCTCGAGCTAGGAGGCGGAAACGGGGCTCCCCTGGATGTGTGCGGGACCCCACGTGCTTCCTCTCGAGTGGAGACGGGTATGTCGGGGAACTGCTTGAGTTGCAGCAAGGGTGTGAAGGACCCTTTGGAAGTTCCAGCGGTTAGATGTGATTAGCCTCGAGAAGCCTCAGCGGAAATGGGCCTCATCTCGCCTGAAGGGCAAAACCTCCTGGATTTTCTCGAGTTGCGGCAGGTGCTCTCGACTTACGATGGGGACCTCAGGGACCCGCTCTGGTGGCCTCAGGAAAGGCCAGTCCCCAGGCGAGTTCCTCGGGGGCCTCTCGGCATTCCTCTCCCGTCGATGCCGGGCCTAAGACCTTGTGTGGAGTCGGGGCCGGAACCTGAGGATTCCTCTCCAGTGCTGACATGGATCTTGGGGTACTTCTGGAGTCTCCCCAGGGGAGTCAGTCCTCGCCTCCAATGCGGGCATGCACTTGCGCTTTCCTCCAGAGCGGTAGCAGCAGTGTCACGCAGTCCGCCGCGTGGATCAAAGGATCTATGGTTTTCCCTCGAGTCTTTCCCACGAGGCTTTCCCACGAGGCTTTCCCACAGGGCTGTCCCACGTGCACACGTGGTGGGAGTCGATCCTCGGCTTGAACGTCAAGGCAGTGCAGGGAAAACAGGTTCCTCTGGAATGGACTGACACATCTGGGGGACTCTTGGAATGGTGGCACGACCCTGGAGTTCCTCTCGCCTTTCCTGTGGAGAGCGCCTCCTCTTGAGATGCGACGGGAACGCCGGGAATTCTTTCCCTAAGAAACAGGGAAAGGATCCCTCATCTCGAGCTAGGAGGCGGAAACGGGGCTCCCCTGGATGTGTGCGGGACCCCACGTGCTTCCTCTCGAGTGGAGACGGGTATGTCGGGGAACTTCTTGAGTTGCAGCAAGGGTGTGAAGGACCCTTTGGAAGTTCCAGTGGTTAGACGTGATTAGCCTCGAGAAGCCTCAGCGGAAATGGGCCTCATCTCGCCTGGAGGGCAAAACCTCCTGGATTTTCTCGAGTTGCGGCAGGTGCTCTCGACTTACGACGGGGACCTCAGGGACCCGCTCTGGTGGCCTCAGGAAAGGCCAGTCCCCATGCGAGTTCCTCGTGGGCCTCTCGGGATTCCTCTCCCGTCGATGCCGGGGCCTAAGACCTTGTGTGGAGTCGGGGCCGGAACCTGAGGATTCCTCTCCAGTGCTGACATGGATCTTGGGGTACTTCTGGAGTCTCCCCAGGGGAGTCAGTCCTCGTCTCGAATGCGGGCATGCACTTGCGCTTTCCTCCAGAGCGGTAGCAGCAGTGTCACGCAGTCCGCCGCGTGGATCAAAGGATCTATGGTTTTCCCTCGAGTCTTTCCCACGAGGCTTTCCCACGAGGCTTTCCCACAGGGCTGTCCCACGTGCACACGTGGTGGGAGTTCATCCTCGGCTTGAACGTCAAGGCAGTGCAGGGAAAACAGGTTCCTCTGGAATGGACTGACACATCTGGGGGACTCTTGCAATGGTGGCACGACCCTGGAGTTCCTCTCGCCTTTCCTGTGGAGGGCGCCTCCACTTGAGATGCGACGGGAACGCCGGGAATTCTTTCCCTACGAAACAGGGAAAGGATCCCTCATCTCGAGCTAGGAGGCGGAAACGGGGCTCCCCTGGATGTGTGCGGGACCGAACGTGCTTCCTCTCGAGTGGAGACGGGTATGTCCGGGAACTTCTTGAGTTGCAGCAAGGGTGTGAAGGACCCTTTGGAAGTTCCAGCGGTTAGATGTGATTAGCCTCGAGAAGCCTCAGCGGAAATGGGCCTCATCTCGCCTGGAGGGCAAAACCTCCTGGATTTTCTCGAGTTGCGGCAGGTGCTCTCGACTTACGATGGGGACCTCAGGGACCCGCTCTGGTGGCCTCAGGAAAGGCCAGTCCCCATGCGAGTTCCTCGGGGGCCTCTCGGCATTCCTCTCCCGTCGATGCCGGGCCTAAGACCTTGTGTGGAGTCGGGGCCGGAACCTGAGGATTCCTCTCCAGTGCTGACATGGATCTTGGGGTACTTCTGGAGTCTCCCCAGGGGAGTCAGTCCTCGCCTCCAATGCGGGCATGCACTTGCGCTTTCCTCCAGAGCGGTAGCAGCAGTGTCACGCAGTCCGCCGCGTGGATCAAAGGATCTATGGTTTTCCCTCGAGTCTTTCCCACGAGGCTTTCCCACGAGGCTTTCCCACAGGGCTGTCCCACGTGCACACGTGGTGGGAGTCGATCCTCGGCTTCAACGTCAAGGCAGTGCAGGGAAAACAGGTTCCTCTGGAATGGACTGACACATCTGGGGGACTCTTGGAATGGTGGCACGACCCTGGAGTTCCTCTCGCCTTTCCTGTGGAGAGCGCCTCCTCTTGAGATGCGACGGGAACGCCGGGAATTCTTTCCCTACGAAACAGGGAAAGGATCCCTCATCTCGAGCTAGGAGGCGGAAACGGGGCTCCCCTGGATGTGTGCGGGACCCCACGTGCTTCCTCTCGAGTGGAGACGGGTATGTCGGGGAACTTCTTGAGTTGCAGCAAGGGTGTGAAGGACCCTTTGGAAGTTCCAGTGGTTAGACGTGATTAGCCTCGAGAAGCCTCAGCGGAAATGGGCCTCATCTCGCCTGGAGGGCAAAACCTCCTGGATTTTCTCGAGTTTCGGCAGGTGCTCTCGACTTACGACGGGGACGTCAGGGACCCGCTCTGGTGGCCTCAGGAAAGGCCAGTCCCCAGGCGAGTTCCTCGGGGGCCTCTCGGCATTCCTCTCCCGTCGATGCCGGGGCCGAAGACCTTGTGTGGAGTCGGGGCCGGAACCTGAGGATTCCTCTCCAGTGCTGACATGGATCTTGGGGTACTTCTGGAGTCTCCCCAGGGGAGTCAGTCCTCGTCTCGAATGCGGGCATGCACTTGCGCTTTCCTCCAGAGCGGTAGCAGCAGAGTCACGCAGTCCGCCGCGTGGATTAAATGATCTATGGTTTTCCCTCGAGTCTTTCCCACGAGGCTTTCCCACGAGGCTTTCCCACAGGGCTGTCCCACGTGCACACGTGGTGGGAGTCGATCCTCGGCTTGAACGTCAAGGCAGTGCAGGGAAAACAGGTTCCTCTGGAATGGACTGACACATCTGGGGGACTCTTGGAATGGTGGCACGACCCTTCAGTTCCTCTCGCCTTTCCTGTGGAGAGCGCCTCCTCTTGAGATGCGACGGGAACGCCGGGAATTCTTTCCCTACGAAACAGGGAAAGGATCCCTCATCTCGAGCTAGGAGGCGGAAACGGGGCTCCCCTGGATGGGTGCGGGACCCCACGTGCTTCCTCTCGAGTGGAGACGGGTATGTCGGGGAACTTCTTGAGTTGCAGCAAGGGTGTGAAGGACCCTTTGGAAGTTCCAGTGGTTAGACGTGATTAGCCTCGAGAAGCCTCAGCGGAAATGGGCCTCATCTCGCCTGGAGGGCAAAACCTCCTGGATTTTCTCGAGTTGCGGCAGGTGCTCTCGACTTACGACGGGGACCTCAGGGACCCGCTCTGGTGGCCTCAGGAAAGGCCAGTCCCCATGCGAGTTCCTCGGGGGCCTCTCGGGATTCCTCTCCCGTCGATGCCGGGGCTTAAGACCTTGTGTGGAGTGGGGGCCGGAACCTGAGGATTCCTCTCCAGTGCTGACATGGATCTTGGGTACTTCTGGAGTCTCCCCAGGGGAGTCAGTCCTCGTCTCGAATGCGGGCATGCACTTGCGCTTTCCTCCAGAGCGGTAGCAGCAGTGTCACGCAGTCCACCGCGTGGATCAAAGGATCTATGGTTTTCCCTCGAGTCTTTCCCACGAGGCTTTCCCACGAGGCTTTCCCACAGGGCTGTCCCACGTGCACACGTGGTGGGAGTCGATCCTCGGCTTGAACGTCAAGGCAGTGCAGGGAAAACAGGTTCCTCTGGAATGGACTGACACATCTGGGGGACTCTTGGAATGGTGGCACGACCCTGGAGTTCCTCTCGCCTTTCCTGTGGAGAGCGCCTCCTCTTGAGATGCGACGGGAACGCCAGGAATTCTTTCCCTACGAAACAGGGAAAGGATCCCTCATCTCGAGCTAGGAGGCGGAAACGGGGCTCCCCTGGATGTGTGCGGGACACCACGTGCTTCCTCTCGAATGGAGACGGGTATGTCGGGGAACTTCTTGAGTTGCAGCAAGGGTGTGAAGCACCCTTTGGAAGTTCCAGTGGTTAGACGTGATTAGCCTCGAGAAGCCTCAGCGGAAATGGGCCTCATCTCGCCTGGAGGGCAAAACCTCCTGGATTTTCTCGAGTTGCGGCAGGTGCTCTCGACTTACGACGGGGACCTCAGGGACCCGCTCTGGTGGCCTCAGGAAAGGCCAGTCCCCATGCGAGTTCCTCGGGGGCCTCTCGGGATTCCTCTCCCGTCGATGCCGGGGCCTAAGACCTTGTGTGGAGTCGGGACCGGAACCTGAGGATTCCTCTCCAGTGCTGACATGGATCTTGGGGTACTTCTGGAGTCTCCCCAGGGGAGTCAGTCCTCGTCTCGAATGCGGGCATGCACTTGCGCTTTCCTCCAGAGCGGTAGCAGCAGTGTCACGCAGTCCGCCGCGTGGATCAAAGGATCTATGGTTTTCCCTCGAGTCTTTCCCACGAGGCATTCCCACGAGGCTTTCCCACAGGGCTGTCCCACGTGCACACGTGGTGGGAGTGGATCCTCGGCTTGAACGTCTAGGCAGTGCAGGGAAAACAGGTTCCTCTGGAATGGACTGACACATCTGGTGGACTCTTGGAATGGTGGCACGACCCTGGAGTTCCTCTCGCCTTTCCTGTGGAGAGCGCCTCCTCTTGAGATGCGACGGGAACGCCGGGAATTCTTTCCCTACGAAACAGGGAAAGGATCCCTCATCTCGAGCTAGGAGGCGGAAACGGGGCTCCCCTGGATGTGTGCGGGACCCCACGTGCTTCCTCTCGAGTGGAGAAGGGTATGTCGGGGAACTGCTTGAGTTGCAGCAAGGGTGTGAAGGACCCTTTGGAAGTTCCAGCGGTTAGATGTGATTAGCCTCGAGAAGCCTCAGCGGAAATGGGCCTCATCTCGCCTGGAGGGCAAAACCTCCTGGATTTTCTCGAGTTGCGGCAGGTGCTCTCGACTTACGATGGGGACCTCAGGGACCCGCTCTGGTGGCCTCAGGAAAGGCCAGTCCCCAGGCGAGTTCCTCGGGGGCCTCTCGGCATTCCTCTCCCGTCGATGCCGGGCCTAAGACCTTGTGTGGAGTCGGGGCCGGAACCTGAGGATTCCTCTCGAGTGCTGACATGGATCTTGGGGTACTTCTGGAGTCTCCCCAGGGAGTCAGTCCTCGCCTCCAATGCGGGCATGCACTTGCGCTTTCCTCCAGAGCGGTAGCAGCAGTGTCACGCAGTCCGCCGCGTGGATCAAAGGATCTATGGTTTTCCCTCGAGTCTTTCCCACGAGGCTTTCCCACGAGGCTTTCCCACAGGGCTGTCCCACGTGCACACGTGGTGGGAGTCGATCCTCGGCTTGAACGTCAAGGCAGTGCAGGGAAAACAGGTTCCTCTGGAATGGACTGACACATCTGGGGGACTCTTGGAATGGTGGCACGACCCTGGAGTTCCTCTCGCCTTTCCTGTGGAGAGCGCCTCCTCTTGAGATGCGACGGGAACGCCGGGAATTCTTTCCCTAAGAAACAGGGAAAGGATCCCTCATCTCGAGCTAGGAGGCGGAAACGGGGCTCCCCTGGATGTGTGCGGGACCCCACGTGCTTCCTCTCGAGTGGAGACGGGTATGTCGGGGAACTTCTTGAGTTGCAGCAAGGGTGTGAAGGACCCTTTGGAAGTTCCAGTGGTTAGACGTGATTAGCCTCGAGAAGCCTCAGCGGAAATGGGCCTCATCTCGCCTGGAGGGCAAAACCTCCTGGATTTTCTCGAGTTGCGGCAGGTGCTCTCGACTTACGACGGGGACCTCAGGGACCCGCTCTGGTGGCCTCAGGAAAGGCCAGTCCCCATGCGAGTTCCTCGGGGGCCTCTCGGGATTCCTCTCCCGTCGATGCCGGGGTCTAAGACCTTCTGTGGAGTCGGGGCCGGATCCTGAGGATTCCTCTCCAGTGCTGACATGGATCTTGGGGTACTTCTGGAGTCTCCCCAGGGGAGTCAGTCCTCGTCTCGAATGCGGGCATGCACTTGCGCTTTCCTCCAGAGCGGTAGCAGCAGTGTCACGCAGTCCGCCGCGTGGATCAAAGGATCTATGGTTTTCCCTCGAGTCTTTCCCACGAGGCTTTCCCACGAGGCTTTCCCACAGGGCTGTCCCACGTGCACACGTGGTGGGAGTGGATCCTCGGCTTGAACGTCAAGGCAGTGCAGGGAAAACAGGTTCCTCTGGAATGGACTGACACATCTGGGGGACTCTTGCAATGGTGGCACGACCCTGGAGTTCCTCTCGCCTTTCCTGTGGAGGGCGCCTCCACTTGAGATGCGAAGGGAACGCCGGGAATTCTTTCCCTACGAAACAGGGAAAGGATCCCTCATCTCGAGCTAGGAGGCGGAAACGGGGCTCCCCTGGATGTGTGCGGGACCGAACGTGCTTCCTCTCGAGTGGAGACGGGTATGTCCGGGAACTTCTTGAGTTGCAGCAAGGGTGTGAAGGACCCTTTGGAAGTTCCAGTGGTTAGACGTGATTAGCCTCGAGAAGCCTCAGCGGAAATGGGCCTCATCTCGCCTGGAGGCCAAAACCTCCTGGATTTTCTCGAGTTGCGGCAGGTGCTCTCGACTTACGACGGGGACCTCAGGGACCCGCTCTGGTGGCCTCAGGAAAGGCCAGTCCCCAGGCGAGTTCCTCGGGGGCCTCTCGGGATTCCTCTCCCGTCGATGCCGGGGCCTAAGACCTTGTGTGGAGTCGGGGCCGGAACCTGAGGATTCCTCTCCAGTGCTGACATGGATCTTGGGGTACTCCTGGAGTCTCCCCAGGGGAGTCAGTCCTCGTCTCGAATGCGGGCATGCACTTGCGCTTTCCTCCAGAGCGGTAGCAGCAGTGTCACGCAGTCCGCCGCGTGGATCAAAGGATCTATGGTTTTCCCTCGAGTCTTTCCCACGAGGCTTTCCCACGAGGCTTTCCCACAGGGCTGTCCCACGTGCACACGTGGTGGGAGTCGATCCTCGGCTTGAACGTCAAGGCAGTGCAGGGAAAACAGGTTCCTCTGGAATGGACTGACACATCTGGGGGACTCTTGGAATGGTGGCACGACCCTGGAGTTCCTCTCGCCTTTCCTGTGGAGAGCGCCTCCTCTTGAGATGCGACGGGAACGCCGGGAATTCTTTCCCTACGAAACAGGGAAAGGATCCCTCATCTCGAGCTAGGAGGCGGAAACGGGGCTCCCCTGGATGTGTGCGGGACCCCACGTGCTTCCTCTCGAGTGGAGACGGGTATGTCGGGGAACTTCTTGAGTTGCAGCAAGGGTGTGAAGGACCCTTTGGAAGTTCCAGTGGTTAGACGTGATTAGCCTCGAGAAGCCTCAGCGGAAATGGGCCTCATCTCGCCTGGAGGGCAAAACCTCCTGGATGTTCTCGAGTTGCGGCAGGTGCTCTCGACTTACGACGGGGACCTCAGGGACCCGCTCTGGTGGCCTCAGGAAAGGCCAGTCCCCATGCGAGTTCCTCGGGGGCCTCTCGGGATTCCTCTCCCGTCGATGCCGGGGTCTAAGACCTTGTGTGGAGTCGGGGCCGGAACCTGAGGATTCCTCTCCAGTGCTGACATGGATCTTGGGGTACTTCTGGAGTCTCCCCAGGGGAGTCAGTCCTCGTCTCGAATGCGGGCATGCACTTGCGCTTTCCTCCAGAGCGGTAGCAGCAGTGTCACGCAGTCCACCGCGTGGATCAAAGGATCTATGGTTTTCCCTCGAGTCTTTCCCACGAGGCTTTCCCACGAGGCTTTCCCACAGGGCTGTCCCACGTGCACACGTGGTGGGAGTCGATCCTCGGCTTGAACGTCAAGGCAGTGCAGGGAAAACAGGTTCCTCTGGAATGGACTGACACATCTGGGGGACTCTTGGAATGGTGGCACGACCCTGGAGTTCCTCTCGCCTTTCCTGTGGAGAGCGCCTCCTCTTGAGATGCGACGGGAACGCCGGGAATTCTTTCCCTACGAAACAGGGAAAGGATCCCTCATCTCGAGCTAGGAGGCGGAAACGGGGCTCCCCTGGATGTGTGCGGGACCCCACGTGCTTCCTCTCGAGTGGAGACGGGTATGTCGGGGAACTTCTTGAGTTGCAGCAAGGTTGTGAAGCACCCTTTGGAAGTTCCAGTGGTTAGAAGTGATTAGCCTCGAGAAGCCTCAGCGGAAATGGTCCTCATCTCGCCTGGAGGGCAAAACCTCCTGGATTTTCTCGAGTTGCGGCAGGTGCTCTCGACTTAGGACGGGGACGTCAGGGACCCGCTCTGGAGGCCTCAGGAAAGGCCAGTCCCATGCGAGTTCCTCGGGGGCGTCTCGGGATTCCTCTCCCGTCGATGCCGGGGCCTAAGACCTTGTGTGGACTCGGGGCCGGACCCTGAGGATTCCTCTCCAGTGCTGACATGGATCTTGGGGTACTTCTGGAGTCTCCCCAGGGGAGTCAGTCCTCGTCTCGAATGCGGGCATGCACTTGCGCTTTCCTCCAGAGCGGTAGCAGCAGTGTCACGCAGTCCGCCGCGTGGATCAAAGGATCTATGGTTTTCCCTCGAGTCTTTCCCACGAGGCTTTCCCACGAGGCTTTCCCACAGGGCTGTCCCATGTGCACACGTGGTGGGAGTGGATCCTCGGCTTGAACGTCAAGGCAGTGCAGGGAAAACAGGTTCCTCTGGAATGGACTGACACATCTGGGGGACTCTTGGAATGGTGGCACGACCCTGGAGTTCCTCTCGCCTTTCCTGTGGAGAGCGCCTCCTCTTGAGATGCGACGGGAACGCCGGGAATTCTTTCCCTAGGAAACAGGGAAAGGATCCCTCATCTCGAGCTAGGAGGCGGAAACGGGGCTCCCCTGGATGTGTGCGGGACCCCACGTGCTTCCTCTCGAGTGGAGACGGGTATGTCGGGGATCTTCTTGAGTTGCAGCAAGGGTGTGAAGGACCCTTTGGAAGTTCCAGTGGTTAGACGTGATTAGCCTCGAGAAGCCTCAGCGGAAATGGGCCTCATCTCGCCTGGAGGGCAAAACCTCCTGGATTTTCTCGAGTTGCGGCAGGTGCTCTCGACTTACGACGGGGACCTCAGGGACCCGCTCTGGTGGCCTCAGGAAAGGCCAGTCCCCATGCGAGTTCCTCGGGGGCCTCTCGGGATTCCTCTCCCGTCGATGCCGGGGCCTAAGACCTTGTGTGGAGTCGGGGCCGGAACCTGAGGATTCCTCTCCAGTGCTGACATGGATCTTGGGGTACTCCTGGAGTCTCCCCAGGGGAGTCAGTCCTCGTCTCGAATGCGGGCATGCACTTGCGCTTTCCTCCAGAGCGGTAGCAGCAGTGTCACGCAGTCCGCCGCGTGGATCAAAGGATCTATGGTTTTCCCTCGAGTCTTTCCCACGAGGCTTTCCCACGAGGCTTTCCCACAGGGCTGTCCCACGTGCACACGTGGTGGGAGTGGATCCTCGGCTTGAACGTCAAGGCAGTGCAGGGAAAACAGGTTCCTCTGGAATGGACTGACACATCTGGGGGACTCTTGGAATGGTGGCACGACCCTGGAGTTCCTCTCGCCTTTCCTGTGGAGAGCGCCTCCTAATGAGATGCGACGGGAACGCCGGGAATTCTTTCCCTACGAAACAGGGAAAGGATCCCTCATCTCGAGCTAGGAGGCGGAAACGGGGCTCCCCTGGATGTGTGCGGGACCCCACGTGCTTCCTCTCGAGTGGAGACGGGTAAGTCGGGGAACTTCTTGAGTTACAGCAAGGGTGTGAAGGACCCTTTGGAAGTTCCAGTGGTTAGACGTGATTAGCCTCGAGAAGCCTCAGCGGAAATGGGCCTCATCTCGCCTGGAGGGCAAAACCTCCTGGATTTTCTCGAGTTGTGGCAGGTGCTCTCGACTTACGACGGGGACCTCAGGGACCCGCTCTGGTGGCCTCAGGAAAGGCCAGTCCCCATGCGAGTTCCTCGGGGGCCTCTCGGGATTCCTCTCCCGTCGATGCCGGGGCCTTAGACCTTGTGTGGAGTCGGGGCCGGAACCTGAGGATTCCTCTCCAGTGCTGACATGGATCTTGGGGTAATTCTGGAGTCTCCCCAGGGGAGTCAGTCCTCGTCTCGAATGCGGGCATGCACTTGCGCTTTCCTCCAGAACGGTAGCAGCAGTGTCACGCAGTCCGCCGCGTGGATCAAAGGATCTATGGTTTTCCCTCGAGTCTTTCCCAAGAGGCTTTCCCACGAGGCTTTCCCACAGGGCTGTCCCACGTGCACACGTGGTGGGAGTCGATCCTCGGCTTGAACGTCAAGGCAGTGCAGGGAAAACAGGTTCCTCTGGAATGGACTGACACATCTGGGGGACTCTTGGAATGGTGGCACGACCCTGGAGTTCCTCTCGCCTTTCCTGTGGAGAGCGCCTCCTCTTGAGATGCGACGGGAACGCCGGGAATTCTTTCCCTACGAAACAGGGAAAGGATCCCTCATCTCGAGCTAGGAGGCTGAAACGGGGCTCCCCTGGATGTGTGCGGAACCCCACGTGCTTCCTCTCGAGTGGAGACGGGTATGTCGGGCAACTTCTTGAGTTGCAGCAAGGGTGTGAAGGACCCTTTGGAAGTTCCAGTGGTTAGACGTGATTAGCCTCGAGAAGCCTCAGCGGAAATGGGCCTCATCTCGCCTGGAGGGCAAAACCTCCTGGATTTTCTCGAGTTGCGGCAGGTGCTCTCGACTTACGACGGGGACCTCAGGGACCCGCTCTGGTGGCCTCAGTAAAGGCCAGTCCCATGCGAGTTCCTCGGGGGCGTCTCGGGATTCCTCGCCCATCGATGCCGGGGCCTAAGACCTTGTGTGGAGTCGGGGCCGGAACCTGAGGATTCCTCTCCAGTGCTGACATGGATCTTGGGGTACTTCTGGAGTCTCCCCAGGGGAGTCAGTCCTCGTCTCGAATGCGGGCATGCACTTGCGCTTTCCTCCAGAGCGGTAGCAGCAGTGTCACGCAGTCCGCCGCGTGGATCAAAGGATCTATGGTTTTCCCTCGAGTCTTTCCCACGAGGCTTTCCCACAGGGCTGTCCCAGGTGCACACGTGGTGGGAGTCGATCCTCGGCTTGAACGTCAAGGCAGTGCAGGGAAAACAGGTTCCTCTGGAATGGACTGACACATCTGGGGGACTCTTGGAATGGTGGCACGACCCTGGAGTTCCTCTCGCCTTTCCTGTGGAGAGCGCCTCCTCTTGAGATGCGACGGGAACGCCGGGAATTCTTTCCCTACGAAACAGGGAAAGGATCCCTCATCTCGAGCTAGGAGGCGGAAACGGGGCTCCCCTGGATGTGTGCGGGACCCCACGTGCTTCCTCTCGAGTGGAGACGGGTATGTCGGGGAACTTCTTGAGTTGCAGCAAGGTTGTGAAGCACCCTTTGGAAGTTCCAGTGGTTAGAAGTGATTAGCCTCGAGAAGCCTCAGCGGAAATGGTCCTCATCTCGCCTGGAGGGCAAAACCTCCTGGATTTTCTCGAGTTGCGGCAGGTGCTATCGACTTAGGACGGGGACGTCAGGGACCCGCTCTGGAGGCCTCAGGAAAGGCCAGTCCCATGCGAGTTCCTCGGGGGCGTCTCGGGATTCCTCTCCCGTCGATGCCGGGGCCTAAGACCTTGTGTGGACTCGGGGCCGGAACCTGAGGATTCCTCTCCAGTGCTGACATGGATCTTGGGGTACTTCTGGAGTCTCCCCAGGGGAGTCAGTCCTCGTCTCGAATGCGGGCATGCACTTGCGCTTTCCTCCAGAGCGGTAGCAGCAGTGTCACGCAGTCCGCCGCGTGGATCAAAGGATCTATGGTTTTCCCTCGAGTCTTTCCCACGAGGCTTTCCCACGAGGCTTTCCCACAGGGCTGTCCCATGTGCACACGTGGTGGGAGTGGATCCTCGGCTTGAACGTCAAGGCAGTGCAGGGAAAACAGGTTCCTCTGGAATGGACTGACACATCTGGGGGACTCTTGGAATGGTGGCACGACCCTGGAGTTCCTCTCGCCTTTCCTGTGGAGAGCGCCTCCTCTTGAGATGCGACGGGAACGCCGGGAATTCTTTCCCTAGGAAACAGGGAAAGGATCCCTCATCTCGAGCTAGGAGGCGGAAACGGGGCTCCCCTGGATGTGTGCGGGACCCCACGTGCTTCCTCTCGAGTGGAGACGGGTATGTCGGGGAACTTCTTGAGTTGCAGCAAGGGTGTGAAGGACCCTTTGGAAGTTCCAGTGGTTAGACGTGATTAGCCTCGAGAAGCCTCAGCGGAAATGGGCCTCATCTCGCCTGGAGGGCAAAACCTCCTGGATTTTCTCGAGTTGCGGCAGGTGCTCTCGACTTACGACGGGGACCTCAGGGACCCGCTCTGGTGGCCTCAGGAAAGGCCAGTCCCCATGCGAGTTCCTCGGGGGCCTCTCGGGATTCCTCTCCCGTCGATGCCGGGGCCTAAGACCTTGTGTGGAGTCGGGGCCGGAACCTGAGGATTCCTCTCCAGTGCTGACATGGATCTTGGGGTACTCCTGGAGTCTCCCCAGGGGAGTCAGTCCTCGTCTCGAATGCGGGCATGCACTTGCGCTTTCCTCCAGAGCGGTAGCAGCAGTGTCACGCAGTCCGCCGCGTGGATCAAAGGATCTATGGTTTTCCCTCGAGTCTTTCCCACGAGGCTTTCCCACGAGGCTTTCCCACAGGGCTGTCCCACGTGCACACGTGGTGGGAGTGGATCCTCGGCTTGAACGTCAAGGCAGTGCAGGGAAAACAGGTTCCTCTGGAATGGACTGACACATCTGGGGGACTCTTGGAATGGTGGCACGACCCTGGAGTTCCTCTCGCCTTTCCTGTGGAGAGCGCCTCCTAATGAGATGCGACGGGAACGCCGGGAATTCTTTCCCTACGAAACAGGGAAAGGATCCCTCATCTCGAGCTAGGAGGCGGAAACGGGGCTCCCCTGGATGTGTGCGGGACCCCACGTGCTTCCTCTCGAGTGGAGACGGGTAAGTCGGGGAACTTCTTGAGTTACAGCAAGGGTGTGAAGGACCCTTTGGAAGTTCCAGTGGTTAGACGTGATTAGCCTCGAGAAGCCTCAGCGGAAATGGGCCTCATCTCGCCTGGAGGGCAAAACCTCCTGGATTTTCTCGAGTTGTGGCAGGTGCTCTCGACTTACGACGGGGACCTCAGGGACCCGCTCTGGTGGCCTCAGGAAAGGCCAGTCCCCATGCGAGTTCCTCGGGGGCCTCTCGGGATTCCTCTCCCGTCGATGCCGGGGCCTTAGACCTTGTGTGGAGTCGGGGCCGGAACCTGAGGATTCCTCTCCAGTGCTGACATGGATCTTGGGGTAATTCTGGAGTCTCCCCAGGGGAGTCAGTCCTCGTCTCGAATGCGGGCATGCACTTGCGCTTTCCTCCAGAACGGTAGCAGCAGTGTCACGCAGTCCGCCGCGTGGATCAAAGGATCTATGGTTTTCCCTCGAGTCTTTCCCAAGAGGCTTTCCCACGAGGCTTTCCCACAGGGCTGTCCCACGTGCACACGTGGTGGGAGTCGATCCTCGGCTTGAACGTCAAGGCAGTGCAGGGAAAACAGGTTCCTCTGGAATGGACTGACACATCTGGGGGACTCTTGGAATGGTGGCACGACCCTGGAGTTCCTCTCGCCTTTCCTGTGGAGAGCGCCTCCTCTTGAGATGCGACGGGAACGCCGGGAATTCTTTCCCTACGAAACAGGGAAAGGATCCCTCATCTCGAGCTAGGAGGCTGAAACGGGGCTCCCCTGGATGTGTGCGGAACCCCACGTGCTTCCTCTCGAGTGGAGACGGGTATGTCGGGCAACTTCTTGAGTTGCAGCAAGGGTGTGAAGGACCCTTTGGAAGTTCCAGTGGTTAGACGTGATTAGCCTCGAGAAGCCTCAGCGGAAATGGGCCTCATCTCGCCTGGAGGGCAAAACCTCCTGGATTTTCTCGAGTTGCGGCAGGTGCTCTCGACTTACGACGGGGACCTCAGGGACCCGCTCTGGTGGCCTCAGTAAAGGCCAGTCCCATGCGAGTTCCTCGGGGGCGTCTCGGGATTCCTCGCCCATCGATGCCGGGGCCTAAGACCTTGTGTGGAGTCGGGGCCGGAACCTGAGGATTCCTCTCCAGTGCTGACATGGATCTTGGGGTACTTCTGGAGTCTCCCCAGGGGAGTCAGTCCTCGTCTCGAATGCGGGCATGCACTTGCGCTTTCCTCCAGAGCGGTAGCAGCAGTGTCACGCAGTCCGCCGCGTGGATCAAAGGATCTATGGTTTTCCCTCGAGTCTTTCCCACGAGGCTTTCCCACAGGGCTGTCCCAGGTGCACACGTGGTGGGAGTCGATCCTCGGCTTGAACGTCAAGGCAGTGCAGGGAAAACAGGTTCCTCTGGAATGGACTGACACATCTGGGGGACTCTTGGAATGGTGGCACGACCCTGGAGTTCCTCTCGCCTTTCCTGTGGAGAGCGCCTCCTCTTGAGATGCGACGGGAACGCCGGGAATTCTTTCCCTACGAAACAGGGAAAGGATCCCTCATCTCGAGCTAGGAGGCGGAAACGGGGCTCCCCTGGATGTGTGAGGGACCCCACGTGCTTCCTCTCGAGTGGAGACGGGTATGTCGGGGAACTTCTTGAGTTGCAGCAAGGGTGTGAAGGACCCTTTGGAAGTTCCAGTGGTTAGAAGTGATTAGCCTCGAGAAGCCTCAGCGGAAATGGGCCTCATCTCGCCTGGAGGGCAAAACCTCCTGGATTTTCTCGAGTTGCGGCAGGTGCTCTCGACTTACGACGGGGACCTCAGGGACCCGCTCTGGTGGCCTCAGGAAAGGCCAGTCCCCATGCGAGTTCCTCGGGGGCCTCTCGGGATTCCTCTCCCGTCGATGCCGGGGCCTAAGACCTTGTGTGGAGTCGGGGCCGGAACCTGAGGATTCCTCTCCAGTGCTGACATGGATCTTGGGGTACTTCTGGAGTCTCCCCAGGGGAGTCAGTCCTCGTCTCGAATGCGGGCATGCACTTGCGCTTTCCTCCAGAGCGGTAGCAGCAGTGTCACGCAGTCCGCCGCGTGGATCAAAGGATCTATGGTTTTCCCTCGAGTCTTTCCCACGAGGCTTTCCCACGAGGGTTTCCCACAGGGCTGTCCCACGTGCACACGTGGTGGGAGTGGATCCTCGGCTTGAACGTCAAGGCAGTGCAGGTAAAACAGGTTCCTCGGGAATGGACTGACACATCTGGGGGACTCTTGGAATGGTGGCACGACCCTGGAGTTCCTCTCGCCTTTCCTGTGGAGAACGCCTCCTTTTGAGATGCGACGGGAACGCCGGGAAAACTTTCCCTACGAAACAGGGAAAGGATCCCTCATCTCGAGCTAGGAGGCGGAAACGGGGCTCCCCTGGATGTGTGCGGGACCCCACGTGCTTCCTCTCGAGTGGAGACGGGTAAGTCGGGGAACTTCTTGAGTTGCAGCAAGGGTGTGAAGGACCCTTTGGAAGTTCCAGTGGTTAGACGTGATTAGCCTCGAGAAGCCTCAGCGGAAATGGGCCTCATCTCGCCTGGAGGGCAAAACCTCCTGGATTTTCTCGAGTTGTGGCAGGTGCTCTCGACTTACGACGGGGACCTCAGGGACCCGCTCTGGTGGCCTCAGGAAAGGCCAGTCCCTATGCGAGTTCCTCGGGGGCCTCTCGGGATTCCTCTCCCGTCGATGCCGGGGCCTTAGACCTTGTGTGGAGTCGGGGCCGGAACCTGAGGATTCCTCTCCAGTGCTGACATGGATCTTGGGGTAATTCTGGAGTCTCCCCAGGGGAGTCAGTCCTCGTCTCGAATGCGGGCATGCACTTGCGCTTTCCTCCAGAACGGTAGCAGCAGTGTCACGCAGTCCGCCGCGTGGATCAAAGGATCTATGGTTTTCCCTCGAGTCTTTCCCAAGAGGCTTTCCCACGAGGCTTTCCCACAGGGCTGTCCCACGTGCACACGTTGTGGGAGTCGATCCTCGGCTTGAACGTCAAGGCAGTGCAGGGAAAACAGGTTCCTCTGGAATGGACTGACACATCTGGGGGACTCTTGGAATGGTGGCACGACCCTGGAGTTCCTCTCGCCTTTCCTGTGGAGAGCGCCTCCTCTTGAGATGCGACGGGAACGCCGGGAATTCTTTCCCTACGAAACAGGGAAAGGATCCCTCATTTCGAGCTAGGAGGCTGAAACGGGGCTCCCCTGGATGTGTGCGGAACCCCACGTGCTTCCTCTCGAGTGGAGACGGGTATGTCGGGCAACTTCTTGAGTTGCAGCAAGGGTGTGAAGGACCCTTTGGAAGTTCCAGTGGTTAGACGTGATTAGCCTCGAGAAGCCTCAGCGGAAATGGGCCTCATCTCGCCTGGAGGGCAAAACCTCCTGGATTTTCTCGAGTTGCGGCAGGTGCTCTCGACTTACGACGCGGACCTCAGGGACCCGCTCTGGTGGCCTCAGGAAAGGCCAGTCCCCAGGCGAGTTCCTCGGGGGCCTCTCGGGATTCCTCTCCCGTCCATGCCGGGGCCTAAGACCTTGTGTGGAGTCGGGGCCGGAACCTGAGGATTCCTCTCCAGTGCTGACATGGATCTTGGGGTACTTCTGGAGTCTCCCCAGGGGAGTCAGTCCTCGTCTCGAATGCGGGCATGCACTTGCGCTTTCCTCCAGAGCGGTAGCAGCAGTGTCACTCAATCCGCCGCGTGGATCAAAGGATCTATGGTTTTCCCTCGAGTCTTTCCCACGAGGCTTTCCCACGAGGCTTTCCCACAGGGCTGTCCCACGTGCACACGTGTTGGGAGTCGATCCTCGGCTTGAACGTCAAGGCAGTGCAGGGAAAACAGGTTCCTCTGGAATGGACTGACACATCTGGGGGTCTCTTGGAATGGTGCCACGACCCTTCAGTTCCTCTCGCCTTTCCTGTGGAGAGCGCCTCCTCTTGAGATGCGACGGGAACGCCGGGAATTCTTTCCCTACGAAACAGGGAAAGGATCACTCATCTCGAGCTAGGAGGCGGAAACGGGGCTCCCCTGGATGTGTGCGGGACCCCACGTGCTTCCTCTCGAG
The DNA here is from genome assembly GCF_042477335.2 of Ovis canadensis. NCBI lineage: Eukaryota > Metazoa > Chordata > Mammalia > Artiodactyla > Bovidae > Ovis > Ovis canadensis. The sequence continues at coordinate 1,591,604 of NC_091265.1, read as the reverse complement.
TGGATACGGGTATGTCGCGGAAATGCTTGAGTTGCAGCAAGGGTGTGAAGGACCCTTTGGAAGTTCCAGTGGTTAGACGTGATTAGCCTCGAGTTGCCTCAGCGGAAATGGGCCTCATCTCGCCTGGAGGGCAAAACCTCCTGGATTTTCTCGAGTTGCGGCAGGTGCTCTCGACTTACGATGGGGACCTCAGGGACCCGCTCTGGTGGCCTCAGGAAAGGCCAGTCCCCATGCGAGTTCCTCGGGGGCCTCTCGGCATTCCTCTCCCGTCGATGCCGGGGCCTAAGACCTTGTGTGGGTCGGGGTAGGAACCTGAGGATTCCTCTCCAGTGCTGACATGGATCTTGGGGTACTTCTGGAGTCTCCCCAGGGGAGTCAGTCCTCGTCTCGAATGCGGGCATGCACTTGCGCTTTCCTCCAGAGCGGTAGCAGCAGTGTCACGCAGTCCGCAGCGTGGATCAAAGGATCTATGGTTTTCCCTCGAGTCTTTCCCACGAAACTTTCCCACGAGGCTTTCCCACAGGGCTGTCCCACGTGCACACGTGGTGGGAGTGGATCCTCGGCTTGAACGTCAAGGCAGTGCAGGGAAAAAAGGTTCCTCTGGAATGGACTGACACATCTGGGGGACTCTTGGAATGGTGGCACGACCCTGGAGTTCCTCTCGCCTTTCCTGTGGAGAGCGCCTCCTCTTGAGATGCGACGGGAACGCCGGGAATTCTTTCCCTACGAAACAGGGAAAGGATCCCTCATCTCGAGCTAGGAGGCGGAAACGGGGCTCCCCTGGATGTGTGCGGGACCCCACGTGCTTCCTCTCGAGTGGAGACGGGTATGTCGGGGTACTTCTTGAGTTGCAGCAAGGGTGTGAAGGACCCTTTGGAAGTTCCAGTGGTTAGACGTGATTAGCATCGAGAAGCCTCATTGGAAATGGGCCTTATCTCGCCTGGAGGGCAAAACCTCCTGGATTTTCTCGAGTTGCGGCAGGTGCTCTCGACTTACGACGGGGACCTCAGGGACCCCCTCTGGTGGCCTCAGGAAAGGCCAGTCCCCATGCGAGTTCCTCGGGGGCCTCTCGGGATTCCTCTCCCGTCGATGCCGGGGCCTAAGACCTTGTGTGGAGTCGGGGCCGGAACCTGAGGATTCCTCTCCAGTGCTGACATGGATCTTGGGGTACTTCTGGAGTCTCCCCAGGGGAGTCAGTCCTCGTCTCGAATGCGGGCATGCACTTGTGCTTTCCTCCAGAGCGGTAGCAGCAGTGTCACGCAGTCCGCCGCGTGGATCAAAGGATCTATGGTTTTCCCTCGAGTCTTTCCCACGAGGCTTTCCCACGAGGCTTTCCCACAGGGCTGTCCCACGTGCACACGTGGTGGGAGTCGATCCTCGGCTTGAACGTCAAGGCAGTGCAGGGAAAACAGGTTCCTCTGGAATGGACTGACACATCTGGGGGACTCTTGGAATGGTGGCACGACCCTGGAGTTCCTCTCGCCTTTCCTGTGGAGAGCGCCTCCACTTGAGATGCGACGGGAACGCCGGGAATTCTTTCCCTACGAAACAGGGAAAGGATCCCTCATCTCGAGCTAGGAGGCGGAAACGGGGCTCCCCTGGATGTGTGCGGGACCCCACGTGCTTCCTCTCGAGTGGAGACGGGTATGTCGGGGAACTTCTTGAGTTGCAGCAAGGGTGTGAAGGACCCTCTGGAAGTTCCAGTGGTTAGACGTGATTAGCCTCGAGAAGCCTCAGCGGAAATGGGCCTCATCTCGCCTGGAGGGCAAAAGTCCTGGATTTTCTCGAGTTGCGGCAGGTGCTCTCGACTTACGACGGGGACCTCAGGGACCCGCTCTGGTGGCCTCAGGAAAGGCCAGTCCCCATGCGAGTTCCTCGGTGGCGTCTCGGGATTCCTCTCCCGTCGATGCCGGGGCCTAAGACCTTGTGTGGAGTCGGGGCCGGAACCTGAGGATTCCTCTCCAGTGCTGACATGGATCTTGGGGTACTTCTGGAGTCTCCCCAGGGGAGTCAGTCCTCGTCTCGAATGCGGGCATGCACTTGCGCTTTCCTCCAGAGCGGTAGCAGCAGTGTCACGCAGTCCGCCGCGTGGATCAAAGGATCTATGGTTTTCCCTCGAGTCTTTCCCACGAGGCTTTCCCACGAGGCTTTCCCACAGGGCTGTCCCACGTGCACACGTGGTGGGAGTCGATCCTCGGCTTGAACGTCAAGGCAGTGCAGGGAAAACAGGTTCCTCTGGAATGGACTGACACATCTGGGGGACTCTTGGAATTGTGGCACGACCCTGGAGTTCCTCTCGCCTTTCCTGTTTAGAGCGCCTCCTCTGGAGATGCGACGGGAACGCCGGGAATTCTTTCCCTACGAAACAGGGAAAGGATCCCTCATCTCGAGCTAGGAGGCGGAAACGGGGCTCCCCTGGATGTGTGAGGGACCCCACGTGCTTCCTCTCGAGTGGAGACGGGTATGTCGGGGAACTTCTTGAGTTGCAGCAAGGGTGTGAAGCACTGTTTGGAAGTTCCAGTGGTTAGACGTGATTAGCCTGGAGAAGCCTCAGCGGAAATGGGCCTCATCTCGCCTGGAGGGCAAAACCTCCTGGATTTTCTCGAGTTGCGGCAGGTGCTCTCGACTTACGACGGGGACCTCAGGGACCCGCTCTGGTGGCCTCAGGAAAGGCCAGTCCCCATGCGAGCTCCTCGGGGGCCTCTCGGCATTCCTCTCCCGTCGATGCCGGGGCCTAGGACCTTGTGTGGAGTCGGGGCCGGAACCTGTGGATTCCTCTCCAGTACTGACATTGATCTTGGGGTACTTCTGGAGTCTCCCCAGGGGAGTCAGTCCTCGTCTCGAATGCGGGCATGCACTTGCGCTTTCCTCCAGAGCGGTAGCAGCAGTGTCACGCAGTCCGCCGCGTGGATCAAAGGATCTATGGTTTTCCCTCGAGTCTTTCCCACGAGGCTTTCCCACGAGGCTTTCCCACAGGGCTGTCCCAAGTGCACACGTGGTGGGAGTCGATCCTCGGCTTGAACGTCAAGGCAGTGCAGGGAAAACAGGTTCCTCTGGAATGGACTGACACATCTGGGGGACTCTTGGAATGGTGGCACGATCCTGGAGTTCCTCTCGCCTTTCCTGTGGAGAGCGCCTCCTCTTGAGATGCGACGGGAACGCCGGGAATTATTTCCCTACGAAACAGGGAAAGGATCCCTCATCTCGAGCTAGGAGGCGGAAACGGGGCTCCCTTGGATGTGTGCGGGACCCTACGTGCTTCCTCTCGAGTGGAGACGGGTATGTCGGGGAACTTCTTGAGTTGCAGCAAGGGTGTGAAGGACCCTTTGGAAGTTCCAGTGGTTAGACGTGATTAGCCTCGAGAAGCCACAGCGGAAATGGGCCTCATCTCGCCTGGAGGGCAAAACCTCCTGGATTTTCTCGAGTTGCGGCAGGTGCTCTCGACTTACGACGGGGACCTCAGGGACCCGCTCTGGTGGCCTCAGGAAAGGCCAGTCCCCATGCGAGTTCCTCGGGGGCCTCTCGGGATTCCTCTCCCGTCGATGCCGGGGCCTAAGACCTTGTGTGGATTCGGGGCCGGAACCTGAGGATTCCTCTGCAGTGCTGACATGGATCTTGGGGTACTTCTGGAGTCTCCCCAGGGGAGTCAGTCCTCGTCTCGAATGCGGGCATGCACTTGCGCTTTCCTCCAGAGCGGTAGTAGCAGTGTCACGCAGTCCGCCGCGTGGATCAAAGGATCTATGGTTTTCCCTCGAGTCTTTCCCACGAGGCTTTCCCACGAGGCTTTCCCACAGGGCTGTCCCACGTGCACACATGGTGGGAGTCGATCCTCGGCTTGAACGTCAAGGCAGTGCAGGGAAAACCGGTTCCTCTGGAATGGACTGACACATCTGGGGGACTCTTGGAATTGTGGCACGACCCTGGAGTTCCTCTTGCCTTTCCTGTGGAGAGCGCCTCCTCTTGAGATGCGACGGGAACGCCGGGAATTCTTTCCCTAAGAAACAGGGAAAGGATCCCTCATCTCGAGCTAGGAGGCGGAAACGGGTCTCCCCTGGATGTGTGCGGGACCCCACGTGCTTCCTCTCGAGTGGAGACGGGTATGTCGGGGAACTTCTTGAGATGCAGCAAGGGTGTGAAGGACCCTTTGGAAGTTCCAGTGGTTAGACGTGATTAGCCTCGAGAAGCCTCAGCGGAAATGGGCCTCATCTCGCCTGGAGGGCAAAGCCTCCTGGATTTTCTCGAGTTGCGGGAGGTGCTCTCGACTTACGACGGGGACCTCAGGGACCCGCTCTGGTGGCCTCAGGAAAGGCCAGTCCCCAGGCGAGTTCCTCGGGGGCCTCTCGGGATTCCTCTCCCGTCCATGCCGGGGCCTAAGACCTTGTGTGGAGTCGGGGCCGGAACCTGAGGATTCCTCTCCAGTGCTGACATGGATCTTCGGGTAATTCTGGAGTCTCCCCAGGGGAGTCAGTCCTCGTCTCGAATGCGGGCATGCACTTGCGCTTCCCTCCAGAGCGGTAGCAGCAGTGTCACGCAGTCCGCCGCGTGGATCAAAGGATCTAAGGTTTTCCCTAGAGTCTTTCCCACGAGGCTTTCCCACGAGGCTTTCCCACAGGGCTGTCCCACGTGCACACGTGGTGGGAGTCGATCCTCGGCTTGAACGTCAAGGCAGTGCAGGGAAAACAGGTTCCTCTGGAATGGACTGACACATCTGGGGGTCTCTTGGAATGGTGCCACGACCCTGGAGTTCCTCTCGCCTTTCCTGTGGAGAGCGCCTCCTCTTGAGATGCGACGGGAACGCCGGGAATTCTTTCCCTACGAAACAGGGAAAGGATCACTCATCTCGAGCTAGGAGGCGGAAACGGGGCTCCCCTGGATGTGTGCGGGACCCCACGTGCTTCCTCTCGAGTGGATACGGGTATGTCGCGGAAATGCTTGAGTTGCAGCAAGGGTGTGAAGGACCCTTTGGAAGTTCCAGTGGTTAGACGTGATTAGCCTCGAGTTGCCTCAGCGGAAATGGGCCTCATCTCGCCTGGAGGGCAAAACCTCCTGGATTTTCTCGAGTTGCGGCAGGTGCTCTCGACTTATGATGGGGACCTCAGGGACCCGCTCTGGTGGCCTCAGGAAAGGCCACTCCCCATGCGAGTTCCTCGGGGGCCTCTTGGCATTCCTCTCCCGTCGATGCCGGGGCCTAAGACCTTGTGTGGGTCGGGGTAGGAACCTGAGGATTCCTCTCCAGTGCTGACATGGATCTTGGGGTACTTCTGGAGTCTCCCCAGGGGAGTCAGTCCTCGTCTCGAATGCGGGCATGCACTTGCGCTTTCCTCCAGAGCGGTAGCAGCAGTGTCACGCAGTCCGCCGCGTGGATCAAAGGATCTATGGTTTTCCCTCGAGTCTTTCCCACGAGGCTTACCCACGAGGTTTTCCCACAGGGCTGTCCCACGTGCACACGTGGTGGGAGTCGATCCTCGGCTTGAACGTCAAGGCAGTGCAGGGAAAACAGGTTCCTCTGGAATGGACTGACACATCTGGGGGACTCTTGGAATGGTGGCACGACCCTGGAGTTCCTCTCGCCTTTCCTGTGGAGAGCGCCTCCTCTTGAGATGCGACGGGAACGCCGGGAATTCTTTCCCTACGAAACAGGGAAAGGATCCCTCATCTCGAGCTAGGAGGCGGAAACGGGGCTCCCCTGGATGTGTGAGGGACCCCACGTGCTTCCTCTCGAGTGGAGACGGGTATGTCGGGGAACTTCTTGAGTTGCAGCAAGGGTGTGAAGGACCCTTTGGAAGTTCCAGTGGTGAGACGTGATTAGCCTCGAGAAGCCTCAGCGGAAATGGGCCTCATCTCGCCTGGAGGGCAAAACCTCCTGGATTTTCTCGAGTTGCGGCAGGTGCTCTCGACTTACGACGGGGACCTCAGGGACCCGCTCTGGTGGCCTCAGGAAAGGCCAGTCCCCAGGCGAGTTCCTCGGGGGCCTCTCGGGATTCCTCTCCCGTCCATGCCGGGGCCTAAGACCTTGTGTGGAGTCGGGGCCGGAACCTGAGGATTCCTCTCCAGTGCTGACATGGATCTTGGGGTACTTCTGGAGTCTCCCCAGGGGAGTCAGTCCTCGTCTCGAATGCGGGCATGCACTTGCGCTTCCCTCCAGAGCGGTAGCAGCAGTGTCACGCAGTCCGCCGCGTGGATCAAAGGATCTAAGGTTTTCCCTAGAGTCTTTCCCACTAGGCTTTCCCACGAGGCTTTCCCACAGGGCTCTCCCACGTGCACACGTGGTGGGAGTCGATCCTCGGCTTGAACGTCAAGGCAGTGCAGGGAAAACAGGTTCCTCTGGAATGGACTGACACATCTGGGGGTCTCTTGGAATGGTGCCACGACCCTGGAGTTCCTCTCGCCTTTCCTGTGGAGAGCGCCTCCTCTTGAGATGCGACGGGAACGCCGGGAATTCTTTCCCTACGAAACAGGGAAAGGATCACTCATCTCGAGCTAGGAGGCGGAAACGGGGCTCCCCTGGATGTGTGCGGGACCCCACGTGCTTCCTCTCGAGTGGATACGGGTATGTCGCGGAAATGCTTGAGTTGCAGCAAGGGTGTGAAGGACCCTTTGGAAGTTCCAGTGGTTAGACGTGATTAGCCTCGAGTTGCCTCAGCGGAAATGGGCCTCATCTCGCCTGGAGGGCAAAGCCTCCTGGATTTTCTCGAGTTGCGGCAGGTGCTCTCGACTTACGACGGGGACCTCATGGACCCGCTCTGGTGGCCTCAGGAAAGGCCAGTCCCCATGCGAGTTCCTCGGGGGCCTCTTGGCATTCCTCTCCCGTCGATGCCGGGGCCTAAGACCTTGTGTGGGTCGGGGTAGGAACCTGAGGATTCCTCTCCAGTGCTGACATGGATCTTGGGGTACTTCTGGAGTCTCCCCAGGGGAGTCAGTCCTCGTCTCGAATGCGGGCATGCACTTGCGCTTTCCTCCAGAGCGGTAGCAGCAGTGTCACGCAGTCCGCCGCGTGGATCAAAGGATCTATGGTTTTCCCTCGAGTCTTTCCCACGAAGCTTTCCCACGAGGCTTTCCCACAGGGCTGTCCCACGTGCACACGTGGTGGGAGTGGATCCTCGGCTTGAACGTCAAGGCAGTGCAGGGAAAAAAGGTTCCTCTGGAATGGACTGACACATCTGGGGGACTCTTGGAATGGTGGCACGACCCTGGAGTTCCTCTCGCCTTTCCTGTGGAGAGCGCCTCCTCTTGAGATGCGACGGGAACGCCGGGAATTCTTTCCCTACGAAACAGGGAAAGGATCCCTCATCTCGAGCTAGGAGGCGGAAACGGGGCTCCCCTGGATGTGTGCGGGACCCCACGTGCTTCCTCTCGAGTGGAGACGGGTATGTCGGGGAACTTCTTGAGTTGCAGCAAGGGTGTGAAGGACCCTTTGGAAGTTCCAGTGGTTAGACGTGATTAGCCTCGAGAAGCCTCAGCGGAAATGGGCCTCATCTCGCCTGGAGGGCAAAACCTCCTGGATTTTCTCGAGTTGCGGCAGGTGCTCTCGACTTACGACGGGGACCTCAGGGACCCGCTCTGGTGGCCTCAGGAAAGGCCAGTCCCCATGCGAGTTCCTCGGGGGCGTCTCGGGATTCCTCTCCCATCGATGCCGGGGCCTAAGACCTTGTGTGGAGTCGGCGCCGGAACCTGAGGATTCCTCTCCAGTGCTGACATGGATCTTGGGGTACTTCTGGAGTCTCCCCAGGGGAGTCAGTCCTCGTCTCGAATGCGGACATGCACTTGCGCTTTCCTCCAGAGCGGTAGCAGCAGTGTCACGCAGTCCGCCGCGTGGATCAAAGGATCTATGGTTTTCCCTCGAGTCTTTCCCACGAGGCTTTCCCACGAGGCTTTCCCACAGGGCTGTCCCACGTGCACACGTGGTGGGAGTGGATCCTCGGCTTGAACGTCAAGGCAGTGCAGGGAAAACAGGTTCCTCTGGAATGGACTGACACATTTGGGGGACTCTTGGAATGGTGGCACGACCCTGGAGTTCCTCTCGCCTTTCCTGTGGAGAGCGCCTCCTCTTGAGATGCGACGGGAACGCCGGGAATTCTTTCCCTACGAAACAGGGAAAGGATCCCTCATCTCGAGCTAGGAGGCGGAAACGGGGCTCCCCTGGATGTGTGCGGGACCCCACGTGCTTCCTCTCGAGTGGAGACGGGTATGTCGGGGAACTTCTTGAGATGCAGCAAGGGTGTGAAGGACCCTTTGGAAGTTCCAGTGGTTAGACGTGATTAGCCTCGAGAAGCCTCAGCGGAAATGGGCCTCATCTCGCCTGGAGGGCAAAACCTCCTGGATTTTCTCGAGTTGCGGCAGGTGCTCTCGACTTACGACGGGGACCTCAGGGATCCGCTCTGGTGGCCTCAGGAAAGGCCAGTCCCCATGCGAGTTCCTCGGGGGCCTCTCGGGATTCCTCTCCCGTCGATGCCGGGGCCTAAGACCTTGTGTGGAGTCGGGGCCGGAACCTGAGGATTCCTCTCCAGTGCTGACATGGATCTTCGGGTAATTCTGGAGTCTCCCCAGGGGAGTCAGTCCTCATCTCGAATGCGGGCATGCACTTGCGCTTTCCTCCAGAGCGGTAGCAGCAGTGTCACGCAGTCCGCCGCGTGGATCAAAGGATCTATGGTTTTCCCTCGAGTCTTTCCCACGAGGCTTTCCCACGAGGCTTTCCCACAGGGCTGTCCCACGTGCACACGTGGTGGGAGTGGATCCTCGGCTTGAACGTCAAGGCAGTGCAGGGAAAACAGGTTCCTCTGGAATGGACTGACACATCTGGGGGACTCTTGGAATGGTGGCACGACCCTGGAGTTCCTCTCGCCTTTCCTGTGGAGAGCGCCTCCCCTTGAGATGCGACGGGAACGCCAGGAATTCTTTCCCTACGAAACAGGGAAAGGATCCCTCATCTCGAGCTAGGAGGCGGAAACGGGGCTCCCCTGGATGTGTGCGGGACCCCACGTGCTTCCTCTCAAGTGGAGACGGGTATGTCGGGGAACTTCTTGAGTTGCAGCAAGGGTGTGAAGGACCCTTTGGAAGTTCCAGTGGTTAGACGTGATTAGCCTCGAGAAGCCTCAGCGGAAATGGGCCTCATCTCGCCTGGAGGGCAAAACCTCCTGGATTTTCTCGAGTTGCGGCAGGTGCTCTCGACTTACGACGGGGACCTCATGGACCCGCTCTGGTGGCCTCAGGAAAGGCCAGTCCCCATGCGAGTTCCTCGGGGGCCTCTTGGCATTCCTCTCCCGTCGATGCCGGGGCCTAAGACCTTGTGTGGGTCGGGGTAGGAACCTGAGGATTCCTCTCCAGTGCTGACATGGATCTTGGGGTACTTCTGGAGTCTCCCCAGGGGAGTCAGTCCTCGTCTCGAATGCGGGCATGCACTTGCGCTTTCCTCCAGAGCGGTAGCAGCAGTGTCACGCAGTCCACCGCGTGGATCAAAGGATCTATGGTTTTCCCTCGAGTCTTTCCCACGAAGCTTTCCCACGAGGCTTTCCCACAGGGCTGTCCCACGTGCACACGTGGTGGGAGTGGATCCTCGGCTTGAACGTCAAGGCAGTGCAGGGAAAAAAGGTTCCTCTGGAATGGACTGACACATCTGGGGGACTCTTGGAATGGTGGCACGACCCTGGAGTTCCTCTCGCCTTTCCTGTGGAGAGCGCCTCCTCTTGAGATGCGACGGGAACGCCGGGAATTCTTTCCCTACGAAACAGGGAAAGGATCCCTCATCTCGAGCTAGGAGGCGGAAACGGGGCTCCCCTGGATGTGTGCGGGACCCCACGTGCTTCCTCTCGAGTGGAGACGGGTATGTCGGGGAACTTCTTGAGTTGCAGCAAGGGTGTGAAGGACCCTTTGGAAGTTCCAGTGGTTAGACGTGATTAGCCTCGAGAAGCCTCAGCGGAAATGGGCCTCATCTCGCCTGGAGGGCAAAACCTCCTGGATTTTCTCGAGTTGCGGCAGGTGCTCTCGACTTACGACGGGGACCTCAGGGACCCGCTCTGGTGGCCTCAGGAAAGGCCAGTCCCCATGCGAGTTCCTCGGGGGCGTCTCGGGATTCCTCTCCCATCGATGCCGGGGCCTAAGACCTTGTGTGGAGTCGGCGCCGGAACCTGAGGATTCCTCTCCAGTGCTGACATGGATCTTGGGGTACTTCTGGAGTCTCCCCAGGGGAGTCAGTCCTCGTCTCGAATGCGGACATGCACTTGCGCTTTCCTCCAGAGCGGTAGCAGCAGTGTCACGCAGTCCGCCGCGTGGATCAAAGGATCTATGGTTTTCCCTCGAGTCTTTCCCACGAGGCTTTCCCACGAGGCTTTCCCACAGGGCTGTCCCACGTGCACACGTGGTGGGAGTGGATCCTCGGCTTGAACGTCAAGGCAGTGCAGGGAAAACAGGTTCCTCTGGAATGGACTGACACATCTGGGGGACTCTTGGAATGGTGGCACGACCCTGGAGTTCCTCTCGCCTTTCCTGTGGAGAGCGCCTCCTCTTGAGATGCGACGGGAACGCCGGGAATTCTTTCCCTACGAAACAGGGAAAGGATCCCTCATCTCGAGCTAGGAGGCGGAAACGGGGCTCCCCTGGATGTGTGCGGGACCCCACGTGCTTCCTCTCGAGTGGAGACGGGTATGTCGGGGAACTTCTTGAGATGCAGCAAGGGTGTGAAGGACCCTTTGGAAGTTCCAGTGGTTAGACGTGATTAGCCTCGAGAAGCCTCAGCGGAAATGGGCCTCATCTCGCCTGGAGGGCAAAACCTCCTGGATTTTCTCGAGTTGCGGCAGGTGCTCTCGACTTACGACGGGGACCTCAGGGATCCGCTCTGGTGGCCTCAGGAAAGGCCAGTCCCCATGCGAGTTCCTCGGGGGCCTCTCGGGATTCCTCTCCCGTCGATGCCGGGGCCTAAGACCTTGTGTGGAGTCGGGGCCGGAACCTGAGGATTCCTCTCCAGTGCTGACATGGATCTTCGGGTAATTCTGGAGTCTCCCCAGGGGAGTCAGTCCTCGTCTCGAATGCGGGCATGCACTTGCGCTTTCCTCCAGAGCGGTAGCAGCAGTGTCACGCAGTCCGCCGCGTGGATCAAAGGATCTATGGTTTTCCCTCGAGTCTTTCCCACGAGGCTTTCCCACGAGGCTTTCCCACAGGGCTGTCCCACGTGCACACGTGGTGGGAGTGGATCCTCGGCTTGAACGTCAAGGCAGTGCAGGGAAAACAGGTTCCTCTGGAATGGACTGACACATCTGGGGGACTCTTGGAATGGTGGCACGACCCTGGAGTTCCTCTCGCCTTTCCTGTGGAGAGCGCCTCCCCTTGAGATGCGACGGGAACGCCGGGAATTCTTTCCCTACGAAACAGGGAAAGGATCCCTCATCTCGAGCTCGGAGGCGGAACCGGGGCTCCCCTGGATGTGTGCGGGACCCCACGTGCTTCCTCTCAAGTGGAGACGGGTATGTCGGGGAACTTCTTGAGTTGCAGCAAGGGTGTGAAGGACCCTTTGGAAGTTCCAGTGGTTAGACGTGATTAGCCTCGAGAAGCCTCAGCGGAAATGGGCCTCATCTCGCCTGGAGGGCAAAACCTCCTGGATTTTCTCGAGTTGCGGCAGGTGCTCTCGACTTACGACGGGGACCTCAGGGACCCGCTCTGGTGGCCTCAGGAAAGGCCAGTCCCCATGCGAGTTCCTCTGGGGCCTCTCGGGATTCCTCTCCCGTCGATGCCGGGGCCTAAGACCTTGTGTGGAGTCGGGGCCGGAACCTGAGGATTCCTCTCCAGTGCTGACATGGATCTTGGGGTACTTCTGGAGTCTCCCCAGGGGAGTCAGTCCTCGTCTCGAATGCGGGCATGCACTTGCGCTTTCCTCCAGAGCGGTAGCAGCAGTGTCACGCAGTCCGCCGCGTGGATCAAAGGATCTATGGTTTTCCCTCGAGTCTTTCCCACGAGGCTTTCCCACGAGGCTTTCCCACAGGGCTGTCCCACGTGCACACGTGGTTGGAGTGGATCCTCGGCTTGAACGTCAAGGCAGTGCAGGGAAAACACGTTCCTCTGGAATGGACTGACACATCTGGGGGACTCTTGGAATGGTGGCACGACCCTGGAGTTCCTCTCGCCTTTCCTGTGGAGAGCGCCTCCTCTTGAGATGCGACGGGAACGCCGGGAATTCTTTCCCTACGAAACAGGGAAAGGATCCCTCATCTCGAGCTAGGAGGCGGAAACGGGGCTCCCCTGGATGTGTGCGGGACCCCACGTGCTTCCTCTCGAGTGGAGACGGGTATGTCGGGGAACTTCTTGAGTTGCAGCAAGGGTGTGAAGGACCCTTTGGAAGTTCCAGTGGTTAGACGTGATTAGCCTCGAGAAGCCTCAGCGGAAATGGGCCTCATCTCGCCTGGAGGGCAAAACCTCCTGGATTTTCTCGAGTTGCGGCAGGTGCTCTCGACTTACGACGGGGACCTCAGGGACCCGCTCTGGTGGCCTCAGGAAAGGCCAGTCCCCATGCGAGTTCCTCGGGGGCGTCTCGGGATTCCTCTCCCGTCGATGCCGGGGCCTAAGACCTTGTGTGGAGTCGGGGCCGGAACCTGAGGATTCCTCTCCAGTGCTGACATGGATCTTGGGGTACTTCTGGAGTCTCCCCAGGGGAGTCAGTCCTCGTCTCGAATGCGGGCATGCACTTGCGCCTTCCTCCAGAGCGGTAGCAGCAGTGTCACGCAGTCCGCCGCGTGGATCAAAGGATCTATGGTTTTCCCTCGAGTCTTTCCCACGAGGCTTTCCCACGAGGCTTTCCCACAGGGCTGTCCCACGTGCACACGTGGTGGGAGTCGATCCTCGGCTTGAACGTCAAGGCAGTGCAGGGAAAACAGGTTCCTCTTGAATGGACTGACACATCTGGGGGACTCTTGGAATGGTGGCACGACCCTGGAGTTCCTCTCGCCTTTCCTGTGGAGAGCGCCTCCTCTTGAGATGCGACGGGAACGCCGGGAATTCTTTCCCTACGAAACAGGGAAAGGATCCCTCATCTCGAGCTAGGAGGCGGAAACGGGGCTCCCCTGGATGTGTGCGGGACCCCACGTGCTTCCTCTCGAGTGGAGACGGGTATGTCGGGGAACTTCTTGAGATGCAGCAAGGGTGTGAAGGACCCTTTGGAAGTTCCAGTGGTTAGACGTGATTAGCCTCGAGAAGCCTCAGCGGAAATGGGCCTCATCTCGCCTGGAGGGCAAACCCTCCTGGATTTTCTCGAGTTGCGGCAGGTGCTCTCGACTTACGACGGGGACCTCAGGGATCCGCTCTGGTGGCCTCAGGAAAGGCCAGTCCCCATGCGAGTTCCTCGGGGGCCTCTCGGGATTCCTCTCCCGTCGATGCCGGGGCCTAAGACCTTGTGTGGAGTCGGGGCCGGAACCTGAGGATTCCTCTCCAGTGCTGACATGGATCTTGGGGTACTTCTGGAGTCTCCCCAGGGGAGTCAGTCCTCGTCTCGAATGCGGGCATGCACTTGCGCTTTCCTCCAGAGCGGTAGCAGCAGTGTCACGCAGTCCGCCGCGTGGATCAAAGGATCTATGGTTTTCCCTCGAGTCTTTCCCACGAGGCTTTCCCACGAGGCTTTCCCACAGGGCTGTCCCACGTGCACACGTGGTGGGAGTGGGTCCTCGGCTTGAACGTCAAGGCAGTGCAGGGAAAACAGGTTCCTCTGGAATGGACTGACACATCTGGGGGACTCTTGGAATGGTGGCACGCCCTGGAGTTCCTCTCGCCTTTCCTGTGGAGAGCGCCTCCTCTTGAGATGCGACAGGAACGCCGGGAATTCTTTCCCTACGAAACAGGGAAAGGATCCCTCATCTCGAGCTAGGAGGCGGAAACGGGGCTCCCCTGGATGTGTGCGGGACCCCACGTGCTTCCTCTCGAGTGGAGACGGGTATGTCGGGGAACTTCTTGAGATGCAGCAAGGGTGTGAAGGACCCTTTGGAAGTTCCAGTGGTTAGACGTGATTAGCCTCGAGAAGCCTCAGCGGAAATGGGCCTCATCTCGCCTGGAGGGCAAAACCTCCTGGATTTTCTCGAGTTGCGGCAGGTGCTCTCGACTTACGACGGGGACCTCAGGGATCCGCTCTGGTGGCCTCAGGAAAGGCCAGTCCCCATGCGAGTTCCTCGGGGGCCTCTCGGGATTCCTCTCCCGTCGATGCCGGGGCCTAAGACCTTGTGTGGAGTCGGGGCCGGAACCTGAGGATTCCTCTCCAGTGCTGACATGGATCTTCGGGTAATTCTGGAGTCTCCCCAGGGGAGTCAGTCCTCGTCTCGAATGCGGGCATGCACTTGCGCTTTCCTCCAGAGCGGTAGCAGCAGTGTCACGCAGTCCGCCGCGTGGATCAAAGGATCTATGGTTTTCCCTCGAGTCTTTCCCACGAGGCTTTCCCACGAGGCTTTCCCACAGGGCTGTCCCACGTGCACACGTGGTGGGAGTCGATCCTCGGCTTGAACGTCAAGGCAGTGCAGGGAAAACAGGTTCCTCTGGAATGGACTGACACATCTGGGGGACTCTTGGAATGGTGGCACGACCCTGGAGTTCCTCTCGCCTTTCCTGTGGAGAGCGCCTCCTCTTGAGATGCGACGGGAACGCCAGGAATTCTTTCCCTACGAAACAGGGAAAGGATCCCTCATCTCGAGCTAGGAGGCGGAAACGGGGCTCCCCTGGATGTGTGCGGGACCCCACGTGCTTCCTCTCGAGTGGAGACGGGTATGTCGGGGAACTTCTTGAGTTGCAGCAAGGGTGTGAAGGACCCTTTGGAAGTTCCAGTGGTTAGACGTGATTAGCCTCGAGAAGCCTCAGCGGAAATGGGCCTCATCTCGCCTGGAGGGCAAAACGTCCTGGATTTTCTCGAGTTGCGGCAGGTGCTCTCGACTTACGACGGGGACCTCAGGGACCCGCTCTGGTGGCCTCAGGAAAGGCCAGTCCCCATGCGAGTTCCTCGGGGGCCTCTCGGGATTCCTCTCCCGTCGATGCCGGGGCCTAAGACCTTGTGTGGAGTCGGGGCCGGAACCTGAGGATTCCTCTCCAGTGCTGACATGGATCTTCGGGTAATTCTGGAGTCTCCCCAGGGGAGTCAGTCCTCGTCTCGAATGCGGGCATGCACTTGCGCTTTCCTCCAGAGCGGTAGCAGCAGTGTCACTCAGTCCGCCGCGTGGATCAAAGGATCTATGGTTTTCCCTCGAGTCTTTCCCACGAGGCTTTCCCACGAGGCTTTCCCACAGGGCTGTCCCACGTGCACACGTGGTGGGAGTCGATCCTCGGCTTGAACGTCAAGGCAGTGCAGGGAAAACAGGTTCCTCTGGAATGGACTGACACATCTGGGGGACTCTTGGAATGGTGGCACGACCCTGGAGTTCCTCTCGCCTTTCCTGTGGAGAGCGCCTCCTCTTGAGATGCGACGGGAACGCCGGGAATTCTTTCCCTACGAAACAGGGAAAGGATCCCTCATCTCGAGCTAGGAGGCGGAAACGGGGCTCCCCTGGATGTGTGAGGGACCCCACGTGCTTCCTCTCGAGTGGAGACGGGTATGTCGGGGAACTTCTTGAGTTGCAGCAAGGGTGTGAAGGACCCTTTGGAAGTTCCAGTGGTTAGACGTGATTAGCCTCGAGAAGCCTCAGCGGAAATGGGCCTCATCTCGCCTGGAGGGCAAAACCTCCTGGATTTTCTCGAGTTGCGGCAGGTGCTCTCGACTTACGACGGGGACCTCAGGGACCCGCTCTGGTGGCCTCAGGAAAGGCCAGTCCCCATGCGAGTTCCTCGGGGGCGTCTCGGGATTCCTCTCCCGTCGATGCCGGGGCCTAAGACCTTGTGTGGAGTCGACGCCGGAACCTGAGGATTCCTCTCCAGTGCTGACATGGATCTTGGGGTACTTCTGGAGTCTCCCCAGGGGAGTCAGTCCTCGTCTCGAATGCGGACATGCACTTGCGCTTTCCTCCAGAGCGGTAGCAGCAGTGTCACGCAGTCCGCCGCGTGGATCAAAGGATCTATGGTTTTCCCTCGAGTCTTTCCCACGAGGCTTTCCCACGAGGCTTTCCCACAGGGCTGTCCCACGTGCACACGTGGTGGGAGTCGATCCTCGGCTTGAACGTCAAGGCAGTGCAGGGAAAACAGGTTCCTCTGGAATGGACTGACACATCTGGGGGACTCTTGGAATGGTGGCACGACCCTGGAGTTCCTCTCGCCTTTCCTGTGGAGAGCGCCTCCTCTTGAGATGCGACGGGAACGCCAGGAATTCTTTCCCTACGAAACAGGGAAAGGATCCCTCATCTCGAGCTAGGAGGCGGAAACGGGGCTCCCCTGGATGTGTGCGGGACCCCACGTGCTTCCTCTCGAGTGGAGACGGGTATGTCGGGGAACTTCTTGAGTTGCAGCAAGGGTGTGAAGGACCCTTTGGAAGTTCCAGTGGTTAGACGTGATTAGCCTCGAGAAGCCTCAGAGGAAATGGGCCTCATCTCGCCTGGAGGGCAAAACCTCCTGGATTTTCTCGAGTTGCGGCAGGTGCTCTCGACTTACGACGGGGACCTCAGGGACCCGCTCTGGTGGCCTCAGGAAAGGCCAGTCCCCATGCGAGTTCCTCGGGGGCCTCTCGGCATTCCTCTCCCGTCGATGCCGGGGCCTAAGACCTTGTGTGGAGTCGGGGCCGGAACCTGAGGATTCCTCTCCAGTGCTGACATGGATCTTGGGGTACTTCTGGAGTCTCCCCAGGGGAGTCAGTCCTCGTCTCGAATGCGGGCATGCACTTGTGCTTTCCTCCAGAGCGGTAGCAGCAGTGTCACGCAGTCCGCCGCGTGGATCAAAGGATCTATGGTTTTCCCTCGAGTCTTTCCCACGAGGCTTTCCCACGAGGCTTTCCCACAGGGCTGTCCCACGTGCACACGTGGTGGGAGTCGATCCTCGGCTTGAACGTCAAGGCAGTGCAGGGAAAACAGGTTCCTCTGGAATGGACTGACACATCTGGGGGACTCTTGGAATGGTGGCACGACCCTGGAGTTCCTCTCGCCTTTCCTGTGGAGAGCGCCTCCTCTTGAGATGCGACGGGAACGCCGGGAATTCTTTCCCTACGAAACAGGGAAAGGATCCCTCATCTCGAGCTAGGAGGCGGAAACGGGGCTCCCCTGGATGTGTGCGGGACCCCACGTGCTTCCTCTCGAGTGGAGACGTGTATGTCGGGGAACTTCTTGAGTTGCAGCAAGGGTGTGAGGGACTCTTTGGAAGTTCCAGTGGTTAGACGTGATTAGCCTCGAGAAGCCTCAGCGGAAATGGGCCTCATCTCGCCTGGAGGGCAAAACCTCCTGGATTTTCTCGAGTTGCGGCAGGTGCTCTCGACTTACGACGGGGACCTCAGGGACCCGCTCTGGTGGCCTCAGGAAAGGCCAGTCCCCATGCGAGTTCCTCGGGGGCCTCTCGGGATTCCTCTCCCGTCGATGCCGGGGCCTAAGACCTTGTGTGGAGTCGGGGCCGGAACCTGAGGATTCCTCTCCAGTGCTGACATGGATCTTCGGGTAATTCTGGAGTCTCCCCAGGGGAGTCAGTCCTCGTCTCGAATGCGGGCATGCACTTGCGCTTTCCTCCAGAGCGGTAGCAGCAGTGTCACGCAGTCCGCCGCGTGGATCAAAGGATCTATGGTTTTCCCTCGAGTCTTTCCCACGAGGCTTTCCCACGAGGCTTTCCCACAGGGCTGTCCCACGTGCACACGTGGTGGGAGTCGATCCTCGGCTTGAACGTCAAGGCAGTGCAGGGAAAACAGGTTCCTCTGGAATGGACTGACACATCTGGGGGACTCTTGGAATGGTGGCACGACCCTGGAGTTCCTCTCGCCTTTCCTGTGGAGAGCGCCTCCTCTTGAGATGCGACGGGAACGCCAGGAATTCTTTCCCTACGAAACAGGGAAAGGATCCCTCATCTCGAGCTAGGAGGCGGAAACGGGGCTCCCCTGGATGTGTGCGGGACCCCACGTGCTTCCTCTCGAGTGGAGACGGGTATGTCGGGGAACTTCTTGAGTTGCAGCAAGGGTGTGAAGGACCCTTTGGAAGTTCCAGTGGTTAGACGTGATTAGCCTCGAGAAGCCTCAGCGGAAATGGGCCTCATCTCGCCTGGAGGGCAAAACCTCCTGGATTTTCTCGAGTTGCGGCAGGTGCTCTCGACTTACGACGGGGACCTCAGGGACCCGCTCTGGTGGCCTCAGGAAAGGCCAGTCCCCATGCGAGTTCCTCGGGGGCCTCTCGGGATTCCTCTCCCGTCGATGCCGGGGCCTAAGACCTTGTGTGGAGTCGGGACCGGAACCTGAGGATTCCTCTCCAGTGCTGACATGGATCTTGGGGTACTTCTGGAGTCTCCCCAGGGGAGTCAGTCCTCGTCTCGAATGCGGGCATGCACTTGCGCTTTCCTCCAGAGCGGTAGCAGCAGTGTCACTCAGTCCGCCGCGTGGATCAAAGGATCTATGGTTTTCCCTCGAGTCTTTCCCACGAGGCTTTCCCACGAGGCTTTCCCACAGGGCTGTCCCACGTGCACACGTGGTGGGAGTCGATCCTCGGCTTGAACGTCAAGGCAGTGCAGGGAAAACAGGTTCCTCTGGAATGGACTGACACATCTGGGGGACTCTTGGAATGGTGGCACGACCCTGGAGTTCCTCTCGCCTTTCCTGTGGAGAGCGCCTCCTCTTGAGATGCGACGGGAACGCCGGGAATTCTTTCCCTAGGAAACAGGGAAAGGATCCCTCATCTCGAGCTAGGAGGCGGAAACGGGGCTCCCCTGGATGTGTGAGGGACCCCACGTGCTTCCTCTCGAGTGGAGACGGGTATGTCGGGGAACTTCTTGAGTTGCAGCAAGGGTGTGAAGGACCCTTTGGAAGTTCCAGTGGTTAGACGTGATTAGCCTCGAGAAGCCTCAGCGGAAATGGGCCTCATCTCGCCTGGAGGGCAAAACCTCCTGGATTTTCTCGAGTTGCGGCAGGTGCTCTCGACTTACGATGGGGACCTCAGGGACCCGCTCTGGTGGCCTCAGGAAAGGCCAGTCCCCATGCGAGTTCCTCGGGGGCGTCTCGGGATTCCTCTCCCGTCGATGCCGGGGCCTAAGACCTTGTGTGGAGTCGACGCCGGAACCTGAGGATTCCTCTCCAGTGCTGACATGGATCTTGGGGTACTTCTGGAGTCTCCCCAGGGGAGTCAGTCCTCGTCTCGAATGCGGACATGCACTTGCGCTTTCCTCCAGAGCGGTAGCAGCAGTGTCACGCAGTCCGCCGCGTGGATCAAAGGATCTATGGTTTTCCCTCGAGTCTTTCCCACGAGGCTTTCCCACGAGGCTTTCCCACAGGGCTGTCCCACGTGCACACGTGGTGGGAGTCGATCCTCGGCTTGAACGTCAAGGCAGTGCAGGGAAAACAGGTTCCTCTGGAATGGACTGACACATCTGGGGGACTCTTGGAATGGTGGCACGACCCTGGAGTTCCTCTCGCCTTTCCTGTGGAGAGCGCCTCCTCTTGAGATGCGACGGGAACGCCAAGAATTCTTTCCCTACGAAACAGGGAAAGGATCCCTCATCTCGAGCTAGGAGGCGGAAACGGGGCTCCCCTGGATGTGTGCGGGACCCCACGTGCTTCCTCTCGAGTGGAGACGGGTATGTCGGGGAACTTCTTGAGTTGCAGCAAGGGTGTGAAGGACCCTTTGGAAGTTCCAGTGGTTAGACGTGATTAGCCTCGAGAAGCCTCAGCGGAAATGGGCCTCATCTCGCCTGGAGGGCAAAACCTCCTGGATTTTCTCGAGTTGCGGCAGGTGCTCTCGACTTACGACGGGGACCTCAGGGACCCGCTCTGGTGGCCTCAGGAAAGGCCAGTCCCCATGCGAGTTCCTCGGGGGCCTCTCGGCATTCCTCTCCCGTCGATGCCGGGGCCTAAGACCTTGTGTGGAGTCGGGGCCGGAACCTGAGGATTCCTCTCCAGTGCTGACATGGATCTTGGGGTACTTCTGGAGTCTCCCCAGGGGAGTCAGTCCTCGTCTCGAATGCGGGCATGCACTTGCGCTTTCCTCCAGAGCGGTAGCAGCAGTGTCACGCAGTCCGCCGCGTGGATCAAAGGATCTATGGTTTTCCCTCGAGTCTTTCCCACGAGGCTTTCCCACGAGGCTTTCCCACAGGGCTGTCCCACGTGCACACGTGGTGGGAGTCGATCCTCGGCTTGAACGTCAAGGCAGTGCAGGGAAAACAGGTTCCTCTGGAATGGACTGACACATCTGGGGGACTCTTGGAATGGTGGCACGACCCTGGAGTTCCTTTCGCCTTTCCTGTGGAGAGCGCCTCCTCTTGAGATGCGACGGGAACGCCGGGAATTCTTTCCCTACGAAACAGGGAAAGGATCCCTCATCTCGAGCTAGGAGGCGGAAACGGGGCTCCCCTGGATGTGTGCGGGACCCCACGTGCTTCCTCTCGAGTGGAGACGTGTATGTCGGGGAACTTCTTGAGTTGCAGCAAGGGTGTGAAGGACTCTTTGGAAGTTCCAGTGGTTAGACGTGATTAGCCTCGAGAAGCCTCAGCGGAAATGGGCCTCATCTCGCCTGGAGGGCAAAACCTCCTGGATTTTCTCGAGTTGCGGCAGGTGCTCTCGACTTACGACGGGGACCTCAGGGACCCGCTCTGGTGGCCTCAGGAAAGGCCAGTCCCCATGCGAGTTCCTCGGGGGCCTCTCGGGATTCCTCTCCCGTCGATGCCGGGGCCTAAGACCTTGTGTGGAGTCGGGGCCGGAACCTGAGGATTCCTCTCCAGTGCTGACATGGATCTTGGGGTACTTCTGGAGTCTCCCCAGGGGAGTCAGTCCTCGTCTCGAATGCGGGCATGCACTTGCGCTTTCCTCCAGAGCGGTAGCAGCAGTGTCACTCAGTCCGCCGCGTGGATCAAAGGATCTATGGTTTTCCCTCGAGTCTTTCCCACGAGGCTTTCCCACGAGGCTTTCCCACAGGGCTGTCCCACGTGCACACGTGGTGGGAGTCGATCCTCGGCTTGAACGTCAAGGCAGTGCAGGGAAAACAGGTTCCTCTGGAATGGACTGACACATCTGGGGGACTCTTGGAATGGTGGCACGACCCTGGAGTTCCTCTCGCCTTTCCTGTGGAGAGCGCCTCCTCTTGAGATGCGAAGGGAACGCCGGGAATTCTTTCCCTACGAAACAGGGAAAGGATCCCTCATCTCGAGCTAGGAGGCGGAAACGGGGCTCCCCTGGATGTGTGCGGGACCCACGTGCTTCCTCTCGAGTGGAGACGGGTTTGTCGGGGAACTTCTTGAGATGCAGCAAGGGTGAGAAGGACCCTTTGGAAGTTCCAGTGGTTAGACGTGATTAGCCTCGAGAAGCCTCAGCGGAAATGGGCCTCATCTCGCCTGGAGGGCAAAACCTCCTGGATTTTCTCGAGTTGCGGCAGGTGCTCTCGACTTACGACGGGGACCTCAGGGACCCGCTCTGGTGGCCTCAGGAAAGGCCAGTCCCCATGCGAGTTCCTCGGGGGCCTCTCGGGATTCCTCTCCCGTCGATGCCGGGGCCTAAGACCTTGTGTGGAGTCGGGGCCGGAACCTGAGGATTCCTCTCCAGTGCTGACATGGATCTTCGGGTAATTCTGGATTCTCCCCAGGGGAGTCAGTCCTCGTCTCGAATGCGGGCATGCACTTGCGCTTACCTCCAGAGCGGTAGCAGCAGTGTCACGCAGTCCGCCGTGTGGATCAAATGATCTATGGTTTTCCCTCGAGTCTTTCCCACGAGGCTTTCCCACGAGGCTTTCCCACAGGGCTGTCCCAGGTGCACACGTGGTGGGAGTCGATCCTCGGCTTGAACGTCAAGGCAGTGCAGGGAAAACAGGTTCCTCTGGAATGGACTGACACATCTGGGGGACACTTGGAATGGTGGCACGACCCTGGAGTTCCTCTCGCCTTTCCTGTGGAGAGCGCCTCCTCTTGAGATGCGACGGGAACGCCGGGAATTCTTTCCCTACGAAACAGGGAAAGGATCCCTCATCTCGAGCTAGGAGGCGGAAACGGGGCTCCCCTGGATGTGTGAGGGACCCCACGTGCTTCCTCTCGAGTGGAGACGGGTATGTCGGGGAACTTCTTGAGTTGCAGCAAGGGTGTGAAGGACCCTTTGGAAGTTCCAGTGGTTAGACGTGATTAGCCTCGAGAAGCCTCAGCGGAAATGGGCCTCATCTCGCCTGGAGGGCAAAAGTCCTGGATTTTCTCGAGTTGCGGCAGGTGCTCTCGACTTACGACGGGGACCTCAGGGACCCGCTCTGGTGGCCTCAGGAAAGGCCAGTCCCCATGCGAGTTCCTCGGGGGCCTCTCGGGATTCCTCTCCCGTCGATGCCGGGGCCTAAGACCTTGTGTGGAGTCGGGGCCGGAACCTGAGGATTCCTCTCCAGTGCTGACATGGATCTTGGGGTACTTCTGGAGTCTCCCCAGGGGAGTCAGTCCTCGTCTCGAATGCGGGCATGCACTTGCGCTTTCCTCCAGAGCGGTAGTAGCAGTGTCACGCAGTCCGCCGCGTGGATCAAAGGATCTATGGTTTTCCCTCGAGTCTTTCCCACGAGGCTTTCCCACGAGGCTTTCCCACAGGGCTGTCCCACGTGCACACATGGTGGGAGTCGATCCTCGGCTTGAACGTCAAGGCAGTGCAGGGAAAACCGGTTCCTCTGGAATGGACTGACACATCTGGGGGACTCTTGGAATTGTGGCACGACCCTGGAGTTCCTCTTGCCTTTCCTGTGGAGAGCGCCTCCTCTTGAGATGCGACGGGAACGCCGGGAATTCTTTCCCTAAGAAACAGGGAAAGGATCCCTCATCTCGAGCTAGGAGGCGGAAACGGGTCTCCCCTGGATGTGTGCGGGACCCCACGTGCTTCCTCTCGAGTGGAGACGGGTATGTCGGGGAACTTCTTGAGATGCAGCAAGGGTGTGAAGGACCCTTTGGAAGTTCCAGTGGTTAGACGTGATTAGCCTCGAGAAGCCTCAGCGGAAATGGGCCTCATCTCGCCTGGAGGGCAAAGCCTCCTTGATTTTCTCGAGTTGCGGCAGGTGCTCTCGACTTACGACGGGGACCTCAGGGACCCGCTCTGGTGGCCTCAGGAAAGGCCAGTCCCCAGGCGAGTTCCTCGGGGGCCTCTCGGGATTCCTCTCCCGTCCATGCCGGGGCCTAAGACCTTGTGTGGAGTCGGGGCCGGAACCTGAGGATTCCTCTGCAGTGCTGACATGGATCTTGGGGTACTTCTGGAGTCTCCCCAGGGGAATCAGTCCTCGTCTCGAATGCGGGCATGCACTTGCGCTTCCCTCCAGAGCGGTAGCAGCAGTGTCACGCAGTCCGCCGCGTGGATCAAAGGATCTAAGGTTTTCCCTCGAGTCTTTCCCACGAGGCTTTCCCACGAGGCTTTCCCACAGGGCTGTCCCACGTGCACACGTGGTGGGAGTCGATCCTCGGCTTGAACGTCATTGCAGTGCAGGGAAAACAGGTTCCTCTGGAATGGACTGACACATCTGGGGGTCTCTTGGAATGGTGCCACGACCCTGGAGTTCCTCTCGCCTTTCCTGTGGAGAGCGCCTCCTCTTGAGATGCGACGGGAACGCCGGGAATTCTTTCCCTACGAAACAGGGAAAGGATCACTCATCTCGAGCTAGGAGGCGGAAACGGGGCTCCCCTGGATGTGTGCGGGACCCCACGTGCTTCCTCTCGAGTGGATACGGGTATGTCGCGGAAATGCTTGAGTTGCAGCAAGGGTGTGAAAGACCCTTTGGAAGTTCCAGTGGTTAGACGTGATTAGCCTCGAGTTGCCTCAGCGGAAATGGGCCTCATCTCGCCTGGAGGGCAAAACCTCCTGGATTTTCTCGAGTTGCGGCAGGTGCTCTCGACTTATGATGGGGACCTCAGGGACCCGCTCTGGTGGCCTCAGGAAAGGCCAGTCCCCATGCGAGTTCCTCGGGGGCCTCTTGGCATTCCTCTCCCGTCGATGCCGGGGCCTAAGACCTTGTGTGGGTCGGGGTAGGAACCTGAGGATTCCTCTCCAGTGCTGACATGGATCTTGGGGTACTTCTGGAGTCTCCCCAGGGGAGTCAGTCCTCGTCTCGAATGCGGGCATGCACTTGCGCTTTCCTCCAGAGCGGTAGCAGCAGTGTCACGCAGTCCGCCGCGTGGATCAAAGGATCTATGGTTTTCCCTCGAGTCTTTCCCACGAAGCTTTCCCACGAGGCTTTCCCACAGGGCTGTCCCACGTGCACACGTGGTGGGAGTGGATCCTCGGCTTGAACGTCAAGGCAGTGCAGGGAAAACAGGTTCCTCTGGAATGGACTGACATATCTGGGGGACTCTTGGAATGGTGGCACGACCCTGGAGTTCCTCTCGCCTTTCCTGTGGAGAGCGCCTCCTCTTGAGATGCGACGGGAACGCCGGGAATTCTTTCCCTACGAAACAGGGAAAGGATCCCTCATCTCGAGCTAGGAGGCGGAAACGGGGCTCCCCTGGATGTGTGCGGGACCCCACGTGCTTCCTCTCGAGTGGAGACGGGTATGTCGGGGAACTTCTTGATTTGCAGCAAGGGTGTGTAGGACCCTTTGGAAGTTCCAGTGGTTAGACGTGATTAGCCTCGAGAAGCCTCAGCGGAAATGGGCCTTATCTCGCCTCGAGGGCAAAACCTCCTGGATTTTCTCGAGTTGCGGCAGGTGCTCTCGACTTACGACGGGGACCTCAGGGACCCGCTCTGGTGGCCTCAGGAAAGGCCAGTCCCCATGCGAGTTCCTCGGGGGCCTCTCGGGATTCCTCTCCCGTCGATGCCGGGGCCTAAGACCTTGTGTGGAGTCGGGGCCGGAACCTGAGGATTCCTCTCCAGTGCTGACATGGATCTTGGGGTACTTCTGGAGTCTCCCCAGGGGAGTCAGTCCTCGTCTCGAATGCGGGCATGCACTTGCGCTTTCCTCCAGAGCGGTAGCAGCAGTGTCACGCAGTCCGCCGCGTGGATCAAAGGATCTATGGTTTTCCCTCGAGTCTTTCCCACGAGGCTTACCCACGAGGCTTTCCCACAGGGCTGTCCCACGTGCACACGTGTTGGGAGTCGATCCTCGGCTTGAACGTCAAGGCAGTGCAGGGAAAACAGGTTCCTCTGGAATGGACTGACACATCTGGGGGACTCTTGGAATGGTGGCACGACCCTGGAGTTCCTCTCGCCTTTCCTGTGGAGAGCGCCTCCTCTTGAGATGCGACGGGAACGCCGGGAATTCTTTCCCTACGAAACAGGGAAAGGATCCCTCATCTCGAGCTAGGAGGCGGAAACGGGGCTCCCCTGGATGTGTGAGGGACCCCACGTGCTTCCTCTCGAGTGGAGACGGGTATGTCGGGGAACTTCTTGAGTTGCAGCAAGGGTGTGAAGGACCCTTTGGAAGTTCCAGTGGTTAGACGTGATTAGCCTCGAGAAGCCTCAGCGGAAATGGGCCTCATCTCGCCTGGAGGGCAAAACCTCCTGGATTTTCTCGAGTTGCGGCAGGTGCTCTCGACTTACGACGGGGACCTCAGGGACCCGCTCTGGTGGCCTCAGGAAAGGCCAGTCCCCAGGCGAGTTCCTCGGGGGCCTCTCGGGATTCCTCTCCCGTCCATGCCGGGGCCTAAGACCTTGTGTGGAGTCGGGGCCGGAACCTGAGGATTCCTCTCCAGTGCTGACATGGATCTTGGGGTACTTCTGGAGTCTCCCCAGGGGAGTCAGTCCTCGTCTCGAATGCGGGCATGCACTTGCGCTTCCCTCCAGAGCGGTAGCAGCAGTGTCACGCAGTCCGCCGCGTGGATCAAAGGATCTAAGGTTTTCCCTAGAGTCTTTCCCACGAGGCTTTCCCACGAGGCTTTCCCACAGGGCTGTCCCACGTGCACACGTGGTGGGAGTCGATCCTCGGCTTGAACGTCAAGGCAGTGCAGGGAAAACAGGTTCCTCTGGAATGGACTGACACATCTGGGGGTCTCTTGGAATGGTGCCACGACCCTGGAGTTCCTCTCGCCTTTCCTGTGGAGAGCGCCTCCTCTTGAGATGCGACGGGAACGCCGGGAATTCTTTCCCTACGAAACAGGGAAAGGATCCCTCATCTCGAGCTAGGAGGCGGAAACGGGGCTCCCCTGGATGTGTGCGGGACCCCACGTGCTTCCTCTCGAGTGGATACGGGTATGTCGCGGAAATGCTTGAGTTGCAGCAAGGGTGTGAAGGACCCTTTGGAAGTTCCAGTGGTTAGACGTGATTAGCCTCGAGTTGCCTCAGCGCAAATGGGCCTCATCTCGCCTGGAGGGCAAAACCTCCTGGATTTTCTCGAGTTGCGGAAGGTGCTCTCGACTTACGACGAGGACCTCAGGGACCCGCTCTGGTGGCCTCAGGAAAGGCCAGTCCCCATGCGAGTTCCTCGGGGGCCTCTTGGCATTCCTCTCCCGTCGATGCCGGGGCCTAAGACCTTGTGTGGGTCGGGGTAGGAACCTGAGGATTCCTCTCCAGTGCTGACATGGATCTTGGGGTACTTCTGGAGTCTCCCCAGGGGAGTCAGTCCTCGTCTCGAATGCGGGCATGCACTTGCGCTTTCCTCCAGAGCGGTAGCAGCAGTGTCACGCAGTCCGCCGCGTGGATCAAAGGATCTATGGTTTTCCCTCGAGTCTTTCCCACGAAGCTTTCCCACGAGGCTTTCCCACAGGGCTGTCCCACGTGCACACGTGGTGGGAGTGGATCCTCGGCTTGAACGTCAAGGCAGTGCAGGGAAAAAAGGTTCCTCTATAATGGACTGACACATCTGGGGGACTCTTGGAATGGTGGCACGACCCTGGAGTTCCTCTCGCCTTTCCTGTGGAGAGCGCCTCCTCTTGAGATGCGATAGGAACGCCGGGAATTCTTTCCCTACGAAACAGGGAAAGGATCCCTCATCTCGAGCTAGGAGGCGGAAACGGGGCTCCCCTGGATGTGTGCGGGAACCCACGTGCTTCCTCTCGAGTGGAGACGGGTATGTCGGGGAACTTCTTGAGTTACAGCAAGGGTGTGAAGGACCCTTTGGAAGTTCCAGTGGTTAGACGTGATTAGCCTCGAGAAGCCTCATCGGAAATGGGCCTTATCTCGCCTCGAGGGCAAAACCTCCTGGATTTTCTCGAGTTGCGGCAGGTGCTCTCGACTTACGACGGGGACCTCAGGGACCCGCTCTGGTGGCCTCAGGAAAGGCCAGTCCCCATGCGAGTTCCTCGGGGGCCTCTCGGGATTCCTCTCCCGTCGATGCCGGGGCCTAAGACCTTGTGTGGAGTCGGGTCCGGAACCTGAGGATTCCTCTCCAGTGCTGACATGGATCTTGGGGTACTTCTGGAGTCTCCCCATGGGAGTCAGTCCTCGTCTCGAATGCGGGCATGCACTTGCGCTTTCCTCCAGAGCGGTAGCAGCAGTGTCACGCAGTCCGCCGCGTGGATCAAAGGATCTATGGTTTTCCCTCGAGTCTTTCCCACGAGGCTTACCCACGAGGCTTTCCCACAGGGCTGTCCCACGTGCACACGTGGTGGGAGTCGATCCTCGGCTTGAACGTCAAGGCAGTGCAGGGAAAACAGGTTCCTCTGGAATGGACTGACACATCTGGGGGACTCTTGGAATGGTGGCACGACCCTGGAGTTCCTCTCGCCTTTCCTGTGGAGAGCGCCTCCTCTTGAGATGCGACGGGAACGCCGGGAATTCTTTCCCTACGAAACAGGGAAAGGATCCCTCATCTCGAGCTAGGAGGCGGAAACGGGGCTCCCCTGGATGTGTGCGGGACCCCACGTGCTTCCTCTCGAGTGGAGACGGGTATGTCGGGGAACTTCTTGAGATGCAGCAAGGGTGTGAAGGACCCTTTGGAAGTTCCAGTGGTTAGACGTGATTAGCCTCGAGAAGCCTCAGCGGAAATGGGCCTCATCTCGCCTGGAGGGCAAAACCTCCTGGATTTTCTCGAGTTGCGGCAGGTGCTCTCGACTTACGACGGGGACCTCAGGGATCCGCTCTGGTGGCCTCAGGAAAGGCCAGTCCCCATGCGAGTTCCTCGGGGGCCTCTCGGGATTCCTCTCCCGTCGATGCCGGGGCCTAAGACCTTGTGTGGAGTCGGGGCCGGAACCTGAGGATTCCTCTCCAGTGCTGACATGGATCTTCGGGTAATTCTGGAGTCTCCCCAGGGGAGTCAGTCCTCGTCTCGAATGCGGGCATGCACTTGCGCTTTCCTCCAGAGCGGTAGCAGCAGTGTCACGCAGTCCGCCGCGTGGATCAAAGGATCTATGGTTTTCCCTCGAGTCTTTCCCACGAGGCTTTCCCACGAGGCTTTCCCACAGGGCTGTCCCACGTGCACACGTGGTGGGAGTCGATCCTCGGCTTGAACGTCAAGGCAGTGCAGGGAAAACAGGTTCCTCTGGAATGGACTGACACATCTGGGGGACTCTTGGAATGGTGGCACGACCCTGGAGTTCCTCTCGCCTTTCCTGTGGAGAGCGCCTCCTCTTGAGATGCGACGGGAACGCCAGGAATTCTTTCCCTACGAAACAGGGAAAGGATCCCTCATCTCGAGCTAGGAGGCGGAAACGGGGCTCCCCTGGATGTGTGCGGGACCCCACGTGCTTCCTCTCAAGTGGAGACGGGTATGTCGGGGAACTTCTTGAGTTGCAGCAAGGGTGTGAAGGACCCTTTGGAAGTTCCAGTGGTTAGACGTGATTAGCCTCGAGAAGCCTCAGCGGAAATGGGCCTCATCTCGCCTGGAGGGCAAAACCTCCTGGATTTTCTCGAGTTGCGGCAGGTGCTCTCGACTTACGACGGGGACCTCAGGGACCCGCTCTGGTGGCCTCAGGAAAGGCCAGTCCCCATGCGAGTTCCTCTGGGGCCTCTCGGGATTCCTCTCCCGTCGATGCCGGGGCCTAAGACCTTGTGTGGAGTCGGGGCCGGAACCTGAGGATTCCTCTCCAGTGCTGACATGGATCTTCGGGTAATTCTGGAGTCTCCCCAGGGGAGTCAGTCCTCGTCTCGAATGCGGGCATGCACTTGCGCTTTCCTCCAGAGCGGTAGCAGCAGTGTCACGCAGTCCGCCGCGTGGATCAAAGGATCTATGGTTTTCCCTCGAGTCTTTCCCACGAGGCTTTCCCACGAGGCTTTCCCACAGGGCTGTCCCACGTGCACACGTGGTTGGAGTGGATCCTCGGCTTGAACGTCAAGGCAGTGCAGGGAAAACACGTTCCTCTGGAATGGACTGACACATCTGGGGGACTCTTGGAATGGTGGCACGACCCTGGAGTTCCTCTCGCCTTTCCTGTGGAGAGCGCCTCCTCTTGAGATGCGACGGGAACGCCGGGAATTCTTTCCCTACGAAACAGGGAAAGGATCCTTCATTTCGAGCTAGGAGGCGGAAACGGGGCTCCCCTGGATGTGTGCGGGACCCCACGTGCTTCCTCTCGAGTGGAGACGGGTATGTCGGGGAACTTCTTGAGTTGCAGCAAGGGTGTGAAGGACCCTTTGGAAGTTCCAGTGGTTAGACGTGATTAGCCTCGAGAAGCCTCAGCGGAAATGGGCCTCATCTCGCCTGGAGGGCAAAACCTCCTGGATTTTCTCGAGTTGCGGCAGGTGCTCTCGACTTACGACGGGGACCTCAGGGACCCGCTCTGGTGGCCTCAGGAAAGGCCAGTCCCCATGCGAGTTCCTCGGGGGCCTCTCGGGATTCCTCTCCCGTCGATGCCGGGGCCTAAGACCTTGTGTGGAGTCGGGGCCGGAACCTGAGGATTCCTCTCCAGTGCTGACATGGATCTTGGGTTACTTCTGGAGTCTCCCCAGGGGAGTCAGTCCTCGTCTCGAATGCGGGCATGCACTTGCGCCTTCCTCCAGAGCGGTAGCAGCAGTGTCACGCAGTCCGCCGCGTGGATCAAAGGATCTATGGTTTTCCCTCGAGTCTTTCCCACGAGGCTTTCCCACGAGGCTTTCCAACAGGGCTGTCCCACGTGCACACGTGGTGGGAGTCGATCCTCGGCTTGAACGTCAAGGCAGTGCAGGGAAAACAGGTTCCTCTGGAATGGACTGACACATCTGGGGGACTCTTGGAATGGTGGCACGACCCTGGAGTTCCTCTCGCCTTTCCTGTGGAGAGCGCCTCCTCTTGAGATGCGACGGGAACGCCGGGAATTCTTTCCCTACGAAACAGGGAAAGGATCCCTCATCTCGAGCTAGGAGGCGGAAACGGGGCTCCCCTGGATGTGTGAGGGACCCCACGTGCTTCCTCTCGAGTGGAGACGGGTATGTCGGGGAACTTCTTGAGTTGCAGCAAGGGTGTGAAGGACCCTTTGGAAGTTCCAGTGGTTAGACGTGATTAGCCTCGAGAAGCCTCAGCGGAAATGGGCCTCATCTCGCCTGGAGGGCAAAACCTCCTGGATTTTCTCGAGTTGCGGCAGGTGCTCTCGACTTACGACGGGGACCTCAGGGACCCGCTCTGGTGGCCTCAGGAAAGGCCAGTCCCCATGCGAGTTCCTCGGGGGCCTCTCGGGATTCCTCTCCCGTCGATGCCGGGGCCTAAGACCTTGTGTGGAGTCGGCGCCGGAACCTGAGGATTCCTCTCCAGTGCTGACATGGATCTTGGGGTACTTCTGGAGTCTCCCCAGGGGAGTCAGTCCTCGTCTCGAATGCGGACATGCACTTGCGCTTTCCTCCAGAGCGGTAGCAGCAGTGTCACGCAGTCCGCCGCGTGGATCAAAGGATCTATGGTTTTCCCTCGAGTCTTTCCCACGAGGCTTTCCCACGAGGCTTTCCCACAGGGCTGTCCCACGTGCACACGTGGTGGGAGTGGATCCTCGGCTTGAACGTCAAGGCAGTGCAGGGAAAACAGGTTCCTCTGGAATGGACTGACACATCTGGGGGACTCTTGGAATGGTGGCACGCCCTGGAGTTCCTCTCGCCTTTCCTGTGGAGAGCGCCTCCTCTTGAGATGCGACGGGAACGCCGGGAATTCTTTCCCTACGAAACAGGGAAAGGATCCCTCATCTCGAGCTAGGAGGCGGAAACGGGGCTCCCCTGGATGTGTGCGGGACCCCACGTGCTTCCTCTCGAGTGGAGACGGGTATGTCGGGGAACTTCTTGAGTTGCAGCAAGGGTGTGAAGGACCCTTTGGAAGTTCCAGTGGTTAGACGTGATTAGCCTCGAGAAGCCTCAGCGGAAATGGGCCTCATCTCGCCTGGAGGGCAAAACGTCCTGGATTTTCTCGAGTTGCGGCAGGTGCTCTCGACTTACCACGGGGACCTCAGGGACCCGCTCTGGTGGCCTCAGGAAAGGCCAGTCCCCATGCGAGTTCCTCGGGGGCCTCTCGGGATTCCTCTCCCGTCGATGCCGGGGCCTAAGACCTTGTGTGGAGTCGGGGCCGGAACCTGAGGATTCCTCTCCAGTGCTGACATGGATCTTCGGGTAATTCTGGAGTCTCCCCAGGGGAGTCAGTCCTCGTCTCGAATGCGGGCATGCACTTGCGCTTTCCTCCAGAGCGGTAGCAGCAGTGTCACGCAGTCCGCCGCGTGGATCAAAGGATCTATGGTTTTCCCTCGAGTCTTTCCCACGAGGCTTTCCCACGAGGCTTTCCCACAGGGCTGTCCCACGTGCACACGTGGTGGGAGTGGATCCTCGGCTTGAACGTCAAGGCAGTGCAGGGAAAACAGGTTCCTCTGGAATGGACTGACACATCTGGGGGACTCTTGGAATGGTGGCACGACCCTGGAGTTCCTCTCGCCTTTCCTGTGGAGAGCGCCTCCTCTTGAGATGCGACGGGAACGCCGGGAATTCTTTCCCTACGAAACAGGGAAAGGATCCCTCATCTCGAGCTAGGAGGCGGAAACGGGGCTCCCCTGGATGTGTGCGGGACCCCACGTGCTTCCTCTCGAGTGGAGACGGGTATGTCGGGGAACTTCTTGAGTTGCAGCAAGGGTGTGAAGGACCCTTTGGAAGTTCCAGTGGTTAGACGTGATTAGCCTCGAGAAGCCTCAGCGGAAATGGGCCTCATCTCGCCTGGAGGGCAAAACCTCCTGGATTTTCTCGAGTTGCGGCAGGTGCTCTCGACTTACGACGGGGACCTCAGGGACCCGCTCTGGTGGCCTCAGGAAAGGCCAGTCCCCATGCGAGTTCCTCGGGGGCCTCTCGGGATTCCTCTCCCGTCGATGCCGGGGCCTAAGACCTTGTGTGGAGTCGGGGCCGGAACCTGAGGATTCCTCTCCAGTGCTGACATGGATCTTGGGGTACTTCTGGAGTCTCCCCAGGGGAGTCAGTCCTCGTCTCGAATGCGGGCATGCACTTGCGCTTTCCTCCAGAGCGGTAGCAGCAGTGTCACTCAGTCCGCCGCGTGGATCAAAGGATCTATGGTTTTCCCTCGAGTCTTTCCCACGAGGCTTTCCCACGAGGCTTTCCCACAGGGCTGTCCCACGTGCACACGTGGTGGGAGTCGATCTTCGGCTTGAACGTCAAGGCAGTGCAGGGAAAACAGGTTCCTCTGGAATGGACTGACACATCTGGGGGACTCTTGGAATGGTGGCACGACCCTGGAGTTCCTCTCGCCTTTCCTGTGGAGAGCGCCTCCTCTTGAGATGCGACGGGAACGCCGGGAATTCTTTCCCTACGAAACAGGGAAAGGATCCCTCATCTCGAGCTAGGAGGCGGAAACGGGGCTCCCCTGGATGTGTGAGGGACCGCACGTGCTTCCTCTCGAGTGGAGACGGGTATGTCGGGGAACTTCTTGAGTTGCAGCAAGGGTGTGAAGGACCCTTTGGAAGTTCCAGTGGTTAGACGTGATTAGCCTCGAGAAGCCTCAGCGGAAATGGGCCTCATCTCGCCTGGAGGGCAAAACCTCCTGGATTTTCTCGAGTTGCGGCAGGTGCTCTCGACTTACGACGGGGACCTCAGGGACCCGCTCTGGTGGCCTCAGGAAAGGCCAGTCCCCATGCGAGTTCCTCGGGGGCGTCTCGGGATTCCTCTCCCGTCGATGCCGGGGCCTAAGACCTTGTGTGGAGTCGACGCCGGAACCTGAGGATTCCTCTCCAGTGCTGACATGGATCTTGGGGTACTTCTGGAGTCTCCCCAGGGGAGTCAGTCCTCGTCTCGAATGCGGACATGCACTTGCGCTTTCCTCCAGAGCGGTAGCAGCAGTGTCACGCAGTCCGCCGCGTGGATCAAAGGATCTATGGTTTTCCCTCGAGTCTTTCCCACGAGGCTTTCCCACGAGGCTTTCCCACAGGGCTGTCCCACGTGCACACGTGGTGGGAGTCGATCCTCGGCTTGAACGTCAAGGCAGTGCAGGGAAAACAGGTTCCTCTGGAATGGACTGACACATCTGGGGGACTCTTGGAATGGTGGCACGACCCTGGAGTTCCTCTCGCCTTTCCTGTGGAGAGCGCCTCCTCTTGAGATGCGACGGGAACGCCAGGAATTCTTTCCCTACGAAACAGGGAAAGGATCCCTCATCTCGAGCTAGGAGGCGGAAACGGGGCTCCCCTGGATGTGTGCGGGACCCCACGTACTTCCTCTCGAGTGGAGACGGGTATGTCGGGGAACTTCTTGAGTTGCAGCAAGGGTGTGAAGGACCCTTTGGAAGTTCCAGTGGTTAGACGTGATTAGCCTCGAGAAGCCTCAGCGGAAATGGGCCTCATCTCGCCTGGAGGGCAAAACCTCCTGGATTTTCTCGAGTTGCGGCAGGTGCTCTCGACTTACGACGGGGACCTCAGGGACCCGCTCTGGTGGCCTCAGGAAAGGCCAGTCCCCATGCGAGTTCCTCGGGGGCCTCTCGGCATTCCTCTCCCGTCGATGCCGGGGCCTAAGACCTTGTGTGGAGTCGGGGCCGGAACCTGAGGATTCCTCTCCAGTGCTGACATGGATCTTGGGGTACTTCTGGAGTCTCCCCAGGGGAGTCAGTCCTCGTCTCGAATGCGGGCATGCACTTGCGCTTTCCTCCAGAGCGGTAGCAGCAGTGTCACGCAGTCCGCCGCGTGGATCAAAGGATCTATGGTTTTCCCTCGAGTCTTTCCCACGAGGCTTTCCCACGAGGCTTTCCCACAGGGCTGTCCCACGTGCACACGTGGTGGGAGTCGATCCTCGGCTTGAACGTCAAGGCAGTGCAGGGAAAACAGGTTCCTCTGGAATGGACTGACACATCTGGGGGACTCTTGGAATGGTGGCACGACCCTTGAGTTCCTCTCGCCTTTCCTGTGGAGAGCGCCTCCTCTTGAGATGCGACGGGAACGCCGGGAATTCTTTCCCTACGAAACAGGGAAAGGATCCCTCATCTCGAGCTAGGAGGCGGAAACGGGGCTCCCCTGGATGTGTGCGGGAACCCACGTGCTTCCTCTCGAGTGGAGACGTGTATGTCGGGGAACTTCTTGAGTTGCAGCAAGGGTGTGAAGGACTCTTTGGAAGTTCCAGTGGTTAGACGTGATTAGCCTCGAGAAGCCTCAGCGGAAATGGGCCTCATCTCGCCTGGAGGGCAAAACCTCCTGGATTTTCTCGAGTTGCGGCAGGTGCTCTCGACTTACGACGGGGACCTCAGGGACCCGCTCTGGTGGCCTCAGGAAAGGCCAGTCCCCATGCGAGTTCCTCGGGGGCCTCTCGGGATTCCTCTCCCGTCGATGCCGGGGCCTAAGACCTTGTGTGGAGTCGGGGCCGGAACCTGAGGATTCCTCTCCAGTGCTGACATGGATCTTGGGGTACTTCTGGAGTCTCCCCAGGGGAGTCAGTCCTCGTCTCGAATGCGGGCATGCACTTGCGCTTTCCTCCAGAGCGGTAGCAGCAGTGTCACGCAGTCCGCCGCGTGGATCAAAGGATCTATGGTTTTCCCTCGAGTCTTTCCCACGAGGCTTTCCCACGAGGCTTTCCCACAGGGCTGTCCCACGTGCACACGTGGTGGGAGTCGATCCTCGGCTTGAACGTCAAGGCAGTGCAGGGAAAACAGGTTCCTCTGGAATGGACTGACACATCTGGGGGACTCTTGGAATGGTGGCACGACCCTGGAGTTCCTCTCGCCTTTCCTGTGGAGAGCGCCTCCTCTTGAGATGCGAAGGGAACGCCGGGAATTCTTTCCCTACGAAACAGGGAAAGGATCCCTCATCTCGAGCTAGGAGGCGGAAACGGGGCTCCCCTGGATGTGTGCGGGACCCCACGTGCTTCCTCTCGAGTGGAGACGGGTTTGTCGGGAAACTTCTTGAGATGCAGCAAGGGTGTGAAGGACCCTTTGGAAGTTCCAGTGGTTAGACGTGATTAGCCTCGAGAAGCCTCAGCGGAAATGGGCCTCATCTCGCCTGGAGGGCAAAACCTCCTGGATTTTCTCGAGTTGCGGCAGGTGCTCTCGACTTACGACGGGGACCTCAGGGACCCGCTCTGGTGGCCTCAGGAAAGGCCAGTCCCCATGCGAGTTCCTCGGGGGCCTCTCGGGATTGCTCTCCCGTCGATGCCGGGGCCTAAGACCTTGTGTGGAGTCGGGGCCGGAACCTGAGGATTCCTCTCCAGTGCTGACATGGATCTTCGGGTAATTCTGGATTCTCCCCAGGGGAGTCAGTCCTCGTCTCGAATGCGGGCATGCACTTGCGCTTACCTCCAGAGCGGTAGCAGCAGTGTCACGCAGTCCGCCGCGTGGATCAAAGGATCTATGGTTTTCCCTCGAGTCTTTCCCACGAGGCTTTCCCACGAGGCTTTCCCACAGGGCTGTCCCACGTGCACACGTGGTGGGAGTCGATCCTCGGCTTGAACGTCAAGGCAGTGCAGGGAAAACAGGTTCCTCTGGAATGGACTGACACATCTGGGGGACTCTTGGAATGGTGGCACGACCCTGGAGTTCCTCTCGCCTTTCCTGTGGAGAGCGCCTCCTCTTGAGATGCGACGGGAACGCCGGGAATTCTTTCCCTACGAAACAGGGAAAGGATCCCTCATCTCGAGCTAGGAGGCGGAAACGGGGCTCCCCTGGATGTGTGAGGGACCCCACGTGCTTCCTCTCGAGTGGAGACGGGTATGTCGGGGAACTTCTTGAGTTGCAGCAAGGGTGTGAAGGACCCTTTGGAAGTTCCAGTGGTTAGACGTGATTAGCCTCGAGAAGCCTCAGCGGAAATGGGCCTCATCTCGCCTGGAGGGCAAAACCTCCTGGATTTTCTCGAGTTGCGGCAGGTGCTCTCGACTTACGACGGGGACCTCAGGGACCCGCTCTGGTGGCCTCAGGAAAGGCCAGTCCCCATGCGAGTTCCTCGGGGGCGTCTCGGGATTCCTCTCCCGTCGATGCCGGGGCCTAAGACCTTGTGTGGAGTCGGGGCCGGAACCTGAGGATTCCTCTCCAGTGCTGACATGGATCTTGGGGTACTTCTGGAGTCTCCCCAGGGGAGTCAGTCCTCGTCTCGAATGCGGACATGCACTTGCGCTTTCCTCCAGAGCGGTAGCAGCAGTGTCACGCAGTCCGCCGCGTGTATCAAAGGATCTATGGTTTTCCCTCGAGTCTTTCCCACGAGGCTTTCCCACGAGGCTTTCCCACAGGGCTGTCCCACGTGCACACGTGGTGGGAGTCGATCCTCGGCTTGAACGTCAAGGCAGTGCAGGGAAAACAGGTTCCTCTGGAATGGACTGACACATCTGGGGGACTATTGGAATGGTGGCACGACCCTGGAGTTCCTCTCGCCTTTCCTGTGGAGAGCGCCTCCTCTTGAGATGCGACGGGAACGCCGGGAATTCTTTCCCTACGAAACAGGGAAAGGATCCCTCATCTCGAGCTAGGAGGCGGAAACGGGGCTCCCCTGGATGTGTGAGGGACCCCACGTGCTTCCTCTCGAGTGGAGACGGGTATGTCGGGGAACTTCTTGAGTTGCAGCAAGGGTGTGAAGGACCCTTTGGAAGTTCCAGTGGTTAGACGTGATTAGCCTCGAGAAGCCTCAGCGGAAATGGGCCTCATCTCGCCTGGAGGGCAAAACCTCCTGGATTTTCTCGAGTTGCTGCAGGTGCTCTCGACTTACGACGGGGACCTCAGGGACCCGCTCTGGTGGCCTCAGGAAAGGCCAGTCCCCATGCGAGTTCCTCGGGGGCGTCTCGGGATTCCTCTCCCGTCAATGCCGGGGCCTAAGACCTTGTGTGGAGTCGGGGCCGGAACCTGAGGATTCCTCTCCAGTGCTGACATGGATCTTGGGGTACTTCTGGAGTCTCCCCAGGGGAGTCAGTCCTCGTCTCGAATGCGGACATGCACTTGCGCTTTCCTCCAGAGCGGTAGCAGCAGTGTCACGCAGTCCGCCGCGTGGATCAAAGGATCTATGGTTTTCCCTCGAGTCTTTCCCACGAGGCTTTCCCACGAGGCTTTCCCACAGGGCTGTCCCACGTGCACACGTGGTGGGAGTCGATCCTCGGCTTGAACGTCAAGGCAGTGCAGGGAAAACAGGTTCCTCTGGAATGGACTGACACATCTGGGGGACTCTTGGAATGGTGGCACGACTCTGGAGTTCCTCTCGCCTTTCCTGTGGAGAGCGCCTCCTCTTGAGATGCGACGGGAACGCCGGGAATTCTTTCCCTACGAAACAGGGAAAGGATCCCTCATCTCGAGCTAGGAGGCGGAAACGGGGCTCCCCTGGATGTGTGCGGGACCCCACGTGCTTCCTCTCGAGTGGAGACGGGTATGTCGGGGAACTTCTTGAGATGCAGCAAGGGTGTGAAGGACCCTTTGGAAGTTCCAGTGGTTAGACGTGATTAGCCTCGAGAAGCCTCAGCGGAAATGGGCCTCATCTCGCCTGGAGGGCAAAACCTCCTGGATTTTCTCGAGTTGCGGCAGGTGCTCTCGACTTACGACGGGGACCTCAGGGACCCGCTCTGGTGGCCTCAGGAAAGGCCAGTCCCCATGCGAGTTCCTCGGGGGCCTCTCGGGATTCCTCTCCCGTCGATGCCGGGGCCTAAGACCTTGTGTGGAGTCGGGGCCGGAACCTGAGGATTCCTCTCCAGTGCTGACATGGATCTTGGGGTACTTCTGGAGTCTCCCCAGGGGAGTCAGTCCTCGTCTCGAATGCGGACATGCACTTGCGCTTTCCTCCAGAGCGGTAGCAGCAGTGTCACGCAGTCCGCCGCGTGGATCAAAGGATCTATGGTTTTCCCTCGAGTCTTTCCCACGAGGCTTTCCCACGAGGCTTTCCCACAGGGCTGTCCCACGTGCACACGTGGTGGGAGTCGATCCTCGGCTTGAACGTCAAGGCAGTGCAGGGAAAACAGGTTCCTCTGGAATGGACTGACACATCTGGGGGACTCTTGGAATGGTGGCACGACTCTGGAGTTCCTCTCGCCTTTCCTGTGGAGAGCGCCTCCTCTTGAGATGCGACGGGAACGCCGGGAATTCTTTCCCTACGAAACAGGGAAAGGATCCCTCATCTCGAGCTAGGAGGCGGAAACGGGGCTCCCCTGGATGTGTGCGGGACCCCACGTGCTTCCTCTCGAGTGGAGAAGGGTATGTCGGGGAACTTCTTGAGATGCAGCAAGGGTGTGAAGGACCCTTTGGAAGTTCCAGTGGTTAGACGTGATTAGCCTCGAGAAGCCTCAGCGGAAATGGGCCTCATCTCGCCTGGAGGGCAAAACCTCCTGGATTTTCTCGAGTTGCGGCAGGTGCTCTCGACTTACGACGGGGACCTCAGGGACCCGCTCTGGTGGCCTCAGGAAAGGCCAGTCCCCATGCGAGTTCCTCGGGGGCCTCTCGGGATTCCTCTCCCGTCGATGCCGGGGCCTAAGACCTTGTGTGGAGTCGGGGCCGGAACCTGAGGATTCCTCTCCAGTGCTGACATGGATCTTGGGGTACTTCTGGAGTCTCCCCAGGGGAGTCAGTCCTCGTCTCGAATGCGGGCATGCACTTGCGCTTTCCTCCAGAGCGGTAGCAGCAGTGTCACGCAGTCCGCCGCGTGGATCAAAGGATCTATGGTTTTCCCTCGAGTCTTTCCCACGAGGCTTTCCCACGAGGCTTTCCCACAGGGCTGTCCCACGTGCACACGTGGTGGGAGTGGATCCTCGGCTTGAACGTCAAGGCAGTGCAGGGAAAACAGGTTCCTCTGGAATGGACTGACACATCTGGGGGACTCTTGGAATGGTGGCACGACTCTGGAGTTCCTCTCGCCTTTCCTGTGGAGAGCGCCTCCTCTTGAGATGCGACGGGAACGCCGGGAATTCTTTCCCTACGAAACAGGGAAAGGATCCCTCATCTCGAGCTAGGAGGCGGAAACGGGGCTCCCCTGGATGTGTGCGGGACCCCACGTGCTTCCTCTCGAGTGGAGACGGGTATGTCGGGGAACTTCTTGAGTTGCAGCAAGGGTGTGAAGGACCCTTTGGAAGTTCCAGTGGTTAGACGTGATTAGCCTCGAGAAGCCTCAGCGGAAATGGGCCTCATCTCGCCTGGAGGGCAAAACGTCCTGGATTTTCTCGAGTTGCGGCAGGTGCTCTCGACTTACGACGGGGACCTCAGGGACCCGCTCTGGTGGCCTCAGGAAAGGCCAGTCCCCATGCGAGTTCCTCGGGGGCCTCTCGGGATTCCTCTCCCGTCGATGCCGGGGCCTAAGACCTTGTGTGGAGTCGGGGCCGGAACCTGAGGATTCCTCTCCAGTGCTGACATGGATCTTGGGGTACTTCTGGAGTCTCCCCATGGGAGTCAGTCCTCGTCTCGAATGCGGGCATGCACTTGCGCTTTCCTCCAGAGCGGTAGCAGCAGTGTCACGCAGTCCGCCGCGTGGATCAAAGGATCTATGGTTTTCCCTCGAGTCTTTCCCACGAGGATTTCCCACGAGCCTTTCCCACAGGGCTGTCCCACGTGCACACGTGGTGGGAGTAGATCCTCGGCTTGAACGTCAAGGCAGTGCAGGGAAAACAGGTTCCTCTGGAATGGACTGACACATCTGGGGGACTCTTGGAATGGTGGCACGACCCTGGAGTTCCTCTCGCCTTTCCTGTGAAGAGCGCCTCCTCTTGAGATGCGAAGGGAACGCCGGGAATTCTTTCCCTACGAAACAGGGAAAGGATCCCTCATCTCGAGCTAGGAGGCGGAAACGGGGCTCCCCTGGATGTGTGCGGGACCCCACGTGCTTCCTCTCGAGTGGAGACGGGTTTGTCGGGGAACTTCTTGAGATGCAGCAAGGGTGTGAAGGACCCTTTGGAAGTTCCAGTGGTTAGACGTGATTAGCCTCGAGAAGCCTCAGCGGAAATGGGCCTCATCTCGCCTGGAGGGCAAAACCTCCTGGATTTTCTCGAGTTGCGGCAGGTGCTCTCGACTTACGACGGGGACCTCAGGGACCCGCTCTGGTGGCCTCAGGAAAGGCCAGTCCCCATGCGAGTTCCTCGGGGGCCTCTCGGGATTCCTCTCCCGTCGATGCCGGGGCCTAAGACCTTGTGTGGAGTCGGGGCCGGAACCTGAGGATTCCTCTCCAGTGCTGACATGGATCTTGGGGTACTTCTGGAGTCTCCCCAGGGGAGTCAGTCCTCGTCTCGAATGCGGGCATGCACTTGCGCTTTCCTCCAGAGCGGTAGCAGCAGTGTCACGCAGTCCGCCGCGTGGATCAAAGGATCTATGGTTTTCCCTCGAGTCTTTCCCACGAGGCTTTCCCACGAGGCTTTCCCACAGGGCTGTCCCACGTGCACACGTGGTGGGAGTCGATCCTCGGCTTGAACGTCAAGGCAGTGCAGGGAAAACAGGTTCCTCTGGAATGGACTGACACATCTGGGGGACTCTTGGAATGGTGGCACGACCCTGGAGTTCCTCTCGCCTTTCCTGTGGAGAGCGCCTCCTTTTGAGATGCGACGGGAACGCCGGGAATTCTTTCCCTACGAAACAGGGAAAGGATCCCTCATCTCGAGTTAGGAGGCGGAAACGGGGCTCCCCTGGATGTGTGCGGGACCCCACGTGCTTCCTCTCGAGTGGAGACGGGTTTGTCGGGGAACTTCTTGAGATGCAGCAAGGGTGTGAAGGACCCTTTGGAAGTTCCAGTGGTTAGACGTGATTAGCCTCGAGAAGCCTCAGCGGAAATGGGCCTCATCTCGCCTGGAGGGCAAAA
Organism: Ovis canadensis; assembly: GCF_042477335.2. Classification (NCBI taxonomy): domain Eukaryota; kingdom Metazoa; phylum Chordata; class Mammalia; order Artiodactyla; family Bovidae; genus Ovis; species Ovis canadensis. The sequence goes on along the minus strand of NC_091265.1, from coordinate 1,550,579 downwards.
CCTCCTGGATTTTCTCGAGTTGCGGCAGGTGCTCTCGACTTACGACGGGGAACTCAGGGACCCGCTCTGGTGGCCTCAGGAAAGGCCAGTCCCCATGCGAGTTCCTCGGGGGCCTCTCGGCATTCCTCTCCCGTTGATGCCGGGGCCTAAGACCTTGTGTGGAGTCGGGGCCGGAACCTGAGGATTCCTCTCCAGTGCTGACATGGATCTTCGGGTAATTCTGGAGTCTCCCCAGGGGAGTCAGTCCTCGTCTCGAATGCGGGCATGCACTTGCGCTTTCCTCCAGAGCGGTAGCAGCAGTGTCACGCAGTCCGCCGCGTGGATCAAAGGATCTATGGTTTTCCCTCGAGTCTTTCCCACGAGGCTTTCCCACGAGGCTTTCCCACAGGGCTGTCCCACGTGCACACGTGGTGGGAGTGGATCCTCGGCTTGAACGTCAAGGCAGTGCAGGGAAAACAGGTTCCTCTGGAATGGACTGACACATCTGGGGGACTCTTGGAATGGTGGCACGACCCTGGAGTTCCTCTCGCCTTTCCTGTGGAGAGCGCCTCCTCTTGAGATGCGACGGGAACGCCGGGAATTCTTTCCCTACGAAACAGGGAAAGGATCCCTCATCTCGAGCTAGGAGGCGGAAACGGGGCTCCCCTGGATGTGTGCGGGACCCCACGTGCTTCCTCTCGAGTGGAGACGGGTATGTCGGGGAACTTCTTGAGATGCAGCAAGGGTTTGAAGGACCCTTTGGAAGTTCCAGTGGTTAGACGTGATTAGCCTCGAGAAGCCTCAGCGGAAATGGGCCTCATCTCGCCTGGAGGGCAAAACCTCCTGGATTTTCTCGAGTTGCGGCAGGTGCTCTCGACTTACGACGGGGACCTCAGGGACCCGGTCTGGTGGCCTCAGGAAAGGCCAGTCCCCATGCGAGTTCCTCGGGGGCCTCTCGGGATTCCTCTCCCGTCGATGCCGGGGCCTAAGACCTTGTGTGGAGTCGGGGCCGGAACCTGAGGATTCCTCTCCAGTGCTGACATGGATCTTGGGGTACTTCTGGAGTCTCCCCAGGGGAGTCAGTCCTCGTCTCGAATGCGGGCATGCACTTGCGCTTTCCTCCAGAGCGGTAGCAGCAGTGTCACGCAGTCCGCCGCGTGGATCAAAGGATCTATGGTTTTCCCTCGAGTCTTTCCCACGAGGCTTTCCCACAGGGCTGTCCCACGTGCACACGTGGTGGGAGTCGATCCTCGGCTTGAACGTCAAGGCAGTGCAGGGAAAACAGGTTCCTCTGGAATGGACTGACACATCTGGGGGACTCTTGGAATGGTGGCACGACCCTGGAGTTCCTCTCGCCTATCCTGTGGAGAGCGCCTCCTCTTGAGATGCGACGGGAACGCCGGGAATTCTTTCCCTACGAAACAGGGAAAGGATCCCTCATCTCGAGCTAGGAGGCGGAAACGGGTCTCCCCTGGATGTGTGCGATACCCACGTGCTTCCTCTCGAGTGGAGACGGGTATGTCGGGGAACTTCTTGAGTTGCAGCAAGGGTGTGAAGGACCCTTTGGAAGTTCCAGTGGTTAGACGTGATTAGCCTCGAGAAGCCTCAGCGGAAATGGGCCTCATCTCGCCTGGAGGGCAAAACCTCCTGGATTTTCTCGAGTTGCGGCAGGTGCTCTCGACTTACGACGGGGACCTCAGGGACCCGCTCTGGTGGCCTCAGGAAAGGCCAGTCCCCATGCGAGTTCCTCGGGGCCTCTCGGCATTCCTCTCCCGTCGATGCCGGGGCCTAAGACCTTGTGTGGAGTCGGGGCCGGAACCTGAGGATTCCTCTCCAGTGCTGACATGGATCTTGGGGTACTTCTGGAGTCTCCCCAGGGGAGTCAGTCCTCGTCTCGAATGCGGGCATGCACTTGCGCTTTCCTCCAGAGCGGTAGCAGCAGTGTCACGCAGTCCGCCGCGTGGATCAAAGGATCTATGGTTTTCCCTCGAGTCTTTCCCACGAGGCTTTCCCACGAGGCTTTCCCACAGGGCTGTCCCACGTGCACACGTGGTGGGAATCGATCCTCGGCTTGAACGTCAAGGCAGTGCAGGGAAAACAGGTTCCTCTGGAATGGACTGACACATCTGGGGGACTCTTGGAATGGTGGCACGACCCTGGAGTTCCTCTCGCCTTTCCTGTGGAGAGCGCCTCCTCTTGAGATGCGACGGGAACGCCGGGAATTCTTTCCCTACGAAACAGGGAAAGGATCCCTCATCTCGAGCTAGGAGGCGGAAACGGGGCTCCCCTGGATGTGTGCGGGACCCCACGTGCTTCCTCTCGAGTGGAGACGGGTATGTCGGGGAACTTCTTGAGATGCAGCAAGGGTGTGAAGGACCCTTTGGAAGTTCCAGTGGTTAGACGTGATTAGCCTCGAGAAGCCTCAGCGGAAATGGGCCTCATCTCGCCTGGAGGGCAAAACCTCCTGGATTTTCTCGAGTTGCGGCAGGTGCTCTCGACTTACGACGGGGACCTCAGGGACCCGCTCTGGTGGCCTCAGGAAAGGCCAGTCCCCATGCGAGTTCCTCGGGGGCCTCTCGGGATTCCTCTCCCGTCGATGCCGGGGCCTAAGGCCTTGTGTGGAGACGGGGCCGGAACCTGAGGATTCCTCTCCAGTGCTGACATGGATCTTGGGGTACTTCTGGAGTCTCCCCAGTGGAGTCAGTCCTCGTCTCGAATGCGGGCATGCACTTGCGCTTTCCTCCAGAGCGGTAGCAGCAGTGTCACGCAGTCCGCCGCGTGGATAAAAGGATCTATGGTTTTCCCTCGAGTCTTTCCCACGAGGCTTTCCCACGAGGCTTTCCCACAGGGCTGTCCCACGTGCACACGTGGTGGGAGTCGATCCTCGGCTTGAACGTCAAGGCAGTGCAGGAAAAACAGGTTCCTCTGGAATGGACTGACACATCTGGGGGACTCTTGGAATGGTGGCACGACCCTGGAGTTCCTCTCGCCTTTCCTGTGGAGAGCGCCTCCTCTTGAGATGCGACGGGAACGCCGGGAATTCTTTCCCTACGAAACAGGGAAAGGATCCCTCATCTCGAGCTAGGAGGCGGAAACGGGGCTCCCCTGGATGTGTGCGGGACCCCACGTACTTCCTCTCGAGTGGAGACGGGTATGTCGGGGAACTTCTTGAGTTGCAGCAAGGGTGTGAAGGACCCTTTGGAAGTTCCAGTGGTTAGACGTGATTAGCCTCGAGAAGCCTCAGCGGAAATGGGCCTCATCTCGCCTGGAGGGCAAAACCTCCTGGATTTTCTCGAGTTGCGGCAGGTGCTCTCGACTTACGACGGGGACCTCAGGGACCCGCTCTGGTGGCCTCAGGAAAGGCCAGTCCCCATGCGAGTTCCTCGGGGGCCTCTCGGGATTCCTCTCCCGTCGATGCCGGGGCCTTAGACCTTGTGTGGAGTCGGGGCCGGAACCTGAGGATTCCTCTCCAGTGCTGACATGGATCTTGGGGTACTTCTGGAGTCTCCCCAGGGGAGTCAGTCCTCGTCTCGAATGCGGGCATGCACTTGCGCTTTCCACCAGAGCGGTAGCAGCAGTGTCACGCAGTCCGCCGCGTGGATCAAAGGATCTATGGTTTTCCCTCGAGTCTTTCGCACGAGGCTTTCCCACGAGGCTTTCCCACAGGGCTGTCCCACGTGCACACGTGGTGGGAGTGGATCCTCGGCTTGAACGTCAAGGCAGTGAAGGGAAAACAGGTTCCTCTGGAATGGACTGACACATCTGGGGGACTCTTGGAATGGTGGCACGACCCTGGAGTTCCTCTCGCCTTTCCTGTGGAGAGCGCCTCCTCTTGAGATGCGACGGGAACGCCGGGAATTCTTTCCCTACGAAACAGGGAAAGGATCCCTCATCTCGAGCTAGTAGGCGGAAACGGGGCTCCCCTGGATGTGTGCGGGACCCCACGTGCTTCCTCTCGAGTGGAGACGGGTATGTCGGGGAACTTCTTGAGTTGCAGCAAGGGTGTGAAGGACCCCTTGGAAGTTCCAGTGGTTAGACGTGATTAGCCTCGAGAAGCCTCAGCGGAAATGGGCCTCATCTCGCCTGGAGGGCAAAACCTCCTGGATTTTCTCGAGTTGCGGCAGGTGCTCTCGACTTACGATGGGGACCTCAGGGACCCGCTCTGGTGGCCTCAGGAAAGGCCAGTCCCCATGCGAGTTCCTCAGGGGCCTCTCGGCATTCCTCTCCCGTCGATGCCGGGGCCTAAGACCTTGTGTGGAGTCGGGGCCGGAACCTGAGGATTCCTCTCCAGTGCTGACATGGATCTTGGGGTATTTCTATAGTCTCCCCAGGGGAGTCAGTCCTCGTCTCGAATGCGGGCATGCACTTGCGCTTTCCTCCAGAGCGGTAGCAGCAGTGTCACGCAGTCCGCCGCGTGGATCAAAGGATCTATGGTTTTCCCTCGAGTCTTTCCCACGAGGCTTTCCCACGAGGCTTTCCCACAGGGCTGTCCCACGTGAACACGTGGTGGGAGTCGATCCTTGGCTTGAACGTCAAGGCAGTGCAGGGAAAACAGGTTCCTCTGGAATGGACTGACACATCTGGGGGACTCTTGGAATGGTGGCACGACCCTGGAGTTCCTCTCGCCTTTCCTGTGGAGAGCGCCTCCTCTTGAGATGCGACGGGAACGCCGGGAATTCTTTCCCTACGAAACAGGGAAAGGATCCCTCATCTCGAGCTAGGAGGCGGAAACGGGGATCCCCTGGATGTGTGCGGGACCCCACGTGCTTCCTCTCGAGTGGAGACGGGTATGTCGGGGAACTTCTTGAGTTGCAGCAAGGGTGTGAAGGACCCTTTGGAAGTTCCAGTGGTTAGACGTGATTAGCCTCGAGAAGCCTCAGCGGAAATGGGCCTCATCTCGCCTGGAGGGCAAAACCTCCTGGATTTTCCCGAGTTGCGGCAGGCGCTCTCGACTTACGACGGGGACCTCAGGGACCCGCTCTGGTGGCCTCAGGAAAGGCCAGTCCCCATGCGAGTTCCTCGGGGGCCTCTCGGGATTCCTCTCCCGTCGATGCCGGGTCCTAAGACCTTGTGTGGAGTCGGGGCCGGCACCTGAGGATTCCTCTCCAGTGCTGACATGGATCTTGGGGTACTTCTGGAGCCTCCCCAGGGGAGTCAGTCCTCGTCTCGAATGCGGGCATGCACTTGTGCTTTCCTCCAGAGCGGTAGCAGCAGTGTCACGCAGTCCTCCGCGTGGATCAAAGGATCTATGGTTTTCCCTCGAGTCTTTCCCACGAGGCTTTCCCACGAGGCTTTCCCACAGGGCTGTCCCACGTGCACACTTGGTGGGAGTCGATCCTCGGCTTGAACGTCAAGGCAGTGAAGGGAAAACAGGTTCCTCTGGAATGGACTGACACATCTGGGGGACTCTTGGAATGGTGGCACGACCCTTGAGTTCCTCTCGCCTTTCCTGTGGAGAGCGCCTCCTCTTGAGATGCGACGGGAACGCCGGGAATTCTTTCCCTACGAAACAGGGAAAGGATCCCTCATCTCGAGCTAGGAGGCAGAAACGGGGCTCCCCTGGATGTGTGCGGGACCCCACGTGCTTCCTCTCGAGTGGAGACGGGTATGTCGGGGAACTTCTTGATTTGCAGCAAGGGTGTGAAGGACCCTTTGGAAGTTCCAGTGGTTAGACGTGATTAGGCTCCAGAAGCCTCAGCGGAAATGGGCCTCATCTCGCCTGGAGGGCAAAACCTCCTGGATTTTCTCGAGTTGCGGCAGGTGCTCTCGACTTACGACGGGGACCTCAGGGACCCGCTCTGGTGGCCTCAGGAAAGGCCAGTCCCCATGCGAGTTCCTCGGGGGCCTCTCGGGATTCCTCTCCCGTCGATGCCGGGGCCTAAGACCTTGTGTGGAGTCGGGGCCGGAACCTGAGGATTCCTCTCCAGTGCTGACATGGATCTTGGGGTACTTCTGGAGTCTCCCCAGGGGAGTCAGTCCTCGTCTCGAATGCGGGCATGCACTTGCGCTTTCCTCCAGAGCGGTAGCAGTAGTGTCACGCAGTCCGCCGCGTGGATCAAAGGATCTATGGTTTTCCCTCGAGTCTTTCCCACGAGGCTTTCCCACGAGGCTTTCCCACAGGGCTGTCCCACGTGCACACGTGGTGGGAGTCGATCCTCGGCTTGAACGTCAAGACAGTGCAGGGAAAGCAGGTTCCTCTGGAATGGACTGACACATCTGGGGGTCTCTTGGATTGGTGCCACGACCCTGGAGTTCCTCTCGCCTTTCCTGTGGAGAGCGCCACCTCTTGAGATGCGAAGGGAACGCCGGGAATTCTTTCCCTACGAAACAGGGAAAGGATCCCTCATCTCCAGCTATGAGGCGGAAACGGGGCTCCGCTGGATGTGTGCGGGACTCCACGTGCTTCCTCTCGAGTGTAGACGGGTATGTCGAGGAAATGCTTGAGTTGCAGCAAGGGTGTGAAGGACCCTTTGGAAGTTCCAGTGGTTAGATGTGATTAGGCTCGAGAAGCCTCAGCGGAAACGGGCCTCATCTCGCCTGGAGGGCAAAACCTCCTGGATTTTCTCGAGTTGCGGCAGGTGCTCTCGACTTACGATGGGGACCTCAGGGACCCGCTCTGGTGGCCTCAGGAAAGGCCAGTCCCCATGCGAGTTCCTCGGGGGCCTCTCGGGATTCCTCTCCCGTCGATGCCGGGGCCTAAGACCTTGTGTGGAGTCGGGGCCGGAACCTGAGGATTCCTCTCCAGTGCTGACATGGATCTTGGGGTACTTCTGGAGTCTCCCCAGGGGAGTCAGTCCTCGTCTCGAATGCGGGCATGCACTTGCGCTTTCCTCCAGAGCGGTAGCAGCAGTGTCACGCAGTCCGCCGCGTGTATCAAAGGATCTATGGTTTTCCCTCGAGTCTTTCCCACGAGGCTTTCCCACGAGGCTTTCCCACAGGGCTGTCCCACGTGCACACGTGATGGGAGTCGATCCTCGGCTTGAACGTCAAGGCAGTGCAGGGAAAACAGGTTCCTCTGGAATGGACTGACACATCTGGGGGTCTCTTGGAATGGTGACACGACCCTGGAGTTCCTCTCGCCTTTCCTGTGGAGAGCGCCTCCTCTTGAGATGCGACGGGAACGCCGGAAAATCTTTCCGTACGAAACAGTGAAAGGATCCGTCATCTCGAGCTAGGAGGGGGAAACGGGGTTCCCCTGGATGTGTGCGGGACCCCACGTGCTTCCTCTCGTGTGGAGACGGGTATGTCGCAGAACTGCTTGAGTTTCAGCAAGGGTGTGAAGGACCCTTTGGAAGTTCCAGTGGTTAGACGTGATTAGCCTCGAGAAGCCTCAGCGGAAATGGGCCTCATCTCGCCTGGAGGGCAAAACCTCCTGGATTTTCTCGAGTTGCGGCAGGTGCTCTCGAGTTACGTCGGGGACCTCAGGGACCCGCTCTGGTGGCCTCAGGAAAGGCCAGTCCCCATGCGAGTTCCTCGGGGGCCTCTTGGGATTCCTCTCCCGTCGATGCCGGGGCCTAAGACCTTGTGTTTAGTCGGGGCCGGAACCTGAGGATTCCTCTCCAGTGCTGACATGGATCTTGGGGTACTTCTGGAGTCTCCCCAGGGGAGTCAGTCCTCGTCTCGAATGCGGGATTGCACTTGCACTTTCCTACAGAGCGGTAGCAGCAGTGTCACGCAGTCCGCCGCGTGGGTCAAAGGATCTATGGTTTTCCCTCGAGTCTTTCCCACGAGGCTTTCCCACGAGGCTTTCCCACAGGGCTGTCCCACGTGCACACGTGGTGGGAGTCGATCCTCGGCTTGAACGTTAAGGCAGTGCAGGGAAAACAGGTTCCCTGTAATGGACTGACACATCTGGGGGACTCTTGGAATGGTGGCACGACCCTGGAGTTCCTCTCGCCTTTCTTGTGGAGAGCGCCTCCTCTTAAGATGCGACGGGAACGCCGGGAATTCTTTCCCTACGAAACAGGGAAAGGATCCCTCATCTCGAGCTAGGAGGCGGAAACGGGGCTCCCCTGGATGTGTGCGGGACCCCACGTGCTTCCTCTCGAGTGGAGACGGGTATGTCGGGGAAATTCTTGAGTTGCAGCAAGGGTGTGAAGGACCCTTTGGAAGTTCCAGTGGTTAGAAGTGATTGGCCTCGAGAAGCCTCATAGGAAATGGGCCTCATCTCGCCTGGAGGGCAAAACCTCCTGGATTTTCTCGAGTTGTGGCAGGTGCTCTCGACTTACGACGGGGACCTCAGGGACCCGCTCTGGTGGCCTCACGAAAGGCCAGTCCCCATGCGAGTTCCTCGGGGGCCTCTCGGGATTCCTCTCCCATCGATGCCGGGGCCTAAGACCTTGTGTGGAGTCGGGGCCGGAACCTGAGGATTCCTCTCCAGTGCTGACATGGATCTTGGGGTACTTCTGGAGTCTCCCCAGGGGAGTCAGTCCTCGTCTCGAATGCGGGCATGCACTTGCGCTTTCCTCCAGAGCGGTAGCAGCAGTGTCACGCAGTCCGCCGCGTGGATCAAAGGATCTATGGTTTTCCCTCGAGTCTTTCCCACGAGGCTTTCCCACGAGGCTTTCCCACAGGGCTGTCCCACGTGCACACGTGGTGGGAGTCGATCCTCGGCTTGAACGTCAAGGCAGTGCAGGGGAAACAGGTTCCTCTGGAATGGACTGACACATCTGGGGGACTCTTGGAATGGTGTCACGACCCTGGAGTTCCTCTCGCCTTTCCTGTGGAGAGTGCCTCCTCTTGAGATGCGACGGGAACGCCGGGAATTCTTTCCCTAAGTAACAGGGAAAGGATCCCTCATCTGGAGCTAGGAGGCCGAAAAGGGGCTCCCCTGGATGTGTGCGGGACCCCACGTGCTTCCTCTCGAGTGAGACGTGTATGTCGGGGAACTTCTTGAGTTGCAGCAAGGGTGTGAAGGACCCTTTGGAAGTTCCAGTGGTTAGACGTGATTAGCCTCGAGTAGCCTCAGCGGAAATGGGCCTCATCTCGCCTGGAGTGCAAAACCTCCTGGATTTTCTCGAGTTGCGGCAGGTGCTCTCGACTTACGACGGGGACCTCAGGGACCCGCTCTGGTGGCCTCAGGAAATGCCAGTCCCCATGCGAGTTCCTCTGGGGCCTCTGGGGATTCCTCTCCCGTCGATGCCGGGGCCTAAGACCTTGTGTGGATTCGGGGCCGGAAACTGAGGATTCCTCTCCAGTGCTGACATGGATCTTGGGGTACTTCTGGAGTCTCCCCAGGGGAGTCAGTCCTCGTCTCGAATGCGGGCATGCACTTGCGCTTTCCTCCAGAGCGGTAGCAGCAGTGTCACGCAGTCCGCCGCGTGGATCAAAGGATCTATGGTTTTCCCTCGAGTCTTTCCCACGAGGCTTTCCCACGAGGCTTTCCCACAGGGCTGTCCCACGTGCACACGTGGTGGGAGTCGATCCTCGGCTGGAACGTCAAGGCAGTGCAGGGAAAACAGGTTCCTCTGTAATGGACTGACACATCTGGGGGTCTCTTGGAATGGTGGCACGACCCTGGAGTTCCTCTCCCCTTTCTTGTGGAGAGCGCCTCCTCTTGAGATGCGACGGGAACGCCGGGAATTCTTTCCCTACGAAACAGGGAAAGGATCCCTCATCTCGAGCTAGGAGGCGGAAACGGGGCTCCCCTGGATGTGTGCGGGACCCCACGTGTTTCCCCTCGAGTGGAGACGGGTATGTCGCGGAACTGCTTGAGTTGCAGCAAGGGTGTGAAGGACCCTTTGGAAGTTCCAGTGGTTAGATGTGATTAGCCTCGAGAAGCCTCAGCGGAAATGGGCCTCATCTCGCCTGGAGGGCAAAACCTCCTGGATTTTCTCGAGTTGCGGCAGGTGCTCTCGACTTACGACGGGGACCTCGGGGACCCGCTCTGGTGGCCTCAGGAAAGGCCAGTCCCCATGCGAGCTCCTCGGGGGCCTCTCGGGATTCCTCTCCCGTCGAGGCCGGGGCCTAAGACCTTGTATGGAGTCGGGGCCGGAACCTGAGGATTCCTCTCCAGTGCTGACATGGATCTTGGGGTACTTCTGGAGTCTCCCCAGGGGAGTCAGTCCTCGTCTCGAATGCGGGATTGCACTTGCACTTTCCTCCAGAGCGGTAGCAGCAGTGTCACGCAGTCCGCCGCGTGGATCAAAGGATCTATGGTTTTCCCTCGAGTCTTTCCCACGAGGCTTTCCCACGAGGCTTTCCCACAGGGCTGTCCCACGTGCACACGTGATGGGAGTCGATCCTCGGCTTGAACGTCAAGGCAGTGCAGGGAAAACAGGTTACTCTGGAATGGACTGACACATCTGGGGGTCTCTTGGAATGGTGGCACGACCCTGGAGTTCCTCTCGCCTTTCCTGTGGAGAGCGCCTCCTCTTGAGATGCGACCGGAACGCCGGGAATTCTTTCCCTGCGAAACAGGGAAAGGATCCCTCATCTCGAACTAGGAGGCGTAAACGGGGCTCCCCTGGATGTGTGCGGGACCCCACGTGCTACCTCTCGAGTGGAGACGGGTATGTCGGGGAACTTCTTGAGTTGCAGCAAGGGTGTGAAATACCCTTTGGAAGTTCCAGTGGTTAGATATGATTAGCCTCGAGAAGCCTCAGCGGAAATGGGCTTCATCTCGCCTGGAGGGCAAAACCTCCTGTATTTTCTCGAGTTGCGGCAGGTGCTCTCGACTTACGACGGGGACCTCAGGGACCCGCTCTGGTGGCCTCAGGAAAGACCAGTCCCCATGCGAGTTCCTCGGGGGCCTCTCGGGATTCCTCTCCCGTCGATGCCGGGGCCTAAGACCTTGTGTGGAGTCGGGGCCGGAACCTGAGGATTACTCTCCAGTGCTGACATGGATCTTGGGGTACTTCTGGAGTCTCCCCAGGGGAGTCAGTCCTCGTCTCGAATGCGGGCATGCACTTGCGCTTTCCTCCAGAGCGGTAGCAGCAGTGTCACGCAGTCCGCCGCGTGGATCAAAGGATCTATGGTTTTCCCTCGAGTCTTTCCCACGAGGCTTTCCCACGAGGCTTTCCCACAGGGCTGTCCCACGTGCACACGTGGTGGGAGTCGATCCTCGGCTTGAACGTCAAGGCAGTGCAGGGGTAACAGGTTCCTCTGGAATGGACTGACACATCAGGGGGACTCTTGGAATGGTGTCACGACCCTGGAGTTCCTCTCGCCTTTCCTGTGGAGAGCGCCTCCTCTTGAGATGCGACGGGAACGCCGGGAATTCTTTCCCTACGAAACAGGGAAAGGATCCCTCATCTCGAGCTAGGAGGCGGAAACGGGGCTCCCCTGGATGTGTGCGGGACCCACGTGCTTCCTCTCGAGTGGAGACGTGTATGTCGGGGAACTTCTTGAGTTGCAGCAAGGGTGTGAAGGACCCTTTGGAAGTTCCAGTGGTTAGACGTGATTAGCCTCGTGAAGCCTCAGCGGAAATGGGCCTCATCTCGCCTGGAGGGCAAAACCTCCTGGATTTTCTCGAGTTGCGGCAGGTGCTCTCGACTTACGACGGAGACCTCAGGGACCTGCTCTGGTGGCCTCAGGAAAGGCCAGTCCCCATGCGAGTTCCTCGGGGGCCTCTCGGGATTCCTCTCCCGTCGATGCCGGGGCCTAAGACCTTGTGTGGAGTCGGGGCCGGAACCTGAGGATTCCTCTCCAGTGCTGACATGGATCTTGGGGTACTTCTGGAGTCTCCCCAGGGGAGTCAGTCCTCGTCTCGAATGCGGGCATGCACTTGCGCTTTCCTCCAGAGCGGTAGCAGCAGTGTCACGCAGTCCGCCGCGTGGATCAAAGGATCTATGGTTTTCCCTCGAGTCTTTCCCACGAGGCTTTCCCACGAGGCTTTCCCACAGGGCTGTCCCACGTGCACACGTGGTGGGAGTGGATCCTCGGCTTGAACGTCAAGGCAGTGCAGGGAAAACAGGTTCCTCTGGAATGGACTGACACATCTGGGGGACTCTTGGAATGGTGGCACGACTCTGGAGTTCCTCTCGCCTTTCCTGTGGAGAGCGCCTCCTCTTGAGATGCGACGGGAACGCCGGGAATTCTTTCCCTACGAAACAGGGAAAGGATCCCTCATCTCGAGCTAGGAGGCGGAAACGGGGCTCCCCTGGATGTGTGCGGGACCCCACGTGCTTCCTCTCGAGTGGAGACGGGTATGTCGGGGAACTTCTTGAGTTGCAGCAAGGGTGTGAAGGACCCTTTGGAAGTTCCAGTGGTTAGACGTGATTAGCCTCGAGAAGCCTCAGCGGAAATGGGCCTCATCTCGCCTGGAGGGCAAAACGTCCTGGATTTTCTCGAGTTGCGGCAGGTGCTCTCGACTTACGACGGGGACCTCAGGGACCCGCTCTGGTGGCCTCAGGAAAGGCCAGTCCCCATGCGAGTTCCTCGGGGGCCTCTCGGGATTCCTCTCCCATCGATGCCGGGGCCTAAGACCTTGTGTGGAGTCGGGGCCGGAACCTGAGGATTCCTCTCCAGTGCTGACATGGATCTTGGGGTACTTCTGGAGTCTCCCCATGGGAGTCAGTCCTCGTCTCGAATGCGGGCATGCACTTGCGCTTTCCTCCAGAGCGGTAGCAGCAGTGTCACGCAGTCCGCCGCGTGGATCAAAGGATCTATGGTTTTCCCTCGAGTCTTTCCCACGAGGATTTCCCACGAGCCTTTCCCACAGGGCTGTCCCACGTGCACACGTGGTGGGAGTAGATCCTCGGCTTGAACGTCAAGGCAGTGCAGGGAAAACAGGTTCCTCTGGAATGGACTGACACATCTGGGGGACTCTTGGAATGGTGGCACGACCCTGGAGTTCCTCTCGCCTTTCCTGTGAAGAGCGCCTCCTCTTGAGATGCGAAGGGAACGCCGGGAATTCTTTCCCTACGAAACAGGGAAAGGATCCCTCATCTCGAGCTAGGAGGCGGAAACGGGGCTCCCCTGGATGTGTGCGGGACCCCACGTGCTTCCTCTCGAGTGGAGACGGGTTTGTCGGGGAACTTCTTGAGATGCAGCAAGGGTGTGAAGGACCCTTTGGAAGTTCCAGTGGTTAGACGTGATTAGCCTCGAGAAGCCTCAGCGGAAATGGGCCTCATCTCGCCTGGAGGGCAAAACCTCCTGGATTTTCTCGAGTTGCGGCAGGTGCTCTCGACTTACGACGGGGACCTCAGGGACCCGCTCTGGTGGCCTCAGGAAAGGCCAGTCCCCATGCGAGTTCCTCGGGGGCCTCTCGGGATTCCTCTCCCGTCGATGCCGGGGCCTAAGACCTTGTGTGGAGTCGGGGCCGGAACCTGAGGATTCCTCTCCAGTGCTGACATGGATCTTGGGGTACTTCTGGAGTCTCCCCAGGGGAGTCAGTCCTCGTCTCGAATGCGGGCATGCACTTGCGCTTTCCTCCAGAGCGGTAGCAGCAGTGTCACGCAGTCCGCCGCGTGGATCAAAGGATCTATGGTTTTCCCTCGAGTCTTTCCCACGAGGCTTTCCCACGAGGCTTTCCCACAGGGCTGTCCCACGTGCACACGTGGTGGGAGTCGATCCTCGGCTTGAACGTCAAGGCAGTGCAGGGAAAACAGGTTCCTCTGGAATGGACTGACACATCTGGGGGACTCTTGGAATGGTGGCACGACCCTGGAGTTCCTCTCGCCTTTCCTGTGGAGAGCGCCTCCTTTTGAGATGCGACGGGAACGCCGGGAATTCTTTCCCTACGAAACAGGGAAAGGATCCCTCATCTCGAGTTAGGAGGCGGAAACGGGGCTCCCCTGGATGTGTGCGGGACCCCACGTGCTTCCTCTCGAGTGGAGACGGGTTTGTCGGGGAACTTCTTGAGATGCAGCAAGGGTGTGAAGGACCCTTTGGAAGTTCCAGTGGTTAGACGTGATTAGCCTCGAGAAGCCTCAGCGGAAATGGGCCTCATCTCGCCTGGAGGGCAAAACCTCCTGGATTTTCTCGAGTTGCGGCAGGTGCTCTCGACTTACGACGGGGAACTCAGGGACCCGCTCTGGTGGCCTCAGGAAAGGCCAGTCCCCATGCGAGTTCCTCGGGGGCCTCTCGGCATTCCTCTCCCGTTGATGCCGGGGCCTAAGACCTTGTGTGGAGTCGGGGCCGGAACCTGAGGATTCCTCTCCAGTGCTGACATGGATCTTCGGGTAATTCTGGAGTCTCCCCAGGGGAGTCAGTCCTCGTCTCGAATGCGGGCATGCACTTGCGCTTTCCTCCAGAGCGGTAGCAGCAGTGTCACGCAGTCCGCCGCGTGGATCAAAGGATCTATGGTTTTCCCTCGAGTCTTTCCCACGAGGCTTTCCCACGAGGCTTTCCCACAGGGCTGTCCCACGTGCACACGTGGTGGGAGTGGATCCTCGGCTTGAACGTCAAGGCAGTGCAGGGAAAACAGGTTCCTCTGGAATGGACTGACACATCTGGGGGACTCTTGGAATGGTGGCACGACCCTGGAGTTCCTCTCGCCTTTCCTGTGGAGAGCGCCTCCTCTTGAGATGCGACGGGAACCCCGGGAATTCTTTCCCTACGAAACAGGGAAAGGATCCCTCATCTCGAGCTAGGAGGCGGAAACGGGGCTCCCCTGGATGTGTGCGGGACCCCACGTGCTTCCTCTCGAGTGGAGACGGGTATGTCGGGGAACTTCTTGAGATGCAGCAAGGGTTTGAAGGACCCTTTGGAAGTTCCAGTGGTTAGACGTGATTAGCCTCGAGAAGCCTCAGCGGAAATGGGCCTCATCTCGCCTGGAGGGCAAAACCTCCTGGATTTTCTCGAGTTGCGGCAGGTGCTCTCGACTTACGACGGGGACCTCAGGGACCCGGTCTGGTGGCCTCAGGAAAGGCCAGTCCCCATGCGAGTTCCTCGGGGGCCTCTCGGGATTCCTCTCCCGTCGATGCCGGGGCCTAAGACCTTGTGTGGAGTCGGGGCCGGAACCTGAGGATTCCTCTCCAGTGCTGACATGGATCTTGGGGTACTTCTGGAGTCTCCCCAGGGGAGTCAGTCCTCGTCTCGAATGCGGGCATGCACTTGCGCTTTCCTCCAGAGCGGTAGCAGCAGTGTCACGCAGTCCGCCGCGTGGATCAAAGGATCTATGGTTTTCCCTCGAGTCTTTCCCACGAGGCTTTCCCACAGGGCTGTCCCACGTGCACACGTGGTGGGAGTCGATCCTCGGCTTGAACGTCAAGGCAGTGCAGGGAAAACAGGTTCCTCTGGAATGGACTGACACATCTGGGGGACTCTTGGAATGGTGGCACGACCCTGGAGTTCCTCTCGCCTATCCTGTGGAGAGCGCCTCCTCTTGAGATGCGACGGGAACGCCGGGAATTCTTTCCCTACGAAACAGGGAAAGGATCCCTCATCTCGAGCTAGGAGGCGGAAACGGGTCTCCCCTGGATGTGTGCGATACCCACGTGCTTCCTCTCGAGTGGAGACGGGTATGTCGGGGAACTTCTTGAGTTGCAGCAAGGGTGTGAAGGACCCTTTGGAAGTTCCAGTGGTTAGACGTGATTAGCCTCGAGAAGCCTCAGCGGAAATGGGCCTCATCTCGCCTGGAGGGCAAAACCTCCTGGATTTTCTCGAGTTGCGGCAGGTGCTCTCGACTTACGACGGGGACCTCAGGGACCCGCTCTGGTGGCCTCAGGAAAGGCCAGTCCCCATGCGAGTTCCTCGGGGGCCTCTCGGCATTCCTCTCCCGTCGATGCCGGGGCCTAAGACCTTGTGTGGAGTCGGGGCCGGAACCTGAGGATTCCTCTCCAGTGCTGACATGGATCTTGGGGTACTTCTGGAGTCTCCCCAGGGGAGTCAGTCCTCGTCTCGAATGCGGGCATGCACTTGCGCTTTCCTCCAGAGCGGTAGCAGCAGTGTCACGCAGTCCGCCGCGTGGATCAAAGGATCTATGGTTTTCCCTCGAGTCTTTCCCACGAGGCTTTCCCACGAGGCTTTCCCACAGGGCTGTCCCACGTGCACACGTGGTGGGAATCGATCCTCGGCTTGAACGTCAAGGCAGTGCAGGGAAAACAGGTTCCTCTGGAATGGACTGACACATCTGGGGGACTCTTGGAATGGTGGCACGACCCTGGAGTTCCTCTCGCCTTTCCTGTGGAGAGCGCCTCCTCTTGAGATGCGACGGGAACGCCGGGAATTCTTTCCCTACGAAACAGGGAAAGGATCCCTCATCTCGAGCTAGGAGGCGGAAACGGGGCTCCCCTGGATGTGTGCGGGACCCCACGTGCTTCCTCTCGAGTGGAGACGGGTATGTCGGGGAACTTCTTGAGATGCAGCAAGGGTGTGAAGGACCCTTTGGAAGTTCCAGTGGTTAGACGTGATTAGCCTCGAGAAGCCTCAGCGGAAATGGGCCTCATCTCGCCTGGAGGGCAAAACCTCCTGGATTTTCTCGAGTTGCGGCAGGTGCTCTCGACTTACGACGGGGACCTCAGGGACCCGCTCTGGTGGCCTCAGGAAAGGCCAGTCCCCATGCGAGTTCCTCGGGGGCCTCTCGGGATTCCTCTCCCGTCGATGCCGGGGCCTAAGACCTTGTGTGGAGACGGGGCCGGAACCTGAGGATTCCTCTCCAGTGCTGACATGGATCTTGGGGTACTTCTGGAGTCTCCCCAGTGGAGTCAGTCCTCGTCTCGAATGCGGGCATGCACTTGCGCTTTCCTCCAGAGCGGTAGCAGCAGTGTCACGCAGTCCGCCGCGTGGATAAAAGGATCTATGGTTTTCCCTCGAGTCTTTCCCACGAGGCTTTCCCACGAGGCTTTCCCACAGGGCTGTCCCACGTGCACACGTGGTGGGAGTCGATCCTCGGCTTGAACGTCAAGGCAGTGCAGGAAAAACAGGTTCCTCTGGAATGGACTGACACATCTGGGGGACTCTTGGAATGGTGGCACGACCCTGGAGTTCCTCTCGCCTTTCCTGTGGAGAGCGCCTCCTCTTGAGATGCGACGGGAACGCCGGGAATTCTTTCCCTACGAAACAGGGAAAGGATCCCTCATCTCGAGCTAGGAGGCGGAAACGGGGCTCCCCTGGATGTGTGCGGGACCCCACGTACTTCCTCTCGAGTGGAGACGGGTATGTCGGGGAACTTCTTGAGTTGCAGCAAGGGTGTGAAGGACCCTTTGGAAGTTCCAGTGGTTAGACGTGATTAGCCTCGAGAAGCCTCAGCGGAAATGGGCCTCATCTCGCCTGGAGGGCAAAACCTCCTGGATTTTCTCGAGTTGCGGCAGGTGCTCTCGACTTACGACGGGGACCTCAGGGACCCGCTCTGGTGGCCTCAGGAAAGGCCAGTCCCCATGCGAGTTCCTCGGGGGCCTCTCGGGATTCCTCTCCCGTCGATGCCGGGTCCTAAGACCTTGTGTGGAGTCGGGGCCGGAACCTGAGGATTCCTCTCCAGTGCTGACATGGATCTTGGGGTACTTCTGGAGTCTCCCCAGGGGAGTCAGTCCTCGTCTCGAATGCGGGCATGCACTTGCGCTTTCCACCAGAGCGGTAGCAGCAGTGTCACGCAGTCCGCCGCGTGGATCAAAGGATCTATGGTTTTCCCTCGAGTCTTTCGCACGAGGCTTTCCCACGAGGCTTTCCCACAGGGCTGTCCCACGTGCACACGTGGTGGGAGTGGATCCTCGGCTTGAACGTCAAGGCAGTGAAGGGAAAACAGGTTCCTCTGGAATGGACTGACACATCTGGGGGACTCTTGGAATGGTGGCACGACCCTGGAGTTCCTCTCGCCTTTCCTGTGGAGAGCGCCTCCTCTTGAGATGCGACGGGAACGCCGGGAATTCTTTCCCTACGAAACAGGGAAAGGATCCCTCATCTCGAGCTAGGAGGCGGAAACGGGGCTCCCCTGGATGTGTGCGGGACCCCACGTGCTTCCTCTCGAGTGGAGACGGGTATGTCGGGGAACTTCTTGAGTTGCAGCAAGGGTGTGAAGGACCCCTTGGAAGTTCCAGTGGTTAGACGTGATTAGCCTCGAGAAGCCTCAGCGGAAATGGGCCTCATCTCGCCTGGAGGGCAAAACCTCCTGGATTTTCTCGAGTTGCGGCAGGTGCTCTCGACTTACGATGGGGACCTCAGGGACCCGCTCTGGTGGCCTCAGGAAAGGCCAGTCCCCATGCGAGTTCCTCAGGGGCCTCTCGGCATTCCTCTCCCGTCGATGCCGGGGCCTAAGACCTTGTGTGGAGTCGGGGCCGGAACCTGAGGATTCCTCTCCAGTGCTGACATGGATCTTGGGGTATTTCTATAGTCTCCCCAGGGGAGTCAGTCCTCGTCTCGAATGCGGGCATGCACTTGCGCTTTCCTCCAGAGCGGTAGCAGCAGTGTCACGCAGTCCGCCGCGTGGATCAAAGGATCTATGGTTTTCCCTCGAGTCTTTCCCACGAGGCTTTCCCACGAGGCTTTCCCACAGGGCTGTCCCACGTGAACACGTGGTGGGAGTCGATCCTTGGCTTGAACGTCAAGGCAGTGCAGGGAAAACAGGTTCCTCTGGAATGGACTGACACATCTGGGGGACTCTTGGAATGGTGGCACGACCCTGGAGTTCCTCTCGCCTTTCCTGTGGAGAGCGCCTCCTCTTGAGATGCGACGGGAACGCCGGGAATTCTTTCCCTACGAAACAGGGAAAGGATCCCTCATCTCGAGCTAGGAGGCGGAAACGGGGATCCCCTGGATGTGTGCGGGACCCCACGTGCTTCCTCTCGAGTGGAGACGGGTATGTCGGGGAACTTCTTGAGTTGCAGCAAGGGTGTGAAGGACCCTTTGGAAGTTCCAGTGGTTAGACGTGATTAGCCTCGAGAAGCCTCAGCGGAAATGGGCCTCATCTCGCCTGGAGGGCAAAACCTCCTTGATTTTCCCGAGTTGCGGCAGGCGCTCTCGACTTACGACGGGGACCTCAGGGACCCGCTCTGGTGGCCTCAGGAAAGGCCAGTCCCCATGCGAGTTCCTCGGGGGCCTCTCGGGATTCCTCTCCCGTCGATGCCGGGTCCTAAGACCTTGTGTGGAGTCGGGGCCGGCACCTGAGGATTCCTCTCCAGTGCTGACATGGATCTTGGGGTACTTCTGGAGCCTCCCCAGGGGAGTCAGTCCTCGTCTCGAATGCGGGCATGCACTTGTGCTTTCCTCCAGAGCGGTAGCAGCAGTGTCACGCAGTCCTCCGCGTGGATCAAAGGATCTATGGTTTTCCCTCGAGTCTTTCCCACGAGGCTTTCCCACGAGGCTTTCCCACAGGGCTGTCCCACGTGCACACGTGGTGGGAGTCGATCCTCGGCTTGAACGTCAAGGCAGTGAAGGGAAAACAGGTTCCTCTGGAATGGACTGACACATCTGGGGGACTCTTGGAATGGTGGCACGACCCTTGAGTTCCTCTCGCCTTTCCTGTGGAGAGCGCCTCCTCTTGAGATGCGACGGGAACGCCGGGAATTCTTTCCCTACGAAACAGGGAAAGGATCCCTCATCTCGAGCTAGGAGGCAGAAACGGGGCTCCCCTGGATGTGTGCGGGACCCCACGTGCTTCCTCTCGAGTGGAGACGGGTATGTCGGGGAACTTCTTGATTTGCAGCAAGGGTGTGAAGGACCCTTTGGAAGTTCCAGTGGTTAGACGTGATTAGGCTCCAGAAGCCTCAGCGGAAATGGGCCTCATCTCGCCTGGAGGGCAAAACCTCCTGGATTTTCTCGAGTTGCGGCAGGTGCTCTCGACTTACGACGGGGACCTCAGGGACCCGCTCTGGTGGCCTCAGGAAAGGCCAGTCCCCATGCGAGTTCCTCGGGGGCCTCTCGGGATTCCTCTCCCGTCGATGCCGGGGCCTAAGACCTTGTGTGGAGTCGGGGCCGGAACCTGAGGATTCCTCTCCAGTGCTGACATGGATCTTGGGGTACTTCTGGAGTCTCCCCAGGGGAGTCAGTCCTCGTCTCGAATGCGGGCATGCACTTGCGCTTTCCTCCAGAGCGGTAGCAGTAGTGTCACGCAGTCCGCCGCGTGGATCAAAGGATCTATGGTTTTCCCTCGAGTCTTTCCCACGAGGCTTTCCCACGAGGCTTTCCAACAGGGCTGTCCCACGTGCACACGTGGTGGGAGTCGATCCTCGGCTTGAACGTCAAGACAGTGCAGGGAAAGCAGGTTCCTCTGGAATGGACTGACACATCTGGGGGTCTCTTGGATTGGTGCCACGACCCTGGAGTTCCTCTCGCCTTTCCTGTGGAGAGCGCCACCTCTTGAGATGCGAAGGGAACGCCGGGAATTCTTTCCCTACGAAACAGGGAAAGGATCCCTCATCTCCAGCTATGAGGCGGAAACGGGGCTCCGCTGGATGTGTGCGGGACTCCACGTGCTTCCTCTCGAGTGTAGACGGGTATGTCGAGGAAATGCTTGAGTTGCAGCAAGGGTGTGAAGGACCCTTTGGAAGTTCCAGTGGTTAGATGTGATTAGGCTCGAGAAGCCTCAGCGGAAACGGGCCTCATCTCGCCTGGAGGGCAAAACCTCCTGGATTTTCTCGAGTTGCGGCAGGTGCTCTCGACTTACGATGGGGACCTCAGGGACCCGCTCTGGTGGCCTCAGGAAAGGCCAGTCCCCATGCGAGTTCCTCGGGGGCCTCTCGGGATTCCTCTCCCGTCGATGCCGGGGCCTAAGACCTTGTGTGGAGTCGGGGCCGGAACCTGAGGATTCCTCTCCAGTGCTGACATGGATCTTGGGGTACTTCTGGAGTCTCCCCAGGGGAGTCAGTCCTCGTCTCGAATGCGGGCATGCACTTGCGCTTTCCTCCAGAGCGGTAGCAGCAGTGTCACGCAGTCCGCCGCGTGTATCAAAGGATCTATGGTTTTCCCTCGAGTCTTTCCCACGAGGCTTTCCCACGAGGCTTTCCCACAGGGCTGTCCCACGTGCACACGTGATGGGAGTCGATCCTCGGCTTGAACGTCAAGGCAGTGCAGGGAAAACAGGTTCCTCTGGAATGGACTGACACATCTGGGGGTCTCTTGGAATGGTGACACGACCCTGGAGTTCCTCTCGCCTTTCCTGTGGAGAGCGCCTCCTCTTGAGATGCGACGGGAACGCCGGAAAATCTTTCCGTACGAAACAGTGAAAGGATCCGTCATCTCGAGCTAGGAGGGGGAAACGGGGTTCCCCTGGATGTGTGCGGGACCCCACGTGCTTCCTCTCGAGTGGAGACGGGTATGTCGCAGAACTGCTTGAGTTTCAGCAAGGGTGTGAAGGACCCTTTGGAAGTTCCAGTGGTTAGACGTGATTAGCCTCGAGAAGCCTCAGCGGAAATGGGCCTCATCTCGCCTGGAGGGCAAAACCTCCTGGATTTTCTCGAGTTGCGGCAGGTGCTCTCGACTTACGACGGGGACCTCAGGGACCCGCTCTGGTGGCCTCACGAAAGGCCAGTCCCCATGCAAGTTCCTCGGGGGCCTCTCGGGATTCCTCTCCCATCGATGCCGGGGCCTAAGACCTTGTGTGGAGTCGGGGCCGGAACCTGAGGATTCCTCTCCAGTGCTGACATGGATCTTGGGGTACTTCTGGAGTCTCCCCAGGGGAGTCAGTCCTCGTCTCGAATGCGGGCATGCACTTGCGCTTTCCTCCAGAGCGGTAGCAGCAGTGTCACGCAGTCCGCCGCGTGGATCAAAGGATCTATGGTTTTCCCTCGAGTCTTTCCCACGAGGCTTTCCCACGAGGCTTTCCCACAGGGCTGTCCCACGTGCACACGTGGTGGGAGTCGATCCTCGGCTTGAACGTCAAGGCAGTGCAGGGGAAACAGGTTCCTCTGGAATGGACTGACACATCTGGGGGACTCTTGGAATGGTGTCACGACCCTGGAGTTCCTCTCGCCTTTCCTGTGGAGAGTGCCTCCTCTTGAGATGCGACGGGAACGCCGGGAATTCTTTCCCTAAGAAACAGGTAAAGGATCCCTCATCTGGAGCTAGGAGGCGGAAAAGGGGCTCCCCTGGATGTGTGCGGGACCCCACGTGCTTCCTCTCGAGTGAGACGTGTATGTCGGGGAACTTCTTGAGTTGCAGCAAGGGTGTGAAGGACCCTTTGGAAGTTCCAGTGGTTAGACGTGATTAGCCTCGAGTAGCCTCAGCGGAAATGGGCCTCATCTCGCCTGGAGTGCAAAACCTCCTGGATTTTCTCGAGTTGCGGCAGGTGCTCTCGACTTACGACGGGGACCTCAGGGACCCGCTCTGGTGGCCTCAGGAAATGCCAGTCCCCATGCGAGTTCCTCTGGGGCCTCTGGGGATTCCTCTCCCGTCGATGCCGGGGCCTAAGACCTTGTGTGGATTCGGGGCCGGAAACTGAGGATTCCTCTCCAGTGCTGACATGGATCTTGGGGTACTTCTGGAGTCTCCCCAGGGGAGTCAGTCCTCGTCTCGAATGCGGGCATGCACTTGCGCTTTCCTCCAGAGCGGTAGCAGCAGTGTCACGCAGTCCGCCGCGTGGATCAAAGGATCTATGGTTTTCCCTCGAGTCTTTCCCACGAGGCTTTCCCACGAGGCTTTCCCACAGGGCTGTCCCACGTGCACACGTGGTGGGAGTCGATCCTCGGCTGGAACGTCAAGGCAGTGCAGGGAAAACAGGTTCCTCTGTAATGGACTGACACATCTGGGGGTCTCTTGGAATGGTGGCACGACCCTGGAGTTCCTCTCCCCTTTCTTGTGGAGAGCGCCTCCTCTTGAGATGCGACGGGAACGCCGGGAATTCTTTCCCTACGAAACAGGGAAAGGATCCCTCATCTCGAGCTAGGAGGCGGAAACGGGGCTCCCCTGGATGTGTGCGGGACCCCACGTGTTTCCCCTCGAGTGGAGACGGGTATGTCGCGGAACTGCTTGAGTTGCAGCAAGGGTGTGAAGGACCCTTTGGAAGTTCCAGTGGTTAGATGTGATTAGCCTCGAGAAGCCTCAGCGGAAATGGGCCTCATCTCGCCTGGAGGGCAAAACCTCCTGGATTTTCTCGAGTTGCGGCAGGTGCTCTCGACTTACGACGGGGACCTCGGGGACCCGCTCTGGTGGCCTCAGGAAAGGCCAGTCCCCATGCGAGCTCCTCGGGGGCCTCTCGGGATTCCTCTCCCGTCGAGGCCGGGGCCTAAGACCTTGTATGGAGTCGGGGCCGGAACCTGAGGATTCCTCTCCAGTGCTGACATGGATCTTGGGGTACTTCTGGAGTCTCCCCAGGGGAGTCAGTCCTCGTCTCGAATGCGGGATTGCACTTGCACTTTCCTCCAGAGCGGTAGCAGCAGTGTCACGCAGTCCGCCGCGTGGATCAAAGGATCTATGGTTTTCCCTCGAGTCTTTCCCACGAGGCTTTCCCACGAGGCTTTCCCACAGGGCTGTCCCACGTGCACACGTGATGGGAGTCGATCCTCGGCTTGAACGTCAAGGCAGTGCAGGGAAAACAGGTTACTCTGGAATGGACTGACACATCTGGGGGTCTCTTGGAATGGTGGCACGACCCTGGAGTTCCTCTCGCCTTTCCTGTGGAGAGCGCCTCCTCTTGAGATGCGACCGGAACGCCGGGAATTCTTTCCCTGCGAAACAGGGAAAGGATCCCTCATCTCGAACTAGGAGGCGTAAACGGGGCTCCCCTGGATGTGTGCGGGACCCCACGTGCTACCTCTCGAGTGGAGACGGGTATGTCGGGGAACTTCTTGAGTTGCAGCAAGGGTGTGAAATACCCTTTGGAAGTTCCAGTGGTTAGATATGATTAGCCTCGAGAAGCCTCAGCGGAAATGGGCTTCATCTCGCCTGGAGGGCAAAACCTCCTGTATTTTCTCGAGTTGCGGCAGGTGCTCTCGACTTACGACGGGGACCTCAGGGACCCGCTCTGGTGGCCTCAGGAAAGACCAGTCCCCATGCGAGTTCCTCGGGGGCCTCTCGGGATTCCTCTCCCGTCGATGCCGGGGCCTAAGACCTTGTGTGGAGTCGGGGCCGGAACCTGAGGATTACTCTCCAGTGCTGACATGGATCTTGGGGTACTTCTGGAGTCTCCCCAGGGGAGTCAGTCCTCGTCTCGAATGCGGGCATGCACTTGCGCTTTCCTCCAGAGCGGTAGCAGCAGTGTCACGCAGTCCGCCGCGTGGATCAAAGGATCTATGGTTTTCCCTCGAGTCTTTCCCACGAGGCTTTCCCACGAGGCTTTCCCACAGGGCTGTCCCACGTGCACACGTGGTGGGAGTCGATCCTCGGCTTGAACGTCAAGGCAGTGCAGGGGTAACAGGTTCCTCTGGAATGGACTGACACATCAGGGGGACTCTTGGAATGGTGTCACGACCCTGGAGTTCCTCTCGCCTTTCCTGTGGAGAGCGCCTCCTCTTGAGATGCGACGGGAACGCCGGGAATTCTTTCCCTACGAAACAGGGAAAGGATCCCTCATCTCGAGCTAGGAGGCGGAAACGGGGCTCCCCTGGATGTGTGCGGGACCCACGTGCTTCCTCTCGAGTGGAGACGTGTATGTCGGGGAACTTCTTGAGTTGCAGCAAGGGTGTGAAGGACCCTTTGGAAGTTCCAGTGGTTAGACGTGATTAGCCTCGTGAAGCCTCAGCGGAAATGGGCCTCATCTCGCCTGGAGGGCAAAACCTCCTGGATTTTCTCGAGTTGCGGCAGGTGCTCTCGACTTACGACGGAGACCTCAGGGACCTGCTCTGGTGGCCTCAGGAAAGGCCAGTCCCCATGCGAGTTCCTCGGGGGCCTCTCGGGATTCCTCTCCCGTCGATGCCGGGGCCTAAGACCTTGTGTGGAGTCGGGGCCGGAACCTGAGGATTCCTCTCCAGTGCTGACATGGATCTTGGGGTACTTCTGGAGTCTCCCCAGGGGAGTCAGTCCTCGTCTCGAATGCGGGCATGCACTTGCGCTTTCCTCCAGAGCGGTAGCAGCAGTGTAACGCTTCTGCCGCGTGGATCAAAGGATCTATGGTTTTCCCTCGAGTCTTTCCCACGAGGCTTTCCCACGAGGCTTTCCCACAGGGCTGTCCCACGTGCACACGTGGTGGGAGTCGATCCTCGGCTTGAACGTCAAGGCAGTGCAGGGAAAACAGGTTCCTCTGGAATGGACTGACACATCTGGGTGACTCTTGGAATGGTGTCACGACCCTGGAGTTCCTCTCGCCTTTCCTGTGGAGAGCGCCTCCTCTTGAGATGCGACGGGAACGCCGGGTATTCTTTCCCTACGAAACAGGGAAAGGATCCCTCATCTCGAGCTAGGAGGCGGAAACGGGGCTCCCCTGGATGTGTGCGGGACCCACGTGCTTCCTCTCGAGTGGAGACGGGTATGTCGGGGAACTTCTTGAGTTGCAGCAAGGGTGTGAAGGACCCTTTGGAAGTTCCAGTGGTTAGACGTGATTAGCCTCGAGAACCCTCAGCCGAAATGGGCCTCATCTCGCCTGGAGTGCAAAACCTCCTGGATTTTCTCGAGTTGCGGCAGGTGCTCTCAACTTACGACGGGGACCTCAGGGACCCGCTCTGGTGGCCTCAGGAAAGGCCAGTCCCCATGCGAGTTCCTCTGGGGCCTCTGGGGATTCCTCTCCCGTCGATGCCGGGGCCTAAGACCTTGTGTGGATTCGGGGCCGGAAACTGAGGATTCCTCTCCAGTGCTGACATGGATCTTGGGGTACTTCTGGAGTCTCCCCAGGGGAGTCAGTCCTCGTCTCGAATGCGGGCATGCACTTGCGCTTTCCTCCAGAGCGGTAGCAGCAGTGTCACGCAGTCCGCCGCGTGGATCAAAGGATCTATGGTTTTCCCTCGAGTCTTTCCCACGAGGCTTTCCCACGAGGCTTTCCCACAGGGCTGTCCCACGTGCACACGTGGTGGGAGTCGATCCTCGGCTGGAACGTCAAGGCAGTGCAGGGAAAACAGGTTCCTCTGTAATGGACTGACACATCTGGGGGTCTCTTGGAATGGTGGCACGACCCTGGAGTTCCTCTCCCCTTTCTTGTGGAGAGCGCCTCCTCTTGAGATGCGACGGGAA
This sequence comes from Ovis canadensis, assembly GCF_042477335.2. Classification (NCBI taxonomy): domain Eukaryota; kingdom Metazoa; phylum Chordata; class Mammalia; order Artiodactyla; family Bovidae; genus Ovis; species Ovis canadensis. The sequence continues at coordinate 1,524,686 of NC_091265.1, read as the reverse complement.
CGCCGGGAATTCTTTCCCTACGAAACAGGGAAAGGATCCCTCATCTCGAGCTAGGAGGCGGAAACGGGGCTCCCCTGGATGTGTGCGGGACCCCACGTGTTTCCCCTCGAGTGGAGACGGGTATGTCGCGGAACTGCTTGAGTTGCAGCAAGGGTGTGAAGGACCCTTTGGAAGTTCCAGTGGTTAGATGTGATTAGCCTCGAGAAGCCTCAGCGGAAATGGGCCTCATCTCGCCTGGAGGGCAAAACCTCCTGGATTTTCTCGAGTTGCGGCAGGTGCTCTCGACTTACGACGGGGACCTCGGGGACCCGCTCTGGTGGCCTCAGGAAAGGCCAGTCCCCATGCGAGCTCCTCGGGGGCTTCTCGGGATTCCTCTCCCGTCGAGGCCGGGGCCTAAGACCTTGTATGGAGTCGGGGCCGGAACCTGAGGATTCCTCTCCAGTGCTGACATGGATCTTGGGGTACTTCTGGAGTCTCCCCAGGGGAGTCAGTCCTCGTCTCGAATGCGGGATTGCACTTGCACTTTCCTCCAGAGCGGTAGCAGCAGTGTCACGCAGTCCGCCGCGTGGATCAAAGGATCTATGGTTTTCCCTCGAGTCTTTCCCACGAGGCTTTCCCACGAGGCTTTCCCACAGGGCTGTCCCACGTGCACACGTGATGGGAGTCGATCCTCGGCTTGAACGTCAAGGCAGTGCAGGGAAAACAGGTTACTCTGGAATGGACTGACACATCTGGGGGTCTCTTGGAATGGTGGCACGACCCTGGAGTTCCTCTCGCCTTTCCTGTGGAGAGCGCCTCCTCTTGAGATGCGACCGGAACGCCGGGAATTCTTTCCCTGCGAAACAGGGAAAGGATCCCTCATCTCGAACTAGGAGGCGTAAACGGGGCTCCCCTGGATGTGTGCGGGACCCCACGTGCTACCTCTCGAGTGGAGACGGGTATGTCGGGGAACTTCTTGAGTTGCAGCAAGGGTGTGAAATACCCTTTGGAAGTTCCAGTGGTTAGATGTGATTAGCCTCGAGAAGCCTCAGCGGAAATGGGCTTCATCTCGCCTGGAGGGCAAAACCTCCTGTATTTTCTCGAGTTGCGGCAGGTGCTCTCGACTTACGACGGGGACCTCAGGGACCCGCTCTGGTGGCCTCAGGAAAGACCAGTCCCCATGCGAGTTCCTCGGGGGCCTCTCGGGATTCCTCTCCCGTCGATGCCGGGGCCTAAGACCTTGTGTGGAGTCGGGGCCGGAACCTGAGGATTACTCTCCAGTGCTGACATGGATCTTGGGGTACTTCTGGAGTCTCCCCAGGGGAGTCAGTCCTCGTCTCGAATGCGGGCATGCACTTGCGCTTTCCTCCAGAGCGGTAGCAGCAGTGTCACGCAGTCCGCCGCGTGGATCAAAGGATCTATGGTTTTCCCTCGAGTCTTTCCCACGAGGCTTTCCCACGAAGCTTTCCCACAGGGCTGTCCCACGTGCACACGTGGTGGGAGTCGATCCTCGGCTTGAACGTCAAGGCAGTGCAGGGGTAACAGGTTCCTCTGGAATGGACTGACACATCAGGGGGACTCTTGGAATGGTGTCACGACCCTGGAGTTCCTCTCGCCTTTCCTGTGGAGAGCGCCTCCTCTTGAGATGCGACGGGAACGCCGGGAATTCTTTCCCTACGAAACAGGGAAAGGATCCCTCATCTCGAGCTAGGAGGCGGAAACGGGGCTCCCCTGGATGTGTGCGGGACCCACGTGCTTCCTCTCGAGTGGAGACGTGTATGTCGGGGAACTTCTTGAGTTGCAGCAAGGGTGTGAAGGACCCTTTGGAAGTTCCAGTGGTTAGACGTGATTAGCCTCGTGAAGCCTCAGCGGAAATGGGCCTCATCTCGCCTGGAGGGCAAAACCTCCTGGATTTTCTCGAGTTGCGGCAGGTGCTCTCGACTTACGACGGAGACCTCAGGGACCTGCTCTGGTGGCCTCAGGAAAGGCCAGTCCCCATGCGAGTTCCTCGGGGGCCTCTCGGGATTCCTCTCCCGTCGATGCCGGGGCCTAAGACCTTGTGTGGAGTCGGGGCCGGAACCTGAGGATTCCTCTCCAGTGCTGACATGGATCTTGGGGTACTTCTGGAGTCTCCCCAGGGGAGTCAGTCCTCGTCTCGAATGCGGGCATGCACTTGCGCTTTCCTCCAGAGCGGTAGCAGCAGTGTAACGCTTCTGCCGCGTGGATCAAAGGATCTATGGTTTTCCCTCGAGTCTTTCCCACGAGGCTTTCCCACGAGGCTTTCCCACAGGGCTGTCCCACGTGCACACGTGGTGGGAGTCGATCCTCGGCTTGAACGTCAAGGCAGTGCAGGGAAAACAGGTTCCTCTGGAATGGACTGACACATCTGGGTGACTCTTGGAATGGTGTCACGACCCTGGAGTTCCTCTCGCCTTTCCTGTGGAGAGCGCCTCCTCTTGAGATGCGACGGGAACGCCGGGTATTCTTTCCCTACGAAACAGGGAAAGGATCCCTCATCTCGAGCTAGGAGGCGGAAACGGGGCTCCCCTGGATGTGTGCGGGACCCACGTGCTTCCTCTCGAGTGGAGACGGGTATGTCGGGGAACTTCTTGAGTTGCAGCAAGGGTGTGAAGGACCCTTTGGAAGTTCCAGTGGTTAGACGTGATTAGCCTCGAGTAGCCTCAGCGGAAATGGGCCTCATCTCGCCTGGAGTGCAAAACCTCCTGGATTTTCTCGAGTTGCGGCAGGTGCTCTCAACTTACGACGGGGACCTCAGGGACCCGCTCTGGTGGCCTCAGGAAAGGCCAGTCCCCATGCGAGTTCCTCTGGGGCCTCTGGGGATTCCTCTCCCGTCGATGCCGGGGCCTAAGACCTTGTGTGGATTCGGGGCCGGAAACTGAGGATTCCTCTCCAGTGCTGACATGGATCTTGGGGTACTTCTGGAGTCTCCCCAGGGGAGTCAGTCCTCGTCTCGAATGCGGGCATGCACTTGCGCTTTCCTCCAGAGCGGTAGCAGCAGTGTCACGCAGTCCGCCGCGTGGATCAAAGGATCTATGGTTTTCCCTCGAGTCTTTCCCACGAGGCTTTCCCACGAGGCTTTCCCACAGGGCTGTCCCACGTGCACACGTGGTGGGAGTCGATCCTCGGCTGGAACGTCAAGGCAGTGCAGGGAAAACATTTTCCTCTGTAATGGACTGACACATCTGGGGGTCTCTTGGAATGGTGGCACGACCCTGGAGTTCCTCTCCCCTTTCTTGTGGAGAGCGCCTCCTCTTGAGATGCGACGGGAACGCCGGGAATTCTTTCCCTACGAAACAGGGAAAGGATCCCTCATCTCGAGCTAGGAGGCGGAAACGGGGCTCCCCTGGATGTGTGCGGGACCCCACGTGTTTCCCCTCGAGTGGAGACGGGTATGTCGCGGAACTGCTTCAGTTGCAGCAAGGGTGAGAAGGACCCTTTGGAAGTTCCAGTGGTTAGATGTGATTAGCCTCGAGAAGCCTCAGCGGAAATGGGACTCATCTCGCCTGGAGGGCAAAACCTCCTGGATTTTCTCGAGTTGCGGCAGGTGCTCTCGACTTACGACGGGGACCTCGGGGACCCGCTCTGGTGGCCTCAGGAAAGGCCAGTCCCCATGCGAGTTCCTCGGGGGCCTCTCGGGATTCCTCTCCTGTCGATGCCGGGGCCTAAGACCTTGTGTGGAGTCGGGGCCGGAACCTGAGGATTCCTCTCCAGTGCTGACATGGATCTTGGAGTACTTCTGTAGTCTCCCCAGGGGAGTCAGTCCTCGTCTCGAATGCGGGCATGCACTTGCGCTTTCCTCCAGAGCGGTAGCAGCAGTGTCACGCAGTCCGCCGCGTGGATCAAAGGATCTATGGTTTTCCCTCGAGTCTTTCCCACGAGGCTTTCCCACGAGGCTTTCCCACAGGGCTGTCCCACGTGCACACGTGGTGGGAGTCGATCCTCGGCTTGAACGTCAAGGCAGTGCAGGGAAAACAGGTTCCTCTGGAATGGACTGACACATCTGGGGGACTCTTGGAATGGTGGCACGACCCTGGAGTTCCTCTCGCCTTTCCTGTGGAGAGCGCCTCCTCTTGAGATGCGACGGGAACGCCCGGAATTCTTTCCCTACGAAACAGGGAAAGGATCCCTCATCTCGAGCTAGGAGGCGGAAACGGGGCTCCCCTGGATGTGTGCGGGACCCCCCGTGCTTCCTCTCGAGTGGAGACGGGTATGTCGGGGAACTTCTTGAGTTGCAGCAAGGGTGTGAAGGACCCTTTGGAAGTTCCAGTGGTTAGACGTGATTGGCCTCGAGAAGCCTCAGCGGAAATGGGCCTCATCTCGCCTGGAGGGCAAAACCTCCTGGATTTTCTCGAGTTGCGGCAGGTGCTCTCGACTTACGACGGGGACCTCAGGGACCCGCTCTGGTGGCCTCAGGAAAGGCCAGTCCCCATGCGAGTTCCTCGGGGGCCTCTCGGGATTCCTCTCCCGTCGATGCCGGGGCCTAAGACCTTGTGTGGATTCGGGGCCGGAACCTGAGGATTCCTCTCCAGTGCTGACATGGATCTTGGGGTACTTCTGGAGTTTCCCCGGGGAGTCAGTCCTCGTCTCGAATGCGGGCATGCACTTGCGCTTTCCTCCAGAGCGGTAGCAGCAGTGTCACGCAGTCCGCCGCGTGGATCAAAGGATCTATGGTTTTCCCTCGAGTTTTTATCACGAGGCTTTCCCACGAGGCTTTCCCACAGGGCTGTCCCACGTGCACACGTGGTGGGAGTGGATCCTCGGCTTGAACGTCAAGGCAGTGCAGGGAAAACAGGTTCCTCTGGAATGGACTGACACATCTGGGGGACTCTTGGAATGGTGGCACGACCCTGGAGTTCCTCTCGCCTTTCCTGTGGAGAGCGCCTCCTCTTGAGATGTGACGGGAACGCCGGGAATTCTATCCCTACGAAACAGGGAAAGGATCCCTCATCTCGAGCTAGGAGGCGGAAACGGGGCTCCCCTGGATGTGTGCGGGACCCCACGTGCTTCCTCTCGAGTGGAGACGGGTATGTCGGGGAACTTCTTGAGTTGCAGCAAGGGTGTGAAGGACCCTTTGGAAGTTGCAGTGGTTAGATGTGATTGGCCTCGAGAAGCCTCAGCGGAAATGGGCCTCATCTCGCCTGGAGGGCAAAACCTCCTGGATTTTCTCGAGTTGCGGCAGGTGCTCTCGACTTACGACGGGGACCTCAGGGAACCGCTCTGGTGGCCTCAGGAAAGGCCAGTCCCCATGCGAGTTCCTCGGGGGCGTCTCGGGATTCCTCTCCCGTCGATGCCGGGGCCTAAGACCTTGTGTGGAGTCGGGGCCTGAACCTGAGGATTCCTCTCCAGTGCTGACATGGATCTTGGGGTACTTCTGGAGTCTCCCCAGGGGAGTCAGTCCTCGTCTCGAATGCGGGATTGCACTTGCACTTTCCTCCAGAGCGGTAGCAGCAGTGTCACGCAGTCCGCCGCGTGGATCAAAGGATCTATGGTTTTCCCTCGAGTCTTTCCCACGAGGCTTTCCCACAGGGCTGTCCCACGTGCACACGTGGTGGGAGTCGATCCTCGGCTTGAACGTCAAGGCAGTGCAGGGAAAACAGGTTCCTCTGGAATGGACTGACACATCTGGGTGACTCTTGGAATGGTGTCACGACCCTGGAGTTCCTCTCGCCTTTCCTGTGGAGAGCGCCTCCTCTTGAGATGCGACGGGAACGCCGGGTATTCTTTCCCTACGAAACAGGGAAAGGATCCCTCATCTCGAGCTAGGAGGCGGAAACGGGGCTCCCCTGGATGTGTGCGGGACCCACGTGCTTCCTCTCGAGTGGAGACGGGTATGTCGGGGAACTTCTTGAGTTGCAGCAAGGGTGTGAAGGACCCTTTGGAAGTTCCAGTGGTTAGACGTGATTAGCCTCGAGTAGCCTCAGCGGAAATGGGCCTCATCTCGCCTGGAGTGCAAAACCTCCTGGATTTTCTCGAGTTGCGGCAGGTGCTCTCAACTTACGACGGGGACCTCAGGGACCCGCTCTGGTGGCCTCAGGAAAGGCCAGTCCCCATGCGAGTTCCTCTGGGGCCTCTGGGGATTCCTCTCCCGTCGATGCCGGGGCCTAAGACCTTGTGTGGATTCGGGGCCGGAAACTGAGGATTCCTCTCCAGTGCTGACATGGATCTTGGGGTACTTCTGGAGTCTCCCCAGGGGAGTCAGTCCTCGTCTCGAATGCGGGCATGCACTTGCGCTTTCCTCCAGAGCGGTAGCAGCAGTGTCACGCAGTCCGCCGCGTGGATCAAAGGATCTATGGTTTTCCCTCGAGTCTTTCCCACGAGGCTTTCCCACGAGGCTTTCCCACAGGGCTGTCCCACGTGCACACGTGGTGGGAGTCGATCCTCGGCTGGAACGTCAAGGCAGTGCAGGGAAAACATTTTCCTCTGTAATGGACTGACACATCTGGGGGTCTCTTGGAATGGTGGCACGACCCTGGAGTTCCTCTCCCCTTTCTTGTGGAGAGCGCCTCCTCTTGAGATGCGACGGGAACGCCGGGAATTCTTTCCCTACGAAACAGGGAAAGGATCCCTCATCTCGAGCTAGGAGGCGGAAACGGGGCTCCCCTGGATGTGTGCGGGACCCCACGTGTTTCCCCTCGAGTGGAGACGGGTATGTCGCGGAACTGCTTCAGTTGCAGCAAGGGTGTGAAGGACCCTTTGGAAGTTCCAGTGGTTAGATGTGATTAGCCTCGAGAAGCCTCAGCGGAAATGGGACTCATCTCGCCTGGAGGGCAAAACCTCCTGGATTTTCTCGAGTTGCGGCAGGTGCTCTCGACTTACGACGGGGACCTCGGGGACCCGCTCTGGTGGCCTCAGGAAAGGCCAGTCCCCATGCGAGTTCCTCGGGGGCCTCTCGGGATTCCTCTCCTGTCGATGCCGGGGCCTAAGACCTTGTGTGGAGTCGGGGCCGGAACCTGAGGATTCCTCTCCAGTGCTGACATGGATCTTGGAGTACTTCTGTAGTCTCCCCAGGGGAGTCAGTCCTCGTCTCGAATGCGGGCATGCACTTGCGCTTTCCTCCAGAGCGGTAGCAGCAGTGTCACGCAGTCCGCCGCGTGGATCAAAGGATCTATGGTTTTCCCTCGAGTCTTTCCCACGAGGCTTTCCCACGAGGCTTTCCCACAGGGCTGTCCCACGTGCACACGTGGTGGGAGTCGATCCTCGGCTTGAACGTCAAGGCAGTGCAGGGAAAACAGGTTCCTCTGGAATGGACTGACACATCTGGGGGACTCTTGGAATGGTGGCACGACCCTGGAGTTCCTCTCGCCTTTCCTGTGGAGAGCGCCTCCTCTTGAGATGCGACGGGAACGCCCGGAATTCTTTCCCTACGAAACAGGGAAAGGATCCCTCATCTCGAGCTAGGAGGCGGAAACGGGGCTCCCCTGGATGTGTGCGGGACCCCCCGTGCTTCCTCTCGAGTGGAGACGGGTATGTCGGGGAACTTCTTGAGTTGCAGCAAGGGTGTGAAGGACCCTTTGGAAGTTCCAGTGGTTAGACGTGATTGGCCTCGAGAAGCCTCAGCGGAAATGGGCCTCATCTCGCCTGGAGGGCAAAACCTCCTGGATTTTCTCGAGTTGCGGCAGGTGCTCTCGACTTACGACGGGGACCTCAGGGACCCGCTCTGGTGGCCTCAGGAAAGGCCAGTCCCCATGCGAGTTCCTCGGGGGCCTCTCGGGATTCCTCTCCCGTCGATGCCGGGGCCTAAGACCTTGTGTGGATTCGGGGCCGGAACCTGAGGATTCCTCTCCAGTGCTGACATGGATCTTGGGGTACTTCTGGAGTTTCCCCGGGGAGTCAGTCCTCGTCTCGAATGCGGGCATGCACTTGCGCTTTCCTCCAGAGCGGTAGCAGCAGTGTCACGCAGTCCGCCGCGTGGATCAAAGGATCTATGGTTTTCCCTCGAGTTTTTATCACGAGGCTTTCCCACGAGGCTTTCCCACAGGGCTGTCCCACGTGCACACGTGGTGGGAGTGGATCCTCGGCTTGAACGTCAAGGCAGTGCAGGGAAAACAGGTTCCTCTGGAATGGACTGACACATCTGGGGGACTCTTGGAATGGTGGCACGACCCTGGAGTTCCTCTCGCCTTTCCTGTGGAGAGCGCCTCCTCTTGAGATGTGACGGGAACGCCGGGAATTCTATCCCTACGAAACAGGGAAAGGATCCCTCATCTCGAGCTAGGAGGCGGAAACGGGGCTCCCCTGGATGTGTGCGGGACCCCACGTGCTTCCTCTCGAGTGGAGACGGGTATGTCGGGGAACTTCTTGAGTTGCAGCAAGGGTGTGAAGGACCCTTTGGAAGTTGCAGTGGTTAGATGTGATTGGCCTCGAGAAGCCTCAGCGGAAATGGGCCTCATCTCGCCTGGAGGGCAAAACCTCCTGGATTTTCTCGAGTTGCGGCAGGTGCTCTCGACTTACGACGGGGACCTCAGGGAACCGCTCTGGTGGCCTCAGGAAAGGCCAGTCCCCATGCGAGTTCCTCGGGGGCGTCTCGGGATTCCTCTCCCGTCGATGCCGGGGCCTAAGACCTTGTGTGGAGTCGGGGCCTGAACCTGAGGATTCCTCTCCAGTGCTGACATGGATCTTGGGGTACTTCTGGAGTCTCCCCAGGGGAGTCAGTCCTCGTCTCGAATGCGGGATTGCACTTGCACTTTCCTCCAGAGCGGTAGCAGCAGTGTCACGCAGTCCGCCGCGTGGATCAAAGGATCTATGGTTTTCCCTCGAGTCTTTCCCACGAGGCTTTCCCACAGGGCTGTCCCACGTGCACACGTGGTGGGAGTCGATCCTCGGCTTGAACGTCAAGGCAGTGCAGGGAAAACAGGTTCCTCTGGAATGGACTGACACATCTGGGTGACTCTTGGAATGGTGTCACGACCCTGGAGTTCCTCTCGCCTTTCCTGTGGAGAGCGCCTCCTCTTGAGATGCGACGGAAACGCCGGGAATTCTTTCCCTACGAAACAGGGAAAGGATCCCTCATCTCGAGCTAGGAGACGGAAACGGGGCTCCCCTGGATGTGTGCGGGACCCACGTGCTTCCTCTCGAGTGGAGACGGGTATGTCGGGGAACTTCTTGAGTTGAAGCAAGGGTGTGAAGGACCCTTTGGAAGTTCCAGTGGTTAGACGTGATTAGCCTCGAGAAGCCTCAGCGGAAATGGGCCTCATCTCGCCTGGAGTGCAAAACCTCCTGGATTTTCTCGAGTTGCGGCAGGTGCTCTCAACTTACGACGGGGACCTCAGGGACCCGCTCTGGTGGCCTCAGGAAAGGCCAGTCCCCATGCGAGTTCCTCTGGGGCCTCTGGGGATTCCTCTCCCGTCGATGCCGGGGCCTAAGACCTTGTGTGGATTCGGGGCCGGAAACTGAGGATTCCTCTCCAGTGCTGACATGGATCTTGGGGTACTTCTGGAGTCTCCCCAGGGGAGTCAGTCCTCGTCTCGAATGCGGGCATGCACTTGCGCTTTCCTCCAGAGCGGTAGCAGCAGTGTCACGCAGTCCGCCGCGTGGATCAAAGGATCTATGGTTTTCCCTCGAGTCTTTCCCACGAGGCTTTCCCACGAGGCTTTCCCACAGGGCTGTCCCACGTGCACACGTGGTGGGAGTCGATCCTCGGCTGGAACGTCAAGGCAGTGCAGGGAAAACAGGTTCCTCTGTAATGGACTGACACATCTGGGGGTCTCTTGGAATGGTGGCACGACCCTGGAGTTCCTCTCCCCTTTCTTGTGGAGAGCGCCTCCTCTTGAGATGCGACGGGAACGCCGGGAATTCTTTCCCTACGAAACAGGGAAAGGATCCCTCATCTCGAGCTAGGAGGCGGAAACGGGGCTCCCCTGGATGTGTGCGGGACCCCACGTGTTTCCCCTCGAGTGGAGACGGGTATGTCGCGGAACTGCTTGAGTTGCAGCAAGGGTGTGAAGGACCCTTTGGAAGTTCCAGTGGTTAGATGTGATTAGCCTCGAGAAGCCTCAGCGGAAATGGGCCTCATCTCGCCTGGAGGGCAAAACCTCCTGGATTTTCTCGAGTTGCGGCAGGTGCTCTCGACTTACGACGGGGACCTCGGGGACCCGCTCTGGTGGCCTCAGGAAAGGCCAGTCCCCATGCGAGCTCCTCGGGGGCTTCTCGGGATTCCTCTCCCGTCGAGGCCGGGGCCTAAGACCTTGTATGGAGTCGGGGCCGGAACCTGAGGATTCCTCTCCAGTGCTGACATGGATCTTGGGGTACTTCTGGAGTCTCCCCAGGGGAGTCAGTCCTCGTCTCGAATGCGGGATTGCACTTGCACTTTCCTCCAGAGCGGTAGCAGCAGTGTCACGCAGTCCGCCGCGTGGATCAAAGGATCTATGGTTTTCCCTCGAGTCTTTCCCACGAGGCTTTCCCACGAGGCTTTCCCACAGGGCTGTCCCACGTGCACACGTGATGGGAGTCGATCCTCGGCTTGAACGTCAAGGCAGTGCAGGGAAAACAGGTTACTCTGGAATGGACTGACACATCTGGGGGTCTCTTGGAATGGTGGCACGACCCTGGAGTTCCTCTCGCCTTTCCTGTGGAGAGCGCCTCCTCTTGAGATGCGACCGGAACGCCGGGAATTCTTTCCCTGCGAAACAGGGAAAGGATCCCTCATCTCGAACTAGGAGGCGTAAACGGGGCTCCCCTGGATGTGTGCGGGACCCCACGTGCTACCTCTCGAGTGGAGACGGGTATGTCGGGGAACTTCTTGAGTTGCAGCAAGGGTGTGAAATACCCTTTGGAAGTTCCAGTGGTTAGATGTGATTAGCCTCGAGAAGCCTCAGCGGAAATGGGCTTCATCTCGCCTGGAGGGCAAAACCTCCTGTATTTTCTCGAGTTGCGGCAGGTGCTCTCGACTTACGACGGGGACCTCAGGGACCCGCTCTGGTGGCCTCAGGAAAGACCAGTCCCCATGCGAGTTCCTCGGGGGCCTCTCGGGATTCCTCTCCCGTCGATGCCGGGGCCTGAGACCTTGTGTGGAGTCGGGGCCGGAACCTGAGGATTACTCTCCAGTGCTGACATGGATCTTGGGGTACTTCTGGAGTCTCCCCAGGGGAGTCAGTCCTCGTCTCGAATGCGGGCATGCACTTGCGCTTTCCTCCAGAGCGGTAGCAGCAGTGTCACGCAGTCCGCCGCGTGGATCAAAGGATCTATGGTTTTCCCTCGAGTCTTTCCCACGAGGCTTTCCCACGAGGCTTTCCCACAGGGCTGTCCCACGTGCACACGTGGTGGGAGTCGATCCTCGGCTTGAACGTCAAGGCAGTGCAGGGGTAACAGGTTCCTCTGGAATGGACTGACACATCAGGGGGACTCTTGGAATGGTGTCACGACCCTGGAGTTCCTCTCGCCTTTCCTGTGGAGAGCGCCTCCTCTTGAGATGCGACGGGAACGCCGGGAATTCTTTCCCTACGAAACAGGGAAAGGATCCCTCATCTCGAGCTAGGAGGCGGAAACGGGGCTCCCCTGGATGTGTGCGGGACCCACGTGCTTCCTCTCGAGTGGAGACGTGTATGTCGGGGAACTTCTTGAGTTGCAGCAAGGGTGTGAAGGACCCTTTGGAAGTTCCAGTGGTTAGACGTGATTAGCCTCGTGAAGCCTCAGCGGAAATGGGCCTCATCTCGCCTGGAGGGCAAAACCTCCTGGATTTTCTCGAGTTGCGGCAGGTGCTCTCGACTTACGACGGAGACCTCAGGGACCTGCTCTGGTGGCCTCAGGAAAGGCCAGTCCCCATGCGAGTTCCTCGGGGGCCTCTCGGGATTCCTCTCCCGTCGATGCCGGGGCCTAAGACCTTGTGTGGAGTCGGGGCCGGAACCTGAGGATTCCTCTCCAGTGCTGACATGGATCTTGGGGTACTTCTGGAGTCTCCCCAGGGGAGTCAGTCCTCGTCTCGAATGCGGGCATGCACTTGCGCTTTCCTCCAGAGCGGTAGCAGCAGTGTAACGCTTCTGCCGCGTGGATCAAAGGATCTATGGTTTTCCCTCGAGTCTTTCCCACGAGGCTTTCCCACGAGGCTTTCCCACAGGGCTGTCCCACGTGCACACGTGGTGGGAGTCGATCCTCGGCTTGAACGTCAAGGCAGTGCAGGGAAAACAGGTTCCTCTGGAATGGACTGACACATCTGGGTGACTCTTGGAATGGTGTCACGACCCTGGAGTTCCTCTCGCCTTTCCTGTGGAGAGCGCCTCCTCTTGAGATGCGACGGGAACGCCGGGTATTCTTTCCCTACGAAACAGGGAAAGGATCCCTCATCTCGAGCTAGGAGGCGGAAACGGGGCTCCCCTGGATGTGTGCGGGACCCACGTGCTTCCTCTCGAGTGGAGACGGGTATGTCGGGGAACTTCTTGAGTTGCAGCAAGGGTGTGAAGGACCCTTTGGAAGTTCCAGTGGTTAGACGTGATTAGCCTCGAGTAGCCTCAGCGGAAATGGGCCTCATCTCGCCTGGAGTGCAAAACCTCCTGGATTTTCTCGAGTTGCGGCAGGTGCTCTCAACTTACGACGGGGACCTCAGGGACCCGCTCTGGTGGCCTCAGGAAAGGCCAGTCCCCATGCGAGTTCCTCTGGGGCCTCTGGGGATTCCTCTCCCGTCGATGCCGGGGCCTAAGACCTTGTGTGGATTCGGGGCCGGAAACTGAGGATTCCTCTCCAGTGCTGACATGGATCTTGGGGTACTTCTGGAGTCTCCCCAGGGGAGTCAGTCCTCGTCTCGAATGCGGGCATGCACTTGCGCTTTCCTCCAGAGCGGTAGCAGCAGTGTCACGCAGTCCGCCGCGTGGATCAAAGGATCTATGGTTTTCCCTCGAGTCTTTCCCACGAGGCTTTCCCACGAGGCTTTCCCACAGGGCTGTCCCACGTGCACACGTGGTGGGAGTCGATCCTCGGCTGGAACGTCAAGGAAGTGCAGGGAAAACATTTTCCTCTGTAATGGACTGACACATCTGGGGGTCTCTTGGAATGGTGGCACGACCCTGGAGTTCCTCTCCCCTTTCTTGTGGAGAGCGCCTCCTCTTGAGATGCGACGGGAACGCCGGGAATTCTTTCCCTACGAAACAGGGAAAGGATCCCTCATCTCGAGCTAGGAGGCGGAAACGGGGCTCCCCTGGATGTGTGCGGGACCCCACGTGTTTCCCCTCGAGTGGAGACGGGTATGTCGCGGAACTGCTTCAGTTGCAGCAAGGGTGTGAAGGACCCTTTGGAAGTTCCAGTGGTTAGATGTGATTAGCCTCGAGAAGCCTCAGCGGAAATGGGACTCATCTCGCCTGGAGGGCAAAACCTCCTGGATTTTCTCGAGTTGCGGCAGGTGCTCTCGACTTACGACGGGGACCTCGGGGACCCGCTCTGGTGGCCTCAGGAAAGGCCAGTCCCCATGCGAGTTCCTCGGGGGCCTCTCGGGATTCCTCTCCTGTCGATGCCGGGGCCTAGGACCTTGTGTGGAGTCGGGGCCGGAACCTGAGGATTCCTCTCCAGTGCTGACATGGATCTTGGAGTACTTCTGGAGTCTCCCCAGGGGAGTCAGTCCTCGTCTCGAATGCGGGCATGCACTTGCGCTTTCCTCCAGAGCGGTAGCAGCAGTGTCACGCAGTCCGCCGCGTGGATCAAAGGATCTATGGTTTTCCCTCGAGTCTTTCCCACGAGGCTTTCCCACGAGGCTTTCCCACAGGGCTGTCCCACGTGCACACGTGGTGGGAGTCGATCCTCGGCTTGAACGTCAAGGCAGTGCAGGGAAAACAGGTTCCTCTGGAATGGACTGACACATCTGGGGGACTCTTGGAATGGTGGCACGACCCTGGAGTTCCTCTCGCCTTTCCTGTGGAGAGCGCCTCCTCTTGAGATGCGACGGGAACGCCCGGAATTCTTTCCCTACGAAACAGGGAAAGGATCCCTCATCTCGAGCTAGGAGGCGGAAACGGGGCTCCCCTGGATGTGTGCGGGACCCCCCGTGCTTCCTCTCGAGTGGAGACGGGTATGTCGGGGAACTTCTTGAGTTGCAGCAAGGGTGTGAAGGACCCTTTGGAAGTTCCAGTGGTTAGACGTGATTGGCCTCGAGAAGCCTCAGCGGAAATGGGCCTCATCTCGCCTGGAGGGCAAAACCTCCTGGATTTTCTCGAGTTGCGGCAGGTGCTCTCGACTTACGACGGGGACCTCAGGGACCCGCTCTGGTGGCCTCAGGAAAGGCCAGTCCCCATGCGAGTTCCTCGGGGGCCTCTCGGGATTCCTCTCCCGTCGATGCCGGGGCCTAAGACCTTGTGTGGATTCGGGGCCGGAACCTGAGGATTCCTCTCCAGTGCTGACATGGATCTTGGGGTACTTCTGGAGTTTCCCCGGGGAGTCAGTCCTCGTCTCGAATGCGGGCATGCACTTGCGCTTTCCTCCAGAGCGGTAGCAGCAGTGTCACGCAGTCCGCCGCGTGGATCAAAGGATCTATGGTTTTCCCTCGAGTTTTTATCACGAGGCTTTCCCACGAGGCTTTCCCACAGGGCTGTCCCACGTGCACACGTGGTGGGAGTGGATCCTCGGCTTGAACGTCAAGGCAGTGCAGGGAAAACAGGTTCCTCTGGAATGGACTGACACATCTGGGGGACTCTTGGAATGGTGGCACGACCCTGGAGTTCCTCTCGCCTTTCCTGTGGAGAGCGCCTCCTCTTGAGATGCGACGGGAACGCCGGGAATTCTATCCCTACGAAACAGGGAAAGGATCCCTCATCTCGAGCTAGGAGGCGGAAACGGGGCTCCCCTGGATGTGTGCGGGACCCCACGTGCTTCCTCTCGAGTGGAGACGGGTATGTCGGGGAACTTCTTGAGTTGCAGCAAGGGTGTGAAGGACCCTTTGGAAGTTGCAGTGGTTAGATGTGATTGGCCTCGAGAAGCCTCAGCGGAAATGGGCCTCATCTCGCCTGGAGGGCAAAACCTCCTGGATTTTCTCGAGTTGCGGCAGGTGCTCTCGACTTACGACGGGGACCTCAGGGAACCGCTCTGGTGGCCTCAGGAAAGGCCAGTCCCCATGCGAGTTCCTCGGGGGCGTCTCGGGATTCCTCTCCCGTCGATGCCGGGGCCTAAGACCTTGTGTGGAGTCGGGGCCGGAACCTGAGGATTCCTCTCCAGTGCTGACATGGATCTTGGGGTACTTCTGGAGTCTCCCCAGGGGAGTCAGTCCTCGTCTCGAATGCGGGATTGCACTTGCACTTTCCTCCAGAGCGGTAGCAGCAGTGTCACGCAGTCCGCCGCGTGGATCAAAGGATCTATGGTTTTCCCTCGAGTCTTTCCCACGAGGCTTTCCCACAGGGCTGTCCCACGTGCACACGTGGTGGGAGTCGATCCTCGGCTTGAACGTCAAGGCAGTGCAGGGAAAACAGGTTCCTCTGGAATGGACTGACACATCTGGGTGACTCTTGGAATGGTGTCACGACCCTGGAGTTCCTCTCGCCTTTCCTGTGGAGAGCGCCTCCTCTTGAGATGCGACGGAAACGCCGGGAATTCTTTCCCTACGAAACAGGGAAAGGATCCCTCATCTCGAGCTAGGAGACGGAAACGGGGCTCCCCTGGATGTGTGCGGGACCCACGTGCTTCCTCTCGAGTGGAGACGGGTATGTCGGGGAACTTCTTGAGTTGAAGCAAGGGTGTGAAGGACCCTTTGGAAGTTCCAGTGGTTAGACGTGATTAGCCTCGAGAAGCCTCAGCGGAAATGGGCCTCATCTCGCCTGGAGGGCAAAACCTCCTGGATTTTCTCGAGTTGCGGCAGGTGCTCTCGACTTACGACGGGGACCTCAGGGACCCGCTCTGGTGGCCTCAGGAAAGGCCAGTCCCCATGCGAGTTCCTCGGGGGCCTCTCGGGATTCCTCTCCCGTCGATGCCGGGGCCTAAGACCTTGTGTGGAGTCGGGGCCGGAACCTGAGGATTCCTCTCCATTGATGACATGGATCTTGGGGTACTTCTGGAGTCTCCCCAGGGGAGTCAGTCCTCGTCTCGAATGCGGGCATGCACTTGCGTTTTCCTCCAGAGCGGTAGCAGCAGTGTCACGCAGTCCGCCGCGTGGATCAAAGGATCTATGGTTTTCCCTCGAGTCTTTCCCACGAGGCTTTCCCACGAGGCTTTCCACAGGGCTGTCCCACGTGCACACGTCTTGGGAGTCGATCCTCGGCTTGAACGTCAAGGGAGTGCAGGGAAAACAGGTTCCTCTGGAATGGACTGACACATCTGGGGGACTCTTGGAATGGTGGCACGACCCTGGAGTTCCTCTCGCCTTTCCTGTGGAGAGCGCCTCCTCTTGAGATGCGACGGGAACGCCGGGAATTCTTTCCCTACGAAACAGGGAAAGGATCCCTCATCTCGAGCTAGGAGGCGGAAAAGGGGCTCCCCTGGATGTGTGCGGGACCCCACGTGCTTCCTCTCGAGTGGAGACGGGTGTGTCGTGGAACTTCTTGAGTTGCAGCAAGGGTGTGAAGGACCCTTTGGAAGTTCCAGTGGTTAGATGTGATTGGCCTCGAGAAGCCTCAGCGGAAATGGGCCTCATCTCGCCTGGAGGGCAAAACCTCCTGGATTTTTTCGAGTAGGGCAGGTGCTCTCGACTTACGACGGGGACCTCAGGGAACCGCTCTGGTGGCCTCAGGAAAGGCCAGTCCCCATGCGAGTTCCTCGGGGGCCTCTCGGGATTCCTCTCCCGTCGATGCCGGGGCCTAAGACCTTGTGTGGAGTCGGGGCCGGAACCTGAGGATTCCTCTCCAGTGCTGACATGGATCTTGGGGTACTTCTGGAGTCTCCCCAGGGGAGTCAGTCCTCGTCTCGAATGCGGGCATGCACTTGCGCTTTCCTCCAGAGCGGTAGCAGCAGTGTCACGCAGTCCGCCGCGTGGATCAAAGGATCTAGGGTTTTCCCTCGAGTCTTTCCCACGAGGCTTTCCCACGAGGCTTTCCCACAGGGCTGTCCCACGTGCACACGTGGTGGGAGTCGATCCTCGGCTTGAACGTCAAGGCAGTGCAGGGAAAACAGGTTCCTCTGGAATGGACTGACACATCTGGGGGACTCTTGGAATGGTGGCATGACCCTGGAGTTCCTCTCGCCTTTCCTGTGGAGAGCGCCTCCTCTTGAGATGCGACGGGAACGCCGGGAATTCTTTCTCTACGAAACAGGGAAAGGATCCCTCATCTCGAGCTAGGAGGCGGAAACGGGGCTCCCCTGGATGTGTGCGGGACCCACGTGCTTCGTCTCGAGTGGAGTCGTGTATGTCGGGGAACTTCTTGAGTTGCAGCAAGGGTGTGAAGGACCCTTTGGAAGTTCCAGTGGTTAGACGTGATTAGCCTCGAGAAGCCTCAGCCGAAATGGGCCTCATCTCGCCTGGAGGGCAAAACCTCCTGGATTTTCTCGAGTTGCGGCAGGTGCTCTCGACTTACGACGGAGACCTCAGGGACCTGCTCTGGTGGCCTCAGGAAAGGCCAGTCCCCATGCGAGTTCCTCGGGGGCCTCTCGGGATTCCTCTCCCGTCGATGCCGGGGCCTAAGACCTTGTGTGGAGTCGGGGCCGGAACCTGAGGATTCCTCTCCAGTGCTGACATGGATCTTGGGGTACTTCTGGAGTCTCCCCAGGGGAGTCAGTCCTCATCTCGAATGCGGGCATGCACTTGCGCTTTCCTCCAGAGCGGTAGCAGCAGTGTAACGCTTCTGCCGCGTGGATCAAAGGATCTATGGTTTTCCCTCGAGTCTTTCCCACGAGGCTTTCCCACGAGGCTTTCCCACAGGGCTGTCCCACGTGCACACGTGGTGGGAGTCGATCCTCGGCTTGATCGTCAACGCAGTGCAGGGAAAACAGGTTCCTCTGGAATGGACTGACACATCTGGGTGACTCTTGGAATGGTGTCACGACCCTGGAGTTCCTCTCGCCTTTCCTGTGGAGAGCGCCTCCTCTTGAGATGCGACGGAAACGCCGGGAATTCTTTCCCTACGAAACAGGGAAAGGATCCCTCATCTCGAGCTAGGAGGCGGAAACGGGGCTCCCCTGGATGTGTGCGGGACCCACGTGCTTCCTCTCGAGTGGAGACGGGTATGTCGGGGAACTTCTTGAGTTGAAGCAAGGGTGTGAAGGACCCTTTGGAAGTTCCAGTGGTTAGACGTGATTAGCCTCGAGAAGCCTCAGCGGAAATGGGCCTCATCTCGCCTGGAGGGCAAAACCTCCTGGATTTTCACGAGTTGCCGCAGGTGCTCTCGACTTACGACGGGGACCTCAGGGACCCGCTCTGGTGGCCTCAGGAAAGGCCAGTCCCCATGCGAGTTCCTCGGGGGTGTCTCGGATTCCTCTCCCGTCAATGCCGGGACCTAAGACCTTGTGTGGAGTCGGGGCCGGAACCTGAGGATTCCTCTCCAGTGCTGACATGGATCTTGGGGTACTTCTGGAGTCTCCCCAGGGGAGTCAGTCCTCGTCTCGAATGCGGGCATGCACTTGCGCTTTCCTCCAGAGCGGTAGCAGCAGTGTCACGCAGTCCGCCGCGTGGATCAAAGGATCTATGGTTTTCCCTCGAGTCTTTCCCACGAGTCTTTCCCACGAGGCTTTCCCACGAGGCTTTCCCACAGGGCTGTCCCACGTGCACACGTGGTGGGAGTCGAACCTCGGCTTGAACGTCAAGGCAGTGCAGGGAAAACAGGTTCCTCTGGAATGGACTGACACATCTGGGGGACTCTTGGAATGGTGGCACGACCCTGGAGTTCCTCTCGCCTTTCATGTGGAGAGCGCCTCCTCTTGAGATGCTACGGGAACGCCGGGAATTCTTTCCCTACGAAACAGGGAAAGGATCCCTCATCTCGAGCTAGGAGGCGGAAACGGGGCTCCCCTGGATGTGTGCGGGACCCACGTGCTTCGTCTCGAGTGGAGTCGTGTATGTCGGGGAACTTCTTGAGTTGCAGCAAGGGTGTGAAGGACCCTTTTTAAGTTCCAGTGGTTAGACGTGGTTAGCCTCGAGAAGCCTCAGCCGAAATGGGCTTCATCTCGCCTCGAGGGCAAAACCTCCTGGATTTTCTCGAGTTGCGGCAGGTGCTCTCGACTTACGACGGAGACCTCAGGGACCTGCTCTGTTGGCCTCAGGAAAGGCCAGTCCCCATGCGAGTTCCTCGGGGGCCTCTCGGGATTCCTCTCCCGTCGATGCCGGGGCCTAAGACCTTGTGTGGAGTCGGGGCCGGAACCTGAGGATTCCTCTCCAGTGCTGACATGGATCTTGGGGTACTTCTGGAGTCTCCCCAGGGGAGTCAGTCCTCATCTCGAATGCGGGCATGCACTTGCGCTTTCCTCCAGAGCGGTAGCAGCAGTGTAACGCTTCTGCCGCGTGGATCAAAGGATCTATGGTTTTCCCTCGAGTCTTTCCCACGAGGCTTTCCCACGAGGCTTTCCCACAGGGCTGTCCCACGTGCACACGTGGTGGGAGTCGATCCTCGGCTTGAACGTCAACGCAGTGCAGGGAAAACAGGTTCCTCTGGAATGGACTGACACATCTGGGTGACTCTTGGAATGGTGTCACGACCCTGGAGTTCCTCTCGCCTTTCCTGTGGAGAGCGCCTCCTCTTGAGATGCGACGGAAACGCCGGGAATTCTTTCCCTACGAAACAGGGAAAGGATCCCTCATCTCGAGCTAGGAGGCGGAAACGGGGCTCCCCTGGATGTGTGCGGGACCCACGTGCTTCCTCTCGAGTGGAGACGTGTATGTCGGGGAACTTCTTGAGTTGAAGCAAGGGTGTGAAGGACCCTTTGGAAGTTCCAGTGGTTAGACGTGATTAGCCTCGAGAAGCCTCAGCGGAAATGGGCCTCATCTCGCCTGGAGGGCAAAACCTCCTGGATTTTCACGAGTTGCCGCAGGTGCTCTCGACTTACGACGGGGACCTCAGGGACCCGCTCTGGTGGCCTCAGGAAAGGCCAGTCCCCATGCGAGTTCCTCGGGGGTGTCTCGGGATTCCTCTCCCGTCAATGCCGGGACCTAAGACCTTGTTTGGAGTCTGGGCCGGTACCTGAGGATTCCTCTCCAGTGCTGACATGGATCTTGGGGTACTTCTGGAGTCTCCCCAGGGGAGTCAGTCCTCGTCTCGAATGCGGGCATGCACTTGCGCTTTCCTCCAGAGCGGTAGCAGCAGTGTCACGCAGTCCGCCGCGTGGATCAAAGGATCTATGGTTTTCCCTCGAGTCTTTCCCACGAGGCTTTCCCACGAGGCTTTCCCACAAGGCTGTCCCACGTGCACACGTGGTGGGAGTCGAACCTCGGCTTGAACGTCAAGGCAGTGCAGGGAAAACAGGTTCTTCTGGAATGGACTGACACATCTGGGGGACTCTTGGAATGGTGGCATGACCCTGGAGTTCCTCTCGCCTTTCCTGTGGAGAGCGCCTCCTCTTGAGATGCGACGGGAACGCCGGGAATTCTTTCCCTACGAAACAGGGAAAGGATCCCTCATCTCGAGCTAGGAGGCGGAAACGGGGCTCCCCTGGATGTGTGCGGGACACCACGTGCTTCCTCTCGAGTGGAGACGGGTATGTCGGGGAACTTCTTGAGTTGCAGCAAGGGTGTGAAGGACCCTTTGGAAGTTCCAGTGGTTAGACGTGATTGGCCTCGAGAAGCCTCAGCGGAAATGGGCCTCATCTCGCCTGGAGGGCAAAACCTCCTGGATTTTCTCGAGTTGCGGCAGGTGCTCTCGACTTACGACGGGGACCTCAGGGAACCGCTCTGGTGGCCTCAGGAAAGGCCAGTCCCCATGCGAGTTCCTCGGGGGCCTCTCGGGATTCCTCTCCCGTCGATGCCGGGGCCTAAGACCTTGTGTGGAGTCGGGGCCGGAACCTGAGGATTCCTCTCCAGTGCTGACATGGATCTTGGGGTACTTCTGGAGTCTCCCCAGGGGAGTCAGTCCTCGTCTCGAATGCGGGCATGCACTTGCGCTTTCCTCCAGAGCGGTAGCAGCAGTGTCACGCAGTCCGCCGCGTGGATCAAAGGATCTATGGTTTTCCCTCGAGTCTTTCCCACGAGGCTTTCCCACGAGGCTTTCCCACAGGGCTGTCCCACGTGCACACGTGGTGGGAGTCGATCCTCGGCTTGAACGTCAAGGCAGTGCAGGGAAAACAGGTTCCTCTGGAATGGACTGACACATATGGGGGACTCTTGGAGTGGTGGCACGACCCTGGAGTTCCTCTCGCCTTTCCTGTGGAGAGCGCTTCCTCTTGAGATGCGACGGGAACGCCGGGAATTCTTTCCCTACGAAACAGGGAAAGGATCCCTCATCTCGAGCTAGGAGGCGGAAACGGGGCTCCCCTGGATGTGTGCGGGACCCCACGTGCTTCCTCTCGAGTGGAGACGGGTATGTCAGGGAACTTCTTGAGTTGCAGCAAGGGTGTGAAGGACCCTTTGGAAGTTCCAGTGGTTAGACGTGATTGGCCTCGAGAAGCCTCAGCGGAAATGAGCCTCATCTCGCCTGGAGGGCAAAACCTCCTGGATTTTCTCGAGTTGCGGCAGGTGCTCTCGACTTACGACGGGGACCTCAGGGAACCGCTCTGGTGGCCTCAGGAAAGGCCAGTCCCCATGCGAGTTCCTCGGGGGCCTCTCGGGATTCCTCTCCCGTCGATGCCGGGGCCTAAGACCTTGTGTGGAGTCGGGGCCGGAACCTGAGGATTCCTCTCCAGTGCTGACATGGATCTTGGGGTACTTCTGGAGTCTCTCCAGGGGAGTCAGTCCTCGTCTCGAATGCGGGCATGCACTTGCGCTTTCCTCCAGAGCGGTAGCAGCAGTGTCACGCAGTCCGCCGCGTGGATCAAAGGATCTATGGTTTTCCCTCGAGTCTTTCCCACGAGGCTTTCCCACGAGGCTTTCCCACAGGGTTGTCCCACGTGCACACGTGGTGGGAGTCGATCCTCGGCTTGAACGTCAAGGCAGTGCAGGGAAAACAGGTTCCTCTGGAATGGACTGACACATCTGGGGGACTCTTGGAATGGTGGCATGACCCTGGAGTTCCTCTCGCCTTTCCTGTGGAGAGCGCCTCCTCTTGAGATGCGACGGGAACGCCGGGAATTCTTTCTCTACGAAACAGGGAAAGGATCCCTCATCTCGAGCTAGGAGGCGGAAACGGGGCTCCCCTGGATGTGTGCGGGACCCCACGTGCTTCCTCTCGAGTGGAGACGGGTATGTCGGGGAACTTCTTGAGTTGCAGCAAGGGTGTGAAGGACCCTTTGGAAGTTCCAGTGGTTAGATGTGATTGGCCTCAAGAAGCCTCAGCGGAAATGGGCCTCATCTCGCCTGGAGGGCAAAACCTCCTGGATTTTCTCAAGTTGCGGCAGGTGCTCTCGACTTACGACGGGGACCTCAGGGACCCGCTCTGGTGGCCTCAGGAAAGGCCAGTCCCCATGCGAGTTCCTCGGGGGCCTCTCGGGATTCCTCTCCCGTCGATGCCGGGGCCTAAGACCTTGTGTGGAGTCGGGGCCGGAACCTGAGGATTCCTCTCCAGTGCTGACATGGATCTTGGGGTACTTCTGGAGTCTCCCCAGGGGAGTCAGTCCTCGTCTCGAATGCGGGCATGCACTTGCGCTTTCCTCCAGAGCGGTAGCAGCAGTGTCACGCAGTCCGCCGCGTGGATCAAAGGATCTATGGTTTTCCCTCGAGTCTTTCCCACGAGGCTTTCCCACGAGGCTTTCCCACAGGGCTGTCCCACGTGCACACGTGGTGGGAGTCGATCCTCGGCTTGAACGTCAAGGCAGTGCAGGGAAAACAGGTTCCTCTGGAATGGACTGACACATCTGGGGGACTCTTGGAATGGTGGCACGACCCTGGAGTTCCTCTCGCCTTTCCTGTGGAGAGCGCCTCCTCTTGAGATGCGACGGGAACGCCGGGAATTCTTTCCCTACGAAACAGGGAAAGGATCCCTCATCTCGAGCTAGGAGGCGGAAACGGGGCTCCCCTGGATGTGTGCGGGACCCCACGTGCTTCCTCTCGAGTGGAGACGGGTATGTCGGGGAACTTCTTGAGTTGCAGCAAGGGTGTGAAGGACCCTTTGGAAGTTCCAGTGGTTAGATGTGATTGGCCTCGAGAAGCCTCAGCGGAAATGGGCGTCATCTCGCCTGGAGGGCAAAACCTCCGGGATTTTTTCGAGTTGCGGCAGGTGCTCTCGACTTACGACGGGGACCTCAGGGAACCGCTCTGGTGGCCTCAAGAAAGGCCAGTCCCCATGCGAGTTCCTTGGGGGCGTCTCGGGATTCCTCTCCCGTCGATGCCGGGGCCTAAGACCTTGTGTGAAGTCGGGGCCGGAACCTGAGGATTCCTCTCCAGTGCTGACATGGATCTTGGGGTACTTCTGGAGTCTCCCCAGGGGAGTCAGTCCTCGTCTCGAATGCGGGCATGCACTTGTGCTTTCCTCCAGAGCGGTAGCAGCAGTGTCACGCAGTCCGCCGCGTGGATCAAAGGATCTATGGTTTTCCCTCGAGTCTTTCCCACGAGGCTTTCCAACGAGGCTTTCCCACAGGGCTGTCCCACGTGCACACGTGGTGGGAGTCGATCCTCGGCTTGAACGTCAAGGCAGTGCAGGGAAAACAGGTTCCTCTGGAATGGACTGACACATCTGGGGGACTCTTGGAATGGTGGCACGACCCTGGAGTTCCTCTCGCCTTTCCTGTGGAGAGCGCCTCCTCTTGAGATGCGACCGGAACGCCGGGAATTCTTTCCCTAAGAACCAGGGAAAGGATCCCTCATCTCGAGCTAGGAGGCGGAAACGGGGCTCCCCTGGATGTGTGCGGGACCCACGTGCTTCCTCTCGAGTGGAGACGGGTATGTCGGGGAACTTCTTGAGTTGAAGCAAGGGTGTGAAGGACCCTTTGGAAGTTCCAGTGGTTAGACGTGATTAGCCTCGAGAAGCCTCAGCGGAAATGGGCCTCATCTCGCCTGGAGGGCAAAACCTCCTGGATTTTCACGAGTTGCCGCAGGTGCTCTCGACTTACGACGGGGACCTCAGGGACCCGCTCTGGTGGCCTCAGGAAAGGCCAGTCCCCATGCGAGTTCCTCGGGGGTGTCTCGGGATTCCTCTCCCGTCGATGCCGGGACCTAAGACCTTGTGTGGAGTCGGGGCCGGAACCTGAGGATTCCTCTCCAGTGCTGACATGGATCTTGGGGTACTTCTGGAGTCTCCCCAGGGGAGTCAGTCCTCGTCTCGAATGCGGGCATGCACTTGCGCTTTCCTCCAGAGCGGTAGCAGCAGTGTCACGCAGTCCGCCGCGTGGATCAAGGTATCTATGGTTTTCCCTCGAGTCTTTCCCACGAGGCTTTCCCACGAGGCTTTCCCACAGGGCTGTCCCACGTGCACACGTGGTGGGAGTCGAACCTCGGCTTGAACGTCAAGGCAGTGCAGGGAAAACAGGTTCCTCTGGAATGGACTGACACATCTGGTGGACTCTTGGAATGGTGGCATGACCCTGGAGTTCCTCTCGCCTTTCCTGTGGAGAGCGCCTCCTCTTGAGATGCGACGGGAACGCCGGGAATTCTTTCCCTACGAAACAGGGAAAGGATCCCTCATCTCGAGCTAGGAGGCGGAAACGGGGCTCCCCTGGATGTGTGCGGGACACCACGTGCTTCCTCTCGAGTGGAGACGGGTATGTCGGGGAACTTCTTGAGTTGCAGCAAGGGTGTGAAGGACCCTTTGGAAGTTCCAGTGGTTAGATGTGATTGGCCTCGAGAAGCCTCAGCGGAAATGGGCCTCATCTCGCCTGGAGGGCAAAACCTCCTGGATTTTCTCAAGTTGCGGCAGGTGCTCTCGACTTACGACGGGGACCTCAGGGACCCGCTCTGGTGGCCTCAGGAAAGGCCAGTCCCCATGCGAGTTCCTCGGGGGCCTCTCGGGATTCCTCTCCCGTCGATGCCGGGGCCTAAGACCTTGTGTGGAGTCGGGGCCGGAACCTGAGGATTCCTCTCCAGTGCTGACATGGATCTTGGGGTACTTCTGGAGTCTCCCCAGGGGAGTCAGTCCTCGTCTCGAATGCGGGCATGCACTTGCGCTTTCCTCCAGAGCGGTAGCAGCAGTGTCACGTAGTCCGCCGCGTGGATCAAAGGATCTATGGTTTTCCCTCGAGTCTTTCCCACGAGGCTTTCCCACGAGGCTTTCCCACAGGGCTGTCCCACGTGCACACGTGGTGGGAGTGGATCCTCGGCTTGAACGTCAAGGCAGTGCAGGGAAAACAGGTTCCTCTGGAATGGACTGACACATCTGGGGGACTCTTGGAATGGTGTCACGACCCTGGAGTTCCTCTCGCCTTTCCTGTGGAGAGCGCCTCCTCTTGAGATGCGACGGGAAGGCCGGGAATTCTTTCCCTACGAAACAGGGAAAGGATCCCTCATCTCGAGCTAGGAGGCGGAAACAGGGCTCCCCTGGATGTGTGCGGGACCCACGTGCTTCGTCTCGAGAGGAGTCGTGTATGTCGGGGAACTTCTTGAGTTGCAGCAAGGGTGTGAAGGACCCTTTGGAAGTTCCAGTGGTTAGACGTGATTAGCCTCGAGAAGCCTCAGCCGAAATGGGCCTCATCTCGCCTCGAGGGCAAAACCTCCTGGATTTTCTCGAGTTGCGGCAGGTGCTCTCGACTTACGACGGAGACCTCAGGGACCTGCTCTGGTGGCCTCAGGAAAGGCCAGTCCCCATGCGAGTTCCTCGGGGGCCTCTCGGGATTCCTCTCCCGTCGATGCCGGGGCCTAAGACCTTGTGTGGAGTCGGGGCCGGAACCTGAGGATTCCTCTCCAGTGCTGACATGGATCTTGGGGTACTTCTGGAGTCTTCCCAGGGGAGTCAGTCCTCATCTCGAATGCGGGCATGCACTTGCGCTTTCCTCCAGAGCGGTAGCAGCAGTGTAACGCTTCTGCCGCGTGGATCAAAGGATCTATGGTTTTCCCTCGAGTCTTTCCCACGAGGCTTTCCCACGAGGCTTTCCCACAGGGCTGTCCCACGTGCACACGTGGTGGGAGTCGAACCTCGGCTTCAACGTCAAGGCAGTGCAGGGAAAACAGGTTCCTCTGGAATGGACTGACACATCTGGGGGACTCTTGGAATGGTGGCATGACCCTGGATTTCCTCTCGCCTTTCCTGTGGAGAGCGCCTCCTCTTGAGATGCGACGGGAACGCCGGGAATTCTTTCCCTACGAAACAGGGAAAGGATCCCTCATCTCGAGCTAGGAGGCGGAAACGGGGCTCCCCTGGATGTGTGCGGGACCCCACGTGGTTCCTCTCGAGTGGAGACGGGTATGTCGGGGAACTTCTTGAGTTGCAGCAAGGGTGTGAAGGACCCTTTGGAAGTTCCAGTGGTTAGACGTGATTGGCCTCGAGAAGCCTCAGCGGAAATGGGCCTCATCTCGCCTGGAGGGCAAAACCTCCTGGATTTTCTCGAGTTGCGGCAGGTGCTCTCGACTTACGACGGGGACCTCAGGGAACCGCTCTGGTGGCCTCAGGAAAGGCCAGTCCCCATGCGAGTTCCTCGGGGGCCTCTCGGGATTCCTCTCCCGTCGATGCCGGGGCCTAAGACCTTGTGTGGAGTCGGGGCCGGAACCTGAGGATTCCTCTCCAGTGCTGACATGGATCTTGGGGTACTTCTGGAGTCTCCCCAGGGGAGTCAGTCCTCGTCTCGAATGCGGGCATGCACTTGCGCTTTCCTCCAGAGCGGTAGCAGCAGTGTTACGCAGTCCGCCGCGTGGATAAAAGGATCTATGGTTTTCCCTCGAGTCTTTCCCACGAGGCTTTCCCACGAGGCTTTCCCACAGGGCTGTCCCACGTGCACACGTGGTGGGAGTCGATCCTCGGCTTGAACGTCAAGGCAGTGCAGGGAAAACAGGTTCCTCTGGAATGGACTGACACATCTGGGGGACTCTTGGAATGGTGGCACGACCCTGGAGTTCCTCTCGCCTTTCCTGTGGAGAGCGCCTCCTCTTGAGATGCGACGGGAACGCCGGGAATTCTTTCCCTACGAAACAGGGAAAGGATCCCTCATCTCGAGCTAGGAGGCGGAAACGGGGCTCCCCTGGATGTGTGCGGGACCCCACGTGCTTCCTCTCGAGTGGAGACGGGTATGTCGGGGAACTTCTTGAGTTGCAGCAAGGGTGTGAAGGACCCTTTGGAAGTTCCAGTGGTTAGACGTGATTGGCCTCGAGAAGCCTCAGCGGAAATGGGCCTCATCTCGCCTGGAGGGCAAAACCTCCTGGATTTTCTCGAGTTGCGGCATGTGCTCTCGACTTACGACGGGGACCTCAGGGAACCGCTCTGGTGGCCTCAGGAAAGGCCAGTCCCTATGCGAGTTCCTCGGGGGGCTCTCGGGATTCCTCTCCCGTCGATGCCGGGGCCTAAGACCTTGTATGGAGTCGGGGCCGGAACCTGAGGATTCCTCTCCAGTGCTGACATGGATCTTGGGGTACTTCTGGAGTCTCCCCAGGGGAGTCAGTCCTCGTCTCGAATGCGGGCATGCACTTGCGCTTTCCTCCAGAGCGGTAGCAGCAGTGTCACGCAGTCCGCCGCGTGGATCAAAGGATCTATGGTTTTCCCTCGAGTCTTTCCCACGAGGCTTTCCCACGAGGCTTTCCCACAGGGTTGTCCCACGTGCACACGTGGTGGGAGTCGATCCTCGGCTTGAACGTCAAGGCAGTGCAGGGAAAACAGGTTCCTCTGGAATGGACTGACACATCTGGGGGACTCTTGGAATGGTGGCATGACCCTGGAGTTCCTCTCGCCTTTCCTGTGGAGAGCGCCTCCTCTTGAGATGCGACGGGAACGCCGGGAATTCTTTCTCTACGAAACAGGGAAAGGATCCCTCATCTCGAGCTAGGAGGCGGAAACGGGGCTCCCCTGGATGTGTGCGGGACCCCACGTGCTTCCTCTCGAGTGGAGACGGGTATGTCGGGGAACTTCTTGAGTTGCAGCAAGGGTGTGAAGGACCCTTTGGAAGTTCCAGTGGTTAGATGTGATTGGCCTCGAGAAGCCTCAGCGGAAATGGGCCTCATCTCGCCTGGAGGGCAAAACCTCCTGGATTTTCTCAAGTTGCGGCAGGTGCTCTCGACTTACGACGGGGACCTCAGGGACCCGCTCTGGTGGCCTCAGGAAAGGCCAGTCCCCATGCGAGTTCCTCGGGGGCCTCTCGGGATTCCTCTCCCGTCGATGCCGGGGCCTAAGACCTTGTGTGGAGTCGGGGCCGGAACCTGAGGATTCCTCTCCAGTGCTGACATGGATCTTGGGGTACTTCTGGAGTCTCCCCAGGGGAGTCAGTCCTCGTCTCGAATGCGGGCATGCACTTGCGCTTTCCTCCAGAGCGGTAGCAGCAGTGTCAGGCAGTCCGCCGCGTGGATCAAAGGATCTATGGTTTTCCCTCGAGTCTTTCCAACGAGGCTTTCCCACGAGGCTTTCCCACAGGGCTGTCCCACGTGCACACGTGGTGGGAGTCGATCCTCGGCTTGAACGTCAAGGCAGTGCAGGGAAAACAGGTTCCTCTGGAATGGACTGACACATCTGGGGGACTCTTGGAATGGTGGCACGACCCTGGAGTTCCTCTCGCCTTTCCTGTGGAGAGCGCCTCCTCTTGAGATGCGACCGGAACGCCGGGAATTCTTTCCCTACGAAACAGGGAAAGGATCCCTCATCTCGAGCTAGGAGGCGGAAACGGGGCTCCCCTGGATGTGTGCGGGACCCCACGTGCTTCCTCTCGAGTGGAGATGGGTATGTCGGGGAACTTCTTGAGTTGCAGCAAGGGTGTGAAGGACCCTTTGGAAGTTCCAGTGGTTAGTCGTGATTGGCCTCGAGAAGCCTCAGCGGAAATGGGCCTCATCTCGCCTGGAGGGCAAAACCTCCTGGATTTTCTCGAGTTGCGGCAGGTGCTCTCGACTTACGACGGGGACCTCAGGGAACCGCTCTGGTGGCCTCAGGAAAGGCCAGTCCCCATGCGAGTTCCTCGGGGGCCTCTCGGGATTCCTCTCCCGTCGATGCCGGGGCCTAAGACCTTGTATGGAGTCGGGGCCGGAACCTGAGGATTCCTCTCCATTGCTGACATGGATCTTGGGGTACTTCTGGAGTCTCCCCAGGGGAGTCAGTCCTCGTCTCGAATGCGGGCATGCACTTGCGCTTTCCTCCAGAGCGGTAGCAGCAGTGTCACGCAGTCCGCCGCGTGGATCAAAGGATCTATGGTTTTCCCTCGAGTCTTTCCCACGAGGCTTTCCCACGAGGGTTTCCCACAGGGTTGTCCCACGTGCACACGTGGTGGGAGTCGATCCTCGGCTTGAACGTCAAGGCAGTGCAGGGAAAACAGGTTCCTCTGGAATGGACTGACACATCTGGGGGACTCTTGGAATGGTGGCATGACCCTGGAGTTCCTCTCGCCTTTCCTGTGGAGAGCGCCTCCTCTTGAGATGCGACGGGAACGCCGGGAATTCTTTCTCTACGAAACAGGGAAAGGATCCCTCATCTCGAGCTAGGAGGCGGAAACGGGGCTCCCCTGGATGTGTGCGGGACCCCACGTGCTTCCTCTCGAGTGGAGACGGGTATGTCGGGGAACTTCTTGAGTTGCAGCAAGGGTGTGAAGGACCCTTTGGAAGTTCCAGTGGTTAGATGTGATTGGCCTCGAGAAGCCTCAGCGGAAATGGGCCTCATCTCGCCTGGAGGGCAAAACCTCCTGGATTTTCTCACGTTGCGGCAGGTGCTCTCGACTTACGACGGGGACCTCAGGGACCCGCTCTGGTGGCCTCAGGAAAGGCCAGTCCCCATGCGAGTTCCTTGGGGGCCTCTCGGGATTCCTCTCCCGTCGATGCCGGGGCCTAAGACCTTGTGTGGAGTCGGGGCCAGAACCTGAGGATTCCTCTCCAGTGCTGACATGGATCTTGGGGTACTTCTGGAGTCTCCCCAGGGGAGTCAGTCCTCATCTCGAATGCGGGCATGCACTTGCGCTTTCCTCCAGAGTGGTAGCAGCAGTGTAACGCTTCTGCCGCGTGGATCAAAGGATCTATGGTTTTCCCTCGAGTCTTTCCCACGAGGCTTTCCCACGAGGCTATCCCACAGGGCTGTCCCACGTGCACACGTGGTGGGAGTCGATCCTCGGCTTGAACGTCAAGGCAGTGCAGGGAAAACAGGTTCCTCTGGAATGGACTGACACATCTGGGTGACTCTTGGAATGGTGTCACGACCCTGGAGTTCCTCTCGCCTTTCCTGTGGAGAGCGCCTCCTCTTGAGATGCGACAGAAACGCCGGGAATTCTTTCCCTACGAAACAGGGAAAGGATCCCTCATCTCGAGCTAGGAGGCGGAAACTGGGCTCCCCTGGATGTGTGCGGGACCCACGTGCTTCCTCTCGAGTGGAGACGGGTATGTCGGGGAACTTCTTGAGTTGAAGCAAGGGTGTGAAGGACCCTTTGGAAGTTCCAGTGTTTAGACGTGATTAGCCTCGAGAAACCTCAGCGGAAATGGGCCTCATCTCGCCTGGAGGGCAAAACCTCCTGGATTTTCACGAGTTGCCGCAGGTGCTCTCGACTTATGATGGGGACCTCAGGGACCCGCTCTGGTGGCCTCAGGAAAGGCCAGTCCCCATGCGAGTTCCTCGGGGGTGTCTCGGGATTCCTCTCCCGTCGATGCCAGGACCTAAGACCTTGTGTGGAGTCGGGGCCGGAACCTGAGGATTCCTCTCCAGTGCTGACATGGATCTTGGGGTACTTCTGGAGTCTCCCCAGGTGAGTCAGTCCTCGTCTCGAATGCGGGCATGCACTTGCGCTTTCCTCCAGAGCGGTAGCAGCAGTGTCACGCAGTCCGCCGCGTGGATCAAAGGATCTATGGTTTTCCCTCGAGTCTTTCCCACGAGGCTTTCCCACGAGGCTTTCCCACAGGGCTGTCCCACGTGCACACGTGGTGGGAGTCGATCCTCGGCTTGAACGTCAAGGCAGTGCAGGGAAAACAGGTTCCTCTGGAATGGACTGACACATCTGGGGGACTCTTGGAATGGTGGCACGACCCTGGAGTTCCTCTTGCCTTTCCTGTGGAGAGCGCCTCCTCTTGAGATGCGACGGGAACGCCGGGAATTCTTTCCCTACGAAACAGGGAAAGGATCCCTCATCTCGAGCTAGGAGGCGGAAACGGGGCTCCCCTGGATGTGTGCGGGACCGCACGTGCTTCCTCTCGAGTGGAGACGGGTATGTCGGGGAACTTCTTGAGTTGCAGCAAGGGTGTGAAGGACCCTTTGGAAGTTCCAGTGGTTAGACGTGATTGGCCTCGAGAAGCCTCAGCGGAAATGGGCCTCATCTCGCCTGGAGGGCAAAACCTCCTGGATTTTCTCGAGTTGCCGCAGGTGCTCTCGACTTACGACGGGGACCTCAGGGAACCGCTCTGGTGGCCTCACGAAAGGCCAGTCCCCATGCGAGTTCCTCGGGGGCCTCTCGGGATTCCACTCCCGTCGATGCCGGGGCCTAAGACCTTGTGTGGAGTCGGGGCCGGAACCTGAGGATTCCTCTCCAGTGCTGACATAGATCTTGGGGTACTTCTGGAGTCTCCCCAGGGGAGTCAGTCCTCGTCTCGAATGCGGGCATGCACTTACGCTTTCCTCCAGAGCGGTAGCAGCAGTGTCACGCAGTCCGCCGCGTGGATAAAAGGATCTATGGTTTTCCCTCGAGTCTTTCCCACGAGGCTTTCCCACGAGGCTTTCCCACAGGGCTGTCCCACGTGCACACGTGGTGGGAGTGGATCCTCGGCTTGAACGTCAAGGCAGTGCAGGGAAAACAGGTTCCTCTGGAATGGACTGACACATCTGGGGGACTCTTGGAATGGTGGCACGACCCTGGAGTTCCTCTCGCCTTTCCTGTGGAGAGCGCCTCCTCTTGAGATGCGACGGGAACGCCGGGAATTCTTTCCCTACGAAACAGGGAAAGGATCCCTCATCTCGAGCTAGGAGGCGGAAACGGGGCTCCCCTGGATGTGTGCGGGACCCACGTGCTTCCTCTCGAGTGGAGATGTGTATGTCGGGGAACTTCTTGAGTTGCAGCAAGGGTGTGAAGGACCCTTTGGAAGTTCCAGTGGTTAGACGTGATTAGCCTCGAGAAGCCTCAGCCGAAATGGGCCTCATCTCGCCTCGAGGGCAAAACCTTCTGGATTTTCTCGAGTTGCGGCAGGTGCTCTCGACTTACGACGGAGACCTCAGGGACCTGCTCTGGTGGCCTCAGGAAAGGCCAGTCCCCATGCGAGTTCCTCGGGGGCCTCTCGGGATTCCTCTCCCGTCGATGCCGGGGCCTAAGACCTTGTGTGGAGTCGGGGCCGGAACCTGAGGATTCCTCTCCAGTGCTGACATGGATCTTGGGGTACTTCTGGAGTCTCCCCAGGGGAGTCAGTCCTCGTCTCGAATGCGGGCATGCACTTGCGCTTTCCTCCAGAGCGGTAGCAGCAGTGTCACGCAGTCCGCCGCGTGGATCAAAGGATCTATGGTTTTCCCTCGAGTCTTTCCCACGAGGCTTTCCCACGAGGCTTTCCCACAGGGCTGTCCCACGTGCACACGTGGTGGGAGTCGAACCTCGGCTTGAACGTCAAGGCAGTGCAGGGAAAACAGGTTCCTCTGGAATGGACTGACACATCTGGGGGACTCTTGGAATGGTGGCATGACCCTGGAGTTCCTCTCGCCTTTCCTGTGGAGAGCGCCTCCTCTTGAGATGCGACGGGAACGTCGGGAATTCTTTCCCTACGAAACAGGGAAAGGATCCCTCATCTCGAGCTAGGAGGCGGAAACGGGGCTCCCCTGGATGTGTGCGGGACACCACGTGCTTCCTCTCGAGTGGAGACGGGTATGTCGGGGAACTTCTTGAGTTGCAGTAAGGGTGTGAAGGACCCTTTGGAAGTTCCAGTGGTTAGATGTGATTGGCCTCGAGAATCCTCAGCGGAAATGGGCCTCATCTCGCCTGGAGGGCAAAACCTCCTGGATTTTCTCAAGTTGCGGCAGGTGCTCTCGACTTACGACGGGGACCTAAGGGACCCGCTCTGGTGGCCTCAGGAAAGGCCAGTCCCCATGCGAGTTCCTCGGGGGCCTCTCGGGATTCCTCTCCCGTCGATGCCCGGGCCTAAGACCTTGTGTGGACTCGGGGCCGGAACCTGAGGATTCCTCTCCAGTGCTGTCATGGATCTTGGGGTACTTCTGGAGTCTCCCCAGGGGAGTCAGTCCTCGTCTCGAATGCGGGCATGCACTTGCGCTTTCCTCCAGAGCGGTAGCAGCAGTGTCACGCAGTCTGCCACGTGGATCAAAGGATCTATGGTTTTCCCTCGAGTCTTTCCCACGAGGCTTTCCCACGAGGCTTTCCCACAGGGCTGTCCCACGTGCACACGTGGTGGGAGTCGATCCTCGGCTTGAACGTCAAGGCAGTGCAGGGAAAACTGGTTCCTCTGGAATGGACTGACACATCTGGGGGACTCTTGGAATGGTGTCACGACCCTGGAGTTCCTCTCGCCTTTCCTGTGGAGAGCGCCTCCTCTTGAGATGCGACGGGAACGCCGGGAATTCTTTCCCTACGAAACAGGGAAAGGATCCCTCATCTCGAGCTAGGAGGCGGAAACGTGGCTCCCCTGGATGTGTGCGGGACCCCACGTGCTTCCTCTCGAGTGGAGACGGGTATGTCGGGGAACTTCTTGAGTTGCAGCAAGGGTGTGAAGGACCCTTTGGAAGTTCCAGTGGTTAGATGTGATTGGCCTCGAGAAGCCTCAGCGGAAATGGGCCTCATCTCGCCTGGAGGGCAAATCCTCCTGGATTTTTTCGAGTTGCGGCAGGTGCTCTCGACTTACGACGGGGACCTCAGGGAACCGCTCTGGTGGCCTCAAGAAAGGCCAGTCCCCATGCGAGTTCCTCGGGGGCGTCTCGGGATTCCTCTCCCGTCGATGCCGGGGCCTAAGACCTTGTGTGAAGTCGGGGCCGGAAACTGAGGATTCCTCTCCAGTGCTGACATGGATCTTGGGGTACTTCTGGAGTCTCCCCAGGGGAGTCAGTCCTTGTCTCGAATGCGGGCATGCACTTGTGCTTTCCTCCAGAGCGGTAGCAGCAGTGTCACGCAGTCCGCCGCGTGGATCAAAGGATCTATGGTTTTCCCTCGAGTCTTTCCAACGAGGCTTTCCAACGAGGCTTTCCCACAGGGCCGTCCCACGTGCACACGTGGTGGGAGTCGATCCTCGGCTTGAACGTCAAGGCAGTGCAGGGAAAACAGGTTCCTCTGGAATGGACTGACACATCTGGGGGGCTCTTGGAATGGTGGCACGACCCTGGAGTTCCTCTCGCCTTTCCTGTGGAGAGCGCCTCCTCTTGAGATGCGACGGGAACGCCGGGAATTCTTTCCCTACGAAACAGGGAAAGGATCCCTCATCTCGAGCTAGGAGGCGGAAACGGGGCTCCCCTGGATGTGTGCGGGACCCAATTGCTTCCTCTCGAGTGGAGACGGGTATGTCGGGCAACTTCTTGAGTTGCAGCCAGGGTGTGAAGGACCCTTTGGAAGTTCCAGTGGTTAGACGTGATTAGCCTCGTGAAGCCTCAGCCGAA
Source organism: Ovis canadensis (assembly GCF_042477335.2). NCBI lineage: Eukaryota > Metazoa > Chordata > Mammalia > Artiodactyla > Bovidae > Ovis > Ovis canadensis. The sequence goes on along the minus strand of NC_091265.1, from coordinate 1,490,166 downwards.
ATGGGCCTCATCTCGCCTCGAGGGCAAAACCTCCTGGATTTTCTCGAGTTGCGGCAGGTGCTCTCGACTTACGACGGAGACCTCAGGGACCTGCTCTGGTGGCCTCAGGAAAGGCCAGTCCCCATGCGAGTTCCTCGGGGGCCTCTCGGGATTCCTCTCCCGTCGATGCCGGGGCCTAAGACCTTGTGTGGATTCGGGGCTGGAACCTGAGGATTCCTCTCCAGTGCTGACATGGATCTTGGGGTACTTCTGGAGTCTCCCCAGGGGAGTCAGTCCTCGTCTCGAATGCGGGCATGCACTTGCGCTTTCCTCCAGAGCGGTAGCAGCAGTGTCACGCAGTCCGCCGCGTGGATCAAAGGATCTATGGTTTTCCCTCGAGTCTTTCCCATGAGGCTTTCCCACGAGGCTTTCCCACAGGGCTGTCCCACGTGCACACGTGGTGGGAGTCGATCCTCGGCCTGAACGTCAAGGCAGTGCAGGGAAAACAGGTTCCTCTGGAATGAACTGACACATCTGGGGGACTCTTGGAATGGTGGCACGACCCTGGAGTTCCTCTCGCCTTTCCTGTGGAGAGCGCCTCCACTTGAGATGCGACGGGAACGCCGGGAATTCTTTCCCTACGAAACAGGGAAAGGATCCCTCATCTCGAGCTAGGAGGCGGAAACGGGGCTCCCCTGGATGTGTGCGGGACACCACGTGCTTCCTCTCGAGTGGAGACGGGTATGTCGGGGAACTTCTTGAGTTGCAGCAAGGGTGTGAAGGACCCATTGGAAGTTCCAGTGGTTAGATGTGATTGGCCTCGAGAAGCCTCAGCGGAAATGGGCCTCATCTCGCCTGGAGGGCAAAACCTCCTGGATTTTCTCGAGTTGCGGCAGGTGCTCTCGACTTACGACGGGGACCTCAGGGACCCGCTCTGGTGGCCTCAGGAAAGGCCAGTCCCCATGCGAGTCCCTCGGGGGCCTCTCGGGATACCTCTCCCGTCGATGCCGGGGCCTAAGACCTTGTGTGGAGTCGGGGCTGGAACCTGAGGATTCCTCTCCAGTGCTGACATGGATCTTGGGGTACTTCTGGAGTCTCCCCAGGGGAGTCAGTCCTCGTCTCGAATGCGGGCATGCACTTGCGCTTTCCTCCAGAGTGGTAGCAGCAGTGTCACGCAGTCCGCCGCGTGGATCAAAGGATCTATGGTTTTCCCTCGAGTCTTTCCCACGAGGCTTTCCCACGAGGTTTTCCCACAGGGCTGTCCCACGTGCACACGTGGTGGGAGTCGATCCTCGGCTTGAACGTCAAGGCAGTGCAGGGAAATCAGGTTCCTCTGGAATGGACTGACACATCTTGGGGACTCTTGGAATGGTGTCACGACCCTGGAGTTCCTCTCGCCTTTCATGTGGAGAGCGCCTCATCTTGAGATGCGATGGGAACGCCGGGAATTCTTTCCCTAAGAAACAGGGAAAGGATCCCTCATCTCGAGCTAGGAGGCGGAAACGGGGCTCCCCTGGATGTGTGCGGGACCCACGTGCTTCCTCTCGAGTGGAGACGGGTATGTCGGGGAACTTCTTGAGTTGCAGCAAGGGTGTGAAGCACCCTTTGGAAGTTCCAGTGGTTAGATGTGATTGGCCTCGAGAAGCCTCAGCGGAAATGGGCCTCATCTCGCCTGGAGGGCAAATCCTCCTGGATTTTCTCGAGTTGCGGCAGGTGCTCTCGACTTACGACGGGGACCTCAGGGACCCGCTCTGGTGGCCTCAGGAAAGGCCAGTCCCCATGCGAGTTCCTCGGGGGCCTCTCGGGATTCCTCTCCCGTCGATGCCGGGGCCTAAGACCTTGTGTGGAGTCGGGGCCGGAACCTGAGGATTCCTCTCCAGTGCTGACATGGATCTTGGGGTACTTCTGGAGTCTCCCCAGGGGAGTCAGTCCTCGTCTCGATTGCGGGCATGCACTTGCGCTTTCCTCCAGAGCGGTAGCAGCAGTGTCACGCAGTCCGCCGCGTGGATCAAAGGATCTATGGTTTTCCCTCGAGTCTTTCCCACGAGGCTTTCCCACGAGGCTTTCCCACAGGGCTGTCCCACGTGCACACGTGGTGGGAGTCGATCCTCGGCTTGAACGTCAAGGCAGTGCAGGGAAAACAGGTTCCTCTGGAATGGACTGACATATCTGGGGGACTCTTGGAATGGTGGCATGACCCTGGAGTTCCTTTCGCCTTTCCTGTGGAGAGCGCCTCCTCTTGAGATGCGACGGGAACGCCGGGAATTCTTTCCCTGCGAAACAGGGAAAGGATCCCTCATCTCGAGCTAGGAGGCGGAAACCGGGCTCCCCTGGATGTGTGCGGGACCCCACGTGCTTCCTCTCGAGTGGAGACGGGTATGTCCCGGAACTGCTTGAGTTGCAGCAATGGTGTGAAGGACCCTTTGGAAGTTCCAGTGTTTAGATGTGATTAGCCTCGAGAAGCTTCATCGGAAATGGGCCTCATCTCGCCTGGAGGGCAAAATCTCCTGGATTTTCTCGAGTTGTGGCAGGTGCTCTCGACTTACGACGGGGACCTCAGGGACCCGCTCTGGTGGCCTCAGGAAAGGCCAGTCCCCATGCGAGTTCCTCGGGGGCCTCTCGGGATTCCTCTCCCGTCGATGCCGGGGCCTAAGACCTTGTGTGGATTCGGGGCCGGAACCTGAGGATTCCTCTCCAGTGCTGACATGGATCTTGGGGTACTTCTGGAGTCTCCCCAGGGGAGTCAGTCCTCGTCTCGAATGCGGGCATGCACTTGCGCTTTCCTCCACAGCGGTAGCAGCAGTGTCACGCAGTCCGCCGCGTAGATCAAAGGATCTATGGTTTTCCCTCGAGTCTTTCCCACGAGGCTTTCCCACGAGGCTTTCCCACAGGGCTGTCCCACGAGCACACGTGGTGGGAGTCGATCATCGGCTTGAACGTCAAGGCAGTGCAGGGAAAACAGGTTCCTCTGGAATGGACTGACACATCTGGTGGTCTCTTGGAATGGTGCCACGACCCTGGAGTTCATCTCGCCTTTCCTGTGTAGAGCGCCACCTCTTGAGATGCGACGGGAACGCCGGGAACTCTTTCCCTACGAAACAGGGAAAGGATCCCTCATCTCGAGCTAGGAGGCGGAAACGGGGCTCCCCTGGATGTGTGCGGGACCCCACGTGCTTCCTCTCGAGTGGAGATGGGTATGTCGGGGAACTTCTTGAGTTGCAGCAAGGGTGTGAAGGACCCTTTGGAAGTTCCAGTGGTTAGTCGTGATTGGCCTCGAGAAGCCTCAGCGGAAATGGGCCTCATCTCGCCTGGAGGGCAAAACCTCCTGGATTTTCTCGAGTTGCGGCAGGTGCTCTCGACTTACGACGGGGACCTCAGGGAACCGCTCTGGTGGCCTCAGGAAAGGCCAGTCCCCATGCGAGTTCCTCGGGGGCCTCTCGGGATTCCTCTCCCGTCGATGCCGGGGCCTAAGACCTTGTATGGAGTCGGGGCCGGAACCTGAGGATTCCTCTCCATTGCTGACATGGATCTTGGGGTACTTCTGGAGTCTCCCCAGGGGAGTCAGTCCTCGTCTCGAATGCGGGCATGCACTTGCGCTTTCCTCCAGAGCGGTAGCAGCAGTGTCACGCAGTCCGCCGCGTGGATCAAAGGATCTATGGTTTTCCCTCGAGTCTTTCCCACGAGGCTTTCCCACGAGGGTTTCCCACAGGGTTGTCCCACGTGCACACGTGGTGGGAGTCGATCCTCGGCTTGAACGTCAAGGCAGTGCAGGGAAAACAGGTTCCTCTGGAATGGACTGACACATCTGGGGGACTCTTGGAATGGTGGCATGACCCTGGAGTTCCTCTCGCCTTTCCTGTGGAGAGCGCCTCCTCTTGAGATGCGACGGGAACGCCGGGAATTCTTTCTCTACGAAACAGGGAAAGGATCCCTCATCTCGAGCTAGGAGGCGGAAACGGGGCTCCCCTGGATGTGTGCGGGACCCCACGTGCTTCCTCTCGAGTGGAGACGGGTATGTCGGGGAACTTCTTGAGTTGCAGCAAGGGTGTGAAGGACCCTTTGGAAGTTCCAGTGGTTAGATGTGATTGGCCTCGAGAAGCCTCAGCGGAAATGGGCCTCATCTCGCCTGGAGGGCAAAACCTCCTGGATTTTCTCGAGTTGCGGCAGGTGCTCTCGACTTACGACGGGGACCTCAGGGACCCGCTCTGGTGGCCTCAGGAAAGGCCAGTCCCCATGCGAGTTCCTCGGGGGCCTCTCGGGATTCCTCTCCCGTCGATGCCGGGGCCTAAGACCTTGTGTGGAGTCGGGGCCAGAACCTGAGGATTCCTCTCCAGTGCTGACATGGATCTTGGGGTACTTCTGGAGTCTCCCCAGGGGAGTCAGTCCTCATCTCGAATGCGGGCATGCACTTGCGCTTTCCTCCAGAGTGGTAGCAGCAGTGTAACGCTTCTGCCGCGTGGATCAAAGGATCTATGGTTTTCCCTCGAGTCTTTCCCACGAGGCTTTCCCACGAGGCTATCCCACAGGGCTGTCCCACGTGCACACGTGGTGGGAGTCGATCCTCGGCTTGAACGTCAAGGCAGTGCAGGGAAAACAGGTTCCTCTGGAATGGACTGACACATCTGGGTGACTCTTGGAATGGTGTCACGACCCTGGAGTTCCTCTCGCCTTTCCTGTGGAGAGCGCCTCCTCTTGAGATGCGACAGAAACGCCGGGAATTCTTTCCCTACGAAACAGGGAAAGGATCCCTCATCTCGAGCTAGGAGGCGGAAACTGGGCTCCCCTGGATGTGTGCGGGACCCACGTGCTTCCTCTCGAGTGGAGACGGGTATGTCGGGGAACTTCTTGAGTTGAAGCAAGGGTGTGAAGGACCCTTTGGAAGTTCCAGTGTTTAGACGTGATTAGCCTCGAGAAACCTCAGCGGAAATGGGCCTCATCTCGCCTGGAGGGCAAAACCTCCTGGATTTTCACGAGTTGCCGCAGGTGCTCTCGACTTATGATGGGGACCTCAGGGACCCGCTCTGGTGGCCTCAGGAAAGGCCAGTCCCCATGCGAGTTCCTCGGGGGTGTCTCGGGATTCCTCTCCCGTCGATGCCAGGACCTAAGACCTTGTGTGGAGTCGGGGCCGGAACCTGAGGATTCCTCTCCAGTGCTGACATGGATCTTGGGGTACTTCTGGAGTCTCCCCAGGTGAGTCAGTCCTCGTCTCGAATGCGGGCATGCACTTGCGCTTTCCTCCAGAGCGGTAGCAGCAGTGTCACGCAGTCCGCCGCGTGGATCAAAGGATCTATGGTTTTCCCTCGAGTCTTTCCCACGAGGCTTTCCCACGAGGCTTTCCCACAGGGCTGTCCCACGTGCACACGTGGTGGGAGTCGATCCTCGGCTTGAACGTCAAGGCAGTGCAGGGAAAACAGGTTCCTCTGGAATGGACTGACACATCTGGGGGACTCTTGGAATGGTGGCACGACCCTGGAGTTCCTCTTGCCTTTCCTGTGGAGAGCGCCTCCTCTTGAGATGCGACGGGAACGCCGGGAATTCTTTCCCTACGAAACAGGGAAAGGATCCCTCATCTCGAGCTAGGAGGCGGAAACGGGGCTCCCCTGGATGTGTGCGGGACCGCACGTGCTTCCTCTCGAGTGGAGACGGGTATGTCGGGGAACTTCTTGAGTTGCAGCAAGGGTGTGAAGGACCCTTTGGAAGTTCCAGTGGTTAGACGTGATTGGCCTCGAGAAGCCTCAGCGGAAATGGGCCTCATCTCGCCTGGAGGGCAAAACCTCCTGGATTTTCTCGAGTTGCCGCAGGTGCTCTCGACTTACGACGGGGACCTCAGGGAACCGCTCTGGTGGCCTCACGAAAGGCCAGTCCCCATGCGAGTTCCTCGGGGGCCTCTCGGGATTCCACTCCCGTCGATGCCGGGGCCTAAGACCTTGTGTGGAGTCGGGGCCGGAACCTGAGGATTCCTCTCCAGTGCTGACATAGATCTTGGGGTACTTCTGGAGTCTCCCCAGGGGAGTCAGTCCTCGTCTCGAATGCGGGCATGCACTTACGCTTTCCTCCAGAGCGGTAGCAGCAGTGTCACGCAGTCCGCCGCGTGGATAAAAGGATCTATGGTTTTCCCTCGAGTCTTTCCCACGAGGCTTTCCCACGAGGCTTTCCCACAGGGCTGTCCCACGTGCACACGTGGTGGGAGTGGATCCTCGGCTTGAACGTCAAGGCAGTGCAGGGAAAACAGGTTCCTCTGGAATGGACTGACACATCTGGGGGACTCTTGGAATGGTGGCACGACCCTGGAGTTCCTCTCGCCTTTCCTGTGGAGAGCGCCTCCTCTTGAGATGCGACGGGAACGCCGGGAATTCTTTCCCTACGAAACAGGGAAAGGATCCCTCATCTCGAGCTAGGAGGCGGAAACGGGGCTCCCCTGGATGTGTGCGGGACCCACGTGCTTCCTCTCGAGTGGAGATGTGTATGTCGGGGAACTTCTTGAGTTGCAGCAAGGGTGTGAAGGACCCTTTGGAAGTTCCAGTGGTTAGACGTGATTAGCCTCGAGAAGCCTCAGCCGAAATGGGCCTCATCTCGCCTCGAGGGCAAAACCTTCTGGATTTTCTCGAGTTGCGGCAGGTGCTCTCGACTTACGACGGAGACCTCAGGGACCTGCTCTGGTGGCCTCAGGAAAGGCCAGTCCCCATGCGAGTTCCTCGGGGGCCTCTCGGGATTCCTCTCCCGTCGATGCCGGGGCCTAAGACCTTGTGTGGAGTCGGGGCCGGAACCTGAGGATTCCTCTCCAGTGCTGACATGGATCTTGGGGTACTTCTGGAGTCTCCCCAGGGGAGTCAGTCCTCGTCTCGAATGCGGGCATGCACTTGCGCTTTCCTCCAGAGCGGTAGCAGCAGTGTCACGCAGTCCGCCGCGTGGATCAAAGGATCTATGGTTTTCCCTCGAGTCTTTCCCACGAGGCTTTCCCACGAGGCTTTCCCACAGGGCTGTCCCACGTGCACACGTGGTGGGAGTCGAACCTCGGCTTGAACGTCAAGGCAGTGCAGGGAAAACAGGTTCCTCTGGAATGGACTGACACATCTGGGGGACTCTTGGAATGGTGGCATGACCCTGGAGTTCCTCTCGCCTTTCCTGTGGAGAGCGCCTCCTCTTGAGATGCGACGGGAACGTCGGGAATTCTTTCCCTACGAAACAGGGAAAGGATCCCTCATCTCGAGCTAGGAGGCGGAAACGGGGCTCCCCTGGATGTGTGCGGGACACCACGTGCTTCCTCTCGAGTGGAGACGGGTATGTCGGGGAACTTCTTGAGTTGCAGCAAGGGTGTGAAGGACCCTTTGGAAGTTCCAGTGGTTAGATGTGATTGGCCTCGAGAATCCTCAGCGGAAATGGGCCTCATCTCGCCTGGAGGGCAAAACCTCCTGGATTTTCTCAAGTTGCGGCAGGTGCTCTCGACTTACGACGGGGACCTAAGGGACCCGCTCTGGTGGCCTCAGGAAAGGCCAGTCCCCATGCGAGTTCCTCGGGGGCCTCTCGGGATTCCTCTCCCGTCGATGCCCGGGCCTAAGACCTTGTGTGGACTCGGGGCCGGAACCTGAGGATTCCTCTCCAGTGCTGTCATGGATCTTGGGGTACTTCTGGAGTCTCCCCAGGGGAGTCAGTCCTCGTCTCGAATGCGGGCATGCACTTGCGCTTTCCTCCAGAGCGGTAGCAGCAGTGTCACGCAGTCTGCCGCGTGGATCAAAGGATCTATGGTTTTCCCTCGAGTCTTTCCCACGAGGCTTTCCCACGAGGCTTTCCCACAGGGCTGTCCCACGTGCACACGTGGTGGGAGTCGATCCTCGGCTTGAACGTCAAGGCAGTGCAGGGAAAACTGGTTCCTCTGGAATGGACTGACACATCTGGGGGACTCTTGGAATGGTGTCACGACCCTGGAGTTCCTCTCGCCTTTCCTGTGGAGAGCGCCTCCTCTTGAGATGCGACGGGAACGCCGGGAATTCTTTCCCTACGAAACAGGGAAAGGATCCCTCATCTCGAGCTAGGAGGCGGAAACGTGGCTCCCCTGGATGTGTGCGGGACCCCACGTGCTTCCTCTCGAGTGGAGACGGGTATGTCGGGGAACTTCTTGAGTTGCAGCAAGGGTGTGAAGGACCCTTTGGAAGTTCCAGTGGTTAGATGTGATTGGCCTCGAGAAGCCTCAGCGGAAATGGGCCTCATCTCGCCTGGAGGGCAAAACCTCCTGGATTTTTTCGAGTTGCGGCAGGTGCTCTCGACTTACGACGGGGACCTCAGGGAACCGCTCTGGTGGCCTCAAGAAAGGCCAGTCCCCATGCGAGTTCCTCGGGGGCGTCTCGGGATTCCTCTCCCGTCGATGCCGGGGCCTAAGACCTTGTGTGAAGTCGGGGCCGGAAACTGAGGATTCCTCTCCAGTGCTGACATGGATCTTGGGGTACTTCTGGAGTCTCCCCAGGGGAGTCAGTCCTTGTCTCGAATGCGGGCATGCACTTGTGCTTTCCTCCAGAGCGGTAGCAGCAGTGTCACGCAGTCCGCCGCGTGGATCAAAGGATCTATGGTTTTCCCTCGAGTCTTTCCAACGAGGCTTTCCAACGAGGCTTTCCCACAGGGCCGTCCCACGTGCACACGTGGTGGGAGTCGATCCTCGGCTTGAACGTCAAGGCAGTGCAGGGAAAACAGGTTCCTCTGGAATGGACTGACACATCTGGGGGGCTCTTGGAATGGTGGCACGACCCTGGAGTTCCTCTCGCCTTTCCTGTGGAGAGCGCCTCCTCTTGAGATGCGACGGGAACGCCGGGAATTCTTTCCCTACGAAACAGGGAAAGGATCCCTCATCTCGAGCTAGGAGGCGGAAACGGGGCTCCCCTGGATGTGTGCGGGACCCAATTGCTTCCTCTCGAGTGGAGACGGGTATGTCGGGCAACTTCTTGAGTTGCAGCCAGGGTGTGAAGGACCCTTTGGAAGTTCCAGTGGTTAGACGTGATTAGCCTCGTGAAGCCTCAGCCGAAATGGGCCTCATCTCGCCTCGAGGGCAAAACCTCCTGGATTTTCTCGAGTTGCGGCAGGTGCTCTCGACTTACGACGGAGACCTCAGGGACCTGCTCTGGTGGCCTCAGGAAAGGCCAGTCCCCATGCGAGTTCCTCGGGGGCCTCTCGGGATTCCTCTCCCGTCGATGCCGGGGCCTAAGACCTTGTGTGGATTCGGGGCTGGAACCTGAGGATTCCTCTCCAGTGCTGACATGGATCTTGGGGTACTTCTGGAGTCTCCCCAGGGGAGTCAGTCCTCGTCTCGAATGCGGGCATGCACTTGCGCTTTCCTCCAGAGCGGTAGCAGCAGTGTCACGCAGTCCGCCGCGTGGATCAAAGGATCTATGGTTTTCCCTCGAGTCTTTCCCATGAGGCTTTCCCACGAGGCTTTCCCACAGGGCTGTCCCACGTGCACACGTGGTGGGAGTCGATCCTCGGCCTGAACGTCAAGGCAGTGCAGGGAAAACAGGTTCCTCTGGAATGAACTGACACATCTGGGGGACTCTTGGAATGGTGGCACGACCCTGGAGTTCCTCTCGCCTTTCCTGTGGAGAGGGCCTCCACTTGAGATGCGACGGGAACGCCGGGAATTCTTTCCCTACGAAACAGGGAAAGGATCCCTCATCTCGAGCTAGGAGGCGGAAACGGGGCTCCCCTGGATGTGTGCGGGACACCACGTGCTTCCTCTCGAGTGGAGACGGGTATGTCGGGGAACTTCTTGAGTTGCAGCAAGGGTGTGAAGGACCCATTGGAAGTTCCAGTGGTTAGATGTGATTGGCCTCGAGAAGCCTCAGCGGAAATGGGCCTCATCTCGCCTGGAGGGCAAAACCTCCTGGATTTTCTCGAGTTGCGGCAGGTGCTCTCGACTTACGACGGGGACCTCAGGGACCCGCTCTGGTGGCCTCAGGAAAGGCCAGTCCCCATGCGAGTCCCTCGGGGGCCTCTCGGGATACCTCTCCCGTCGATGCCGGGGCCTAAGACCTTGTGTGGAGTCGGGGCTGGAACCTGAGGATTCCTCTCCAGTGCTGACATGGATCTTGGGGTACTTCTGGAGTCTCCCCAGGGGAGTCAGTCCTCGTCTCGAATGCGGGCATGCACTTGCGCTTTCCTCCAGAGTGGTAGCAGCAGTGTCACGCAGTCCGCCGCGTGGATCAAAGGATCTATGGTTTTCCCTCGAGTCTTTCCCACGAGGCTTTCCCACGAGGTTTTCCCACAGGGCTGTCCCACGTGCACACGTGGTGGGAGTCGATCCTCGGCTTGAACGTCAAGGCAGTGCAGGGAAATCAGGTTCCTCTGGAATGGACTGACACATCTTGGGGACTCTTGGAATGGTGTCACGACCCTGGAGTTCCTCTCGCCTTTCATGTGGAGAGCGCCTCATCTTGAGATGCGATGGGAACGCCGGGAATTCTTTCCCTAAGAAACAGGGAAAGGATCCCTCATCTCGAGCTAGGAGGCGGAAACGGGGCTCCCCTGGATGTGTGCGGGACCCACGTGCTTCCTCTCGAGTGGAGACGGGTATGTCGGGGAACTTCTTGAGTTGCAGCAAGGGTGTGAAGCACCCTTTGGAAGTTCCAGTGGTTAGATGTGATTGGCCTCGAGAAGCCTCAGCGGAAATGGGCCTCATCTCGCCTGGAGGGCAAATCCTCCTGGATTTTCTCGAGTTGCGGCAGGTGCTCTCGACTTACGACGGGGACCTCAGGGACCCGCTCTGGTGGCCTCAGGAAAGGCCAGTCCCCATGCGAGTTCCTCGGGGGCCTCTCGGGATTCCTCTCCCGTCGATGCCGGGGCCTAAGACCTTGTGTGGAGTCGGGGCCGGAACCTGAGGATTCCTCTCCAGTGCTGACATGGATCTTGGGGTACTTCTGGAGTCTCCCCAGGGGAGTCAGTCCTCGTCTCGATTGCGGGCATGCACTTGCGCTTTCCTCCAGAGCGGTAGCAGCAGTGTCACGCAGTCCGCCGCGTGGATCAAAGGATCTATGGTTTTCCCTCGAGTCTTTCCCACGAGGCTTTCCCACGAGGCTTTCCCACAGGGCTGTCCCACGTGCACACGTGGTGGGAGTCGATCCTCGGCTTGAACGTCAAGGCAGTGCAGGGAAAACAGGTTCCTCTGGAATGGACTGACATATCTGGGGGACTCTTGGAATGGTGGCATGACCCTGGAGTTCCTTTCGCCTTTCCTGTGGAGAGCGCCTCCTCTTGAGATGCGACGGGAACGCCGGGAATTCTTTCCCTGCGAAACAGGGAAAGGATCCCTCATCTCGAGCTAGGAGGCGGAAACCGGGCTCCCCTGGATGTGTGCGGGACCCCACGTGCTTCCTCTCGAGTGGAGACGGGTATGTCCCGGAACTGCTTGAGTTGCAGCAATGGTGTGAAGGACCCTTTGGAAGTTCCAGTGTTTAGATGTGATTAGCCTCGAGAAGCTTCATCGGAAATGGGCCTCATCTCGCCTGGAGGGCAAAATCTCCTGGATTTTCTCGAGTTGTGGCAGGTGCTCTCGACTTACGACGGGGACCTCAGGGACCCGCTCTGGTGGCCTCAGGAAAGGCCAGTCCCCATGCGAGTTCCTCGGGGGCCTCTCGGGATTCCTCTCCCGTCGATGCCGGGGCCTAAGACCTTGTGTGGAGTCGGGGCCGGAACCTGAGGATTCCTCTCCAGTGCTGACATGGATCTTGGGGTACTTCTGGAGTCTCCCCAGGGGAGTCAGTCCTCGTCTCGAATGCGGGCATGCACTTGCGCTTTCCTCCACAGCGGTAGCAGCAGTGTCACGCAGTCCGCCGCGTAGATCAAAGGATCTATGGTTTTCCCTCGAGTCTTTCCCACGAGGCTTTCCCACGAGGCTTTCCCACAGGGCTGTCCCACGAGCACACGTGGTGGGAGTCGATCATCGGCTTGAACGTCAAGGCAGTGCAGGGAAAACAGGTTCCTCTGGAATGGACTGACACATCTGGTGGTCTCTTGGAATGGTGCCACGACCCTGGAGTTCATCTCGCCTTTCCTGTGTAGAGCGCCACCTCTTGAGATGCGACGGGAACGCCGGGAACTCTTTCCCTACGAAACAGGGAAAGGATCCCTCATCTCGAGCTAGGAGGCGGAAACGGGGCTCCCCTGGATGTGTGCGGGACCCCACGTGCTTCCTCTCGAGTGGAGACGGGTATGTCGCGGAACTGTTTGAGTTGCAGCAAGGGTGTGAAGGACCCTTTGGAAGTTCCAGTGGTTAGATGTGATTAGCCTCGAGAAGCCTCAGCGGAAATGGGCCTCATCTCGCCTGGAGGGCAAAACCTCCTGGATTTTCTCGAGTTGCGGCAGGTGCTCTCGACTTACGATGGGGACCTCAGGGACCCGCTCTGGTGCCTCAGGAAAGGCCAGTCCCCATGCGAGTTCCTCTGGGGCCTCTCGGCATTCCTCTCCCGTCAATGCCGGGGCCTAAGACCTTGTGTGGAGTCGGGGCCGGAACCTGAGGTTTCCTCTCCAGTGATGACATGGATCTTCGGGTACTTCTGGAGTCTCCCCAGGGGAGTCAGTCCTCGTCTGGAATGCGGGCATGCACTTGCACTTTCCTCCAGAGCGGTAGCAGCAGTGTCACGCAGTCCGCCGCGTGGATCAAAGGATCTATGGTTTTCCCTCGAGTCTTTCCCACGAGGCTTTCCCACGAGGCTTTCCCACAGGGCTGTCCCACGTGCACAAGTGGTGGGAGTCGATCCTCGGCTTGAACGTCAAGGCAGTGCAGGGAAAACAGGTTCCTCTGGAATGGACTGACACATCTGGGGGACTCTTGGAATGGTGGCACGACCCTGGAGTTCCTCTCCCCTTTCCTGTGGAGAGCGCCTCCTCTTGAGATGCGACGGGAACGTCGGGAATTCTTTCCCTACGAAACAGGGAAAGGATCCCTCATCTCGAGCTAGGAGGCGGAAACGGGGCTCCCCTGGATGTGTGCGGGACCCCACGTGCTTCCTCTCGAGTGGAGACGGGTATGTCGGGGAACTTCTTGAGTTGCAGCAAGGGTGTGAAGGACCCTTTGGAAGTTCCAGTGGTTAGAGGTGATTATCCTCGAGAAGCCTCAGCGGAAATGGGCCTCATGTCGCCTGGAGAGCAAAACCTCCTGGATTTTCTCGAGTTGCGGCAGGTACTCTCGACTTACGACGGGGACCTCAGAGACCCGCTCTGGTGGCCTCAGGAAAGGCCAGTCCCCATGCGAGTTCCTCGGGTCCTCTCGGGATTCCTCTCCCGTCGATGCTGAGGCCTAAGACCTTGTGTGGAGTCGGGGCCGGAACCTGAGGATTCCTCTCCAGTGCTGACATGGATCTTGGGGTACTTGTGGAGTCTCCCCAGGGGAGTCAGTCCTCGTCTCGAATGCGGGCATGCACTTGCGCTTTCCTCCAGAGCTGTAGCAGCAGTGTCACGCAGTCCACCGCGTGGATCAAAGAATCTATGGTTTTCCCTCGAGTCTTTCCAACGAGGCTTTCCCACGAGGCTTTCCCACAGGGCTGTCCCACGTGCACACGTGGTGGGAGTCGATCCTCGGCTTGAACGTCAAGGCAGTGCAGGGAAAATAGGTTCCTCTGGAATGGACTGACACATCTGGGCGTCTCTTGGAATGGTGGCACGACCCTGGAGTTCCTCTCGCCTCTCATGTGGAGAGCGCCTCCTCTTGAGATGCGACGGGAACGCCGGGAATTCTTTCCCTACGAAACAGGGAAAGGATCCCTCATCTCGAGCTAGGAGGCGGAAACGGGGCTCCCCTGGATGTGTGCGTGACCCCACGTGCTTCCTCTCGAGTGGAGACGGGTATGTCGGGGAACTTCTTGAGTTGCAGCAAGGGTGTGAAGGACCCTTTGGAAGTTCCAGTGTTTAGATGTGATTATCCTCGAGAAGCCTCAGCGGAAATGGGCCTCATCTCGCCTGGAGGGCAAAACCTCCTGGATTTTCTCGAGTTGCGGCAGGTGCTCTCGACTTACGACCGGGACCTCAGGGACCCGCTCTGGTGGCCTCAGGAAAGGCCAGTCCCCATGCGAGTTCCTCGGGGGCCTCTCGGGATTCCTCTCCCGTCGATGCCGGGGCCTAAGACCTTGTGTGGAGTCGGGGCCGGAACCTGAGGATTCCTCTCCAGTGCTGACATGGATCTTGGGGTACTTCTGGAGTCTCCCCAGGGGTGTCAGTCCTCGTCTCGAATGCGGGCATGGACTTGCGCTTTCCTAAAGAGCGGTAGCAGCAGTTTCACGCAGTCCGCCGCGTGGATCAAAGGATCTATGGTTTTGCCTCGAGTCTTTCCCACGAGGCTATCCCACGAGGCTTTCCACAGGGCTGTCCCACGTGCACACGTGGTGGGAGTCGATCCTCGGCTTGAACGTCAAGGCAGTGCAGGGAAAACAGGTTCCTCTGGAATGGACTGACACATCTGGGGGACTCTTGGAATGGTGGCACGACCCTGGAGTTCCTCTCGCCTTTCCTGTGGAGAGCGCCTCCTCTTGAGATGCGACGGGAACGCCGGGAATTCTTTCCCTACGAAACAGGGAAAGGATCCCTCATCTCGAGCTAGGAGGCGGGAACGGGGCTCCCCTGGATGTGTGCGGGACCCCACGTGCTTCCTCTCGAGTGGAGACGTGTATGTCGGGGAACTTCTTGAGTTGCAGCAAGGGTGTGAAGGACCCTTTGAAGTTCCAGTGGTTAGACGTGATTGGCCTCGAGAAGCCTCAGCGGAAATGGGCCTCATCTCGCCTGGAGGGCAAAACCTCCTGGATTTTCTCGAGTTGCGGCAGGTGCTCTCGACTTACGAAGGGGACCTCAGGGAACCGCTCTGCTGGCCTCAGGAAAGGCCAGTCCCCATGCGAGTTCCTCGGGGGCCTCTCGGGATTCCTCTCCCGTCGAGGCCGGGGCCTAAGACCTTGTGTGGAGTCGGGGCCGGAACCTGAGGATTCCTCTCCAGTGCTGACATGGATCTTGGGGTACTTCTGGAGTCTCCCCAGGGGAGTCAGTCCTCGTCTCGAATGCGGGCATGCACTTGCGCTTTCCTCCAGAGCGGTAGCAGCAGTGTCACGCAGTCCGCCGCGTGGATCAAAGGATCTATGGTTTTCCCTCGAGTCTTTCCAATGAGGCTTTCCCACGAGGCTTTCCCACAGGGCTGTCCCACGTGCACACGTGGTGGGAGTCGATCCTCGGCTTGAACGTCAAGGCAGTGCAGGGAAAACAGATTCCTCTGGAATGGACTGACACATCTGGGGGACTCTTGGAATGGTGGCACGACCCTGGAGTTCCTCTCGCCTTTCCTGTGGAGAGCGCCTCCTCTTGAGATGCGACGGGAACGCCGGGAATTCTTTCCCTACGAAACAGGGAAAGGATCCCTCATCTCGAGCTAGGAGGCGGAAATGGGGCTCCCCTGGATGTGTGCGGGACACCACGTGCTTCCTCTCGAGTGGAGACGGGTATGTCGGGGAACTTCTTGAGTTGCAGCAAGGGTGTGAAGGACCCTTTGGAAGTTCCAGTGGTTAGACGTGATTAGCCTCGAGAAGCCTCAGCGGAAATGGGCCTCATCTCGCCTGGAGGGCAAAACCTCCTGGATTTTCTCGAGTTGCGGCAGGTGCTCTCGACTTACGACGGGGAACTCAGGGACCCGCTCTGGTGGCCTCAGGAAAGGCCAGTCCCCATGCGAGTTCCTCGGGGGCGTCTCGGGATTCCTCTCCCGTCGATGCCGTGGCCTAAGACCTTGTGTGGAGTCGGGGCCGGAACCTGAGGATTCCTCTCCAGTGCTGACATGGATCTTGGGGTACTTCTGGAGTCTCCCCAGGGGAGTCAGTCCTCGTCTCGAATGCGGGCATGCACTTGCGCTTTCCTCCAGAGCGGTAGCAGCAGTGTCACGCAGTCTGCCGCGTGGATCAAAGGATCTATGGTTTTCCCTCCAGTCTTTCCCACGAGGCTTTCCCACGAGGCTTTCCCACAGGGCTGTCCCACGTGCACACGTGGTGGGAGTCGATCCTCGGCTTGAACGTCAAGGCAGTGCAGGGAAAACAGGTTCCTCTGGAATGGACTGACACATCTGGGGGACTCTTGGAATGGTGGCACAACCCTGGAGTTCCTCTCGCCTTTGCTGTGGAGAGCGCCTCCTCTTGAGATGCGACGGGAACGCCGGGAATTCTTTCCCTACGAAACAGGGAAAGGATCCCTCATCTCGAGCTAGGAGGCGGAAACGGGGCTCCCCTGGATGTGTGCGGGACCCACGTGCTTCGTCTCGAGTGGAGACGGGTATGTCGGGGAACTTCTTGAGTTGCAGCAAGGGTGTGAATGACCCTTTGGAAGTTCAGTGGTTAGACGTGATTAGCCTCGAGAAGCCTCAGCGGAAATGGGCCTCATCTCGCCTGTTGGGCAAAACATCCTGGATTTTCTCGAGTTGCGGCAGGTGCTCTCGACTTACGACGGGGACCTCAGGGACCCGCTCTGGTGGCCTCAGGAAAGGCCAGTCCCCAAGCGAGTTCTTCGGGGGCCTCTCGGGATTCCTCTCCCGTCGGTGCCGGGGCCTAAGACCTTGTGTGGAGTCGGGGCCGGAACCTGAGGATTCCTCTCCAGTGCTGACATGGATCTTGGGGTACTTCTGGAGTCTCCCCAGGGGAGTCAGTCCTCGTCTCGAATGCGGGCATGCACTTGCGCTTTCCTCCAGAGCGGTAGCAGCAGTGTCACGCAGTCCGCCGCGTGGATCAAAGGATCTATGGTTTTCCCTCGAGTCTTTCCCACGAGGCTTTCCCACGAGGCTTTCCCACAGGGCTGTCCCACGTGCACACGTGGTGGGAGTCGATCCTCGGCTTGAACGTCAAGGCAGTGCAGGGAAAACAGGTTCCTCTGGAATGGACTGACACATCTGGGGGACTCTTGGAATGGTGGCACGACCCTGGAGTTCCTCTCGCCTTTCCTGTGGAGAGCGCCTCCTCTTGAGATGCGACGGGAACGCCGGGAATTCTTTCCCTACGAAACAGGGAAAGGATCCCTCATCTCGAGCTAGGAGGCGGAAACGGGGCTCCCCTGGATGTGTGCGGGACCCACGTGCTTCGTCTCGAGTGGAGACGGTATGTCGGGGAACTTCTTGAGTTGCAGCAAGGGTGTGAATGAACCTTTGAAAGTTCAGTGGTTAGACGTGATTAGCCTCGAGAAGCCTCAGCGGAAATGGGCCTCATCTCACCTGGAGGGCAAAACATCCTGGATTTTCTCGAGTTGCGGCAGGTGCTCTCGACTTACGACGGGGACCTCAGGGACCCGCTCTGGTGGCCTCAGGAAAGGCCAGTCCCCAAGCGAGTTCTTCGGGAGTCTCTCGGGATTCCTCTCCCGTCGATGCCGGGGCCTAAGACCTTGTGTGGAGTCGGGGCCGGAACTTGAGGATTCCTCTGCAGTGCTGACATGGATCTTGGGGTACTTCTGGAGTCTCCCCAGGGGAGTCAGTCCTCGTCTCGAATGCGGGCATGCACTTGCGCTTTCCTCCAGAGCGGTAGCAGCAGTGTCACGCAGTCCGCCGCGTGGATCAAAGGATCTATGGTTTTCCCTCGAGTCTTTCCCACGAGGCTTTCCCACGAGGCTTTCCCACAGGGCTGTCCCACGTGCACACGTGGTGGGAGTCGATCCTCGGCTTGAACGTCAAGGCAGTGCAGGGAAAACAGATTCCTCTGGAATGGACTGACACATCTGGGGGACTCTTGGAATGGTGGCACGACCCTGGAGTTCCTCTCGCCTTTCCTGTGGAGAGCGCCTCCTCTTGAGATGCGACGGGAACGCCGGGAATTCTTTCCCTACGAAACAGGGAAAGGATCCCTCATCTCGAGCTAGGAGGCGGAAATGGGGCTCCCCTGCATGTGTGCGGGACACCACGTGCTTCCTCACGAGTGGAGACGGGTATGTCGGGGAACTTCTTGAGTTGCAGCAAGGGTGTGAAGGACCCTTTGGAAGTTCCAGTGGTTAGATGTGATTGGCCTCGAGAAGCCTCAGCGGAAATGGGCCTCATCTCGCCTCGAGGGCAAAACCTCCTGGATTTTCTCGAGTTTCGGCAGGTGCTCTCGACTTACGACGGGGACCTCAGGGACCCGCTCTGGTGGCGTCAGGAAAGGCCAGTCCCCATGCGAGTTCCTCGGGGGCCTCTCGGGATTCCTCTCCCGTCGATGCCTGGGCCTAAGACCTTGTGTGGAGTCGGGGCCGGAACCTGAGGATTCCTCTCCAGTGCTGACATGGATCTTGGGGTACTTCTGGAGTCTCCCCAGGGGAGTAAGTCCTCGTCTCGAATGCGGGCATGCACTTGCGCTTTCCTCCAGAGCGGTAGCAGCAGTGTCACGCAGTCCGCCGCGTGGATCAAAGGATCTATGGTTTTCCCTCGAGTCTTTCCCACGAGGCTTTCCCAAGAGGCTTTCCCACAGGGCTGTCCCACGTGCACACGTGGTGGGAGTCGATCCTCGGCTTGAACGTCAAGGCAGTGCAGGGAAAACAGGTTCCTCTGGAATGGACTGACACATCTGGGGGACTCTTGGAATGGTGGCACGACCCTGGAGTTCCTCTCGCCTTTCCTGTGGAGAGCGCCTCCTCTTGAGATGCGACGGGAACGCCGGGAATTCTTTCCCTACGAAACAGGGAAAGGATCCCTCATCTCGAGCTAGGAGGCGGGAACGGGGCTCCCCTGGATGTGTGCGGGACCCCACGTGCTTCCTCTCGAGTGGAGACGTGTATGTCGGGGAACTTCTTGAGTTGCAGCAAGGGTGTGAAGGACCCTTTGAAGTTCCAGTGGTTAGACGTGATTGGCCTCGAGAAGCCTCAGCGGAAATGGGCCTCATCTCGCCTGGAGGGCAAAACCTCCTGGATTTTCTCGAGTTGCGGCAGGTGCTCTCGACTTACGAAGGGGACCTCAGGGAACCGCTCTGCTGGCCTCAGGAAAGGCCAGTCCCCATGCGAGTTCCTCGGGGGCCTCTCGGGATTCCTCTCCCGTCGAGGCCGGGGCCTAAGACCTTGTGTGGAGTCGGGGCCGGAACCTGAGGATTCCTCTCCAGTGCTGACATGGATCTTGGGGTACTTCTGGAGTCTCCCCAGGGGAGTCAGTCCTCGTCTCGAATGCGGGCATGCACTTGCACTTTCCTCCAGAGCGGTAGCAGCAGTGTCACGCAGTCCTCCGCGTGGATCAAAGGATCTATGGTTTTCCCTCGAGTCTTTCCCACGAGGCTTTCCCACGAGGCTTTCCCACAGGGCTGTCCCACGTGCACACGTGGTGGGAGTCGATCCTCGGCTTGAACGTCAAGGCAGTGCAGGGAAAACAGATTCCTCTGGAATGGACTGACACATCTGGGGGACTCTTGGAATGGTGGCACGACCCTGGAGTTCCTCTCGCCTTTCCTGTGGAGAGCGCCTCCTCTTGAGATGCGACGGGAACGCCGGGAATTCTTTCCCTACGAAACAGGGAAAGGATCCCTCATCTCGAGCTAGGAGGCGGAAATGGGGCTCCCCTGGATGTGTGCGGGACACCACGTGCTTCCTCACGAGTGGAGACGGGTATGTCGGGGAACTTCTTGAGTTGCAGCAAGGGTGTGAAGGACCCTTTGGAAGTTCCAGTGGTTAGATGTGATTGGCCTCGAGAAGCCTCAGCGGAAATGGGCCTCATCTCGCCTCGAGGGCAAAACCTCCTGGATTTTCTCGAGTTGCGGCAGGTGCTCTCGACTTACGACGGGGACCTCAGGGACCCGCTCTGGTGGCGTCAGGAAAGGCCAGTCCCCATGCGAGTTCCTCCGGGGCCTCTCGGGATTCCTCTCCCGTCGATGCCTGGGCCTAAGACCTTGTGTGGAGTCGGGGCCGGAACCTGAGGATTCCTCTCCAGTGCTGACATGGATCTTGGGGTACTTCTGGAGTCTCCCCAGGGGAGTCAGTCCTCGTCTCGAATGCGGGCATGCACTTGCGCTTTCCTCCAGAGCGGTAGCAGCAGTGTCACGCAGTCCGCCGCGTGGATCAAAGGATCTATGGTTTTCCCTCGAGTCTTTCCCACGAGGCTTTCCCAAGAGGCTTTCCCACAGGGCTGTCCCACGTGCACACGTGGTGGGAGTCGATCCTCGGCTTGAACGTCAAGGCAGTGCAGGGAAAACAGGTTCCTCTGGAATGGACTGACACATCTGGGGGACTCTTGGAATGGTTGCACGACCCTGGAGTTCCTCTCGCCTTTCCTGTGGAGAGCGCCTCCTCTTGAGATGCGACGGGAACGCCGGGAATTCTTTCCCTACGAAACAGGGAAAGGATCCCTCATCTCGAGCTAGGAGGCGGAAACGGGGCTCCCCTGGATGTGTGCGGGACCCCACGTGCTTCCTCTCGAGTGGAGACGTGTATGTCGGGGAACTTCTTGAGTTGCAGCAAGGGTGTGAAGGACCCTTTGAAGTTCCAGTGGTTAGACGTGATTGGCCTCGAGAAGCCTCAGCGGAAATGGGCCTCATCTCGCCTGGAGGGCAAAACCTCCTGGATTTTCTCGAGTTGCGGCAGGTGCTCTCGACTTACGACGGGGACCTCAGGGACCCGCTCTGGTGGCGTCAGGAAAGGCCAGTCCCCATGCGAGTTCCACGGGGGCCTCTCGGCATTCCTCTCCCGTCGAGGCCGGGGCCTAAGACCTTGTGTGGAGTCGGGGTTGGAACCTGAGGATTCCTCTCCAGTGCTGACATGGATCTTGGGGTACTTCTGGAGTCTCCCCAGGGGAGTCAGTCCTCGTCTCGAATGCGGGCATGCACTTGCGCTTTCCTCCAGAGCGGTAGCAGCAGTGTCACGCAGTCCGCCGCGTGGATCAAAGGATCTATGGTTTTCCCTCGAGTCTTTCCCACGAGGCTTTCCCACGAGGCTTTCCCAGAGGGCTGTACCACGTGCACACGTGGTGGGAGTGGATCCTCGGCTTGAACGTCAAGGCAGTGCAGGGAAAACAGGTTCCTCTGGAATGGACTGACACATCTGGGGGACTCTTGGAATGGTGTCACGACCCTGGAGTTCCTCTCGCCTTTCCTGTGGAGAGCGCCTCCTCTTGAGATGCGACGGGAACGCCGGGAATTCTTTCCCTACGAAACAGGGAAAGGATCCCTCATCTCGAGCTAGGAGGCGGAAACGGGGCTCCCCTGGATGTGTGCGGGACGCCACGTGCTTCCTCTCGAGTGGAGACGGGTATGTCGGGGAACTTCTTGAGTTGCAGCAAGGGTGTGAAGGACCCTTTGGAAGTTCCAGTGGTTAGATGTGATTGGCCTCGAGAAGCCTCAGCGGAAATGGGCCTCATCTCGCCTGGAGGGCAAAACCTCCTGGATTTTCTCGCTTTGCGGCAGGTGCTCTCGACTTACGACGGGGACCTCAGGGAACCGCTCTGGTGGCCTCAGGAAAGGCCAGTCCCCATGCGAGTTCCACGGGGGCCTCTCGGGATTCCTCTCCCGTCGATGCCGGGGCCTAAGACCTTGTGTTGAGTCGGGGCCGGAACCTGAGGATTCCTCTCCAGTGTTGACATGGATCTTGGGGTACTTCTGGAGTCTCCCCAGGGGAGTCAGTCCTCGTCTCGAATGCGGGCATGCACTTGCGCTTTCCTCCAGAGCGGTAGCAGCAGTGTCACGCAGTCTGCCGCGTGGATCAAAGGATCTATGGTTTTCCCTCGAGTCTTTCCCACGAGGCTTTCCACTAGGCTTTCCACAGGGCTGTCCCACGTGCACACGTGGTGGGAGTCGATCCTCGGCTTCAACGTCAAGGCAGTGCAGGGAAAACAGGTTCCTCTGGAATGGACTGACACATCTGGGGGACTCTTGGAATGGTAGCACGACCCTGGAGTTCCTCTCGCCATTCCTGTGGAGAGCGCCTCCTCTTGAGATGCGACGGGAACGCCGGGAATTCTTTCCCTACGAAACAGGGAAAGGATCCCTCATGTCGAGCTAGGAGGCGGAAACGGGGCTCCCCTGGATGTGTGCGGGACCCACGTGCTTCCTCTCGAGTGGAGACGGGTATGTCGGGGAACTTCTTGAGTTGCAGCAAAGGTGTGAATGACCCTTTGGAAGTTCCAGTGGTTAGACGTGATTAGCCTCGAGAAGCCTCAGCGGAAATGGGCCTCATCTCGCCTGGAGGGCAAAACCTCCTGGATTTTCTCGAGTTGCGGCAGGTGCTCTCGACTTACGACGGGGACCTCAGGGACCCGCTCTGGTGGCCTCAGGAAAGGCCAGTCCCCATGCGAGTTCCTCGGGGGCCTCTCGGGATTCCTCTCCCGTCGATGCCGGGGCCTAAGACCTTGTGTGGAGTCGGGGTTGGAACCTGAGGATTCCTCTCCAGTGCTGACATGGATCTTGGGGTACTTCTGGAGTCTCCCAAGGGGAGTCGTCCTCGTCTCGAATGCGGGCATGCACTTGCGCTTTCCTCCAGAGCGGTAGCAGCAGTGTCACGCAGTCCGCCGCGTGGATCAAAGGATCTATGGTTTTCCCTCGAGTCTTTCCCACGAGGCTTTCACACGAAGCTTTCCCACAGGGCTGTCCCACGAGCACACGTGGTGGGAGTCGATCTTCGGCTTGAACGTCAAGGCAGTGCAGGGAAAACAGGTTCCTCTGGAATGGACTGACACATCTGGGGGACTCTTGGAATGGTGGCATGACGCTGGAGTTCCTCTCGCCTTTCCTGTGGAGAGCGCCTCCTCTTGAGATGCGACGGGAACGCCGGGAATTCTTTCCCTACGAAACAGGGAAAGGATCCCTCATCTCGACCGAGGAGTCGGAAACGGGGCTCCCCTGGATGTGTGCGGGACCCCACGTGCTTCCTCTCAAGTGGAGACGGGTATGTCGGGGAACTTCTTGAGTTGCAGCAAGGGTGTGAAGGACCGTTTGGAAGTTCCAGTGGTTAGATGTGATTGGCCTCGAGAAGCCTCATCGGAAATGGGCCTCATCTCGCCTGGAGGGCGAAACCTCCTGGATTTTCTCGAGTTGTGGCAGGTGCTCTCGACTTACGACGGGGACCTCAGGGACCCGCTCTGGTGGCCTCAGAAAAGGACAGTCCCCATGCGAGTTCCTCGGGGGCCTCTCAGGATTCCTCTCCCGTCAATGCAATGGCCTAAGACCTTGTGTGGAGTCGGGGCAGGAACCTGAGGATTCCTCTCCAGGGCTGACATGGATCTTGGGGTAATTCTGGAGTCTCCCCAGGGGAGTCAGTCCTCGTCTCGAATGCGGGCATGCACTTGCGCTTTCCTCCAGAGCGGTAGCAGCAGTGTCACGCAGTCCGCCACGTGGATCAAAGGATCTATGGTTTTCCCTCGAGTCTTTCCCACGAGGCTTTCCCACGAGGCTTTCCCACAGGGCTGTCCCACGTGCACACGTGGTGGGAGTCGATCCTCGGCTTGAACGTCAAGGCAGTGAAGGGAAAACAGGTTCCTCTGGAATGGACTGACACATCTGGGGTACTCTTGGAATGGTGGCACGACCCTGGAGTTCCTCTCGTCTTTCCTGTGGAGAGCGCCTCCTCTTGAAATGCGACGGGAACGCCGGGAATTCTTTCCCTACGAAACAGGGAAAGGATCACTCATGTCGAGATAGGAGGCGGAAACGGGGCTCCCCTGGATGTGTGCGGGACCGACGTGCTTCCTCTCCAGTGGAGAAGGGTATGTCGGGGAACTTCTTGAGTTGCTCAACGGTGTGAAGGGCCCTTTGGAAGTTCCAGTGGTTAGATGTGATTAGCCTCGAGAAGCGTCTTTGGAAATGGGCCTCATCTCGCCTGGAGGGCAAAACCTCCTGGATTTTCTCGAGTTGCGGCAGGTGCTCTGGACTTACGACGGGGACCTCAGGGACCCGCTCTGGTGGCCTCAGGAAAGGCCAGTCCCCATGCGAGTTCCTCGGGGGCCTCTCGGGATTCCTCTCCCGTCGATGCCGGGACCTAAGACCTTGTGTGGAGTCGGGGCCGGAACCTGAGGTTTCCTCTCCAGTGCTGACATGGATCTTGGGGTACTTCTGGAGTCTCCCCAGGGGAGTCAGTCCTCGTCTCGAATGCGGGCATGCACTTGCGCTTTCCTCCAGAGCGGTAGCAGCAGTGTCACGCAGTCCGCCGCGTGGATCAAAGGATCTATGGTTTTCCCTCGAGTCTTTCCCACGAGGCTTTCCCACGAGGCTTTCCCACAGGGCTGTCCCACGTGCACACGTGGTGGGAGTCGATACTCGTCTTGAACGTCAAGGCAGTGCAGGGAAAACAGGTTCCTCTGGAATGGACTGACACATCTGGGGGACTCTTGGAATGGTGGCACGACCCTGGAGTTCCTCTCGCCTTTCCTGTGGAGAGCGTCTCCTCTTGAGATGCGACGGGAACGCCGGGAATTCTTTCCCTACGAAACAGGGAAAGGATCCCTGATCTCGAGCTAGGGGGCGGAAACGGAGCTCCCCTGGATGTGTGCGGGACCCCACGTGCTTCCTCTCGAGTGGAGACGGTATGTCGGGGAACTTCTTGAGTTGCAGCAATGGTGTGAAGGACCCTTTGGAAGTTCCAGTGGTTAGAGGTGATTGGCCTCGAGAAGCCTCAGCGGAAATGGGCCTCATCTCGCCTGGAGGGCAAAACCTCCTGGATTTTCTCGAGTTGCGGCAGGTGCTCTCGACTTACGACGGGGACCTCAGGGAACCGCTCTGGTGGCCTCAGGAAAGGCCAGTCCCCATGCGAGTTCCACGGGGGCCTCTCAGGATTCCTCTCCCGTCGATGCCGGGGCCTAAGACCTTGTGTGGAGTCGGGGCCGGAACCTGAGGATTCCTCTCCAGTGCTGACATGGATCTTGGGGTACTTCTGGAGTCTCCCCAGGGGAGTCAGTCCTCGTCTTGAATGCGGGCATGCACTTGCGCTTTCCTCCAGAGCGGTAGCAGCAGTGTCACGCAGTCCGCCGCGTGGATCAAAGGATCTATGGTTTTCCCTAAAGTCTTTCCCACGAGGCTTTCCCACGAGGCTTTCCCACAGAGCTGTCCCACGTGCACACGTTGTGGGAGTCGATCCTCGGCTTGAACGTCAAGGCAGTGCAGGGAAAACAGGTTCCTCTGGAATGGACTGACATATCTGGGGGACTCTTGGAATGGTGTCACGACCCTGGAGTTCCTCTCCCTTTCCTGTGGAGAGCGCCTCCTCTTGAGATGCGACGGGAACGCCGGGAATTCTTTCCCTACGAAACAGGGAAAGGATCCCTCATCTCGAGCTAGGAGGCGGAAACGGGGCTCCCCTGGATGTGTGCGGGACCCACGTGCTTCCTCACGAGTGGAGACGGGTATGTCGGGGAACTTCTTCAGTTGCAGCAAGGGTGTCAAGGACCCTTTGGAAGTTCCAGTGGTTAGACATGATTAGCCACGAGAAGCCTCAGCGGAAATGGGCCTCATCTCGCCTGGAGGGCAAACCTCCTGGATTTTCTCGAGTTGCGGCAGGTGCTCTCGACTTACGACGGGGACCTCAGGGACCCGCTCTGGTGGCCTCAGGAAAGGCCAGTCCCCATGCGAGTTCCTCGGGGGCCTCTCGGGATTCCTCTCCCGTCGATGCCGGGACTTAAGACCTTGTGTGGAGTCGGGGCCGGAACCTGAGGTTTCCTCTCCAGTGCTGACATGGATCTTGGGGTACTTCTGGAGTCTCCCCAGGGGAGTCAGTCCTCGTCTCGAATGCGGGCATGCACTTGCGCTTTCCTCCAGAGCGGTAGCAGCAGTGTCACACAGTCCGCCGCGTGGATCAAAGGATCTATGGTTTTCCCTCGAGTCTTTCCCACGAGGCTTTCCCACGAGGCTTTCCCACAGGGCTGTCCCACGTGCACACGTGGTGGGAGTCGATACTCGTCTTGAACGTCAAGGCAGTGCAGGGAAAACAGGTTCCTCTGGAATGGACTGACACATCTGGGGGACTCTTGGAATGGTGGCACGACCCTGGAGTTCCTCTCGCCTTTCCTGTGGAGAGCGTCTCCTCTTGAGATGCGACGGGAACGCCGGGAATTCTTTCCCTACGAAACAGGGAAAGGATCCCTGATCTCGAGCTAGGGGGCGGAAACGGAGCTCCCCTGGATGTGTGCGGGACCCCACGTGCTTCCTCTCGAGTGGAGACGGTATGTCGGGGAACTTCTTGAGTTGCAGCAATGGTGTGAAGGACCCTTTGGAAGTTCCAGTGGTTAGAGGTGATTGGCCTCGAGAAGCCTCAGCGGAAATGGGCCTCATCTCGCCTGGAGGGCAAAACCTCCTGGATTTTCTCGAGTTGCGGCAGGTGCTCTCGACTTACGACGGGGACCTCAGGGAACCGCTCTGGTGGCCTCAGGAAAGGCCAGTCCCCATGCGAGTTCCACGGGGGCCTCTCAGGATTCCTCTCCCGTCGATGCCGGGGCCTAAGACCTTGTGTGGAGTCGGGGCCGGAACCTGAGGATTCCTCTCCAGTGCTGACATGGATCTTGGGGTACTTCTGGAGTCTCCCCAGGGGAGTCAGTCCTCGTCTCGAATGCGGGCATGCACTTGCGCTTTCCTCCAGAGCGGTAGCAGCAGTGTCACGCAGTCCGCCGCGTGGATCAAAGGATCTATGGTTTTCCCTAAAGTCTTTCCCACGAGGCTTTCCCACGAGGCTTTCCCACAGAGCTGTCCCACGTGCACACGTTGTGGGAGTCGATCCTCGGCTTGAACGTCAAGGCAGTGCAGGGAAAACAGGTTCCTCTGGAATGGACTGACATATCTGGGGGACTCTTGGAATGGTGTCACGACCCTGGAGTTCCTCTCCCTTTCCTGTGGAGAGCGCCTCCTCTTGAGATGCGACGGGAACGCCGGGAATTCTTTCCCTACGAAACAGGGAAAGGATCCCTCATCTCGAGCTAGGAGACGGAAACGGGGCTCCCCTGGATGTGTGCGGGACCCACGTGCTTCCTCACGAGTGGAGACGGGTATGTCGGGGAACTTCTTCAGTTGCAGCAAGGGTGTCAAGGACCCTTTGGAAGTTCCAGTGGTTAGACATGATTAGCCACGAGAAGCCTCAGCGGAAATGGGCCTCATCTCGCCTGGAGGGCAAACCTCCTGGATTTTCTCGAGTTGCGGCAGGTGCTCTCGACTTACGACGGGGACCTCAGGGACCCGCTCTGGTGGCCTCAGGAAAGGCCAGTCCCCATGCGAGTTCCTCGGGGGCCTCTCGGGATTCCTCTCCCGTCGATGCCGGGGCCTAAGACCTTGTGTGGAGTCGGGGCCGGAACCTGAGGATTCCTCTCCAGTGCTGACATGGATCTTGGGGTACTTCTGGAGTCTCCCCAGGGGAGTCAGTCCTCGTCTCGAATGCGGGCATGCACTTGCGCTTTCCTCTAGAGCGGTAGCAGCAGTGTCACGCAGTCCGCCGCGTGGATCAAAGGATCTATGGTTTTCCCTCGAGTCTTTCCCACGAGGCTTTCCCACGAGGCTTTCCCACAGGGCTGTCCCACGTGCACACGTGGTGGGAGTCGATCCTCGGCTTGAACGTCAAGGCAGTGCAGGGAAAACAGGTTCCTCTGGAATGGACTGACACATCTGGGGGACTCTTGGAATGGTGGCACGACCCTGGAGTTCCTCTCGCCTTTCCTGTGGAGAGCGTCTCCTCTTGAGATGCGACGGGAACGCCGGGAATTCTTTCCCTACGAAACAGGGAAAGGATCCCTGATCTCGAGCTAGGGGGCGGAAACGGAGCTCCCCTGGATGTGTGCGGGACCCCACGTGCTTCCTCTCGAGTGGAGACGGTATGTCGGGGAACTTCTTGAGTTGCAGCAATGGTGTGAAGGACCCTTTGGAAGTTCCAGTGGTTAGAGGTGATTGGCCTCGAGAAGCCTCAGCGGAAATGGGCCTCATCTCGCCTGGAGGGCAAAACCTCCTGGATTTTCTCGAGTTGCGGCAGGTGCTCTCGACTTACGACGGGGACCTCAGGGAACCGCTCTGGTGGCCTCAGGAAAGGCCAGTCCCCATGCGAGTTCCACGGGGGCCTCTCAGGATTCCTCTCCCGTCGATGCCGGGGCCTAAGACCTTGTGTGGAGTCGGGGCCGGAACCTGAGGATTCCTCTCCAGTGCTGACATGGATCTTGGGGTACTTCTGGAGTCTCCCCAGGGGAGTCAGTCCTCGTCTCGAATGCGGGCATGCACTTGCGCTTTCCTCCAGAGCGGTAGCAGCAGTGTCACGCAGTCCGCCGCGTGGATCAAAGGATCTATGGTTTTCCCTAAAGTCTTTCCCACGAGGCTTTCCCACGAGGCTTTCCCACAGAGCTGTCCCACGTGCACACGTTGTGGGAGTCGATCCTCGGCTTGAACGTCAAGGCAGTGCAGGGAAAACAGGTTCCTCTGGAATGGACTGACATATCTGGGGGACTCTTGGAATGGTGTCACGACCCTGGAGTTCCTCTCCCTTTCCTGTGGAGAGCGTCTCCTCTTGAGATGCGACGGGAACGCCGGGAATTCTTTCCCTACGAAACAGGGAAAGGATCCCTCATCTCGAGCTAGGAGGCGGGAACGGGGCTCCCCTGGATGTGTGCGGGACCCCACGTGCTTCCTCTCGAGTGGAGACGTGTATGTCGGGGAACTTCTTGAGTTGCAGCAAGGGTGTGAAGGACCCTTTGAAGTTCCAGTGGTTAGACGTGATTGGCCTCGAGAAGCCTCAGCGGAAATGGGCCTCATCTCGCCTGGAGGGCAAAACCTCCTGGATTTTCTCGAGTTGCGGTAGGTGCTCTCGACTTACGAAGGGGACCTCAGGGAACCGCTCTGCTGGCCTCAGGAAAGGCCAGTCCCCATGCGAGTTCCTCGGGGGCCTCTCGGGATTCCTCTCCCGTCGAGGCCGGGGCCTAAGACCTTGTGTGGAGTCGGGGCCGGAACCTGAGGATTCCTCTCCAGTGCTGACATGGATCTTGGGGTACTTCTGGAGTCTCCCCAGGGGAGTCAGTCCTCGTCTCGAATGCGGGCATGCACTTGCACTTTCCTCCAGAGCGGTAGCAGCAGTGTCACGCAGTCCGCCGCGTGGATCAAAGGATCTATGGTTTTCCCTCGAGTCTTTCCCACGAGGCTTTCCCACGAGGCTTTCCCACAGGGCTGTCCCACGTGCACACGTGGTGGGAGTCGATCCTCGGCTTGAACGTCAAGGCAGTGCAGGGAAAACAGATTCCTCTGGAATGGACTGACACATCTGGGGGACTCTTGGAATGGTGGCACGACCCTGGAGTTCCTCTCGCCTTTCCTGTGGAGAGCGCCTCCTCTTGAGATGCGACGGGAACGCCGGGAATTCTTTCCCTACGAAACAGGGAAAGGATCCCTCATCTCGAGCTAGGAGGCGGAAATGGGGCTCCCCTGGATGTGTGCGGGACACCACGTGCTTCCTCACGAGTGGAGACGGGTATGTCGGGGAACTTCTTGAGTTGCAGCAAGGGTGTGAAGGACCCTTTGGAAGTTCCAGTGGTTAGATGTGATTGGCCTCGAGAAGCCTCAGCGGAAATGGGCCTCATCTCGCCTCGAGGGCAAAACCTCCTGGATTTTCTCGAGTTGCGGCAGGTGCTCTCGACTTACGACGGGGACCTCAGGGACCCGCTCTGGTGGCGTCAGGAAAGGCCAGTCCCCATGCGAGTTCCTCCGGGGCCTCTCGGGATTCCTCTCCCGTCGATGCCTGGGCCTAAGACCTTGTGTGGAGTCGGGGCCGGAACCTGAGGATTCCTCTCCAGTGCTGACATGGATCTTGGGGTACTTCTGGAGTCTCCCCAGGGGAGTCAGTCCTCGTCTCGAATGCGGGCATGCACTTGCGCTTTCCTCCAGAGCGGTAGCAGCAGTGTCACGCAGTCCGCCGCGTGGATCAAAGGATCTATGGTTTTCCCTCGAGTCTTTCCCACGAGGCTTTCCCAAGAGGCTTTCCCACAGGGCTGTCCCACGTGCACACGTGGTGGGAGTCGATCCTCGGCTTGAACGTCAAGGCAGTGCAGGGAAAACAGGTTCCTCTGGAATGGACTGACACATCTGGGGGACTCTTGGAATGGTTGCACGACCCTGGAGTTCCTCTCGCCTTTCCTGTGGAGAGCGCCTCCTCTTGAGATGCGACGGGAACGCCGGGAATTCTTTCCCTACGAAACAGGGAAAGGATCCCTCATCTCGAGCTAGGAGGCGGAAACGGGGCTCCCCTGGATGTGTGCGGGACCCCACGTGCTTCCTCTCGAGTGGAGACGTGTATGTCGGGGAACTTCTTGAGTTGCAGCAAGGGTGTGAAGGACCCTTTGAAGTTCCAGTGGTTAGACGTGATTGGCCTCGAGAAGCCTCAGCGGAAATGGGCCTCATCTCGCCTGGAGGGCAAAACCTCCTGGATTTTCTCGAGTTGCGGCAGGTGCTCTCGACTTACGACGGGGACCTCAGGGACCCGCTCTGGTGGCGTCAGGAAAGGCCAGTCCCCATGCGAGTTCCACGGGGGCCTCTCGGCATTCCTCTCCCGTCGAGGCCGGGGCCTAAGACCTTGTGTGGAGTCGGGGTTGGAACCTGAGGATTCCTCTCCAGTGCTGACATGGATCTTGGGGTACTTCTGGAGTCTCCCCAGGGGAGTCAGTCCTCGTCTCGAATGCGGGCATGCACTTGCGCTTTCCTCCAGAGCGGTAGCAGCAGTGTCACGCAGTCCGCCGCGTGGATCAAAGGATCTATGGTTTTCCCTCGAGTCTTTCCCACGAGGCTTTCCCACGAGGCTTTCCCAGAGGGCTGTACCACGTGCACACGTGGTGGGAGTGGATCCTCGGCTTGAACGTCAAGGCAGTGCAGGGAAAACAGGTTCCTCTGGAATGGACTGACACATCTGGGGGACTCTTGGAATGGTGTCACGACCCTGGAGTTCCTCTCGCCTTTCCTGTGGAGAGCGCCTCCTCTTGAGATGCGACGGGAACGCCGGGAATTCTTTCCCTACGAAACAGGGAAAGGATCCCTCATCTCGAGCTAGGAGGCGGAAACGGGGCTCCCCTGGATGTGTGCGGGACGCCACGTGCTTCCTCTCGAGTGGAGACGGGTATGTCGGGGAACTTCTTGAGTTGCAGCAAGGGTGTGAAGGACCCTTTGGAAGTTCCAGTGGTTAGATGTGATTGGCCTCGAGAAGCCTCAGCGGAAATGGGCCTCATCTCGCCTGGAGGGCAAAACCTCCTGGATTTTCTCGCTTTGCGGCAGGTGCTCTCGACTTACGACGGGGACCTCAGGGAACCGCTCTGGTGGCCTCAGGAAAGGCCAGTCCCCATGCGAGTTCCACGGGGGCCTCTCGGGATTCCTCTCCCGTCGATGCCGGGGCCTAAGACCTTGTGTTGAGTCGGGGCCGGAACCTGAGGATTCCTCTCCAGTGTTGACATGGATCTTGGGGTACTTCTGGAGTCTCCCCAGGGGAGTCAGTCCTCGTCTCGAATGCGGGCATGCACTTGCGCTTTCCTCCAGAGCGGTAGCAGCAGTGTCACGCAGTCTGCCGCGTGGATCAAAGGATCTATGGTTTTCCCTCGAGTCTTTCCCACGAGGCTTTCCACTAGGCTTTCCACAGGGCTGTCCCACGTGCACACGTGGTGGGAGTCGATCCTCGGCTTCAACGTCAAGGCAGTGCAGGGAAAACAGGTTCCTCTGGAATGGACTGACACATCTGGGGGACTCTTGGAATGGTAGCACGACCCTGGAGTTCCTCTCTCCATTCCTGTGGAGAGCGCCTCCTCTTGAGATGCGACGGGAACGCCGGGAATTCTTTCCCTACGAAACAGGGAAAGGATCCCTCATGTCGAGCTAGGAGGCGGAAACGGGGCTCCCCTGGATGTGTGCGGGACCCACGTGCTTCCTCTCGAGTGGAGACGGGTATGTCGGGGAACTTCTTGAGTTGCAGCAAAGGTGTGAATGACCCTTTGGAAGTTCCAGTGGTTAGACGTGATTAGCCTCGAGAAGCCTCAGCGGAAATGGGCCTCATCTCGCCTGGAGGGCAAAACCTCCTGGATTTTCTCGAGTTGCGGCAGGTGCTCTCGACTTACGACGGGGACCTCAGGGACCCGCTCTGGTGGCCTCAGGAAAGGCCAGTCCCCATGCGAGTTCCTCGGGGGCCTCTCGGGATTCCTCTCCCGTCGATGCCGGGGCCTAAGACCTTGTGTGGAGTCGGGGTTGGAACCTGAGGATTCCTCTCCAGTGCTGACATGGATCTTGGGGTACTTCTGGAGTCTCCCAAGGGGAGTCGTCCTCGTCTCGAATGCGGGCATGCACTTGCGCTTTCCTCCAGAGCGGTAGCAGCAGTGTCACGCAGTCCGCCGCGTGGATCAAAGGATCTATGGTTTTCCCTCGAGTCTTTCCCTCGAGGCTTTCACACGAAGCTTTCCCACAGGGCTGTCCCACGAGCACACGTGGTGGGAGTCGATCTTCGGCTTGAACGTCAAGGCAGTGCAGGGAAAACAGGTTCCTCTGGAATGGACTGACACATCTGGGGGACTCTTGGAATGGTGGCATGACGCTGGAGTTCCTCTCGCCTTTCCTGTGGAGAGCGCCTCCTCTTGAGATGCGACGGGAACGCCGGGAATTCTTTCCCTACGAAACAGGGAAAGGATCCCTCATCTCGACCGAGGAGTCGGAAACGGGGCTCCCCTGGATGTGTGCGGGACCCCACGTGCTTCCTCTCGAGTGGAGACGGGTATGTCGGGGAACTTCTTGAGTTGCAGCAAGGGTGTGAAGGACCGTTTGGAAGTTCCAGTGGTTAGATGTGATTGGCCTCGAGAAGCCTCAGCGGAAATGGGCCTCATCTCGCCTGGAGGGCGAAACCTCCTGGATTTTCTCGAGTTGTGGCAGGTGCTCTCGACTTACGACGGGGACCTCAGGGACCCGCTCTGGTGGCCTCAGAAAAGGACAGTCCCCATGCGAGTTCCTCGGGGGCCTCTCAGGATTCCTCTCCCGTCAATGCAATGGCCTAAGACCTTGTGTGGAGTCGGGGCAGGAACCTGAGGATTCCTCTCCAGGGCTGACATGGATCTTGGGGTAATTCTGGAGTCTCCCCAGGGGAGTCAGTCCTCGTCTCGAATGCGGGCATGCACTTGCGCTTTCCTCCAGAGCGGTAGCAGCAGTGTCACGCAGTCCGCCACGTGGATCAAAGGATCTATGGTTTTCCCTCGAGTCTTTCCCACGAGGCTTTCCCACGAGGCTTTCCCACAGGGCTGTCCCACGTGCACACGTGGTGGGAGTCGATCCTCGGCTTGAACGTCAAGGCAGTGAAGGGAAAACAGGTTCCTCTGGAATGGACTGACACATCTGGGGTACTCTTGGAATGGTGGCACGACCCTGGAGTTCCTCTCGTCTTTCCTGTGGAGAGCGCCTCCTCTTGAAATGCGACGGGAACGCCGGGAATTCTTTCCCTACGAAACAGGGAAAGGATCACTCATGTCGAGATAGGAGGCGGAAACGGGGCTCCCCTGGATGTGTGCGGGACCGACGTGCTTCCTCTCCAGTGGAGAAGGGTATGTCGGGGAACTTCTTGAGTTGCTCAACGGTGTGAAGGGCCCTTTGGAAGTTCCAGTGGTTAGATGTGATTAGCCTCGAGAAGCGTCTTTGGAAATGGGCCTCATCTCGCCTGGAGGGCAAAACCTCCTGGATTTTCTCGAGTTGCGGCAGGTGCTCTGGACTTACGACGGGGACCTCAGGGACCCGCTCTGGTGGCCTCAGGAAAGGCCAGTCCCCATGCGAGTTCCTCGGGGGCCTCTCGGGATTCCTCTCCCGTCGATGCCGGGACCTAAGACCTTGTGTGGAGTCGGGGCCGGAACCTGAGGTTTCCTCTCCAGTGCTGACATGGATCTTGGGGTACTTCTGGAGTCTCCCCAGGGGAGTCAGTCCTCGTCTCGAATGCGGGCATGCACTTGCGCTTTCCTCCAGAGCGGTAGCAGCAGTGTCACGCAGTCCGCCGCGTGGATCAAAGGATCTATGGTTTTCCCTCGAGTCTTTCCCACGAGGCTTTCCCACGAGGCTTTCCCACAGGGCTGTCCCACGTGCACACGTGGTGGGAGTCGATACTCGTCTTGAACGTCAAGGCAGTGCAGGGAAAACAGGTTCCTCTGGAATGGACTGACACATCTGGGGGACTCTTGGAATGGTGGCACGACCCTGGAGTTCCTCTCGCCTTTCCTGTGGAGAGCGTCTCCTCTTGAGATGCGACGGGAACGCCGGGAATTCTTTCCCTACGAAACAGGGAAAGGATCCCTGATCTCGAGCTAGGGGGCGGAAACGGAGCTCCCCTGGATGTGTGCGGGACCCCACGTGCTTCCTCTCGAGTGGAGACGGTATGTCGGGGAACTTCTTGAGTTGCAGCAATGGTGTGAAGGACCCTTTGGAAGTTCCAGTGGTTAGAGGTGATTGGCCTCGAGAAGCCTCAGCGGAAATGGGCCTCATCTCGCCTGGAGGGCAAAACCTCCTGGATTTTCTCGAGTTGCGGCAGGTGCTCTCGACTTACGACGGGGACCTCAGGGAACCGCTCTGGTGGCCTCAGGAAAGGCCAGTCCCCATGCGAGTTCCACGGGGGCCTCTCAGGATTCCTCTCCCGTCGATGCCGGGGCCTAAGACCTTGTGTGGAGTCGGGGCCGGAACCTGAGGATTCCTCTCCAGTGCTGACATGGATCTTGGGGTACTTCTGGAGTCTCCCCAGGGGAGTCAGTCCTCGTCTCGAATGCGGGCATGCACTTGCGCTTTCCTCCAGAGCGGTAGCAGCAGTGTCACGCAGTCCGCCGCGTGGATCAAAGGATCTATGGTTTTCCCTAAAGTCTTTCCCACGAGGCTTTCCCACGAGGCTTTCCCACAGAGCTGTCCCACGTGCACACGTTGTGGGAGTCGATCCTCGGCTTGAACGTCAAGGCAGTGCAGGGAAAACAGGTTCCTCTGGAATGGACTGACATATCTGGGGGACTCTTGGAATGGTGTCACGACCCTGGAGTTCCTCTCCCTTTCCTGTGGAGAGCGCCTCCTCTTGAGATGCGACGGGAACGCCGGGAATTCTTTCCCTACGAAACAGGGAAAGGATCCCTCATCTCGAGCTAGGAGGCGGAAACGGGGCTCCCCTGGATGTGTGCGGGACCCACGTGCTTCCTCACGAGTGGAGACGGGTATGTCGGGGAACTTCTTCAGTTGCAGCAAGGGTGTCAAGGACCCTTTGGAAGTTCCAGTGGTTAGACATGATTAGCCACGAGAAGCCTCAGCGGAAATGGGCCTCATCTCGCCTGGAGGGCAAACCTCCTGGATTTTCTCGAGTTGCGGCAGGTGCTCTCGACTTACGACGGGGACCTCAGGGACCCGCTCTGGTGGCCTCAGGAAAGGCCAGTCCCCATGCGAGTTCCTCGGGGGCCTCTCGGGATTCCTCTCCCGTCGATGCCGGGACTTAAGACCTTGTGTGGAGTCGGGGCCGGAACCTGAGGTTTCCTCTCCAGTGCTGACATGGATCTTGGGGTACTTCTGGAGTCTCCCCAGGGGAGTCAGTCCTCGTCTCGAATGCGGGCATGCACTTGCGCTTTCCTCCAGAGCGGTAGCAGCAGTGTCACGCAGTCCGCCGCGTGGATCAAAGGATCTATGGTTTTCCCTCGAGTCTTTCCCACGAGGCTTTCCCACGAGGCTTTCCCACAGGGCTGTCCCACGTGCACACGTGGTGGGAGTCGATACTCGTCTTGAACGTCAAGGCAGTGCAGGGAAAACAGGTTCCTCTGGAATGGACTGACACATCTGGGGGACTCTTGGAATGGTGGCACGACCCTGGAGTTCCTCTCGCCTTTCCTGTGGAGAGCGTCTCCTCTTGAGATGCGACGGGAACGCCGGGAATTCTTTCCCTACGAAACAGGGAAAGGATCCCTGATCTCGAGCTAGGGGGCGGAAACGGAGCTCCCCTGGATGTGTGCGGGACCCCACGTGCTTCCTCTCGAGTGGAGACGGTATGTCGGGGAACTTCTTGAGTTGCAGCAATGGTGTGAAGGACCCTTTGGAAGTTCCAGTGGTTAGAGGTGATTGGCCTCGAGAAGCCTCAGCGGAAATGGGCCTCATCTCGCCTGGAGGGCAAAACCTCCTGGATTTTCTCGAGTTGCGGCAGGTGCTCTCGACTTACGACGGGGACCTCAGGGAACCGCTCTGGTGGCCTCAGGAAAGGCCAGTCCCCATGCGAGTTCCACGGGGGCCTCTCAGGATTCCTCTCCCGTCGATGCCGGGGCCTAAGACCTTGTGTGGAGTCGGGGCCGGAACCTGAGGATTCCTCTCCAGTGCTGACATGGATCTTGGGGTACTTCTGGAGTCTCCCCAGGGGAGTCAGTCCTCGTCTCGAATGCGGGCATGCACTTGCGCTTTCCTCCAGAGCGGTAGCAGCAGTGTCACGCAGTCCGCCGCGTGGATCAAAGGATCTATGGTTTTCCCTAAAGTCTTTCCCACGAGGCTTTCCCACGAGGCTTTCCCACAGAGCTGTCCCACGTGCACACGTTGTGGGAGTCGATCCTCGGCTTGAACGTCAAGGCAGTGCAGGGAAAACAGGTTCCTCTGGAATGGACTGACATATCTGGGGGACTCTTGGAATGGTGTCACGACCCTGGAGTTCCTCTCCCTTTCCTGTGGAGAGCGCCTCCTCTTGAGATGCGACGGGAACGCCGGGAATTCTTTCCCTACGAAACAGGGAAAGGATCCCTCATCTCGAGCTAGGAGACGGAAACGGGGCTCCCCTGGATGTGTGCGGGACCCACGTGCTTCCTCACGAGTGGAGACGGGTATGTCGGGGAACTTCTTCAGTTGCAGCAAGGGTGTCAAGGACCCTTTGGAAGTTCCAGTGGTTAGACATGATTAGCCACGAGAAGCCTCAGCGGAAATGGGCCTCATCTCGCCTGGAGGGCAAACCTCCTGGATTTTCTCGAGTTGCGGCAGGTGCTCTCGACTTACGACGGGGACCTCAGGGACCCGCTCTGGTGGCCTCAGGAAAGGCCAGTCCCCATGCGAGTTCCTCGGGGGCCTCTCGGGATTCCTCTCCCGTCGATGCCGGGGCCTAAGACCTTGTGTGGAGTCGGGGCCGGAACCTGAGGATTCCTCTCCAGTGCTGACATGGATCTTGGGGTACTTCTGGAGTCTCCCCAGGGGAGTCAGTCCTCGTCTCGAATGCGGGCATGCACTTGCGCTTTCCTCTAGAGCGGTAGCAGCAGTGTCACGCAGTCCGCCGCGTGGATCAAAGGATCTATGGTTTTCCCTCGAGTCTTTCCCACGAGGCTTTCCCACGAGGCTTTCCCACAGGGCTGTCCCACGTGCACACGTGGTGGGAGTCGATCCTCGGCTTGAACGTCAAGGCAGTGCAGGGAAAACAGGTTCCTCTGGAATGGACTGACACATCTGGGGGACTCTTGGAATGGTGGCACGACCCTGGAGTTCCTCTCGCCTTTCCTGTGGAGAGCGTCTCCTCTTGAGATGCGACGGGAACGCCGGGAATTCTTTCCCTACGAAACAGGGAAAGGATCCCTGATCTCGAGCTAGGGGGCGGAAACGGAGCTCCCCTGGATGTGTGCGGGACCCCACGTGCTTCCTCTCGAGTGGAGACGGTATGTCGGGGAACTTCTTGAGTTGCAGCAATGGTGTGAAGGACCCTTTGGAAGTTCCAGTGGTTAGAGGTGATTGGCCTCGAGAAGCCTCAGCGGAAATGGGCCTCATCTCGCCTGGAGGGCAAAACCTCCTGGATTTTCTCGAGTTGCGGCAGGTGCTCTCGACTTACGACGGGGACCTCAGGGAACCGCTCTGGTGGCCTCAGGAAAGGCCAGTCCCCATGCGAGTTCCACGGGGGCCTCTCAGGATTCCTCTCCCGTCGATGCCGGGGCCTAAGACCTTGTGTGGAGTCGGGGCCGGAACCTGAGGATTCCTCTCCAGTGCTGACATGGATCTTGGGGTACTTCTGGAGTCTCCCCAGGGGAGTCAGTCCTCGTCTCGAATGCGGGCATGCACTTGCGCTTTCCTCCAGAGCGGTAGCAGCAGTGTCACGCAGTCCGCCGCGTGGATCAAAGGATCTATGGTTTTCCCTAAAGTCTTTCCCACGAGGCTTTCCCACGAGGCTTTCCCACAGAGCTGTCCCACGTGCACACGTTGTGGGAGTCGATCCTCGGCTTGAACGTCAAGGCAGTGCAGGGAAAACAGGTTCCTCTGGAATGGACTGACATATCTGGGGGACTCTTGGAATGGTGTCACGACCCTGGAGTTCCTCTCCCTTTCCTGTGGAGAGCGCCTCCTCTTGAGATGCGACGGGAACGCCGGTAATTCTTTCCCTACGAAACAGGGAAAGGATCCCTCATCTCGAGCTAGGAGACGGAAACGGGGCTCCCCTGGATGTGTGCGGGACCCACGTGCTTCCTCACGAGTGGAGACGGGTATGTCGGGGAACTTCTTCAGTTGCAGCAAGGGTGTCAAGGACCCTTTGGAAGTTCCAGTGGTTAGACATGATTAGCCACGAGAAGCCTCAGCGGAAATGGGCCTCATCTCGCCTGGAGGACAAACCTCCTGGATTTTCTCGAGTTGCGGCAGGTGCTCTCGACTTACGACGGGGACCTCAGGGACCCGCTCTGGTGGCCTCAGGAAAGGCCAGTCCCCATGCGAGTTCCTCGGGGGCCTCTCGGGATTCCTCTCCCGTCGATGCCGGGGCCTAAGACCTTGTGTGGAGTCGGGGCCGGAACCTGAGGATTCCTCTCCAGTGCTGACATGGATCTTGGGGTACTTCTGGAGTCTCCCCAGGGGAGTCAGTCCTCGTCTCGAATGCGGGCATGCACTTGCGCTTTCCTCTAGAGCGGTAGCAGCAGTGTCACGCAGTCCGCCGCGTGGATCAAAGGATCTATGGTTTTCCCTCGAGTCTTTCCCACGAGGCTTTCCCACGAGGCTTTCCCACAGGGCTGTCCCACGTGCACACGTGGTGGGAGTCGATCCTCGGCTTGAACGTCAAGGCAGTGCAGGGAAAACAGGTTCCTCTGGAATGGACTGACACATCTGGGGGACTCTTGGAATGGTGGCACGACCCTGGAGTTCCTCTCGCCTTTCCTGTGGAGAGCGTCTCCTCTTGAGATGCGACGGGAACGCCGGGAATTCTTTCCCTACGAAACAGGGAAAGGATCCCTCATCTCGAGCTAGGGGGCGGAAACGGAGCTCCCCTGGATGTGTGCGGGACCCCACGTGCTTCCTCTCGAGTGGAGACGGTATGTCGGGGAACTTCTTGAGTTGCAGCAATTGTGTGAAGGACCCTTTGGAAGTTCCAGTGGTTAGATGTGATTGGCCTCGAGAAGCCTCAGCGGAAATGGGCCTCATCTCGCGTGGAGGGCAAAACCTCCTGGATTTTCTCGAGTTGCGGCAGGTGCTCTCGACTTACGACGGGGACCTCAGGGAACCGCTCTGGTGGCCTCAGGAAAGGCCAGTCCCCATGCGAGTTCCACGGGGGCCTCTCGGGATTCCTCTCCCGTCGTTGCCGGGGCCTAAGACCTTGTGTGGAGTCGGGGCCGGAACCTGAGGATTCCTCTCCAGTGCTGACATGGATCTTGGGGTACTTCTGGAGTCTCCCCAGGGGAGTCAGTCCTTGTCTCGAATGCGGGCATGCACTTGTGCTTTCCTCCAGAGCGGTAGCAGCAGTGTCACGCAGTCCGCCGCGTGGATCAAAGGATCTATGGTTTTCCCTCGAGTCTTTCCCACGAGGCTTTCCCACGAGGCTTTCCCACAGGGCTGTCCCACGTGCACACGGTGTGGGAGTCGATCCTCGTCTTGAACGTCAAGGCAGTGCAGGGAAAACAGGTTCCTCTGGAATGGACTTACACATCTGGGGGACTCTTGGAATGGTGTCACGACCCTGGAGTTCCTCTCGCCTTTCCTGTGGAGAGCGCCTCCTCTTGAGATGCGACGGGAACGCCGGGAATTCTTTCCCTACGAAACAGGGAAAGGATCCCTCATCTCGAGCTACGAGGCGGAAACGGGGCTCCCCTGGATGTGTGCGGGACCCACGTGCTTCCTCACGAGTGGAGACGGGTATGTCGGGGAACTTCTTGAGTTGCAGCAAGGGTGTCAAGGACCCTTTGGAAGTTCCAGTGGTTAGACATGATTAACCACGAGAAGCCTCAGCGGAAATGGGCCTCATCTCGCCTGGAGGGCAAAACCTCCTGGATTTTCTCGAGTTGCGGCAGGTGCTCTCGACTTACGACGGGGACCTCAGGGACCCGCTCTGGTGGCCTCAGGAAAGGCCAGTCCCGATGCGAGTTCCTCGGGGGCCTCTCAGGATTGCACTCCCGTCGATGCCGGGGCCTAAGACCTTGTGTGGAGTCGGGGCCGGAACCTGAGGATTCCTCTCCAGTGCTGACATGGATCTTGGGGTACTTCTGGAGTCTCCCCAGGGGAGTCAGTCCTCGTCTCGAATGCGGGCATGCACTTGCGCTTTCCTCCAGAGCGGTAGCAGCAGTGTCACGCAGTCCGCCGCGTGGATCAAAGGATCTATGGTTTTCCCTCGAGCCTTTCCCACGAGGCTTTCCCACGAGGCTTTCCCACAGGGCTGTCCCACGTGCACACGTGGTGGGAGTCAATCCTCGGCCTGAACGTCAAGGCAGTGCAGGGAAAACAGGTTCCTCTGGAATGGACTGACACATCTGGGGGACTCTTGGAATGGTGGCACGACCCTGGAGTTCCTCTCGCCTTTCCTGTGGAGAGCGCCTCCTCTTGAGATGCGACGGGAACGCCGGGAATTCTTTCCCTACCAAACAGGGAAAGGATCCCTCATCTCGAGCTAGGAGGCGGAAACGGGGCTCCCCTGGATGTGTGCGGGACACCACGTGCTTCCTCTCGAGTGGAGACGGGTATGTCGGGGAACTTCTTGAGTTGCAGCAAGCGTGTGAAGGACCCTTTGGAAGTTCCAGTGGTTAGATGTGATTGGCCTCGAGAAGCCTCAGCGGAAATGGGCCTCATCTCGCCTGGAGGGCAAAACCTCCTGGATTTTCTCGAGTTGCGGCAGGTGCTCTCGACTTACGACGGGGACCTCAGGGACCCGCTCTGGTGGCCTCAGGAAAGGCCAGTCCCCATGCGAGTTTCTCGGGGGCCTCTCGGGATTCCTCTCCCGTCGATGCCGGGACCTAAAACCTTGTGTGGAGTCGGGGCCGGAACCTGAGGATTCCTCTCCAGTGCTGACATGGATCTTGGGGTACTTCTGGAGTCTCCCCAGGGAAGTCAGTCCTCGTCTCGAATGCGGGCATGCACTTGCGCTTTCCTCCAGAGCGGTAGCAGCAGTGTCACGCAGTCCGCCCGTGGATCAAAGGATCTACGGTTTTCCCTCGAGTCTTTCCCACGAGGCTTTCCCACGAGGCTTTCCCACAGGGCTGTCCCACGTGCACACGTGGTGGGAGTCGATCCTCGGCTTGAACGTCAAGGCAGTGCAGGGAAAACAGGTTCCTCTGGAATGGACTGACACATCTGGGGGACTCTTGGAATGGTGGCACGACCCTGGAGTTCCTCTCGCCTTTCCTGTGGAGAGCGTCTCCTCTTGAGATGCGACGGGAACGCCGGGAATTCTTTCCCTACGAAACAGGGAAAGGATCCCTCATCTCGAGCCAGGGGGCGGAAACGGAGCTCCCCTGGATGTGTGCGGGACCCCACGTGCTTCCTCTCGAGTGGAGACTGTATGTCGGGGAACTTCTTGAGTTGCAGCAAGGGTGTGAAGGACCCTTTGGAAGTTCCAGTGGTTAGATGTGATTGGCCTCGAGAAGCCTCAGCAGAAATGGGCCTCATCTCGCCTGGAGGGCAAAACCTCCTGGATTTTCTCGAGTTGCGGCAGGTGCTCTCGACTTACGACGGGGACCTCAGGGACCCGCTCTGGTGGCGTCAGGAAAGGCCAGTCCCCATGCGAGTTCCTCGGGGGCCTCTCAGGATTCCACTCCCGTCGATGCCGGGGCCTAAGACCTTGTGTGGAGTCGGGGCCGGAACCTGAGGATTCCTCTCCAGTGCTGACATGGATCTTGGGGTACTTCTGGAGTCTCCCCAGGGGAGTCAGTCCTCGTCTCGAATGCGGGCATGCACTTGCGCTTTCCTCCAGAGCGGTAGCAGCAGTGTCACGCAGTCCGCCGCGTGGATCAAAGGATCTGTGGTTTTCCCTCGAGTCTTTCCCACGAGGCTTTCCCACGAGGCTTTCCCACAGGGCTGTCCCACGTGCACACGTGGTGGGAGTCGATCCTCGGCTTGAACGTCAAGGCAGTGCAGGGAAAACAGGTTCCTCTGGAATGGACTGACACATCTGGGGGACTCTTGGAATGGTGTCACGACCCTGGAGTTCCTCTCGCCTTTCCTGTGGAGAGCGCCTCCTCTTGAGATGCGACGGGAACGCCGGGAATTCTTTCCCTACGAAACAGGGAAAGGATCCCTCATCTCGAGCTAGGAGGCGGAAACGGGGCTCCCCTGGATGTGTGCGGGACCCCACGTGCTTCCTCTCGAGTGGAGACGGGTATGTCGGGGACCTTCTTGAGTTGCAGCAAGGG
Organism: Ovis canadensis; assembly: GCF_042477335.2. Classification (NCBI taxonomy): domain Eukaryota; kingdom Metazoa; phylum Chordata; class Mammalia; order Artiodactyla; family Bovidae; genus Ovis; species Ovis canadensis. The sequence goes on along the minus strand of NC_091265.1, from coordinate 1,447,751 downwards.
TGTGAAGGACCCTTTGGAAATTCCAGTGGTTAGATGTGATTGGCCTCGAGAAGCGTCAGCGGAAATGGGCCTCATCTCGCCTGGAGGGCAAAACCTCCGAGATTTTCTCGAGTTGCTGCATGTGCTCTCGAATTATGACGAGGACTTCAGGGACCCGCTTTGGTGGCCTCAGGAAAGACCAGTCCCCATGCGAGTTCCTCTGGGGATTCCTCTCCCGTCGATGCCGGGGCCTAAGACCTTGTGTGGAGTCGGGGCCGGAACCTGAGGATTCCTCTCCAGTGCTGACATGGATCTTGGGGTACTTCTGGGGTCTCCCCAGGGAAGTCAGTCCTCGTCTCGAATGCGGGCATGCACTTGCGCTTTCCTCCAGAGCGGTAGCAGCAGTGTCACGCAGTCCGCCGCGTGGATCAAAGGATCTATGGTTTTCCCTCGAGTCTTTCCCACGAGGGTTTCCCACGAGGCTTTCCCACAGGGCTGTCCCACGTGCACACGTGGTGGGAGTCGATCCTCGGCTTGAACGTCAAGGCAGTGCAGGGAAAACAGGTTCCTCTGGAATGGACTGACACATCTGGGGGACTCTTGGAATGGTGGCACGACCCTGGAGTTCCTCTCGCCTTTCCTGTGGAGAGCGCCTCCTCTTGAGATGCGACGGGAACGCCGGGAATTCTTTCCCTACGAAACAGGGAAAGGATCCCTCATCTCGAGCTAGGAGGCGGGAACGGGGCTCCCCTGGATGTGTGCGGGACCCCACGTGCTTCCTCTCGAGTGGAGACGTGTATGTCGGGGAACTTCTTGAGTTGCAGCAAGGGTGTGAATGACCGTTTGGAAGTTCCAGTGGTTAGACGTGATTAGCCTCGAGAAGCCTCAGCGGAAATGGGCCTCATCTCGTCTGGAGGGCAAAACCTCCTGGATTTTCTCGAGTTGCGGCAGGTGCTCTCGACTTACGACGGGGACCTCAGGGACCCGCTCTGGTGGCCTCAGGAAAGGCCAGTCCCCATGCGAGTTCCTCGGGGGCCTCTCGGGATTCCTCTCCCGTCGATGCCGGGGCCTAAGACCTTGTGTGGAGTCGGGGCCGGAACCTGAGGATTCCTCTCCAGTGCTGACATGGATCTTGGGTTACTTCTGGAGTCTCCCCAGGGGAGTCAGTCCTCGTCTCGAATGCGGGCATGCACTTGCGCTTTCCTCCAGAGCGGTAGCAGCAGTGTCACGCAGTCCTCCGCGTGGATCAAAGGATCTATGGTTTTCCCTCGAGTCTTTCCCACGAGGCTTTCCCACGAGGCTTTCCCACAGGGCTGTCCCACGTGCACACGTGGTGGGAGTGGATCCTCGGCTTGAACGTCAAGGTAGTGCAGGGAAAACAGGTTCCTCTGGAATGGACTGACACATCTGGGGGACTCTTGGAATGGTGGCACGACCCTGGAGTTCCTCTCGCCTTTCCTGTGGAGAGCGCCTCCTCTTGAGATGCGACTGGAACGCCGGGAATTCTTTCCCTACGAAACAGGGAAAGGATCCCTCATCTCGAGCTAGGAGGCGGAAACGGGGCTACCCTGGATGTGTGCGGGACACCACGTGCTTCCTCTCGAGTGGAGACGGGTATGTCGGGGAACTTCTTGAGTTTCAGCAAGGGTGTGAAGGACCCTTTGGAAGTTCCAGTGGTTAGACGTGATTGGCCTCGAGAAGCCTCAGCGGAAATTGCCGCATCTCGCCTGGAGGGCAAAACCTCCTGGATTTTCTCGAGTTGCGGCAGGTGCTCTCGACTTACGAAGGGGACCTCAGGGACCCGCTCTGCTGGCCTCAGGAAAGGCCAGTCCCCATGCGAGTTCCTCGGGGGCCTCTCGGGATTCCTCTCCTGTCGAGGCCGGGGCCTAAGACCTTGTGTGGAGTCGGGGCCGGAACCTGAGGATTCCTCTCCAGTGCTGACATGGATCTTGGGGTACTTCTGGAGTCTCCCCAGGGGAGTCAGTCCTCGTCTCGAATGCGGGCATGCACTTGCGCTTTCCTCCAGAGCGGTAGCAGCAGTGTCACGCAGTCTGCCGCGTGGATCAAAGGATCTATGGTTTTCCCTCCAGTCTTTCCCACGAGGCTTTCCCACGAGGCTTTCCCACAGGGCTGTCCCACGTGCACACGTGGTGGGAGTCGATCCTCGGCTTGAACGTCAAGGCAGTGCAGGGAAAACAGGTTCCTCTGGAATGGACTGACACATCTGGGGGACTCTTGGAATGGTGTCACGACCCTGGAGTTCCTCTCGCCTTTCCTGTGGAGAGCGCCTCCTCTTGAGATGCGACGGGAACGCCGGGAATTCTTTCCCTACGGAACAGGGAAAGGATCCCTCATCTCGAGCTAGGAGGCGGAAACGGGGCTCCCCTGGATGTGTGCGGGACACCACGTGCTTCCTCTCGAGTGGAGACGGGTATGTCGGGGAACTTCTTGAGTTGCAGCAAGGGTGTGAAGGACCCTTTGGAAGTTCCAATGGTTAGATGTGATTAGCCTCAAGAAGCCTCAGCGGAAATGGTCCTCATCTCGCCTGGAGGGCAAAACCTCCTGGATTTTCTCGAGTTGCGGCAGGTGCTCTCGACTTACGACGGGGACCTCAGGGACCCGCTCTGGTGGCCTCAGGAAAGGCCAGTCCCCATGCGAGTTCCTCCGGGGCCTGTCGGCATTCCTCTCCCGTCGATGCCGGGGCCTAAGACCGTGTGTGGAGTCGGGGCCGGAACCTGAGGATTCCTCTCCAGTGCTGACATGGATCTTGGGGTACTTCTGGAGTCTCCCCAGGGGAGTCAGTCCTCGTCTCGAATGCGGGCATGCACTTGCGCTTTCCTCCAGAGCGGTAGCAGCAGTGTCATGCAGTCTGCCGCGTGGATCAAAGGATCTATGGTTTTCCCTCCAGTCTTTCCCACGAGGCTTTCCCACGAGTCTTTCCCACAGGGCTGTCCCACGTGCACACGTGGTGGGAGTCGATCCTCGGCTTGAACGTCAAGGCAGTGCAGGGAAAACAGGTTCCTCTGGAATGGACTGACACATCTGGGGGACTCTTGGAATGGTGTCACGACCCTGGAGTTCCTCTCGCCTTTCCTGTGGAGAGCGCCTCCTCTTGAGATGCGACTGGAACGCCGGGAATTCTTTCCCTACGGAACAGGGAAAGGATCCCTCATCTCGAGCTAGGAGGCGGAAACGGGGCTCCCCTGGATGTGTGCGGGACACCACGTGCTTCCTCTCGAGTGGAGACGGGTATGTCGGGGAACTTCTTGAGTTGCAGCAAGGGTGTGAAGGACCCTTTGGAAGTTCCAATGGTTAGATGTGATTAGCCTCAAGAAGCCTCAGCGGAAATGCTCCTCATCTCGCCTGGAGGGCAAAACCTCCTGGATTTTCTCGAGTTGCGGCAGGTGCTCTCGACTTACGACGGGGACCTCAGGGACCCGCTCTGGTGGCCTCAGGAAAGGCCAGTCCCCATGCGAGTTCCTCCGGGGCCTGTCGGCATTCCTCTCCCGTCGATGGCGGGGCCTAAGACCGTGTGTGGAGTCGGGGCCGGAACCTGAGGATTCCTCTCCAGTGCTGACATGGATCTTGTTGTACTTCTGGAGTCTCCCCAGGGGAGTCAGTCCTCGTCTCGAATGCGGGCATGCACTTGCGCTTTCCTCCAGAGCGGTAGCAGCAGTGTCACGCAGTCCGCCGCGTGGATCAAAGGATCTATGGTTTTCCCTCGAGTCTTTCCCACGAGGGTTTCCCACGAGGCTTTCCCACAGGGCTGTCCCACGTGCACACGTGGTGGGAGTCGATCCTCGGCTTGAACGTCAAGGCAGTGCAGGGAAAACAGGTTCCTCTGGAATGGACTGACACATCTGGGGGACTCTTGGAATGGTGGCACGACCCTGGAGTTCCTCTCGCCTTTCCTGTGGAGAGCGCCTCCTCTTGAGATGCGACGGGAACGCCGGGAATTCTTTCCCTACGAAACAGGGAAAGGATCCCTCATCTCGAGCTAGGAGGCGGAAACGGGGCTCCCCTGGATGTGTGCGGGACCCACGTGCTTCGTCTCGAGTGGAGACGGTATGTAGGGGAACTTCTTGAGTTGCAGCAAGGTTGTGAATGACCCTTTGGAAGTTCAGTGGTTAGACGTGATTAGCCTCGAGAAGCCTCAGCGGAAATGGGCCTCATCTCACCAAGAGGGCAAAACATCCTGGATTTTCTCGAGTTGCGGCAGGTGCTCTCGACTTACGACGGGGACCTCAGGGACCCGCTCTGGTGGCGTCAGGAAAGGCCAGTCCCCATGCGAGTTCCTCGGGGGCCTCTCGGGATTCCTCTCCCGTCGATGCCGGGGCCTAAGACCTTGTGTGGAGTCGGGGCCGGAACCTGAGGATTCCTCTCCAGTGCTGACATGGATCTTGGGGTACTTCTGGGGTCTCCCCAGGGGAGTCAGTCCTCGTCTCGAATGCGGGCATGCACTTGCGCTTTCCTCCAGAGCGGTAGCAGCAGTGTCACGCAGTCCGCCGCGTGGATCAAAGGATCTATGGTTTTCCCTCGAGTCTTTCCCACGAGGGTTTCCCACGAGGCTTTCCCACAGGGCTGTCCCACGTGCACACGTGGTGGGAGTCGATCCTCGGCTTGAACGTCAAGGCAGTGCAGGGAAAACAGGTTCCTCTGGAATGGACTGACACATCTGGGGGACTCTTGGAATGGTGGCACGACCCTGGAGTTCCTCTCGCCTTTCCTGTGGAGAGCGCCTCCTCTTGAGATGCGACGGGAACGCCGGGAATTCTTTCCCTACGAAACAGGGAAAGGATCCCTCATCTCGAGCTAGGAGGCGGGAACGGGGCTCCCCTGGATGTGTGCGGGACCCCACGTGCTTCCTCTCGAGTGGAGACGTGTATGTCGGGGAACTTCTTGAGTTGCAGCAAGGGTGTGAATGACCCTTTGGAAGTTCCAGTGGTTAGACGTGATTAGCCTCGAGAAGCCTCAGCGGAAATGGGCCTCATCTCGTCTGGAGGGCAAAACCTCCTGGATTTTCTCGAGTTGCGGCAGGTGCTCTCGACTTACGACGGGGACCTCAGGGACCCGCTCTGGTGGCCTCAGGAAAGGCCAGTCCCCATGCGAGTTCCTCGGGGGCCTCTCGGGATTCCTCTCCCGTCGATGCCGGGGCCTAAGACCTTGTGTGGAGTCGGGGCCGGAACCTGAGGATTCCTCTCCAGTGCTGACATGGATCTTGGGGTACTTCTGGAGTCTCCCCAGGGGAGTCAGTCCTCGTCTCGAATGCGGGCATGCACTTGCGCTTTCCTCCAGAGCGGTAGCAGCAGTGTCACGCAGTCCGCCGCGTGGATCAAAGGATCTATGGTTTTCCCTCGAGTCTTTCCCACGAGGCTTTCCCACGAGGCCTTCCCACAGGGCTGTCCCACGTGCACACGTGGTGGGAGTCGATCCTCGGCTTGAACGTCAAGGCAGTGCAGGGAAAACAGGTTCCTCTGGAATGGACTGACACATCTGGGGGACTCTTGGAATGGTGGCACGACCCTGGAGTTCCTCTCGCCTTTCCTGTGGAGAGCGCCTCCTCTTGAGATGCGACGGGAACGCCGGGAATTCTTTCCCTACGAAACAGGGAAAGGATCCCTCATCTCGAGCTAGAAGGCGGAAATGGGGCTCCCCTGGATGTGTGCGGGACCCACGTGCTTCGTCTCGAGTGGAGACGGGTATGTCGGGGAACTTCTTGAGTTGCAGCAAGGGTGTGAATGACCCTTTGGAAGTTCAGTGGTTAGACGTGATTAGCCTCGAGAAGCCTCAGCGGAAATGGGCCTCATCTCGCCTGGAGGGCAAAACATCCTGGATTTTCTCGAGTTGCGGCAGGTGCTCTCGACTTACGACGGGGAAATCAGGGACCCGCTCTGGTGGCCTCAGGAAAGGCCAGTCCCCAAGCGAGTTCTTCGGGGGCCTCTCGGGATTCCTCTCCCGTCGGTGCCGGGGCCTAAGACCTTGTGTGGAGTCGGGGCCGGAACCTGAGGATTCCTCTCCAGTGCTGACATGGATCTTGGGGTACTTCTGGAGTCTCCCCAGGGGAGTCAGTCCTCGTCTCGAATGCGGTCATGCACTTGCGCTTTCCTCCCGAGCGGTAGCAGCAGTGTCACGCAGTCCACCGCGTGGATCAAAGGATCTATGGTTTTCCCTCGAGTCTTTCCCACGAGGCTTTCCCACGAGGCTTTCCCACAGGGCTGTCCCACGTGCACACGTTGTGGGAGTCGATCCTCGGCTTGAACGTCAAGGCAGTGCAGGGAACACAGGTTCCTCTGGAATGGACTGACACATCTGGGGGACTCTTGGAATGGTGGCACGACCCTGGAGTTCCTCTCGCCTTTCCTGTGGAGAGCGCCTCCTCTTGAGATGCGACGGGAACGCCGGGAATTCTTTCCCTACGAAACAGGGAAAGGATCACTCATCTCGAGCTAGGAGGCGGAAACGGGGCTCCCCTGGATGTGTGCGGGACCCCACGTGCTTCCTCTCGAGTGGAGACGGGTATGTCGGGGAACTTCTTGAGTTGCAGCAAGGGTGTGAAGGACCCTTTGGAAGTTCCAGTGGTTAGATGTGATTGGCCTCGAGAAGCCTCAGCGGAAATGGGCCTCATCTCGCCTGGAGGTGAAAACCTCCTGGATTTTCTCGAGTTGCGGAAGGTGCTCTCGACTTACGACGGGGACCTCAGGGACCCGCTCTGGTGGCCTCAGGAAAGGCCAGTCCCCATGCGAGTTCCACGGGGGCCTCTCGGCATTCCTCTCCCGTCGAGGCCGGGGCCTAAGACCTTGTGTGGAGTCGGGGCCGGAACCTGAGGATTCCTCTCCAGTGCTGACATGGATCTTGGGGTACTTCTGGAGTCTCCCCAGGGGAGTCAGTCCTCGTCTCGAATGCGGGCATGCACTTGCGCTTTCCTCCAGAGCGGTAGCAGCAGTGTCACGCAGTCCGCCGCGTGGATCAAAGGATCTATGGTTTTCCCTCGAGTCTTTCCCACGAGGCTTTCCCACGAGGCTTTCCCACAGGGCTGTCCCACGTGCACACGTGGTGGGAGTCGATCCTCGGCTTCAACGTCAAGGCAGTGCAGGGAAAACAGGTTCCTCTGGAATGGACTGACACATCTGGGGGACTCTTGGAATGGTGGCACGACCCTGGAGTTCCTCTCGCCTTTCCTGTGGAGAGCGCCTCCTTTTGAGTTGCGACGGGAAGGCCGGGAATTCTTTCCCTACGAAACAGGGAAAGGATCCCTCATCTCGAGCTAGGAGGCGGAAACGGGGCTCCCCTGGATGTGTGCGGGACACCACGAGCTTCCTCTCGAGTGGAGACGGGTATGTCGCGGAACTGCTTGAGTTGCAGCAAGGGTGTGAAGCACCCTTTGGAAGTTCCAGTGGTTAGATGTGATCAGCCTCGAGAAGCCTCAGCAGAAATGGGCCTCAACTCGCCTGGAGGGCAAAACCTCCTAGATTTTCTCGAGTTGTGGCAGGTGCTCTCGACTTACGACGGGGACCTCAGGGACCCGCTCTGGTGGCCTCAGGAAAGGCCAGTCCCCATGCGAGTTCCTCGGGGGCCTCTCGGGATTCCTCTCCCGTCGATGCCGGGGCCTAAGACCTTGTGTGGAGTCGGGGCTGGAAACTGAGGATTCCTCTCCAGTGCTGACATGGATCTTGGGGTACTTCTGGAGTCTCCCAAGGGGAGTCGTCCTCGTCTCGAATGCGGGCATGGACTTGCGCTTTCCTCCAGAGCGGTAGCAGCAGTGTCACGCAGTCCGCCGCGTGGATCAAAGGATCTATGATTTTCCCTCGAGTCTTTCCCACGAGGCTTTCCCACGAAGCTTTCCCACAGGGCTGTCCCACCTGCACACGTGGTGGGAGTCGATCCTCGGCTTGAACGTCAAGGCAGTGCAGGGAAAACAGGTTCCTCTGGAATGGACTGACACATCTGGGGGACTCTTGGAATGGTGTCACGACCCTGGAGTTCCTCTCGCCTTTCCTGTGGAGAGCGCCTCCTCTTGAGATGCGACGGGAACGCCGGGAATTCTTTCCCTACGAAACAGGGAAAGGATCCCTCATCTCGAGCTAGGGGGCGGAAACGGGGCTCCCCTGGATGTGTGCGGGACCCCACGTGCTTCCTCTCGAGTGGAGACAGGTATGTCGGGGAACTTCTTGAGTTGAAGCAAGGGTGTGAAGGACCCTTTGGAAGTTCCAGTGGTTAGATGTGATTGGCCTCGAGAAGCCTCAGCGGAAATGGGCCTCATCTCGCCTGGAGGGCAAAACCTCCTGGATTTTCTCGAGTTGCGGCAGGTGCTCTCGACTTACGACGGGGACCTCAGGGAACCGCTCTGGTGGCCTCAGGAAAGGCCAGTCCCCATGCGAGTTCCACGGGGGCCTCTCGGGATTCCTCTCCCGTCGATGCCGGGGCCTAAGACCTTGTGTGGAGTCGGGGCCGGAACCTGAGGATTCCTCTCCAGTGTTGACATGGATCTTGGGGTACTTCTGGAGTCTCCCCAGGGGAGTCAGTCCTCGTCTCGAATGCGGGCATGCACTTGCGCTTTCCTCCAGAGCGATAGCAGCAGTGTCACGCAGTCTGCCGCGTGGATCAAAGGATCTATGGTTTTCCCTCGAGTCTTTCCCACGAGGCTTTCCACGAGGCTTTCCCACAGGGCTGTCCCACGTGCACACGTGGTGGGAGTCGATCCTCGGCTTGAACGTCAAGGCAGTGCAGGGAAAACAGGTTCCTCTGGAATAGACTGACACATCTGGGGGACTCTTGGAATGGTGGCACGACCCTGGAGTTCCTCTCGCCATTCCTGTGGAGAGCGCCTCCTCTTGAGATGCGACGGGAACCCCGGGAATTCTTTCCCTACGAAACAGGGAAAGGATCCCTCATCTCGAGCTAGGAGGCGGAAACAGAGCTCCCCTGGGTGTGTGCGGGACCCAAGTGCTTCCTCTCGAGTGGAGACGGGTATGTCGGGGAACTTCTTGAGTTGCAGCAAGGGTGTGAATGACCCTTTGGAAGTTCCAGTGGTTAGACGTGATTAGCCTCGAGAAGCCTCAGCGGAAATGGGCCTCATCTCGCCTGGAGGGCAAAACCTCCTGGATTTTCTCGAGTTGCGGCAGGTGCTCTCGACTTACGACGGGGACGTCAGGGACCCGCTCTGGTGGCCTCAGGAAAGGCCAGTCCCCATGCGAGTTCCTCGGGGGCCTCTCGGGATTCCTCTCCCTTCGATGCCGGGGCCTAAGACCTTGTGTGGAGTCGGGGCTGGAACCTGAGGATTCCTCTCCAGTGCTGACATGGATCTTGGGGTACTTCTGGAGTCTCCCAAGGGGAGTCGTCCTCGTCTCGAATGCGGGCATGCACTTGCGCTTTCCTCCAGAGCGGTAGCAGCAGTGTCACGCAGTCCGCCGCGTGGATCAAAGGATCTATGGTTTTCCCTCGAGTCTTTCCCACGAGGCTTTCACACGAAGCTTTCCCACAGGGCTGTCCCACGAGCACACGTGGTGGGAGTCGATCTTCGGCTTGAACGTCAAGGCAGTGCAGGGAAAACAGGTTCCTCTGGAATGGACTGACACATCTGGGGGACTCTTGGAATGGTGGCATGACCCTGGAGTTCCTCTCGCCTTTCCTGTGGAGAGCGCCTCGTCTTGAGATGCGACGGGAACGCCGGGAATTCTTTCCCTACGAAACAGGGAAAGGATCCCTCATCTCGAGCTAGGAGGCGGAAACGGGGCTCCCCTGGATGTGTGCGGGACACCACGAGCTTCCTCTCGAGTGGAGACGGGTATGTCGCGGAACTGCTTGAGTTGCAGCAAGGGTGTGAAGGACCCTTTGGAAGTTCCAGTGGTTAGATGTGATCAGCCTCGAGAAGCCTCAGCAGAAATGGGCCTCAAAACGCCTGGAGGGCAAAACCTCCTAGATTTTCTCGAGTTGTGGCAGGTGCTCTCGACTTACGACGGGGACCTCAGGGACCCGCTATGGTGGCCTCAGGAAAGGCCAGTCCCCATGCGAGTTCCTCGGGGGCCTCTCGGGATTCCTCTCCCGTCGATGCCGGGGCCTAAGACCTTGTGTGGAGTCTGGGCTGGAACCTGAGGATTCCTCTCCAGTGCTGACATGGATCTTGGGGTACTTCTGGAGTCTCCCAAGGGGAGTCGTCCTCGTCTCGAATGCGGGCATGGACTTGCGCTTTCCTCCAGAGCGGTAGCAGCAGTGTCACGCAGTCCGCCGCGTGGATCAAAGGATCTAAGATTTTCCCTCGAGTCTTTCCCACGAGGCTTTCCCACGAAGCTTTCCCACAGGGCTGTCCCACCTGCACACGTGGTGTGAGTCGATCCTCGGCTTGAACGTCAAGGCAGTGCAGGGAAAACAGGTTCCCCTGGAATGGACTGACACATCTGGGGGACTCTTGGAATGGTGTCACGACCCTGGAGTTCCTCTCGCCTTTCCTGTGGAGAGCGCCTCCTCTTGAGATGCGACGGGAACGCCGGGAATTCTTTCCCTACGAAACAGGGAAAGGATCCCTCATCTCGAGCTAGGAGGCGGAAACGGGGCTCCCCTGGATGTGTGCGGGACCCCACGTGCTTCCTCTCGAGTGGAGACAGGTATGTCGGGGAACTTCTTGAGTTGAAGCAAGGGTGTGAAGGACCCTTTGGAAGTTCCAGTGGTTAGATGTGATTGGCCTCGAGAAGCCTCAGCGGAAATGGGCCTCATCTCGCCTGGAGGGCAAAACCTCCTGGATTTTCTCGAGTTGCGGCAGGTGCTCTCGACTTACGACGGGGACCTCAGGGAACCGCTCTGGTGGCCTCAGGAAAGGCCAGTCCCCATGCGAGTTCCACGGGGGCCTCTCGGGATTCCTCTCCCGTCGATGCCGGGGCCTAAGACCTTGTGTGGAGTCGGGGCCGGAACCTGAGGATTCCTCTCCAGTGTTGACATGGATCTTGGGGTACTTCTGGAGTCTCCCCAGGGGAGTCAGTCCTCGTCTCGAATGCGGGCATGCACTTGCGCTTTCCTCCAGAGCGGTAGCAGCAGTGTCATGCAGTCTGCCGCGTGGATCAAAGGATCTATGGTTTTCCCTCGAGTCTTTCCCACGAGGCTTTCCACGAGGCTTTCCCACAGGGCTGTCCCACGTGCACACGTGGTGGGAGTCGATCCTCGGCTTGAACGTCAAGGCAGTGCAGGGAAAACAGGTTCCTCTGGAATGGACTGACACATCTGGGGGACTCTTGGAATGGTGGCACGACCCTGGAGTTCCTCTCGCCATTCCTGTGGAGAGCGCCTCCTCTTGAGATGCGACGGGAACGCCGGGAATTCTTTCCCTACGAAACAGGGAAAGGATCCCTCATCTCGAGCTAGGAGGCGGAAACGGGGCTCCCCTGGATGTGTGCGGGACCCACGTGCTTCCTCTCGAGTGGAGACGGGTATGTCGGGGAACTTCTTGAGTTGCAGCAAGGGTGTGAAGGACCCTTTGGAAGTTCCAGTGGTTAGATGTGATTGGCCTCGAGAAGCCTCATCGGAAATGGGCCTCATCTCGCCTGGAGGGCGAAACCTCCTGGATTTTCTCGAGTTGTGGCAGGTGCTCTCGACTTACGACGGGGACCTCAGGGACCCGCTCTGGTGGCCTCAGAAAAGGCCAGTCCCCATGCGAGTTCCTCGGGGGCCTCTCAGGATTCCTCTCCCGTCAATGCAAGGGCCTAAGACCTTGTGTGGAGTCGGGGCCGGAACCTGAGGATTCCTCTCCAGGGCTGACATGGATCTTGGGGTACTTCTGGAGTCTCCCCAGGGGAGTCAGTCCTCGTCTCGAATGCGGGCATGCACTTGCGCTTTCCTCCAGAGCGGTAGCAGCAGTGTCACGCAGTCCGCCACTTGGATCAAAGGATCTATGGTTTTCCCTCGAGTCTTTCCCACGAGGCTTTCCCACGAGGCTTTCCCACAGGGCTGTCCCACGTGCACACGTGGTGGGAGTCGATCCTCGGCTTGAACGTCAAGGCAGTGAAGGGAAAACAGGTTCCTCTGGAATGGACTGACACATCTGGGGTACTCTTGGAATGGTGGCACGACCCTGGAGTTCCTCTCGTCTTTCCTGTGGAGAGCGCCTCCTCTTGAAATGCGACGGGAACGCCGGGAATTCTTTCCCTACGAAACAGGGAAAGGATCACTCATGTCGAGCTAGGAGGCGGAAACGGGGCTCCCCTGGATGTGTGCGGGACCGACGTGCTTCCTCTCCAGTTGAGAAGGGTATGTCGGGGAACTTCTTGAGTTGCAGCAACGGTGTGAAGGGCCCTTTGGAAGTTCCAGTGGTTAGATGTGATTAGCCTCGAGAAGCGTCTTTGGAAATGGGCCTCATCTCGCCTGGAGGGAAAAACCTCCTGGATTTTCTCGAGTTGCGGCAGGTGCTCTCGACTTACGACGGGGACCTCAGGGACCCGCTCTGGTGGCGTCAGGAAAGGCCAGTCCCCATGCGAGTTCCTCGGGGGCCTCTCGGGATTCCTCTCCCGTCGATGCCGGGACCTAAGACCTTGTGTGGAGTCGGGGCCGGACCTGAGGTTTCCTCTCCAGTGCTGACATGGATCTTGGGGTACTTCTGGAGTCTCCCCAGGGGAGTCAGTCCTCGTCTCGAATGCGGGCATGCACTTGCGCTTTCCTCCAGAGCGGTAGCAGCAGTGTCACGCAGTCCGCCGCGTGGATCAAAGGATCTATGGTTTTCCCTCGAGTCTTTCCCACGAGGCTTTCCCACGAGGCTTTCCCACAGGACTGTCCCACGTGCACACGTGGTGGGAGTCGATCCTCGGCTTGAACGTCAAGGCAGTGCAGGGAAAACAGGTTCCTCTGGAATGGACTGACACATCTGGGGGACTCTTGGAATGGTGGCACGACCCTGGAGTTCCTCTCGCCTTTCCTGTGGAGAGCGTCTCCTCTTGAGATGCGACGGGAACGCCGGGAATTCTTTCCCTACGAAACAGGGAAAGGATCCATGATCTCGAGCTAGGGGGCGGAAACGGAGCTCCCCTGGATGTGTGCGGGACCCCACGTGCTTCCTCTCGAGTGGAGACGGTATGTCAGGGAACTTCTTGAGTTGCAGCAATGGTGTGAAGGACCCTTTGGAAGTTCCAGTGGTTAGAGGTGATTGGCCTCGAGAAGCCTCAGCGGAAATGGGCCTCATCTCGCCTGGAGGGCAAAACCTCCTGGATTTTCTCGAGTTGCGGCAGGTGCTCTCGACTTACGACGGGGACCTCAGGGAACCGCTCTGGTGGCCTCAGGAAAGGCCAGTCCCCATGCGAGTTCCACGGGGGCCTCTCAGGATTCCTCTCCCGTCGATGCCGGGGCCTAAGACCTTGTGTGGAGTCTGGGCCAGAACCTGAGGATTCCTTTCCAGTGCTGACATGGATCTTGGGGTACTTCTGGAGTCTCCCCAGGGGAGTCAGTCCTCGTCTCGAATGCGGGCATGCACTTGCGCTTTCCTCCAGAGCGGTAGCAGCAGTGTCACGCAGTCTGCCGCGTGGATCAAAGGATCTATGGTTTTCCCTCAAGTCTTTCCCACGAGGCTTTCCCAAGAGGCTTTCCCACAGAGCTGTCCCACGTGCACACGTGGTGGGAGTCGATCCTCGGCTTGAACGTCAAGGCAGTGCAGGGAAAACAGGTTCCTCTGGAATGGACTGACATATCTGGGGGACTCTTGGAATGGTGTCACGACCCTGGAGTTCCTCTCCCTTTACTGTGGAGAGCGCCTCCTCTTGAGATGCGACGGGAACGCCGGGAATTCTTTCCCTACGAAACAGGGAAAGGATCCCTCATCTCGAGCTAGGAGGCGGAAACGGGGCTCCCCTGGATGTGTGCGGGACCCACGTGCTTCCTCACGAGTGGAGACGGGTATGTCGGGGAACTTCTTGAGTTGCAGCAAGCGTGTGAAGGACCCTTTGGAAGTTCCAGTGGTTAGAAGTGATTGGCCTCGAGAAGCCTCAGCGGAAATGGGCCTCATCTCGCCTGGAGGGCAAAACCTCCTGGATTTTCTCGAGTTGCGGCAGGTGCTCTCGACTTACGACGGGGACCTCAGGGACCCGCTCTGGTGGCCTCAGGAAAGGCCAGTCCCCATGCGAGTTCCTCGGGGGCCTCTCGGGATTCCTCTCCCGTCGATGCCGGGACCTAAGACCTTGTGTGGAGTCGGGGCCGGAACCTGAGGATTCCTCTCCAGTGCTGACATGGATCTTGGGGTATTTCTGGAGTCTCCCCAGGGGAGTCAGTCCTCGTCTCGAATGCGGGCATGCACTTGCGCTTTCCTCCAGAGCGGTAGCAGCAGTGTCACGCAGTCCGCCGCGTTGATCAAAGGATCTATGGTTTTCCCTCGAGTCTTTCCCACGAGGCTTTCCCACGAGGCTTTCCCACAGGGCTGTCCCACGTGCACACGTGGTGGGAGTCGATCCTCGGCTTGAACGTCAAGGCAGTGCAGGGAAAACAGGTTCCTCTGGAATGGACTGACACATCTGGGGGACTCTTGGAATGGTGGCACGACCCTGGAGTTCCTCTCGCCTTTCCTGTGGAGAGCGTCTCCTCTTGAGATGCGACGGGAACGCCGGGAATTCTTTCCCTACGAAACAGGGAAAGGATCCCTCATCTCGAGCTAGGGGGCGGAAACGGAGCTCCCCTGGATGTGTGCGGGACCCCACGTGCCTCCTCTCGAGTGGAGACGGTATGTCGGGGAACTTCTTGAGTTGCAGCAATGGTGTGAAGGACCCTTTGGAAGTTCCAGTGGTTAGATGTGATTGGCCTCGAGAAGCCTCAGCGGAAATGGGCCTCATCTCGCGTGGAGGGCAAAACCTCCTGGATTTTCTCGAGTAGCGGCAGGTGCTCTCGACTTACGACGGGGACCTCAGGGACCCGCTCTGGTGGCCTCAGGAAAGGCCAGTCCCCATGCGAGTTCCTCGGGAGCCTCTCAGGATTCCACTCCCGTCGATGCCGGGGCCTAAGACCTTGTGTGGAGTCGGGGCCGGAACCTGAGGATTCCTCTCCAGTGCTGACATGGATCTTGGGGTACTTCTGGAGTCTCCCCAGGGGAGTCAGTCCTCGTCTCGAATGCGGGCATGCACTTGCGCTTTCCTCCAGAGCGGTAGCAGCAGTGTCACGCAGTCCGCCGCGTGGATCAAAGGATCTATGGTTTTCCCTCGAGTCTTTCCCACGAGGCTTTCCCACGAGGCTTTCCCACAGGGCTGTCCCACGTGCACACGTGGTGGGAGTCGATCCTCGGCTTGAACGTCAAGGTAGTGCAGGGAAAACAGGTTCCTCTGGAATGGACTTACACATCTGGGGGACTCTTGGAATGGTGTCACGACCCTGGAGTTCCTCTCGCCTTTCCTGTGGAGAGCGCCTCCTCTTGAGATGCGACGGGAACGCCGAGAATTCTTTCCCTTCGAAACAGAGAAAGGATCCCTCATCTCGAGCTAGGAGGCGGAATCGGGGCTCCCCTGGATGTGTGTGGGACACCACGTGCTTCCTCTCGAGTGGAGACGGGTATGTCGGGGAACTTCTTGAGTTGCAGCAAGCGTGTTAAGGACCCTTTGGAAGTTCCAGTGGTTAGATGTGATTGGCCTCGAGAAGCCTCAGCGGAAATGGGCCTCATCTCGCCTGGAGGGCAAAACCTCCTGGATTTTCTCGAGTTGCGGCAGGTGCTCTCGACTTACGACGGGGACCTCAGGGACCCGCTCTGGTGGCCTCAGGAAAGGCCAGTCCCCATGCGAGTTCCTCGGGGGCCTCTCGGGATTCCTCTCCCGTCGATGCCGGGACCTAAGACCTTGTGTGGAGTCGGGGCCGGAACCTGAGGATTCCTCTCCAGTGCTGACATGGATCTTGGGGTATTTCTGGAGTCTCCCCAGGGGAGTCAGTCCTCGTCTCGAATGCGGGCATGCACTTGCGCTTTCCTCCAGAGCGGTAGCAGCAGTGTCACGCAGTCCGCCGCGTGGATCAAAGGATCTATGGTTTTACCTCGAGTCTTTCCCACGAGGCTTTCCCACGAGGCTTTCCCACAGGGCTGTCCCACGTGCACACGTGGTGGGAGTCGATCCTCGGCTTGAACGTCAAGGCAGTGCAGGGAAAACAGGTTCCTCTGGAATGGACTGACACATCTGGGGGACTCTTGGAATGGTGTCACGACCCTGGAGTTCCTCTCGCCTTTCCTGTGGAGAGCGCCTCCTCTTGAGATGCGACGGGAACGCCGGGAATTCTTTCCCTTCGAAACAGAGAAAGGATCCCTCATCTCGAGCTAGGAGGCGGAATCGGGGCTCCCCTGGATGTGTGTGGGACACCACGTGCTTCCTCTCGAGTGGAGACGGGTATGTCGGGGAACTTCTTGAGTTGCAGCAAGCGTGTGAAGGACCCTTTGGAAGTTCCAGTGGTTAGATGTGATTGGCCTCGAGAAGCCTCAGCGGAAATGGGCCTCATCTCGCCTGGAGGGCAAAACCTCCTGGATTTTCTCGAGTTGCGGCAGGTGCTCTCGACTTACGACGGGGACCTCAGGGACCCGCTCTGGTGGCCTCAGGAAAGGCCAGTCCCCATGCGAGTTCCTCGGGGGCCTCTCGGGATTCCTCTCCCGTCGATGCCGGGACCTAAGACCTTGTGTGGAGTCGGGGCCGGAACCTGAGGATTCCTCTCCAGTGCTGACATGGATCTTGGGGTATTTCTGGAGTCTCCCCAGGGGAGTCAGTCCTCGTCTCGAATGCGGGCATGCACTTGCGCTTTCCTCCAGAGCGGTAGCAGCAGTGTCACGCAGTCCGCCGCGTGGATCAAAGGATCTATGGTTTTCCCTCGAGTCTTTCCCACGAGGCTTTCCCACGAGGCTTTCCCACAGGGCTGTCCCACGTGCACACGTGGTGGGAGTCGATCCTCGGCTTGAACGTCAAGGCAGTGCAGGGAAAACAGGTTCCTCTGGAATGGACTGACACATCTGGGGGACTCTTGGAATGGTGGCACGACCCTGGAGTTCCTCTCGCCTTTCCTGTGGAGAGCGTCTCCTCTTGAGATGCGACGGGAACGCCGGGAATTCTTTCCCTACGAAACAGGGAAAGGATCCCTCATCTCGAGCTAGGGGGCGGAAACGGAGCTCCCCTGGATGTGTGCGGGACCCCACGTGCTTCCTCTCGAGTGGAGCCGGTATGTCGGGGAACTTCTTGAGTTGCAGCAATGGTGTGAAGGACCCTTTGGAAGTTCCAGTGGTTAGATGTGATTGGCCTCGAGAAGCCTCAGCGGAAATGGGCCTCATCTCGCGTGGAGGGCAAAACCTCCTGGATTTTCTCGAGTTGCGGCAGGTGCTCTCGACTTACGACGGGGACCTCAGGGAACCGCTCTGGTGGCCTCAGGAAAGGCCAGTCCCCATGCGAGTTCCACGGGGGCCTCTCGGGATTCCTCTCCCGTCGTTGCCGGGGCCTAAGACCTTGTGTGGAGTCGGGGCCGGAACCTGAGGATTCCTCTCCAGTGCTGACATGGATCTTGGGGTACTTCTGGAGTCTCCCCAGGGGAGTCAGTCCTTGTCTCGAATGCGGGCATGCACTTGTGCTTTCCTCCAGAGCGGTAGCAGCAGTGTCACGCAGTCCGCCGCGTGGATCAAAGGATCTATGGTTTTCCCTCGTTTCTTTCCCACGAGGCTTTCCCACGAGGCTTTCCCACAGGGCTGTCCCACGTGCACACGGGGTGGGAGTCGATCCTCGTCTTGAACGTCAAGGCAGTGCAGGGAAAACAGGTTCCTCTGGAATGGACTGACAAATCTGGGGGATTCTTGGAATGGTGTCACGACCCTGGAGTTCCTCTCGCCTTTCCTGTGGAGAGCGCCTCCTCTTGAGATGCGACGGGAACGCCGGGAATTCTTTCCCTACGAAACAGGGAAAGGATCCCTCATCTCGAGCTAGGAGGCGGAAACGGGGCTCCCCTCGATGTGTGCGGGACCCACGTGCTTCCTCACGAGTGGAGACGGGTATGTCGGGGAACTTCTTGAGTTGCAGCAAGGGTGTCAAGGACCCTTTAAAAGTTCCAGTGGTTAGACATGATTAACCACGAGAAGCCTCAGCGGAAATGGGCCTCATCTCGCCTGGAGGGCAAAACCTCCTGGATTTTCTCGAGTTGCGGCAGGTGCTCTCGACTTACGACGGGGACCTCAGGGACCCGCTCTGGTGGCCTCAGGAAAGGCCAGTCCCGATGCGAGTTCCTCGGGGGCCTCTCAGGATTCCACTCCCGTCGATGCCGGGGCCTAAGGCCTTGTGTGGAGTCGGGGCCGGAACCTGAGGATTCCTCTCCAGTGCTGACATGGATCTTGGGGTACTTCTGGAGTCTCCCAAGGGGAGTCAGTCCTCGTCTCGAATGCGGGCATGCACTTGCGCTTTCCTCCAGAGCGGTAGCAGCAGTGTCACGCAGTCCGCCGCGTGGATCAAAGGATCTGTGGTTTTCCCTCGAGTCTTTCCCACGAGGCTTTCCCATGAGGCTTTCCCACAGGGCTGTCCCACGTGCACACGTGGTGGGAGTCGATCCTCGGCTTGAACGTCAAGGCAGTGCAGGGAAAACAGGTTCCTCTGGAATGGACTGACACATCTGGGGGACTCTTGGAATGGTGTCACGACCCTGGAGTTCCTCTCGCCTTTCCTGTGGAGAGCGCCTCCTCTTGAGATGCGACGGGAACGCCGGGAATTCTTTCCCTACGAAACAGGGAAAGGATCCCTCATCTCGAGCTAGGAGGCGGAAACGGGGCTCCCCTGGATGTGTGCGGGACCCCACGTGCTTCCTCTCGAGTGGAGACGGTATGTCGGGGAACGTCTTGAGTTGCAGCAATGGTGTGAAGGACCCTTTGGAAGTTCCAGTGGTTAGATGTGATTGGCCTCGAGAAGCCTCAGCGGAAATGGGCCTCATCTCGCGTGGAGGGCAAAACCTCCTGGATTTTCTCGAGTTGCGGCAGGTGCTCTCGACTTACGACGGGGACCTCAGGGACCCGCTCTGGTGGCCTCAGGAAAGGCCAGTCCCCATGCGAGTTCCACGGGGGCCTCTCGGGATTCCTCTCCCGTCGTTGCCGGGGCCTAAGACCTTGTGTGGAGTCGGGGCCGGAACCTGAGGATTCCTCTCCAGTGCTGACATGGATCTTGGGGTACTTCTGGAGTCTCCCCAGGGGAGTCAGTCCTTGTCTCGAATGCGGGCATGCACTTGTGCTTTCCTCCAGAGCGGTAGCAGCAGTGTCACGCAGTCCGCCGCGTGGATCAAAGGATCTATGGTTTTCCCTCGAGTCTTTCCCACGAGGCTTTCCCACGAGGCTTTCCCACAGGGCTGTCCCACGTGCACACGGGGTGGGAGTCGATCCTCGTCTTGAACGTCAAGGCAGTGCAGGGAAAACAGGTTCCTCTGGAATGGACTGACAAATCTGGGGGATTCTTGGAATGGTGTCACGACCCTGGAGTTCCTCTCCCTTTCCTGTGGAGAGCGCCTCCTCTTGAGATGCGACGGGAACGCCGGGAATTCTTTCCCTACGAAACAGGGAAAGGATCCCTCATCTCGAGCTAGGAGGCGGAAACGGGGCTCCCCTGGATGTGTGCGGGACCCCACGTGCTTCCTCTCGAGTGGAGACGGGTATGTCGGGGACCTTCTTGAGTTGCAGCAAGGGTGTGAAGGACCCTTTGGAAGTTCCAGTGGTTAGATGTGATTGGCCTCGAGAAGCGTCAGCGGAAATGGGCCTCATCTCGCCTGGAGGGCAACACCTCCGAGATTTTCTCGAGTTGCGGCATGTGCTCTCGACTTACGACGAGGACCTCAGGGACCCGCTTTGGTGGCCTCAGGAAAGACCAGTCCCCATGCGAGTTCCTCTGGGGATTCCTCTCCCGTCGATGCCGGGGCCTAAGACCTTGTGTGGAGTCGGGGCCGGAACCTGAGGATTCCTCTCCAGTGCTGACATGGATCTTGGGGTACTTCTGGAGTCTCCCCAGGGGAGTCAGTCCTCGTCTCGAATGCGGGCATGCACTTGCGCTTTCCTCCAGAGCGGTAGCAGCAGTGTCACGCAGTCCGCCGCGTGGATCAAAGGATCTATGGTTTTCCCTCGAGTCTTTCCCACGAGGCTTTCCCACGAGGCTTTCCCACAGGGCTGTCCCACGTGCACACGTGGTGGGAGTCGATCCTCGGCTTGAACGTCAAGGAAGTGCAGGGAAAACAGGTTCCTCTGGAATGGACTGACACATCTGGGGGACTCTTGGAATGGTGGCACGACCCTGGAGTTCCTCTCGCCATTCCTGTGGAGAGCGCCTCCTCTTGAGATGCGACGGGAACGCCGGGAATTCTTTCCCTACGAAACAGGGAAAGGATCCCTCATCTCGAGCTAGGAGGCGGAAACGGGGCTCCCCTGGATGTGTGCGGGACCCACGTGCTTCCTCTCGAGTGGAGACGGGTATGTCGGGGAACTTCTTGAGTTGCAGCAAGGGTGTGAATGACCCTTTGGAAGTTCCAGTGGTTAGACGTGATTAGCCTCGAGAAGCCTCAGCGGAAATGGGCCTCATCTCGCCTGGAGGGCAAAACCTCCTGGATTTTCTCGAGTTGCGGCAGGTGCTCTCGACTTACGACGGGGACCTCAGGGACCCGCTCTGGTGGCCTCAGGAAAGGCCAGTCCCCATGCGAGTTCCTCGGGGGCCTCTCGGGATTCCTCTCCCGTCGATGCCGGGGCCTAAGACCTTGTGTGGAGTCGGGGCCGGAACCTGAGGATTCCTCTCCAGTGCTGACATGGATCTTGGGGTACTTCTGGAGTCTCCCAAGGGGAGTCAGTCCTCGTCTCGATTGCGGGCATGCACTTGCGCTTTCCTCCAGAGCGGTAGCAGCAGTGTCACGCAGCCCGCCGCGTGGATCAAAGGATCTATGGTTTTCCCTCGAGTCTTTCCCACGAGGCTTTCCCACGAGGCTTTCCCACAGGGCTGTCCCACGTGCACACGTGGTGGGAGTCGATCCTCGGCTTGAACGTCAAGGCAGTGCAGGGAAAACAGGTTCCTCTGGAATGGACTGACACATCTGGGGGACTCTTGGAATGGTGGCACGACCCTGGAGTTCCTCTCGCCTTTCCTGTGGAGAGCGCCTCCTCTTGAGATGCGACGTGAACACCGGGAATTCTTTCCCTACGAAACAGGGAAAGGATCCCTCATGTCGAGCTAGGAGGCGGAAACGGGGCTCCCCTGGATGTGTGCGGGACCCACGTGCTTCCTCTCCAGTGGAGAAGGGTATGTCGGGGAACTTCTTGAGTTGCAGCAACGGTGTGAAGGTCCCTTTGGAAGTTCCAGTGGTTAGATGTGATTAGCCTCGAGAAGCGTCTTTGGAAATGGGCCTCATCTCGCCTGGAGGGCAAAACCTCCTGGATTTTCTCGAGTTGCGGCAGGTGCTCTCGACTTACGACGGGGACCTCAGGGACCCGCTCTGGTGGCCTCAGGAAAGGCCAGTCCCCATGAGAGTTCCTCGGGGGCCTCTCGGGATTCCTCTCCCGTCGATGCCGGGGCCTAAGACCTTGTGTGGAGTCGGGGCCGGAACCTGAGGATTCCTCTCCAGTGCTGACATGGATCTTGGGGTACTTCTGGAGTCTCCCCAGGGGAGTCAGTCCTCGTCTCGAATGCGGGCATGCACTTGCGCTTTCCTCCAGAGCGGTAGCAGCAGTGTCACGCAGTCCGCCGCGTGGATCAAAGAATCTATGCTTTTCCCTCGAGTCTTTCCCACGAGGCTTTCACACGAGGCTTTCCCACAGGGCTGTCCCACGAGCACACGTGGTGGGAGTCGATCCTCGGCTTGAACGTCAAGGCAGTGCAGGGAAAACAGGTTCCTCTGGAATGGACTGACACATCTGGGGGACTCTTGGAATGGTGGCACGACCCTGGAGTTCCTCTCGTCTTTCCTGTGGAGAGCGCCTCCTCTTGATATGCGACGGGAAGGCCGGGAATTCTTTCCCTACGAAACAGGGAAAGGATCCCTCATCTCGAGCTAGGAGGCGGAAACGGGGCTCCCCTGGATGTGTGCGGGACACCACGAGCTTCCTCTCGAGTGGAGACGGGTATGTCGCGGAACTGCTTGAGTTGCAGCAAGGGTGTGAAGGACCCTTTGGAAGTTCCAGTGGTTAGATGTGATCAGCCTCGAGAAGCCTCAGCAGAAATGGGCCTCAACTCGCCTGGAGGGCAAAACCTCCTAGATTTTCTCGAGTTGTGGCAGGTGCTCTCGACTTACGACGGGGACCTCAGGGACCCGCTCTGGTGGCCTCAGGAAAGGCCAGTCCCCATGCGAGTTCCTCGGGGGCCTCTCGGGATTCCTCTCCCGTCGATGCCGGGGCCTAAGACCTTGTGTGGAGTCGGGGCTGGAACCTGAGGATTCCTCTCCAGTGCTGACATGGATCTTGGGGTACTTCTGGAGTCTCCCAAGGGGAGTCGTCCTCGTCTCGAATGCGGGCATGCACTTGCGCTTTCCTCCAGAGCGGTAGCAGCAGTGTCACGCAGTCCGCCGCGTGGATCAAAGGATCTATGATTTTCCCTCGAGTCTTTCCCACGAGGCTTTCCCACGAAGCTTTCCCACAGGGCTGTCCCACCTGCACACGTGGTGGGAGTCGATCCTCGGCTTGAACGTCAAGGCAGTGCAGGGAAAACAGGTTCCTCTGGAATGGACTGACACATCTGGGGGACTCTTGGAATGGTGTCACGACCCTGGAGTTCCTCTCGCCTTTCCTGTGGAGAGCGCCTCCTCTTGAGATGCGACGGGAACGCCGGGAATTCTTTCCCTACGAAACAGGGAAAGGATCCCTCATCTCGAGCTAGGAGGCGGAAACGGGGCTCCCCTGGATGTGTGCGGGACCCACGTGCTTCCTCTCGAGTGGAGACGGGTATGTCGGGGAACTTCTTGAGTTGCAGCAAGGGTGTGAATGACCCTTTGGAAGTTCCAGTGGTTAGACGTGATTAGCCTCGAGAAGCCTCAGCGGAAATGGGCCTCATCTCGCCTGGAGGGCAAAACCTCCTGGATTTTCTCGAGTTGCGGCAGGTGCTCTCGACTTACGACGGGGACCTCAGGGACCCGCTCTGGTGGCCTCAGGAAAGGCCAGTCCCCATGCGAGTTCCTCGGGGGCCTCTCGGGATTCCTCTCCCGTCGATGCCGGGGCCTAAGACCTTGTGTGGAGTCGGGGCCGGAACCTGAGGATTCCTCTCCAGTGCTGACATGGATCTTGGGGTACTTCTGGAGTCTCCCAAGGGGAGTCAGTCCTCGTCTCGATTGCGGGCATGCACTTGCGCTTTCCTCCAGAGCGGTAGCAGCAGTGTCACGCAGCCCGCCGCGTGGATCAAAGGATCTATGGTTTTCCCTCGAGTCTTTCCCACGAGGCTTTCCCACGAGGCTTTCCCACAGGGCTGTCCCACGTGCACACGTGGTGGGAGTCGATCCTCGGCTTGAACGTCAAGGCAGTGCAGGGAAAACAGGTTCCTCTGGAATGGACTGACACATCTGGGGGACTCTTGGAATGGTGGCACGACCCTGGAGTTCCTCTCGCCTTTCCTGTGGAGAGCGCCTCCTCTTGAGATGCGACGTGAACACCGGGAATTCTTTCCCTACGAAACAGGGAAAGGATCCCTCATGTCGAGCTAGGAGGCGGAAACGGGGCTCCCCTGGATGTGTGCGGGACCCACGTGCTTCCTCTCCAGTGGAGAAGGGTATGTCGGGGAACTTCTTGAGTTGCAGCAACGGTGTGAAGGTCCCTTTGGAAGTTCCAGTGGTTAGATGTGATTAGCCTCGAGAAGCGTCTTTGGAAATGGGCCTCATCTCGCCTGGAGGGCAAAACCTCCTGGATTTTCTCGAGTTGCGGCAGGTGCTCTCGACTTACGACGGGGACCTCAGGGACCCGCTCTGGTGGCCTCAGGAAAGGCCAGTCCCCATGAGAGTTCCTCGGGGGCCTCTCGGGATTCCTCTCCCGTCGATGCCGGGGCCTAAGACCTTGTGTGGAGTCGGGGCCGGAACCTGAGGATTCCTCTCCAGTGCTGACATGGATCTTGGGGTACTTCTGGAGTCTCCCCAGGGGAGTCAGTCCTCGTCTCGAATGCGGGCATGCACTTGCGCTTTCCTCCAGAGCGGTAGCAGCAGTGTCACGCAGTCCGCCGCGTGGATCAAAGAATCTATGCTTTTCCCTCGAGTCTTTCCCACGAGGCTTTCACACGAGGCTTTCCCACAGGGCTGTCCCACGAGCACACGTGGTGGGAGTCGATCCTCGGCTTGAACGTCAAGGCAGTGCAGGGAAAACAGGTTCCTCTGGAATGGACTGACACATCTGGGGGACTCTTGGAATGGTGGCACGACCCTGGAGTTCCTCTCGTCTTTCCTGTGGAGAGCGCCTCCTCTTGATATGCGACGGGAAGGCCGGGAATTCTTTCCCTACGAAACAGGGAAAGGATCCCTCATCTCGAGCTAGGAGGCGGAAACGGGGCTCCCCTGGATGTGTGCGGGACACCACGAGCTTCCTCTCGAGTGGAGACGGGTATGTCGCGGAACTGCTTGAGTTGCAGCAAGGGTGTGAAGGACCCTTTGGAAGTTCCAGTGGTTAGATGTGATCAGCCTCGAGAAGCCTCAGCAGAAATGGGCCTCAACTCGCCTGGAGGGCAAAACCTCCTAGATTTTCTCGAGTTGTGGCAGGTGCTCTCGACTTACGACGGGGACCTCAGGGACCCGCTCTGGTGGCCTCAGGAAAGGCCAGTCCCCATGCGAGTTCCTCGGGGGCCTCTCGGGATTCCTCTCCCGTCGATGCCGGGGCCTAAGACCTTGTGTGGAGTCGGGGCTGGAACCTGAGGATTCCTCTCCAGTGCTGACATGGATCTTGGGGTACTTCTGGAGTCTCCCAAGGGGAGTCGTCCTCGTCTCGAATGCGGGCATGCACTTGCGCTTTCCTCCAGAGCGGTAGCAGCAGTGTCACGCAGTCCGCCGCGTGGATCAAAGGATCTATGATTTTCCCTCGAGTCTTTCCCACGAGGCTTTCCCACGAAGCTTTCCCACAGGGCTGTCCCACCTGCACACGTGGTGGGAGTCGATCCTCGGCTTGAACGTCAAGGCAGTGCAGGGAAAACAGGTTCCTCTGGAATGGACTGACACATCTGGGGGACTCTTGGAATGGTGTCACGACCCTGGAGTTCCTCTCGCCTTTCCTGTGGAGAGCGCCTCCTCTTGAGATGCGACGGGAACGCCGGGAATTCTTTCCCTACGAAACAGGGAAAGGATCCCTCATCTCGAGCTAGGAGGCGGAAACGGGGCTCCCCTGGATGTGTGCGGGACCCCACGTGCTTCCTCTCGAGTGGAGACAGGTATGTCGGGGAACTTCTTGAGTTGAAGCAAGGGTGTGAAGGACCCTTTGGAAGTTCCAGTGGTTAGATGTGATTGGCCTCGAGAAGCCTCAGCGGAAATGGGCCTCATCTCGCCTGGAGGGCAAAACCTCCTGGATTTTCTCGAGTTGCGGCAGGTGCTCTCGACTTACGACGGGGACCTCAGGGAACCGCTCTGGTGGCCTCAGGAAAGGCCAGTCCCCATGCGAGTTCCACGGGGGCCTCTCGGGATTCCTCTCCCGTCGATGCCGGGGCCTAAGACCTTGTGTGGAGTCGGGGCCGGAACCTGAGGATTCCTCTCCAGTGTTGACATGGATCTTGGGGTACTTCTGGAGTCTCCCCAGGGGAGTCAGTCCTCGTCTCGAATGCGGGCATGCACTTGCGCTTTCCTCCAGAGCGGTAGCAGCAGTGTCACGCAGTCTGCCGCGTGGATCAAAGGATCTATGGTTTTCCCTCGAGTCTTTCCCACGAGGCTTTCCACGAGGCTTTCCCACAGGGCTGTCCCACGTGCACACGTGGTGGGAGTCGATCCTCGGCTTCAACGTCAAGGCAGTGCAGGGAAAACAGGTTCCTCTGGAATGGACTGACACATCTGGGGGACTCTTGGAATGGTGGCACGACCCTGGAGTTCCTCTCGCCATTCCTGTGGAGAGCGCCTCCTCTTGAGATGCGACGGGAACGCCGGGAATTCTTTCCCTACGAAACAGGGAAAGGATCCCTCATCTCGAGCTAGGAGGCGGAAACGGGGCTCCCCTGGATGTGTGCGGGACCCACGTGCTTCCTCTCGAGTGGAGACGGGTATGTCGGGGAACTTCTTGAGTTGCAGCAAGGGTGTGAATGACCCTTTGGAAGTTCCAGTGGTTAGACGTGATTAGCCTCGAGAAGCCTCAGCGGAAATGGGCCTCATCTCGTCTGGAGGGCAAAACCTCCTGGATTTTCTCGAGTTGCGGCAGGTGCTCTCGACTTACGAAGGGGACCTCAGGGACCCGCTCTGGTGGCCTCAGGAAAGGCCAGTACCCATGCGAGTTCCTCGGGGGCCTCTCGGGATTCCTCTCCCGTCGATGCCGGGGCCTAAGACCTTGTGTGGAGTCGGAGCCGGAACCTGAGGATTCCTCTCCAGTGCTGACATGGATCTTGGGGTACTTCTGGAGTCTCCCCAGGGGAGTCAGTCCTCGTCTCGAATGCGGGCATGCACTTGCGCTTTCCTCCAGAGCGGTAGCAGCAGTGTCACGCAGTCCACCGCGTGGATCAAAGGATCTATGGTTTTCCCTCGAGTCTTTCCCACGAGTCTTTCCCACGAGGCTTTCCCACAGGGCTGTCCCACGTGCACACGTGGTGGGAGTGGATCCTCGGCTTGAACGTCAAGGCAGTGCAGGGAAAACAGGTTCCTCTGGAATGGACTGACACATCGGGGGGACTCTTGGAATGGTGGCACGACCCTGGAGTTCCTCTCGCCTTTCCTGTGGAGAGCGCCTCCTCTTGAGATGCGACTGGAACGCCGGGAATTCTTTCCCTACGAAACAGGGAAAGGATCCCTCATCTCGAGCTATGAGGCGGAAACGAGGCTCCCCTGGATGTGTGCGGGACACCACGTGCTTCCTCTCGAGTGGAGACGGGTATGTCGGGGAACTTCTTGAGTTGCAGCAAGGGTGTGAAGGACCCTTTGGAAGTTCCAGTGGTTAGACGTGATTGGCCTCGAGAAGCCTCAGCGGAAATGGGCCTCATCTCGCCTGGAGGGCAAAACCTCCTGGATTTTCTCGAGTTGCGGCATGAGCTCTCGACTTACGAAGGGGACCTCAGGGAACCACTCTGCTGGCCTCAGGAAAGGCCAGTCCCCATGCGAGTTCCTCGGGGGCCTCTCGGGATTCCTCTCCCGTCGAGGCCGGGGCCTAAGACCTTGTGTGGAGTCGGGGCCGGAACCTGAGGATTCCTCTCCAGTGCTGACATGGATCTTGGGGTACTTCTGGAGTCTCCCCAGGGGAGTCAGTCCTCGTCTCGAATGCGGGCATGCACTTGCGCTTTCCTCCAGAGCGGTAGCAGCAGTGTCACGCAGTCTGCCGCGTGGATCAAAGGATCTATGGTTTTCCCTCGAGGCTTTCCCACGAGGCTTTCCCACGAGGCTTTCCCACAGGGCTGTCCCACGTGCACACGTGGTGGGAGTCGATCCTCGGCTTGAACGTCAAGGCAGTGCAGGGAAAACAGGTTCCTCTGGAATG
The DNA here is from genome assembly GCF_042477335.2 of Ovis canadensis. Lineage (NCBI taxonomy): Eukaryota > Metazoa > Chordata > Mammalia > Artiodactyla > Bovidae > Ovis > Ovis canadensis. The sequence continues at coordinate 1,420,240 of NC_091265.1, read as the reverse complement.
GACTGACACATCTGGGGGACTCTTGGAATGGTGGCACAACCCTGGAGTTCCTCTCGCCTTTCCTGTGGAGAGCGCCTCCTCTTGAGATGCGACGGGAACGCCGGGAATTCTTTCCCTACGAAACAGGGAAAGGATCCCTCATCTCGAGCTAGGAGGCGGAAACGGGGCTCCCCTGGATGTGTGCGGGACCCACGTGCTTCGTCTCGAGTGGAGACGGGTATGTCGGGGAACTTCTTGAGTTGCAGCAAGGGTGTGAATGACCCTTTGGAAGTTCAGTGGTTAGACGTGATTAGCCTCGAGAAGCCTCAGCGGAAATGGGCCTCATCTCGCCTGTTGGGCAAAACATCCTGGATTTTCTCGAGTTGCGGCAGGTGCTCTCAACTTACGACGGGGACCTCAGGGACCCGCTCTGGTGGCCTCAGGAAAGGCCAGTCCCCAAGCGAGTTCTTCGGGGGCCTCTCGGGATTCCTCTCCCGTCGGTGCCGGGGCCTAAGACCTTGTGTGGAGTCGGGGCCGGAACCTGAGGATTCCTCTCCAGTGCTGACATGGATCTTGGGGTACTTCTTGAGTCTCCCCAGGGGAGTCAGTCCTCGTCTCGAATGCGGGCATGCACTTGCGCTTTCCTCCAGAGCGGTAGTAGCAGTGTCACGCAGTCCGCCTCGTGGATCAAAGGATCTATGGTTTTCCCTCGAGTCTTTCCCACGAGGCTTTCCCACGAGGCTTTCCCACAGGGCTGTCCGACGTGCACACGTTGTGGGAGTCGATCCTCGGCTTGAACGTCAAGGCAGTGCAGGGAAAACAGGTTCCTCTGGAATGGACTGACACATCTGGGGGACTCTTGAAATGGTGGCATGTCCCTGGAGTTCCTCTCGCCTTTCCTGTGGAGAGCGCCTCCTCTTGAGATGCGACGGGAACGCCGGGAATTCTTTCCCTACGAAACAGGGAAAGGATCCCTCATCTCGAGCTAGGAGGCGGAAACGGGGCTCCCCTGGATGTGTGCGGGACCCCACGTGCTTCCTCTCGAGTGCAGACGGGTATGTCGGGGAACTTCTTGAGTTGCAGCAAGGGTGTGAAGGACCCTTTGGAAGTTCCAGTGGTTAGATGTGATTGGCCTCGAGAAGCCTCAGCGGAAATGGGCCTCATCTCGCCTGGAGGGCAAAACCTCCTGGATTTTCTCGAGTTGCGGCAGGTGCTCTCGACTTACAACGGGGACCTCAGGGAACCGCTCTGCTGGCCTCAGGAATGGCCAGTACCCATGCGAGTTCCTCGGGGGCCTCTCGGGATTCCTCTCCCGTCGATGCCGGTGCCTAAGACCTTGTGTGGAGTCGGGGCCGGAACCTGAGGATTCCTCTCCAGTGCTGACATGGATCTTGGGGTACTTCTGGAGTCTCCCCAGGGGAGTCAGTCCTCCTCTCGAATGCGGACATGCACTTGCGCTTTCCTCCAGAGCGGTAGCAGCAGTGACACGCAGTCCGCCGCGTGGATCAAAGGATCTATGGTTTTCCCTCGAGTCTTTCCCACGAGGCTTTCCTACGAGGCTTTCCCACAGGACTCTCCCACGTGCACAGGTGGTGGGAGTCGATCCTCGGCTTGATCGTCAAGGCCTTGCAGGGAAAACAGGTTCCTCTGGAATGGACTGACACATCTGGGGGACTCTTGGAATGGTGGCACGACCCTGGAGTTCCTCTCGCCTTTCCTGTGGAGAGCGCCTCCTCTTGAGATGCGACGGAAACGCCCGGAATTCTTTCCCTACGAAACAGGGAAAGGATCCCTCATCTCGAGCTAGGAGGCGGAAACGGGGCTCCCCTGGATGTGTGCGGGACCCCACGTGCTTCCTCTTGAGTGGAGACGGGTATGTCGGGGAACTTCTTGAGTTGCAGCAATGGTTTGAATGACCCTTTGGAAGTTCCAGTGGTTAGATGTGATTGGCCTCGAGAAGCCTCAGCGGAAATGGGCCTCATCTCGCTTGGAGGGCAAAACCTCCTGAATTTTCTCGAGTTGCGGCAGCTGCTCTCGACTTACGACGGGGACCTCAGGGAACCGCTCTGGTGGCCTCAGGAAAGGCCAGTCCCCGTGCGAGTTCCTCGGGGGCCTCTCGGGATTCCTCTCCCGTCGATGCCGGGGCCTAAGACCTTGTGTGGAGTCGGGGCCGGAACCTGAGGATTCCTCTCCAGTGTTGACATGGATCTTGGGGTACTTCTGGAGTCTCCCCAGGGGAGTCAGTCCTCGTCTCGAATGCGGGCATGCACTTGCGCTTTCCTCCAGAGCGGTAGCAGCAGTGTCACGCAGTCTGCCGCGTGGATCAAAGGATCTATGGTTTTCCCTCGAGTCTTTCCCACGAGGCTTTCCACGAGGCTTTCCACAGGGCTGTCCCACGTGCACACGTGGTGGGAGTCGATCCTCGGCTTCAACGTCAAGGCAGTGCAGGGAAAACAGGTTCCTCTGGAATGGACTGACACATCTGGGGGACTCTTGGAATGGTGGCACGACCCTGGAGTTCCTCTCGCCATTCCTGTGGAGAGCGCCTCCTCTTGAGATGCGACGGGAACGCCGGGAATTCTTTCCCTACGAAACAGGGAAAGGATCCCTCATGTCGAGCTAGGAGGCGGAAACGGGGCTCCCCTGGATGTGTGCGGGACCCACGTGCTTCCTCTCGAGTGGAGACGGGTATGTCGGGGAACTTCTTGAGTTGCAGCAAGGGTGTGAATGACCCTTTGGAAGTTCCAGTGGTTAGACGTGATTAGCCTCGAGAAGCCTCAGCGGAAATGGGCCTCATCTCGCCTGGAGGGCAAAACCTCCTGGATTTTCTCGAGTTGCGGCAGGTGCTCTCGACTTACGACGGGGACCTCAGGGACCCGCTCTGGTGGCCTCAGGAAAGGCCAGTACCCATGCGAGTTCCTCGGGGGCCTCTCGGGATTCCTCTCCCGTCGATGCCGGGGCCTAAGACCTTGTGTGGAGTCGGGGCTGGAACCTGAGGATTCCTCTCCAGTGCTGACATGGATCTTGGGGTACTTCTGGAGTCTCCCAAGGGGAGTCGTCCTCATCTCGAATGCGGGCATGCACTTGCGCTTTCCTCCAGAGCGGTAGCAGCAGTGTCACGCAGTCCGCCGCGTGGATCAAAGGATCTATGGTTTTCCCTCGAGTCTTTCCCACGAGGCTTTCCCACGAGGCTTTCCCACAGGGCTGTCCCACGTGCACACGTGGTGGGAGTCGATCCTCGGCTTGAACGTCAAGGCAGTGCAGGGAAAACAGGTTCCTCTGGAATGGACTGACACATCTGGGGGACTCTTGGAATGGTGGCACGACCCTGGAGTTCCTCTCGCCTTTCCTGTGGAGAGCGTCTCCTCTTGAGATGCGACGGGAACGCCGGGAATTCTTTCCCTACGAAACAGGGAAAGGATCCATGATCTCGAGCTAGGGGGCGGAAACGGAGCTCCCCTGGATGTGTGCGGGACCCCACGTGCTTCCTCTCGAGTGGAGACGGTATGTCAGGGAACTTCTTGAGTTGCAGCAATGGTGTGAAGGACCCTTTGGAAGTTCCAGTGGTTAGAGGTGATTGGCCTCGAGAAGCCTCAGCGGAAATGGGCCTCATCTCGCCTGGAGGGCAAAACCTCCTGGATTTTCTCGAGTTGCGGCAGGTGCTCTCGATTTACGACGGGGACCTCAGGGAACCGCTCTGGTGGCCTCAGGAAAGGCCAGTCCCCATGCGAGTTCCACGGGGGCCTCTCAGGATTCCTCTCCCGTCGATGCCGGGGCCTAAGACCTTGTGTGGAGTCGGGGCCAGAACCTGAGGATTCCTCTCCAGTGCTGACATGGATCTTGGGGTACTTCTGGAGTCTCCCCAGGGGAGTCAGTCCTCGTCTCGAATGCGGGCATGCACTTGCGCTTTCCTCCAGAGCGGTAGCAGCAGTGTCACGCAGTCCGCCGAGTGGATCAAAGGATCTATGGTTTTCCCTCGAGTCTTTCCCACGAGGCTTTCCCACGAAGCTTTCCCACAGGGCTGTCCCACCTGCACACGTGGTGGGAGTCGATCCTCGGCTTGAACGTCAAGGCAGTGCAGGGAAAACAGGTTCCTCTGGAATGGACTGACACATCTGGGGGACTCTTGGAATGGTGTCACGACCCTGGAGTTCCTCTCGCCTTTCCTGTGGAGAGCGCCTCCTCTTGAGATGCGACGGGAACGCCGGGAATTCTTTCCCTACGAAACAGGGAAAGGATCCCTCATCTCGATCTAGGAGGCGGGAACGGGGCTCCCCTGGATGTGTGCGGGACCCCACGTGCTTCCTCTCGAGTGGAGACGTGTATGTCGGGGAACTTCTTGAGTTGCAGCAAGGGTGTGAAGGACCCTTTGGAAGTTCCAGTGGTTAGACGTGATTAGCCTCGAGAAGCCTCAGCGGAAATGGGCCTCATCTCGTCTGGAGGGCAAAACCTCCTGGATTTTCTCGAGTTGCGGCAGGTGCTCTCGACTTACGAAGGGGACCTCAGGGACCCGCTCTGGTGGCCTCAGGAAAGGCCAGTACCCATGCGAGTTCCTCGGGGGCCTCTCGGGATTCCTCTCCCGTCGATGCCGGGGCCTAAGACCTTGTGTGGAGTCGGAGCCGGAACCTGAGGATTCCTCTCCAGTGCTGACATGGATCTTGGGGTACTTCTGGAGTCTCCCCAGGGGAGTCAGTCCTCGTCTCGAATGCGGGCATGCACTTGCGCTTTCCTCCAGAGCGGTAGCAGCAGTGTCACGCAGTCCGCCGCGTGGATCAAAGGATCTATGGTTTTCCCTCGAGTCTTTCCCACGAGGCTTTCCCACGAGGCTTTCCCACAGGGCTGTCCCACGTGCACACGTGGTGGGAGTGGATCCTCGGCTTGAACGTCAAGGCAGTGCAGGGAAAACAGGTTCCTCTGGAATGGACTGACACATCGGGGGGACTCTTGGAATGGTGGCACGACCCTGGAGTTCCTCTCGCCTTTCCTGTGGAGAGCGCCTCCTCTTGAGATGCGACTGGAACGCCGGGAATTCTTTCCCTACGAAACAGGGAAAGGATCCCTCATCTCGAGCTAGGAGGCGGAAACGGGGCTCCCCTGGATGTGTGCGGGACACCACGTGCTTCCTCTCGAGTGGAGACGGGTATGTCGGGGAACTTCTTGAGTTGCAGCAAGGGTGTGAAGGACCCTTTGGAAGTTCCAGTGGTTAGACGTGATTGGCCTCGAGAAGCCTCAGCGGAAATGGGCCTCATCTCGCCTGGAGGGCAAAACCTCCTGGATTTTCTCGAGTTGCGGCAGGTGCTCTCGACTTACGAAGGGGACCTCAGGGAACCGCTCTGCTGGCCTCAGGAAAGGCCAGTCCCCATGCGAGTTCCTCGGGGGCCTCTCGGGATTCCTCTCCCGTCGAGGCCGGGTCCTAAGACCTTGTGTGGAGTCGGGGCCGGAACCTGAGGATTCCTCTCCAGTGCTGACATGGATCTTGGGGTACTTCTGGAGTCTCCCCAGGGGAGTCAGTCCTCGTCTCGAATGCGGGCATGCACTTGCGCTTTCCTCCAGAGCGGTAGCAGCAGTGTCACGCAGTCTGCCGCGTGGATCAAAGGATCTATGGTTTTCCCTCGAGGCTTTCCAACGAGGCTTTCCCACGAGGCTTTCCCACAGGGCTGTCCCACGTGCACACGTGGTGGGAGTCGATCCTCGGCTTGAACGTCAAGGCAGTGCAGGGAAAACAGGTTCCTCTGGAATGGACTGACACATCTGGGGGACTCTTGGAATGGTGGCACAACCCTGGAGTTCCTCTCGCCTTTCCTGTGGAGAGCGCCTCCTCTTGAGATGCGACGGGAACGCCGGGAATTCTTTCCCTACGAAACAGGGAAAGGATCCCTCATCTCGAGCTAGGAGGCGGAAACGGGGCTCCCCTGGATGTGTGCGGGACCCACGTGCTTCGTCTCGAGTGGAGACGGGTATGTCGGGGAACTTCTTGAGTTGCAGCAAGGGTGTGAATGACCCTTTGGAAGTTCAGTGGTTAGACGTGATTAGCCTCGAGAAGCCTCAGCGGAAATGGGCCTCATCTCGCCTGTTGGGCAAAACATCCTGGATTTTCTCGAGTTGCGGCAGGTGCTCTCAACTTACGACGGGGACCTCAGGGACCCGCTCTGGTGGCCTCAGGAAAGGCCAGTCCCCAAGCGAGTTCTTCGGGGGCCTCTCGGGATTCCTCTCCCGTCGATGCCGGGGCCTAAGACCTTGTGTGGAGTCGGGGCCGGAACCTGAGGATTCCTCTCCAGTGCTGACATGGATCTTGGGGTACTTCTGGAGTCTCCCCAGGGGAGTCAGTCCTCGTCTCGAATGCGGGCATGCACTTGCGCTTTCCTCCAGAGCGGTAGTAGCATTGTCACGCAGTCCGCCGAGTGGATCAAAGGATCTATGGTTTTCCCTCGAGTCTTTCCCACGAGGCTTTCCCACGAGGCTTTCCCACAGGGCTGTCCGACGTGCACACGTTGTGGGAGTCGATCCTCGGCTTGAACGTCAAGGCAGTGCAGGGAAAACAGGTTCCTCTGGAATGGACTGACACATCTGGGGGACTCTTGAAATGGTGGCATGTCCCTGGAGTTCCTCTCGCCTTTCCTGTGGAGAGCGCCTCCTCTTGAGATGCGACGGGAACGCCGGGAATTCTTTCCCTACGAAACAGGGAAAGGATCCCTCATCTCGAGCTAGGAGGCGGAAACGGGGCTCCCCTGGATGTGTGCGGGACCCCACGTGCTTCCTCTCGAGTGCAGACGGGTATGTCGGGGAACTTCTTGAGTTGCAGCAAGGGTGTGAAGGACCCTTTGGAAGTTCCAGTGGTTAGATGTGATTGGCCTCGAGAAGCCTCAGCGGAAATGGGCCTCATCTCGCCTGGAGGGCAAAACCTCCTGAATTTTCTCGAGTTGCGGCAGCTGCTCTCGACTTACGACGGGGACCTCAGGGAACCGCTCTGGTGGCCTCAGGAAAGGCCAGTCCCCATGCGAGTTCCTCGGGGGCCTCTCGGGATTCCTCTCCCGTCGATGCCGGGGCCTAAGACCTTGTGTGGAGTCGGGGCCGGAACCTGAGGATTCCTCTCCAGTGTTGACATGGATCTTGGGGTACTTCTGGAGTCTCCCCAGGGGAGTCAGTCCTCGTCTCGAATGCGGGCATGCACTTGCGCTTTCCTCCAGAGCGGTAGCAGCAGTGTCACGCAGTCTGCCGCGTGGATCAAAGGATCTATGGTTTTCCCTCGAGTCTTTCCCACGAGGCTTTCCACGAGGCTTTCCACAGGGCTGTCCCACGTGCACACGTGGTGGGAGTCGATCCTCGGCTTCAACGTCAAGGCAGTGCAGGGAAAACAGGTTCCTCTGGAATGGACTGACACATCTGGGGGACTCTTGGAATGGTGGCACGACCCTGGAGTTCCTCTCGCCATTCCTGTGGAGAGCGCCTCCTCTTGAGATGCGACGGGAACGCCGGGAATTCTTTCCCTACGAAACAGGGAAAGGATCCCTCATGTCGAGCTAGGAGGCGGAAACGGGGCTCCCCTGGATGTGTGCGGGACCCACGTGCTTCCTCACGAGTGGAGACGGGTATGTCGGGGAACTTCTTCAGTTGCAGCAAGGGTGTCAAGGACCCTTTGGAAGTTCCAGTGGTTAGACATGATTAGCCACGAGAAGCCTCAGCGGAAATGGGCCTCATCTCGCCTGGAGGGCAAACCTCCTGGATTTTCTCGAGTTGGGGCAGGTGCTCTTGACTTACGACGGGGACCTCAGGGACCCGCTCTGGTGGCCTCAGGAAAGGCCAGTCCCCATGCGAGTTCCTCGGGGGCCTCTCAGGATTCCACTCCCGTCGATGCCGGGGCCTAAGACCTTGTGTCGAGTCGGGGCCGGAACCTGAGGATTCCTCTCCGGTGCTGACATGGATCTTGGGGTACTTCTGGAGTCTCCCCAGGGGAGTCAGTCCTCGTCTCGAATGCGGGCATGCACTTGCGCTTTCCTCCAGAGCGGTAGCAGCAGTGTCACGCAGTCCGCCGCGTGGATCAAAGGATCTATGGTTTTCCCTCGAGTCTTTCCCACGAGGCTTTCCCACGAGGCTTTCCCACAGGGCTGTCCCACGTGCACACGTGGTGGGAGTCGATCCTCGGCTTGAACGTCAAGGTAGTGCAGGGAAAACAGGTTCCTCTGGAATGGACTTACACATCTGGGGGACTCTTGGAATGGTGTCACGACCCTGGAGTTCCTCTCGCCTTTCCTGTGGAGAGCGCCTCCTCTTGAGATGCGACGGGAACGCCGGGAATTCTTTCCCTTCGAAACAGAGAAAGGATCCCTCATCTCGAGCTAGGAGGCGGAATCGGGGCTCCCCTGGATGTGTGTGGGACACCACGTGCTTCCTCTCGAGTGGAGACGGGTATGTCGGGGAACTTCTTGAGTTGCAGCAAGCGTGTGAAGGACCCTTTGGAAGTTCCAGTGGTTAGATGTGATTGGCCTCGAGAAGCCTCAGCGGAAATGGGCCTCATCTCGCCTGGAGGGCAAAACCTCCTGGATTTTCTCGAGTTGCGGCAGGTGCTCTCGACTTACGACGGGGACCTCAGGGACCCGCTCTGGTGGCCTCAGGAAAGGCCAGTCCCCATGCGAGTTCCTCGGGGGCCCCTCGGGATTCCTCTCCCGTCGATGCCGGGACCTAAGACCTTGTGTGGAGTCGGGGCCGGAACCTGAGGATTCCTCTCCAGTGCTGACATGGATCTTGGGGTATTTCTGGAGTCTCCCCAGGGGAGTCAGTCCTCGTCTCGAATGCGGGCATGCACTTGCGCTTTCCTCCAGAGCGGTAGCAGCAGTGTCACGCAGTCCGCCGCGTGGATCAAAGGATCTATGGTTTTCCCTCGAGTCTTTCCCACGAGGCTTTCCCACGAGGCTTTCCCACAGGGCTGTCCCACGTGCACACGTGGTGGGAGTCGATCCTCGGCTTGAACGTCAAGGCAGTGCAGGGAAAACAGGTTCCTCTGGAATGGACTGACACATCTGGGGGACTCTTGGAATGGTGGCACGACCCTGGAGTTCCTCTCGCCTTTCCTGTGGAGAGCGTCTCCTCTTGAGATGCGACGGGAACGCCGGGAATTCTTTCCCTACGAAACAGGGAAAGGATCCCTCATCTCGAGCTACGGGGCGGAAACGGAGCTCCCCTGGATGTGTGCGGGACCCCACGTGCTTCCTCTCGAGTGGAGACGGTATGTCGGGGAACTTCTTGAGTTGCAGCAATGGTGTGAAGGACCCTTTGGAAGTTCCAGTGGTTAGATGTGATTGGCCTCGAGAAGCCTCAGCGGAAATGGGCCTCATCTCGCGTCGAGGGCAAAACCTCCTGGATTTTCTCGAGTTGCGGCAGGTGCTCTCGACTTACGACGGGGACCTCAGGGAACCGCTCTGGTGGCCTCAGGAAAGGCCAGTCCCCATGCGAGTTCCACGGGGGCCTCTCGGGATTCCTCTCCCGTCGTTGCCGGGGCCTAAGACCTTGTGTGGAGTCGGGGCCGGAACCTGAGGATTCCTCTCCAGTGCTGACATGGATCTTGGGGTACTTCTGGAGTCTCCCCAGGGGAGTCAGTCCTTGTCTCGAATGCGGGCATGCACTTGTGCTTTCCTCCAGAGCGGTAGCAGCAGTGTCACGCAGTCCGCCGCGTGGATCAAAGGATCTATGGTTTTCCCTCGAGTCTTTCCCACGAGGCTTTCCCACGAGGCTTTCCCACAGGGCTGTCCCACGTGCACACGGGGTGGGAGTCGATCCTCGTCTTGAACGTCAAGGCAGTGCAGGGAAAACAGGTTCCTCTGGAATGGACTGACAAATCTGGGGGATTCTTGGAATGGTGTCACGACCCTGGAGTTCCTCTCCCTTTCCTGTGGAGAGCGCCTCCTCTTGAGATGCGACGGGAACGCCGGGAATTCTTTCCCTACGAAACAGGGAAAGGATCCCTCATCTCGAGCTAGGAGGCGGAAACGGGGCTCCCCTGGATGTGTGCGGGACCCACGTGCTTCCTCACGACTGGAGACGGGTATGTCGGGGAACTTCTTGAGTTGCAGCAAGGGTGTCAAGGACCCTTTGGAAGTTCCAGTGGTTAGACATGATTAACCACGAGAAGCCTCAGCGGAAATGGGCCTCATCTCGCCTGGAGGGCAAAACCTCCTGGATTTTCTCGAGTTGCGGCAGGTGCTCTCGACTTACGACGGGGACCTCAGGGACCCGCTCTGGTGGCCTCAGGAAAGGCCAGTCCCGATGCGAGTTCCTCGGGGGCCTCTCAGGATTCCACTCCCGTCGATGCCGGGGCCTAAGACCTTGTGTGGAGTCGGGGCCGGAACCTGAGGATTCCTCTCCAGTGCTGACATGGATCTTGGGGTACTTCTGGAGTCTCCCCAGGGGAGTCAGTCCTCGTCTCGAATGCGGGCATGCACTTGCGCTTTCCTCCAGAGCGGTAGCAGCAGTGTCACGCAGTCCGCCGCGTGGATCAAAGGATCTGTGGTTTTCCCTCGAGTCTTTCCCACGAGGCTTTCCCACGAGGCTTTCCCACAGGGCTGTCCCACGTGCACACGTGGTGGGAGTCGATCCTCGGCTTGAACGTCAAGGCAGTGCAGGGAAAACAGGTTCCTCTGGAATGGACTGACACATCTGGGGGACTCTTGGAATGGTGTCAGGACCCTGGAGTTCCTCTCGCCTTTCCTGTGGAGAGCGCCTCCTCTTGAGATGCGACGGGAACGCCGGGAATTCTTTCCCTACGAAACAGGGAAAGGATCCCTCATCTCGAGCTAGGAGGCGGAAACGGGGCTCCCCTGGATGTGTGCGGGACCCCACGTGCTTCCTCTCGAGTGGAGACGGGTATGTCGGGGACCTTCTTGAGTTGCAGCAAGGGTGTGAAGGACCCTTTGGAAGTTCCAGTGGTTAGATGTGATTGGCCTCGAGAAGCGTCAGCGGAAATGGGCCTCATCTCGCCTGGAGGGCAAAACCTCCGAGATTTTCTCGAGTTGCGGCATGTGCTCTCGACTTACGACGAGGACCTCAGGGACCCGCTTTGGTGGCCTCAGGAAAGACCAGTCCCCATGCGAGTTCCTCTGGGGATTCCTCTCCCGTCGATGCCGGGGCCTAAGACCTTGTGTGGAGTCGGGGCCGGAACCTGAGGATTCCTCTCCAGTGCTGACATGGATCTTGGGGTACTTCTGGAGTCTCCCCAGGGGAGTCAGTCCTCGTCTCGAATGCGGGCATGCACTTGCGCTTTCCTCCAGAGCGGTAGCAGCAGTGTCACGCAGTCCGCCGCGTGGATCAAAGGATCTATGGTTTTCCCTCGAGTCTTTCCCACGAGGCTTTCCCACGAGGCTTTCCCACAGGGCTGTCCCACGTGCACACGTGGTGGGAGTCGATCCTCGGCTTGAACGTCAAGGAAGTGCAGGGAAAACAGGTTCCTCTGGAATGGACTGACACATCTGGGGGACTCTTGGAATGGTGTCACGACCCTGGAGTTCCTCTCGCCTTTCCTGTGGAGAGCGCCTCTTCTTGAGATGCGACGGGAACGCCGGGAATTCTTTCCCTACGAAACAGGGAAAGGATCCCTCATCTCAAGCTAGGAGGCGGAAACGGGGCTCCCCTGGATGTGTGCGGGACCCCACGTGCTTCCTCTCGAGTGGAGACGGTATGTCGGGGAACTTCTTGAGTTGCAGCAAGAGTGTGAAGGACCCTTTGGAATTTCCAGTGGTTAGATGTGATTGGCCTCGAGAAGCCTCAGCGGAAATGGGCCTCATCTCGCCTGGAGGGCAAAACCTCCTGGATTTTCTCGAGTTGCGGCAGGTGCTCTCGACTTACGACGGGGACCTCAGGGACCTGCTCTGGTGGCGTCAGGAAAGGCCAGTCCCCATGCGAGTTCCTCGGGGGCCTCTCAGGATTCCACTCCCGTCGATGCCGGGGCCTAAGACCTTGTGTGGAGTCGGGGCCGGAACCTGAGGATTCCTCTCCAGTGCTGACATGGATCTTGGGGTACTTCTGGAGTCTCCCCAGGGGAGTCAGTCCTCGTCTCGAATGCGGGCATGCACTTGCGCTTTCCTCCAGAGCGGTAGCAGCAGTGTCACGCAGTCCGCCGCGTGGATCAAAGGATCTATGGTTTTCCCTCGAGTCTTTCCCACGAGGCTTTCCCACGAGGCTTTCCCACAGGGCTGTCCCACGTGCACACGTGGTGGGAGTCGATCCTGGGCTTGAACGTCAAGGCAGTGCAGGGAAAACAGGTTCCTCTGGAATGGACTGACACATCTGGGGGACTCTTGGAATGGTGGCACGACCCTGGAGTTCCTCTCGCCTTTCCTGTGGAGAGTGCCTCCTCTTGAGATGCGACGGGAACGCCGGGAATTCTTTCCCTAGGAAACAGGGAAAGGATCCCTCATCTCGAGCTAGGAGGCGGAAACGGGTCTCCCCTGGATGTGTGCGGGACACCACGTGCTTCCTCTCGAGTGGAGACGGGTATGTCGGGGAACTTCTTGAGTTGCAGCAAGGGTGTGAAGGACCCTTTGGAAGTTCCAATGGTTAGATGTGATTAGCCTCAAGAAGCCTCAGCGGAAATGGTCCTCATCTCGCCTGGAGGGCAAAACCTCCTGGATTTTCTCGAGTTGCGGCAGGTGCTCTCGACTTACGACGGGGACCTCAGGGACCCGCTCTGGTGGCGTCAGGAAAGGCCAGTCCCCATGCGAGTTCCTCCGGGGCCTGTCGGCATTCCTCTCCCGTCGATGCCGGGGCCTAAGACCTTGTGTGGAGTCGGGGCCGGAACCTGAGGATTCCTCTCCAGTGCTGACATGGATCTTGGGGTACTTCTGGGGTCTCCCCAGGGGAGTCAGTCCTCGTCTCGAATGCGGGCATGCACTTGCGCTTTCCTCCAGAGCGGTAGCAGCAGTGTCACGCAGTCCGCCGCGTGGATCAAAGGATCTATGGTTTTCCCTCGAGTCTTTCCCACGAGGGTTACCCACGAGGCTTTCCCACAGGGCTGTCCCACGTGCACACGTGGTGGGAGTCGATCCTCGGCTTGAACGTCAAGGCAGTGCAGGGAAAACAGGTTCCTCTGGAATGGACTGACACATCTGGGGGACTCTTGGAATGGTGGCACGACCCTGGAGTTCCTCTCGCCTTTCCTGTGGAGAGCGCCTCCTCTTGAGATGCGACGGGAACGCCGGGAATTCTTTCCCTACGAAACAGGGAAAGGATCCCTCATCTCGAGCTAGGAGGCGGAAACGGGGCTCCCCTGGATGTGTGCGGGACACCACGTGCTTCCTCTCGAGTGGAGACGGGTATGTCGGGGAACATCTTGAGTTGCAGCAAGGGTGTGAAGGACCCTTTGGAAGTTCCAGTGGTTAGACGTGATTGGCCTCGAGAAGCCTCAGCGGAAATGGGCCTCATCTCGCCTGGAGGGCAAAACCTCCTGGATTTTCTCGAGTTGCGGCAGGTGCTCTCGACTTACGAAGGGGACCTCAGGGACCCGCTCTGGTGGCCTCAGGAAAGGCCAGTCCCCATGCGAGTTCCTCGGGGGCCTCTCGGGATTCCTCTCCCGTCGATGCCGGGGCCTAAGACCTTGTGTGGAGTCGGGGCCGGAACCTGAGGATTCCTCTCCAGTGCTGACATGGATCTTGGGGTACTTCTGGAGTCTCCCCAGGGGAGTCAGTCCTCGTCTCCAATGCGGGCATGCACTTGCGCTTTCCTCCAGAGCGGTAGCAGCAGTGTCACGCAGTCTGCCGCGTGGATCAAAGGATCTATGGTTTTCCCTCCAGTCTTTCCCACGAGGCTTTCCCACGAGGCTTTCCCACAGGGCTGTCCCACGTGCACACGTGGTGGGAGTCGATCCTCGGCTTGAACGTCAAGGCAGTGCAGGGAAAACAGGTTCCTCTGGAATGGACTGACACATCTGGGGGACTCTTGGAATGGTGGCACGACCCTGGAGTTCCTCTCGCCATTCCTGTGGAGAGCGCCTCCTCTTGAGATGCGACGGGAACGCCGGGAATTCTTTCCCTACGAAACAGGGAAAGGATCCCTCATCTCGAGCTAGGAGGCGGAAACGGGGCTCCCCTGGATGTGTGCGGGACCCACGTGCTTCCTCTCGAGTGGAGACGGGTATGTCGGGGAACTTCTTGAGTTGCAGCAAGGGTGTGAATGACCCTTTGGAAGTTCCAGTGGTTAGACGTGATTAGCCTCGAGAAGCCTCAGCGGAAATGGGCCTCATCTCGCCTGGAGGGCAAAACCTCCTGGATTTTCTCGAGTTGCGGCAGGTGCTCTCGACTTACTACGGGGACCTCAGGGACCCACTCTGGTGGCCTCAGGAAAGGCCAGTCCCCATGCGAGTTCCTCGGGGGCCTCTCGGGATTCCTCTCCCGTCGATGCCGGGGCCTAAGACCTTGTGTGGAGTCGGGGCCGGAACCTGAGGATTCCTCTCCAGTGCTGACATGGATCTTGGGGTACTTCTGGAGTCTCCCAAGGGGAGTCAGTCCTCGTCTCGATTGCGGGCATGCACTTGCGCTTTCCTCCAGAGCGGTAGCAGCAGTGTCACGCAGTCCGCCGCGTGGATCAAAGGATCTATGGTTTTCCCTCTAGTCTTTCCCACGAGGCTTTCCCACGAGGCTTTCCCACAGGGCTGTCCCACGTGCACACGTGGTGGGAGTCGATCCTCGGCTTGAACGTCAAGGCAGTGCAGGGAAAACAGGTTCCTCTGGAATGGACTGACACATCTGGGGGACTCTTGGAATGGTGGCACGACTCTGGAGTTCCTCTCGCCTTTCCTGTGGAGAGCGCCTCCTCTTGAGATGCGACGGGAACGCCGGGAATTCTTTCCCTACGAAACAGGGAAAGGATCCCTCATGTCGAGCTAGGAGGCGGAAACGGGGCTCCCCTGGATGTGTGCGGGACCCACGTGCTTCCTCTCCAGTGGAGAAGGGTATGTCGGGGAACTTCTTGAGTTGCAGCAACGGTGTGAAGGTCCCTTTGGAAGTTCCAGTGGTTAGATGTGATTAGCCTCGAGAAGCGTCTTTGGAAATGGGCCTCATCTCGCCTGGAGGGCAAAACCTCCTGGATTTTCTCGAGTTGCGGCAGGTGCTCTCGACTTACGACGGGGACCTCAGGGACCCGCTCTGGTGGCCTCAGGAAAGGCCAGTCCCCATGCGAGTTCCTCGGGGGCCTCTCGGGATTCCTCTCCCGTCGATGCCGGGGCCTAAGACCTTGTGTGGAGTCGGGGCCGGAACCTGAGGATTCCTCTCCAGTGCTGACATGGATCTTGGGGTACTTCTGGAGTCTCCCAAGGGGAGTCAGTCCTCGTCTCGATTGCGGGCATGCACTTGCGCTTTCCTCCAGAGCGGTAGCAGCAGTGTCACGCAGTCCGCCGCGTGGATCAAAGGATCTATGGTTTTCCCTCTAGTCTTTCCCACGAGGCTTTCCCACGAGGCTTTCCCACAGGGCTGTCCCACGTGCACACGTGGTGGGAGTCGATCCTCGGCTTGAACGTCAAGGCAGTGCAGGGAAAACAGGTTCCTCTGGAATGGACTGACACATCTGGGGGACTCTTGGAATGGTGGCACGACCCTGGAGTTCCTCTCGCCTTTCCTGTGGAGAGCGCCTCCTCTTGAGATGCGACGGGAACGCCGGGAATTCTTTCCCTACGAAACAGGGAAAGGATCCCTCATGTCGAGCTAGGAGGCGTAAACGGGGCTCCCCTGGATGTGTGCGGGACCCACGTGCTTCCTCTCCAGTGGAGAAGGGTATGTCGGGGAACTTCTTGAGTTGCAGCAACGGTGTGAAGGTCCCTTTGGAAGTTCCAGTGGTTAGATGTGATTAGCCTCGAGAAGCGTCTTTGGAAATGGGCCTCATCTCGCCTGGAGGGCAAAACCTCCTGGATTTTCTCGAGTTGCGGCAGGTGCTCTCGACTTACGACGGGGACCTCAGGGACCCGCTCTGGTGGCCTCAGGAAAGGCCAGTCCCCATGCGAGTTCCTCGGGGGCCTCTCGGGATTCCTCTCCCGTCGATGCCGGGGCCTAAGACCTTGTGTGGAATCGGGGCCGGAACCTGAGGATTCCTCTCCAGTGCTGACATGGATCTTGGGGTACTTCTGGAGTCTCCCCAGGGGAGTCAGTCCTCGTCTCGAATGCGGGCATGCACTTGCGCTTTCCTCCAGAGCGGTAGCAGCAGTGTCACGCAGTCCGCCGCGTGGATCAAAGGATCTAAGCTTTTCCCTCGAGTCTTTCCCACGAGGCTTTCCCACGAGGCTTTCCCACAGGGCTGTCCCACGAGCACACGTGGTGGGAGTCGATCCTCGGCTTGAACGTCAAGGCAGTGCAGGGAAAACAGGTTCCTCTGGAATGGACTGACACATCTGGGGGACTCTTGGAATGGTGGCACGACCCTGGAGTTCCTCTCGCCTTTCCTGTGGAGAGCGCCTCCTCTTGAGATGCGACGGGAAGGCCGGGAATTCTTTCCCTACGAAACAGGGAAAGGATCCCTCATCTCGAGCTAGGAGGCGGAAACGGGGCTCCCCTGGATGTGTGCGGGACACCACGATCTTCCTCTCGAGTGGAGACGGGTATGTCGCGGAACTGCTTGAGTTGCAGCAAGGGTGTGAAGGACCCTTTGGAAGTTCCAGTGGTTAGATGTGATCAGCCTCGAGAAGCCTCAGCAGAAATGGGCCTCAACTCGCCTGGAGGGCAAAACCTCCTAGATTTTCTCGAGTTGTGGCAGGTGCTCTCGACTTACGACGGGGACCTCAGGGACCCGCTCTGGTGGCCTCAGGAAAGGCCAGTCCCCATGCGAGTTCCTAGGGGGCCTCTCGGGATTCCTCTCCCGTCGATGCCGGGGCCTAAGACCTTGTGTGGAGTCGCGGCTGGAACCTGAGGATTCCTCTCCAGTGCTGACATGGATCTTGTGGTACTTCTGGAGTCTCCCAAGGGGAGTCGTCCTCGTCTCGAATGCGGGCATGGACTTGCGCTTTCCTCCAGAGCGGTAGCAGCAGTGTCACGCAGTCCGCCGCGTGGATCAAAGGATCTATGATTTTCCCTCGAGTCTTTCCCACGAGGCTTTCCCACGAAGCTTTCCCACAGGGCTGTCCCACGTGCACACGTGGTGGGAGTCGATCCTCGGCTTGAACGTCAAGGCAGTGCAGGGAAAACAGGTTCCTCTGGAATGGACTGACACATCTGGGGGACTCTTGGAATGGTGTCACGACCCTGGAGTTCCTCTCGCCTTTCCTGTGGAGAGCGCCTCCTCTTGAGATGCGACGGGAACGCCGGGAATTCTTTCCCTACGAAACAGGGAAAGGATCCCTCATCTCGAGCTAGGAGGCGGAAACGGGGCTCCCCTGGATGTGTGCGGGACCCCACGTGCTTCCTCTCGAGTGGAGACAGGTATGTCGGGGAACTTATTGAGTTGAAGCAAGGGTGTGAAGGACCCTTTGGAAGTTCCAGTGGTTAGATGTGATCAGCCTCGAGAAGCCTCAGCAGAAATGGGCCTCAACTCGCCTGGAGGGCAAAACCTCCTAGATTTTCTCGAGTTGTGGCAGGTGCTCTCGACTTACGACGGGGACCTCAGGGACCCGCTCTGGTGGCCTCAGGAAAGGCCACTCCCCATGCGAGTTCCTCGGGGGCCTCTCGGGATTCCTCCCCGGTCGATGCCGGGGCCTAAGACCTTGTGTGGAGTCGGGGCTGGAACCTGAGGATTCCTCTCCAGTGCTGACATGGATCTTGGGGTACTTCTGGAGTCTCCCAAGGGGAGTCGTCCTCGTCTCGAATGCGGGCATGGACTTGCGCTTTCCTCCAGAGCGGTAGCAGCAGTGTCACGCAGTCCGCCGCGTGGATCAAAGGATCTATGATTTTCCCTCGAGTCTTTCCCACGAGGCTTTCCCACGAAGCTTTCCCACAGGGCTGTCCCACCTGCACACGTGGTGAGAGTCGATCCTCGGCTTGAACGTCAAGGCAGTGCAGGGAAAACAGGTTCCTCTGGAATGGACTGACACATCTGGGGGACTCTTGGAATGGTGTCACGACCCTGGAGTTCCTCTCGCCTTTCCTGTGGAGAGCGCCTCCTCTTGAGATGCGACGGGAACGCCGGGAATTCTTTCCCTACGAAACAGGGAAAGGATCCCTCATCTCGAGCTAGGAGGCGGAAACGGGGCTCCCCTGGATGTGTGCGGGACCCCACGTGCTTCCTCTCGAGTGGAGACAGGTATGTCGGGGAACTTCTTGAGTAGAAGCAAGGGTGTGAAGGACCCTTTGGAAGTTCCAGTGGTTAGATGTGATTGGCCTCGAGAAGCCTCAGCGGAAATGGGCCTCATCTCGCCTGGAGGGCAAAACCTCCTGGATTTTCTCGAGTTGCGGCAGGTGCTCTCGACTTACGACGGGGACCTCATGGAACCGCTCTGGTGGCCTCAGGAAAGGCCAGTCCCCATGCGAGTTCCACGGGGGCCTCTCGGGATTCCTCTCCCGTCGATGCCGGGGCCTAAGACCTTGTGTGGAGTCGGGGCCGGAACCTGAGGATTCCTCTCCAGTGTTGACATGAATCTTGGGGTACTTCTGGAGTCTCCCCAGGGGAGTCAGTCCTCGTCTCGAATGCGGGCATGCACTTGCGCTTTCCTCCAGAGCGGTAGCAGCAGTGTCACGCAGTCTGCCGCGTGGATCAAAGGATCTATGGTTTTCCCTCGAGTCTTTCCCACGAGGCTTTCCACGAGGCTTTCCCACAGGGCTGTCCCACGTGCACACGTGGTGGGAGTCGATCCTCGACTTCAACGTCAAGGCAGTGCAGGGAAAACAGGTTCCTCTGGAATGGACTGACACATCTGGGGGACTCTTGGAATGGTGGCACGACCCTGGAGTTCCTCTCGCCATTCCTGTGGAGAGCGCCTCCTCTTGAGATGCGACGGGAACGCCGGGAATTCTTTCCCTACGAAACAGGGAAAGGATCCCTCATCTCGAGCTAGGAGGCGGAAACGGGGCTCCCCTGGATGTGTGCGGGACCCACGTGCTTCCTCTCGAGTGGAGACGGGTATGTCGGGGAACTTCTTGAGTTGCAGCAAGGGTGTGAATGACCCTTTGGAAGTTCCAGTGGTTAGACGTGATTAGCCTCGAGAAGCCTCAGCGGAAATGGGCCTCATCTCGCCTGGAGGGCAAAACCTCCTGGATTTTCTCGAGTTGCGGCAGGTGCTCTCGACTTACGACGGGGACCTCAGGGACCCGCTCTGGTGGCCTCAGGAAAGGCCAGTCCCCATGCGAGTTCCTCGGGGGCCTCTCGGGATTCCTCTCCCGTCGATGCCGGGGCCTAAGACCTTGTGTGGAGTCGGGGCTGGAACCTGAGGATTCCTCTCCAGTGCTGACATGGATCTTGGGGTACTTCTGGAGTCTCCCAAGGGGAGTCGTCCTCGTCTCGAATGCGGGCATGCACTTGCGCTTTCCTCCAGAGCGGTAGCAGCAGTGTCACTCAGTCCGCCGCGTGGATCAAAGGATCTATGGTTTTCCCTCGAGTCTTTCCCACGAGGCTTTCACACGAAGCTTTCCCACAGGGCTGTCCCACGAGCACACGTGGTGGGAGTCGATCTTCGGCTTGAACGTCAAGGCAGTGCAGGGAAAACAGGTTCCTCTGGAATGGACTGACACATCTGGGGGACTCTTGGAATGGTGGCATGACCCTGGAGTTCCTCTCGCCTTTCCTGTGGAGAGCGCCTCCTCTTGAGATGCGACGGGAACGCCGGGAATTCTTTCCCTACGAACCAGGGAAAGGATCCCTCATCTCGACCGAGGAGTCGGAAACGGGGCTCCCCTGGATGTGTGCGGGACCCCACGTGCTTCCTCTCGAGTGGAGACGGGTATGTCGGGGAACTTCTTGAGTTGCAGCAAGGGTGTGAAGGACCCTTTGGAAGTTCCAGTGGTTAGATGTGATTGGCCTCGAGAAGCCTCAGCGGAAATGGGCCTCATCTCGCCTGGAGGGCGAAACCTCCTGGATTTTCTCGAGTTGTGGCAGGTGCTCTCGACTTACGACGGGGACCTCAGGGACCCACTCTGGTGGCCTTAGAAAAGGCCAGTCCCCATGCGAGTTCCTCGGGGGCCTCTCAGGATTCCTCTCCCGTCAATGCAAGGGGCTAAGACCTTGTGTGGAGTCGGGGCCGGAACCTGAGGATTCCTCTCCAGGGCTGACATGGATCTTGGGGTACTTCTGGAGTCTCCCCAGGGGAGTCAGTCCTCGTCTCGAATGCGGCCATGCACTTGCGCTTTCCTCCAGAGCGGTAGCAGCAGTGTCACGCAGTCCGCCGCGTGGATCAAAGGATCTATGGTTTTCCCTCGAGTCTTTCCCACGAGGCTTTCCCACGAGGCTTTCCCACAGGGCTGTCCCACGTGCACACGTGGTGGGAGTCGATCCTCGGCTTGAACGTCAAGGCAGTGCAGGGAAAACAGGTTCCTCTGGAATGGACTGACACATCTGGGGGACTCTTGGAATGGTGGCACGACCCTGGAGTTCCTCTCGCCTTTCCTGTGGAGAGCGCCTCCTCTTGAGATGCGACGGGAACGCCGGGAATTCTTTCCCTACGAAACAGGGAAAGGATCCCTCATGTCGAGCTAGGAGGCGGAAACGGGGCTCCCCTGGATGTGTGCGGGACCCACGTGCTTCCTCTCCAGTGGAGAAGGGTATGTCGGGGAACTTCTTGAGTTGCAGCAACGGTGTGAAGGTCCCTTTGGAAGTTCCAGTGGTTAGATGTGATTAGCCTCGAGAAGCGTCTTTGGAAATGGGCCTCATCTCGCCTGGAGGGCAAAACCTCCTGGATTTTCTCGAGTTGCGGCAGGTGCTCTCGACTTACGACGGGGACCTCAGGGACCCGCTCTGGTGGCCTCAGGAAAGGCCAGTCCCCATGCGAATTCCTCGGGGGCCTCTCGGGATTCCTCTCCCGTCGATGCCGGGGCCTAAGACCTTGTGTGGAGTCGGGGCCGGAACCTGAGGATTCCTCTCCAGTGCTGACATGGATCTTGGGGTATTTCTGGAGTCTCCCCAGGGGAGTCAGTCCTCGTCTCGAATGCGGGCATGCACTTGCGCTTTCCTCCAGAGCGGTAGCAGCAGTGTCACGCAGTCTGCCGCGTGGATCAAAGGATCTAAGCTTTTCCCTCGAGTCTTTCCCACGAGGCTTTCCCACGAGGCTTTCCCACAGGGCTGTCCCACGAGCACACGTGGTGGGAGTCGATCCTCGGCTTGAACGTCAAGGCAGTGCAGGGAAAACAGGTTCCTCTGGAATGGACTGACACATCTGGGGGACTCTTGGAATGGTGGCATGACCCTGGAGTTCCTCTCGCCTTTCCTGTGGAGAGCGCCTCCTCTTGAGATGCGACGGGAACGCCGGGAATTCTTTCCCTACGAACCAGGGAAAGGATCCCTCATCTCGACCGAGGAGTCGGAAACGGGGCTCCCCTGGATGTGTGCGGGACCCCACGTGCTTCCTCTCGAGTGGAGACGGGTCTGTCGGGGAACTTCTTGAGTTGCAGCAAGGGTGTGAAGGACCCTTTGGAAGTTCCAGTGGTTAGATGTGATTGGCCTCGAGAAGCCTCAGCGGAAATGGGCCTCATCTCGCCTGGAGGGCGAAACCTCCTGGATTTTCTCGAGTTGTGGCAGGTGCTCTCGACTTACGACGGGGACCTCAGGGACCCGCTCTGGTGGCCTTAGAAAAGGCCAGTCCCCATGCGAGTTCCTCGGGGGCCTCTCAGGATTCCTCTCCCGTCAATGCAAGGGGCTAAGACCTTGTGTGGAGTCGGGGCCGGAACCTGAGGATTCCTCTCCAGGGCTGACATGGATCTTGGGGTACTTCTGGAGTCTCCCCAGGGGAGTCAGTCCTCGTCTCGAATGCGGCCATGCACTTGCGCTTTCCTCCAGAGCGGTAGCAGCAGTGTCACGCAGTCCGCCGCGTGGATCAAAGGATCTATGGTTTTCCCTCGAGTCTTTCCCACGAGGCTTTCCCACGAGGCTTTCCCACAGGGCTGTCCCACGTGCACACGTGGTGGGAGTCGATCCTCGGCTTGAACGTCAAGGCAGTGCAGGGAAAACAGGTTCCTCTGGAATGGACTGACACATCTGGGGGACTCTTGGAATGGTGGCACGACCCTGGAGTTCCTCTCGCCTTTCCTGTGGAGAGCGCCTCCTCTTGAGATGCGACGGGAACGCCGGGAATTCTTTCCCTACGAAACAGGGAAAGGATCCCTCATGTCGAGCTAGGAGGCGGAAACGGGGCTCCCCTGGATGTGTGCGGGACCCACGTGCTTCCTCTCCAGTGGAGAAGGGTATGTCGGGGAACTTCTTGAGTTGCAGCAACGGTGTGAAGGTCCCTTTGGAAGTTCCAGTGGTTAGATGTGATTAGCCTCGAGAAGCGTCTTTGGAAATGGGCCTCATCTCGCCTGGAGGGCAAAACCTCCTGGATTTTCTCGAGTTGCGGCAGGTGCTCTCGACTTACGACGGGGACCTCAGGGACCCGCTCTGGTGGCCTCAGGAAAGGCCAGTCCCCATGCAAGTTCCTCGGGGGCCTCTCGGGATTCCTCTCCCGTCGATGCCGGGGCCTAAGACCTTGTGTGGAGTCGGGGCCGGAACCTGAGGATTCCTCTCCAGTGCTGACATGGATCTTGGGGTACTTCTGGAGTCTCCCCAGGGGAGTCAGTCCTCGTCTCGAATGCGGGCATGCACTTGCGCTTTCCTCCAGAGCGGTAGCAGCAGTGTCACGCAGTCCGCCGCGTGGATCAAAGGATCTAAGCTTTTCCCTCGAGTCTTTCCCACGAGGCTTTCCCACGAGGCTTTCCCACAGGGCTGTCCCACGAGCACACGTGGTGGGAGTCGATCCTCGGCTTGAACGTCAAGGCAGTGCAGGGAAAACAGGTTCCTCTGGAATGGACTGACACATCTGGGGGACTCTTGGAATGGTGGCACGACCCTGGAGTTCCTCTCGCCTTTCCTGTGGAGAGCGCCTCCTCTTGAGATGCGACGGGAACGCCGGGAATTCTTTCCCTACGAAACAGGGAAAGGATCCCTCATCTCGAGCTAGGAGGCGGAAACGGGGCTCCCCTGGATGTGTGCGGGACCCCACGTGCTTCCTCTCGAGTGGAGACGTGTATGTCGGGGAACTTCTTGAGTTGCAGCAAGGGTGTGAAGGACTCTTTGGAAGTTCCAGTGGTTAGACGTGATTAGCCTCGAGAAGCCTCAGCGGAAATGGGCCTCATCTCGCCTGGAGGGCAAAACCTCCTGGATTTTCTCGAGTTGCGGCAGGTGCTCTCGACTTACGACGGGGACCTCAGGGACCCGCTCTGGTGGCCTCAGGAAAGGCCAGTCCCCATGCGAGTTCCTCGGGGGCCTCTCGGGATTCCTCTCCCGTCGATGCCGGGGCCTAAGACCTTGTGTGGAGTCGGGGCTGGAACCTGAGGATTCCTCTCCAGTGCTGACATGGATCTTGGGGTACTTCTGGAGTCTCCCAAGGGGAGTCGTCCTCGTCTCGAATGCGGGCATGCACTTGCGCTTTCCTCCAGAGCGGTAGCAGCAGTGTCACGCAGTCCGCCGCGTGGATCAAAGGATCTATGGTTTTCCCTCGAGTCTTTCCCACGAGGCTTTCACACGAAACTTTCCCACAGGGCTGTCCCACGAGCACACGTGGTGGGAGTCGATCTTCGGCTTGAACGTCAAGGCAGTGCAGGGAAAACAGGTTCCTCTGGAATGGACTGACACATCTGGGGGACTCTTGGAATGGTGGCATGACCCTGGAGTTCCTCTCGCCTTTCCTGTGGAGAGCGCCTCCTCTTGAGATGCGACGGGAACGCCGGGAATTCTTTCCCTACGAAACAGGGAAAGGATCCCTCATCTCGACCGAGGAGTCGGAAACGGGGCTCCCCTGGATGTGTGCGGGACCCCACGTGCTTCCTCTCGAGTGGAGACGGGTATGTCGGGGAACTTCTTGAGTTGCAGCAAGGGTGTGAAGGACCGTTTGGAAGTTCCAGTGGTTAGATGTGATTGGCCTCGAGAAGCCTCATCGGAAATGGGCCTCATCTCGCCTGGAGGGCGAAACCTCCTGTATTTTCTCGAGTTGTGGCAGGTGCTCTCGACTTACGACGGGGACCTCAGGGACCCGCTCTGGTGGCCTTAGAAAAGGCCAGTCCCCATGCGAGTTCCTCGGGGGCCTCTCAGGATTCCTCTCCCGTCAATGCAAGGGCCTAAGACCTTGTGTGGAGTCGGGGCCGGAACCTGAGGATTCCTCTCCAGGGCTGACATGGATCTTGGGGTACTTCTGGAGTCTCCCCAGGGGAGTCAGTCCTCGTCTCGAATGCGGCCATGCACTTGCGCTTTCCTCCAGAGCGGTAGCAGCAGTGTCACGCAGTCCGCCACGTGGATCAAAGGATCTATGGTTTTCCCTCGAGTCTTTCCCACGAGGCTTTCCCACGAGGCTTTCCCACAGGGCTGTCCCACGTGCACACGTGGTGGGAGTCGATCCTCGGCTTGAACGTCAAGGCAGTGAAGGGAAAACAGGTTCCTCTTGAATGGACTGACACATCTGGGGTACTCTTGGAATGGTGGCACGACCGTGGAGTTCCTCTCGTCTTTCCTGTGGAGAGCGCCTCCTCTTGAAATGCGACGGGAACGCCGGGAATTCTTTCCCTACGAAACAGGGAAAGGATCACTCATCTCGAGCTAGGAGGCGGAAATGGGTCTCCCCTGTATGTGTGCGGGACCCACGTGCTTCCTCTCGAGTGGAGACGGGTATGTCGGGGAACTTCTTGAGTTGCAGCAAGGGTGTGAAGCACCCTTTGGCAGTTCCAGTCGTTAGACATGATTAGCCTCGAGAAGCCTCAGAGGAAATGGGCCTCATCTCGCCTGGAGGGCAAATCCTCCTGGATTTTCTCGAGTTGCGGCAGGTGCTCTCGACTTACGACGGGGACCTCAGGGACCCGCTTTGCTGGCCTCAGGAAAGGCCAGTCCCCATGCGAGTTCCACGGGGGCCTCTCGGGATTCCTCTCCCGTCGATGCCGGGGCCTGAGACCTTGTGTGGAGTCGGGGCCGGAACCTGAGGATTCCTCTCCAGTGCTGACATGGATCTTGGGGTACTTCTGGAGTCTCCCAAGGGGAGTCAGTCCTCGTCTCGATTGCGGGCATGCACTTGCGATTTCCTCCAGAGCGGTAGCAGCAGTGTCACGCAGTCCGCCGCGTGGATCAAAGGATCTATGGTTTTCCCTCGAGTCTTTCCCACGAGGCTTTCCCACGAGGCTTTCCCACAGGGCTGTCCCACGTGCACACGTGGTGGGAGTCGATCCTCGGCTTGAACGTCAAGGCAGTGCAGGGAAAACAGGTTCCTCTGGAATGGACTGACACATCTGGGGGACTCTTGGAATGGTGGCACGACCCTGGAGTTCCTCTCGCCTTTCCTGTGGAGAGCGCCTCCTCTTGAGATGCGACGGGAACGCCGGGAATTCTTTCCCTACGAAACAGGGAAAGGATCCCTCATGTCGAGCTAGGAGGCGGAAACGGGGTTCCCCTGGATGTGTGCGGGACCCACGTGCTTCCTCTCCAGTGGAGAAGGGTATGTCGGGGAACTTCTTGAGTTGCAGCAACGGTGTGAAGGTCCCTTTGGAAGTTCCAGTGGTTAGATGTGATTAGCCTCGAGAAGCGTCTTTGGAAATGGGCCTCATCTCGCCTGGAGGGCAAAACCTCCTGGATTTTCTCGAGTTGCGGCAGGTGCTCTCGACTTACGACGGGGACCTCAGGGACCCGCTCTGGTGGCCTCAGGAAAGGCCAGTCCCCATGAGAGTTCCTCGGGGGCCTCTCGGGATTCCTCTCCCGTCGATGCCGGGGCCTAAGACCTTGTGTGGAGTCGGGGCCGGAACCTGAGGATTCCTCTCCAGTGCTGACATGGATCTTGGGGTACTTCTGGAGTCTCCCCAGGGGAGTCAGTCCTCGTCTCGAATGCGGGCATGCACTTGCGCTTTCCTCCAGAGCGGTAGCAGCAGTGTCACGCAGTCCGCCGCGTGGATCAAAGGATCTATGCTTTTCCCTCGAGTCTTTCCCACGAGGCTTTCCCACGAGGCTTTCCCACAGGGCTGTCCCACGAGCACACGTGGTGGGAGTCGATCCTCGGCTTGAACGTCAAGGCAGTGCAGGGAAAACAGGTTCCTCTGGAATGGACTGACACATCTGGGGGACTCTTGGAATGGTGGCACGACCCTGGAGTTCCTCTCGCCTTTCCTGTGTAGAGCGCCTCCTCTTGAGATGCGACGGGAAGGCCGGGAATTCTTTCCCTACGAAACAGGGAAAGGATCCCTCATGTCGAGCTAGGAGGCGGAAACGGGGCTCCCCTGGATGTGTGCGGGACACCACGAGCTTCCTCTCGAGTGGAGACGGGTATGTCGCGGAACTGCTTGAGTTGCAGCAAGGGTGTGAAGGACCCTTTGGAAGTTCCAGTGGTTAGATGTGATCAGCCTCGAGAAGCCTCAGCAGAAATGGGCCTCAACTCGCCTGGAGGGCAAAACCTCCTAGATTTTCTCGAGTTGTGGCAGGTGCTCTCGACTTACGACGGGGACCTCAGGGACCCGCTCTGGTGGCCTCAGGAAAGGCCAGTCCCCATGCGAGTTCCTCGGGGGCCTCTCGGGATTCCTCTCCCGTCGATGCCGGGGCCTAAGACCTTGTGTGGAGTCGGGGCTGGAACCTGAGGATTCCTCTCCAGTGCTGACATGGATCTTGGGGTACTTCTGGAGTCTCCCAAGGGGAGTCGTCCTCGTCTCGAATGCGGGCATGGACTTGCGCTTTCCTCCAGAGCGGTAGCAGCAGTGTCACGCAGTCCGCCGCGTGGATCAAAGGATCTATGATTTTCCCTCGAGTCTTTCCCACGAGGCTTTCCCACGAAGCTTTCCCACAGGGCTGTCCCACCTGCACACGTGGTGGGAGTCGATCCTCGGCTTGAACGTCAAGGCAGTGCAGGGAAAACAGGTTCCTCTGGAATGGACTGACACATCTGGGGGACTCTTGGAATGGTGTCACGACCCTGGAGTTCCTCTCGCCTTTCCTGTGGAGAGCGCCTCCTCTTGAGATGCGACGGGAACGCCGGGAATTCTTTCCCTACGAAACAGGGAAAGGATCCCTCATCTCGAGCTAGGAGGCGGAAACGGTGCTCCCCTGGATGTGTGCGGGACCCCACGTGCTTCCTCTCGAGTGGAGACAGGTATGTCGGGGAACTTCTTGAGTTGAAGCAAGGGTGTGAAGGACCCTTTAGAAGTTCCAGTGGTTAGATGTGATTGGCCTCGAGAAGCCTCAGCGGAAATGGGCCTCATCTCGACGGGAGGGCAAAACCTCCTGGATTTTCTCGAGTTGCGGCAGGTGCTCTCGACTAACGACGGGGACCTCAGGGAACCGCTCTGGTGGCCTCAGGAAAGGCCAGTCCCCATGCGAGTTCCACGGGGGCCTCTCGGGATTCCTCTCCCGTCGATGCCGGGGCCTAAGACCTTGTGTGGAGTCGGGGCCGGAACCTGAGGATTCCTCTCCAGTGTTGACATGGATCTTGGGGTACTTCTGGAGTCTCCCCAGGGGAGTCAGTCCTCGTCTCGAATGCGGGCATGCACTTGCGCTTTCCTCCAGAGCGGTAGCAGCAGTGTCACGCAGTCTGCCGCGTGGATCAAAGGATCTATGGTTTTCCCTCGAGTCTTTCCCACGAGGCTTTCCACGAAGCTTTCCCACAGGGCTGTCCCACGTGCACACGTGGTGGGAGTCGATCCTCGGCTTCAACGTCAAGGCAGTGCAGGGAAAACAGGTTCCTCTGGAATGGACTGACACATCTGGGGGACTCTTGGAATGGTGGCACGACCCTGGAGTTCCTCTCGCCATTCCTGTGGAGAGCGCCTCCTCTTGAGATGCGACGGGAACGCCGGGAATTCTTTCCCTACGAAACAGGGAAAGGATCCCTCATCTCGAGCTAGGAGGCGGAAACGGGGCTCCCCTGGATGTGTGCGGGACCCACGTGCTTCCTCTCGAGTGGAGACGGGTATGTCGGGGAACTTCTTGAGTTGCAGCAAGGGTGTGAATGACCCTTTGGAAGTTCCAGTGGTTAGACGTGATTAGCCTCGAGAAGCCTCAGCGGAAATGGGCCTCATCTCGCCTGGAGGGCAAAACCTCCTGGATTTTCTCGAGTTGCGGCAGGTGCTCTCGACTTACGACGGGGACCTCAGGGACCCGCTCTGGTGGCCTCAGGAAAGGCCAGTCCCCATGCGAGTTCCTCGGGGGCCTCTCGGGATTCCTCTCCCGTCGATGCCGGGGCCTAAGACCTTGTGTGGAGTCGGGGCTGGAACCTGAGGATTCCTCTCCAGTGCTGACATGGATCTTGGGGTACTTCTGGAGTCTCCCAAGGGGAGTCGTCCTCGTCTCGAATGCGGGCATGCACTTGCGCTTTCCTCCAGAGCGGTAGCAGCAGTGTCACGCAGTCCGCCGCGTGGATCAAAGGATCTATGGTTTTCCCTCGAGTCTTTCCCACGAGGCTTTCACACGAAGCTTTCCCACAGGGCTGTCCCACGAGCACACGTGGTGGGAGTCGATCTTCGGCTTGAACGTCAAGGCAGTGCAGGGAAAACAGGTTCCTCTGGAATGGACTGACACATCTGGGGGACTCTTGGAATGGTGGCATGACCCTGGAGTTCCTCTCGCCTTTCCTGTGGAGAACGCCTCCTCTTGAGATGCGACGGGAACGCCGGGAATTCTTTCCCTACGAAACAGGGAAAGGATCCCTCATCTCGACCGAGGAGTCGGAAACGGGGCTCCCCTGGATGTGTGCGGGACCCCACGTGCTTCCACTCGAGTGGAGACGGGTATGTCGGGGAACTTCTTGAGTTGCAGCAAGGGTGTGAAGGACCGTTTGGAAGTTCCAGTGGTTAGATGTGATTGGCCTCGAGAAGCCTCATCGGAAATGGGCCTCATCTCGCCTGGAGGGCGAAACCTCCTGGATTTTCTCGAGTTGTGGCAGGTGCTCTCGACTTACGACGGGGACCTCAGGGAACCGCTCTGGTGGCCTCAGGAAAGGCCAGTCCCCATGCGAGTTCCACGGGGGCCTCTCGGGATTCCTCTCCCGTCGATGCCGGTGCCTAAGACCTTGTGTGGAGTCGGGGCCGGAACCTGAGGATTCCTCTCCAGTGCTGACATGGATCTTGTGGTACTTCTGGAGTCTCCCCAGGGGAGTCAGTCCTCCTCTCGAATGCGGACATGCACTTGCGCTTTCCTCCAGAGCGGTAGTAGCAGTGACACGCAGTCCGCCGCGTGGATCAAAGGATCTATGGTTTTCCCTCGAGTCTTTCCCACGAGGCTTTCCTACGAGGCTTTCCCACAGGACTCTCCCACGTGCACAGGTGGTGGGAGTCGATCCTCGGCTTGAACGTCAAGGCAGTGCAGGGAAAACAGGTTCCTCTGGAATGGACTGACACATCTGGGGGACTCTTGGAATGGTGGCACGACCCTGGAGTTCCTCTCGCCTTTCCTGTGGAGAGCGCCTACTCTTGAGATGCGACGGGAACGCCGGGAATTCTTTCCCTACGAAACAGGGAAAGGATCACTCATCTCGAGCTAGGAGGCGGAAACGGGGCTCCCCTGGATGTGTGCGGGACACCACGTGCTTCCTCTGGAGTGGAGACGGGTATGTCGGGGAACTTCTTGAGTTGCAGCAAGGGTGTGAAGGACCCTTTGGAAGTTCCAGTGGTTAGATGTGATTGGCCTCGAGAAGCCTCAGCGGAAATGGGCCTCATCTCGCCTGGAGGGCAAAACCTCCTGGATTTTCTCGAGTTGCGGCAGGTGCTCTCGACTTACGACGGGGACCTCAGGGAACCGCTCTGGTGGCCTCAGGAAAGGCCAGTCCCCATGCGAGTTCCACGGGGGCCTCTCGGGATTCCTCTCCCGTCGATGCCGGGGCCTAAGACCTTGTGTGGAGTCGGGGCCGGAACCTGAGGATTCCTCTCCAGTGCTGACATGGATCTTGGGGTACTTCTGGAGTCTCCCCAGGGGAGTCAGTCCTCGTCTCGAATGCGGGCATGCATTTGCGCTTTCCTCCAGAGCGGTAGCAGCAGTGTCACGCAGTCCGCCGCGTGGATCAAAGGATCTATGGTTTTCCCTCGAGTCTTTCCCACGAGGCTTTCCCACGAGGCTTTCCACAGGGCTGTCCCAAGTGCACACGTGGTGGGAGTCGATCCTCGGCTTGAACGTCAAGGCAGTGCAGGGAAAACAGGTTCCTCTGGAATGGACTGACACATCTGGGGGACTCTTGGAATGGTGGCATGACCCTGGAGTTCCTCTCGCCTTTCCTGTTGAGAGCGCCTCCTCTTGAGATGCGACGGGAACGCCGGGAATTCTTTCCCTACGAAACAGGGAAAGGATCCCTCATCTCGAGCTAGGAGGCGGAAATGGGGCTCCCCTGGATGTGTGCGGGACCCCACGTGCTTCCTCTCGAGTGGAGACGGGTATGTCGGGGAACTTCTTGAGTTACAGCAAGGGTGTGAAGGACCCTTTGGAAGTTCCAGTGGTTAGATGTGATTGGCCTCGAGAAGCCTCAGCGGAAATGGGCCTCATCTCGCCTGGAGGGCAAAACCTCCTGGATTTTCTCGAGTTGCGGCAGGTGCTCTCGACTTACGACGGGGACCTCAGGGACCCGCTCTGGTGGCCTCAGGAAAGGGCAGTCCCCATGCGACTTCCTCGGGGGCCTCTCGGGATTCCTCTCCCGTCGATGCCGGGGCCGAAGACCTTGTGTGGAGTCGGGGCCGGAACCAGAAGATTCCTCTCCAGTGCTGACATGGAT
The DNA here is from genome assembly GCF_042477335.2 of Ovis canadensis. Classification (NCBI taxonomy): domain Eukaryota; kingdom Metazoa; phylum Chordata; class Mammalia; order Artiodactyla; family Bovidae; genus Ovis; species Ovis canadensis. The sequence continues at coordinate 1,389,465 of NC_091265.1, read as the reverse complement.
CTTGGGGTACTTCTGGAGTCTCCCCAGGGGAGTCAGTCCTCGTTTCGAATGCGGGCATGCACTTGCGCTTTCCTCCAGAGCGGTAGCAGCAGTGTCACGCAGTCCGCCGCGTGGATCAAAGGATCTATGGTTTTCCCTCGAGTCTTTCCCACGAGGCTTTCCCACGAGGCTTTCCCACAGGGCTGTCCCACGTGCACACGTGGTGGGAGTCGATCCTCGGCTTGAACGTCAAGGCAGTGCAGGGAAAACAGGTTCCTCTGGAATGGACTGACACCTATGGGGTCTCTTGGAATGGTGGCACGACCCTGGAGTTCCTCTCGCCTTTCCTGTGGGAGTGCCTCCTCTTGAGATGCGACGGGAACGCCGGGAATTCTTTCCCTACGAAACAGGGAAAGGATCCCTCATCTCGAGCTAGGAGGTGGAAACGGGGCTACCCTGGATGTGTACGGGACCCCACGTGCTTCCTCTCGAGTGGAGACGGGTATGTCGGGGAACTTCTAGAGTTGCAGCAAGGGTGTGAAGGACCCTTTGGAAGTTCCAGTGGTTAGATGTGATTGGCCTCGAGAAGCCTCAGCGGAAATGGGCCTCATCTCGCCTGGAGGGCAAAACCTCCTGAATTTTCTCGAGTTGCGGCAGGTGCTCTCGACTTACGACGGGGACCTAAGGGACCCGCTCTGGTGGCCTCAGGAAAGGGCAGTACCCATGCGACTTCCTCGGGGGCCTCTCGGGATTCCTCTCCCGTCGATGCCGGGGCCGAAGTCCTTGTGTGGAGTCGGGGCCGGAACCAGAAGATTCCTCTCCAGTGCTGACATGGATCTTGGTGTATTTCTGGAGTCTCCCCAGGGGAGTCAGTCCTCGTTTCGAATGCGGGCATGCACTTGCGCTTTCCTCCAGAGCGGTAGCAGCAGTGTCACGCAGTCCGCCGCGTGGATCAAAGGATCTATGGTTTTCCCTCGAGTCTTTCCCACGAGGCTTTCCCACGAGGCTTTCCACAGGGCTGTCCCACGTGCACACGTGGTGGGAGTCGATCCTCGGCTTGAACGTCAAGGCAGTGCAGGGAAAACAGGTTCCTCTGGAATGGACTGACACATCTGGGGGACTCTTGGAATGGTGGCACGACCCTGGAGTTCCTCTCGCCTTTCCTGTGGAGAGCGGCTCCTCTTGAGATGCGACGGGAACGCCGGGAATTCTTTCCCTACGAAACAGGGAAAGGATCCCTCATCTCGAGCTAGGAGGCGGAAATGGGGCTCCCCTGGATTTTTGCGGGACCCCACGTGCTTCCTCTCGAGTGGAGACGGGTATGTCGGGGAACTTCTTGAGTTGCAGCAAGGGTGTGAAGGACCCTTTGGAAGTTCCAGTGGTTAGAAGTGATTATCCTCGAGAAGCCTCAGCGGAAAAGGGCCTCATCTCGCCTGGAGAGCAAAACCTCCTGGATTTTCTCGAGTTGCGGCAGGTACTCTCGACTTACGACGGGGACCTCAGAGACCCGCTCTGGTGGCCTCAGGAAAGGCCAGTCCCCATGCGAGTTCCTCGGGTCCTCTCGGGATTCCTCTCCCGTCGATGCTGAGGCCTAAGACCTTGTGTGGAGTCGGGGCCGGAACCTGAGGATTCCTCTCCAGTGCTGACATGGATCTTGGGGTACTTCTGGAGTCTCCCCAGGGGAGTCAGTCCTCGTCTCGAATGCGGGCATGCACTTGCCCTTTCCTCCAGAGCTGTAGCAGCAGTGTCACGCAGTCCACCGCGTGGATCAAAGGATCTATGGTTTTCCCTCGAGTCTTTCCAACGAGGCTTTCCCACGAGGCTTTCCCACAGGGCTGTCCCACGTGCACACGTGGTGGGAGTCGATCCTCGGCTTGAACGTCAAGGCAGTGCAGGGAAAACAGGTTCCTCTGGAATGGACTGACACATCTGGGCGTCTCTTGGAATGGTGGCACGACCCTGGAGTTCCTCTCGCCTCTCATGTGGAGAGCGCCTCCTCTTGAGATGCGACGGGAACGCCGGGAATTCTTTCCCTACGAAACAGGGAAAGGATCCCTCATCTCGAGCTAGGAGGCGGAAACGGGGCTCCCCTGGATGTGTGCGGGACCCCACGTGCTTCCTCTCGAGTGGAGACGGGTATGTCGGGGAACTTCTTGAGTTGCAGCAAGGGTGTGAAGGACCCTTTGGAAGTTCCAGTGGTTAGATGTGATTAGCCTCGAGAAGCCTCAGCGGAAATGGGCCTCATCTCGCCTGGAGGGCAAAACCTCCTGGATTTTCTCGAGTTGCGGCATGTGCTCACGACTTACGACGGGGACCTCAGAGACCCGCTCTGGTGGCCTCAGGGAAGGCCAGTCCCCATGCGACTTCCTCCGGGGCCTCTCGGGATTCCTCTCCCGTCGATGCCGGGGCCGAAGACCTTGTGTGGAGTCGGGGCCGGAACCTGAGGATTCCTCTCCAGTGCTGACATGGATCTTGGGGTACTTCTGGAGTCTCCCCAGGGGAGTCAGTCCTCGTCTGGAATGCGGGCATGCACTTGCGCTATCCTCCAGAGCGGTAGCAGCAGTGTCAAGCAGTCCGCCGCGTGCATCAAAGGATCTAAGGTTTTCCCTCGAGTCTTTCCCAGGAGGCTTTCCCACGAGGCCTTCCCACAGGGCTGTCCCACGTGCACACGTGGTGGGAGTCGATCCTCAGCTTGAACCCAAGGCAGTGCAGGGAAAACAGGTTCCTCTGGAATGGACTGACATATCTGGGGGACACTTTGGATGGTGGCACGACGCTGGAGTCCTCTCGCCTTTCCTGTGGAGAGCGCCTCCTCTTGAGATGAGACGGGAACGCCAGGAAATCTTTCCCTACGAAACAGGGAAAGGATCCCTCATCTCGAGCTAGGAGGCGGAAACGGGGCTCCCCTGGATGTGTGCGGGACCCCACGTGCTTCCTCTCGAGTGGAGACGGGTATGTCGGGGAACTTCTTGAGTTGCAGCAAGGGTGTGAAGGACCCTTTGGAAGTTCCAGTGGTTAGATGTGATTGGCCTCGAGAAGCCTCAGCGGAAATGGGCCTCATCTCGCCTGGAGGGCAAAACCTCCTGGATTTTCTCGAGTTGCGGCAGGTGCTCTCGACTTACGATGGGGACCTCAGGGACCCGCTCTGGTGGCCTCAGGAAAGGCCATTCCCCATGCGAGTTTCTCGGGGGCCTCTCGGGATTCCTCTCCCGTCGATGCCGGGGACTAAGACCTTGTGTGGAGTCGGGGCCGGAACCTGAGGATTCCTCTCCAGTGCTGACATGGATCTTGGGGTACTTCTGGAGTCTCCCCAGGGGAGTCAGTTCTCGTCTCGAATGCGGGCATGCACTTGTGCTTTCCTCCAGAGCGGTAGCAGCAGTGTCACGCAGTCCGCCGCGTGGATCAAAGGATCTATGGTTTTCCATCGAGTCTTTCCCACGAGGCTTTCCCACGAGGCTTTCCCACAGGGCTGTCCCACGTGCACACGTGGTGGGAGTCGATCCTCGGCTTGAACGTCAAGGCAGTGCAGGGAAAACAGGTTCCTCTGGAATGGACTAACAAATCTGGGGGACTCTTGGAATGGTGTCACGACCCTGGAGTTCCTCTCGCCTTTCCTGTGGAGAGCGCCTCCTCTTGAGATGCGACGGGAACGCCGGAATTCTTTCCCTACGAAACAGGGAAAGGATCCCTCATCTCGAGCTAGGAGGCGGAAACGGGGCTCCCCTGGATGTGGGCGGGACCCCACGTGCTTCCTCTCGAGTGGAGACGGGTATGTCGGGGAACTTCTTGAGTTGCAGCAAGGGTGTGAAGGACCCTTTGGAAGTTCCATTGGTTAGACGTGATTAGCCACGAAAAGCCTCAGCGGAAATGGGCCTCATCTCGCCTGGAGGGCAAAACCTCCTGGATTTTCTCGAGTTGCGGCAGGTGCTCTCGACTTACGACGGGGACCTCAGGGACACGCTCTGGTGGCCTCAGGAAAGGCCAGTCCCCATGCGAGTTCCTCGGGGGCCTCTCGGGATTCCTCTCCCGTCGATGCCGGGACCTAAGACCTTGTGTGGAGTCGGGGCCGGAACCTGAGGTTTCCTCTCCAGTGCTGACATGGATCTTGGGGTACTTCTGGAGTCTCCCCAGGGGAGTCAGTCCTCGTCTCGAATGCGGGCATGCACTTGCGCTTTCCTCCAGAGCGGTAGCAGCAGTGTCACGCAGTCCGCCGCGTGGATCAAAGGATCTATGGTTTTCCCTCAAGTCTTTCCCACGAGGCTTTCCCACGAGGCTTTCCCACAGGGCTGTCCCACGTGCACACGTGGTGGGAGTCGATCCTCGGCTTGAACGTCAAGGCAGTGCAGGGAAAACAGGTTCCTCTGGAATGGACTGACACATCTGGGGGACTCTTGGAATGGTGGCACGACCCTGGAGTTCCTCTCGCCTTTCCTGTGGAGAGCGTCTCCTCTTGAGATGCGACGGGAACGCCGGGAATTCTTTCCCTACGAAACAGGGAAAGGATCCCTCATCTCGAGCTAGGGGGCGGAAACGGAGCTCCCCTGGATGTTTGCGGGTCCCCACGTGCTTCCTCTCGAGTGGAGACGGTATGTCGGGGAACTTCTTGAGTTGCAGCAATGGTGTGAAGGACCCTTTGGAAGTTCCAGTGGTTAGATGTGATTGGCCTCGAGAAGCCTCAGAGGAAATGGGCCTCATCTCGCGTGGAGGGCAAAACCTCCTGGATTTTCTCGAGTTGCGGCAGGTGCTCTCGACTTACGACGGGAACCTCAGGGACCCGCTATGGTGGCCTCAGGGAAGGCCAGTCCCCAATCGAGTTCCTCGGGGGCCTCTCAGGATTCCACTCCCGTCGATGCCGGGGCCTAAGACCTTGTGTGGAGTCGGGGCCGGAACCTGAGGATTCCTCTCCAGTGCTGACATGGATCTTGGGGTACTTCTGGAGTCTCCCCAGGGGAGTCAGTCCTCGTCTCGAATGCGGGCATGCACTTGCGCTTTCCTCCAGAGCGGTAGCAGCAGTGTCACGCAGTCCGCCGCGTGGATCAAAGGATCTATGGTTTTCCCTCGAGTCTTTCCCACGAGGCTTTCCCACGAGGCTTTCCCACAGGGCTGTCCCACGTGCACACGTGGTGGGAGTCAATCCTCGGCCTGAACGTCAAGGCAGTGCAGGGAAAAAAGGTTCCTCTGGAAAGGACTGACACATCTGGGGGACTCTTGGAATGGTGGCACGACCCTGGAGTTCCTCTCGCCTTTCCTGTGGAGAGCGCCTCCTCTTGAGATGCGACGGGAACGCCGGGAATTCTTTCCCTACCAAACAGGGAAAGGATCCCTCATCTCGAGCTAGGAGGCGGAAACGGCGCTCCCCTGGATGTGTGCGGGACACCACGTGCTTCCTCTCGAGTGGAGACGGGTATGTCGGGGAACTTCTTGAGTTGCAGCAAGGATGTGAAGGACCCTTTGGAAGTTCCAGTGGTTAGATGTGATTGGCCCCGAGAAGCCTCAGCGGAAATGGGCCTCATCTCGCCTGGAGGGCAAAACCTCCTGGATTTTCTCGAGTTGCGGCAGGTGCTCTCGACTTACGACGGGGACCTCAGGGACCCGCTCTGGTGGCCTCAGGAAAGGCCAGTCCCCATGCGAGTTCCTCGGGGGCGTCTCGGGATTCCTCTCCCGTCCATGCCGGGGCCTAAGACCTTGTGTGGAGTCGGGGCTGGAACCTGAGGATTCCTCTCCAGTGCTGACATGGATCTTGGGGTACTTCTGGAGTCTCCCCAGGGGAGTCAGTCCTCGTCTCGAATGCGGGCATGCACTTGCGCTTTCCTCCAGAGCGGTAGCAGCAGTGTCACGCAGTCCGCCGCGTGGATCAAAGGATCTATGGTTTCCCTCGAGTCTTTCCCACGAGGCTTTCCCACGAGGCTTTCCCACAGGGCTGTCCCACGTGCACACGTGGTGGGAGTCGATCCTCGGCTTGAACGTCAAGGCAGTGCAGGGAAAACAGGTTCCTCTGGAATGGACTGACACATCTGGGGGACTCTTGGAATGGTGGCACGACCCTGGAGTTCCTCTCGCCTTTCCTGTGGAGAGCGCCTCCTCTTGAGATGCGACGGGAACGCCGGGAATTCTTTCCCTACGAAACAGGGAAAGGATCCCTCATCTCGAGGCAGGGGGCGGAAACGGAGCTCCCCTGGATGTGTGCGGGACCTCACGTGCTTCCTCTCGAGTGGAGACGGTATGTCGGGGAACTTCTTGAGTTGCAGCAATGGTGTGAAGGACCCTTTGGAAGTTCCAGTGGTTAGATGTGATTGGCCTCGAGAAGCCTCAGCGGAAATGGGCCTCATCTCGCCTGGAGGGCAAAACCTCCTGGATTTTCTCGAGTTGCGGCAGGTGCTCTCGACTTACGACGGGGACCTCAGGGAACCGCTCTGGTGGCCTCAGGAATGGCCAGTCCCCATGCGAGTTCCACGGGGGCCTCTCGGGATACCTCTCCCGTCGATGCCGGGGCCTAAGACCTTGTGTGGAGTCGGGGCCGGAACCTGAGGATTCCTCTCCAGTGCTGACATGGATCTTGGGGTACTTCTGGAGTCTCCCCAGGGGAGTCAGTCCTCGTCTCGAATGCGGGCATGCACTTGCGCTTTCCTCCAGAGCGGTAGCAGCAGTGTCACGCAGTCCGCCGCGTGGATCAAAGGATCTATGGTTTTCCCTCGAGTCTTTCCCACGAGGCTTTCCCACGAGGCTTTCCCACAGGGCTGTCCCACGTGCACACGTGGTGGGAGTCGATCCTCGGCTTGAACGTCAAGGCAGTGCAGGGAAAACAGGTTCCTCTGGAATGGACTGACACATCTGGGGGACTCTTGGAATGGTGTGACGACCCTGGAGTTCCTCTCCCTTTCCTGTGGAGAGCGCCTCCTCTTGAGATGCGACGGGAACGCCGGGAATTCTTTCCCTACGAAACAGGGAAAGGATCCCTCATCTCCAGCTAGGAGGCGGAAAAGGGTCTCCCCTGGATGTGTGCGGGACCCACGAGCTTCCTCACGAGTGGAGACGTGTATGTCGGGGAACTTCTTGAGTTGCAGCAAGGGTGTCAAGGACCCTTTGGAAGTTCCAGTGGTTAGACGTGATTAGCCTCTAGAAGCCTCAGCGGAAATGGGCCTCATCTCGCCTGGAGGGCAAAACCTCCTGGATTTTCTCGAGTTGCGGCTGGTGCTCTCGACTTACGACGGGGACCTCAGGGACCCGCTCTGGTGGCGTCAGGAAAGGCCAGTCCCCATGCGAGTTCCTCGGGGGCCTCTCAGGATTCCACTCCCGTCGATGCCGGGGCCTAAGACCTTGTGTGGAGTCGGGGCCGGAACCTGAGGATTCCTCTCCAGTGATGACATGGATCTTGGGGTAATTCTGGAGTCTCCCCAGGGGAGTCAGTCCTCGTCTCGAATGCGGGCATGCACTTGCGCTTTCCTCCAGAGCGGTAGCAGCAGTGTCACGCAGTCCGCCGCGTGGATCAAAGAATCTGTGGTTTTCCCTCGAGTCTTTCCCACGAGGCTTTCCCACGAGGCTTTCCCACAGGGCTGTCCCACGTGCACACGTGGTGGGAGTCGATCCTCGGCTTGAACGTCAAGGCAGTGAAGGGAAAACAGGTTCCTCTGGAATGGACTGACACATCTGGGGGACTCTTGGAATGGTGTCACGACCCTGGAGTTCCTCTCGCCTTTCCTGTGGAGAGCGGCTCCTCTTGAGATGCGACGGGAACGCCGGGAATTCTTTCCCTACGAAACAGGGAAAGGATCCCTCATCTCGAGCTAGGAGGCGGAAACGGGGCTCCCCTGGATGTGTGCGGGACCCCACGTGCTTCCTCTCGAGTGGAGACGGGTATGTCGGGGAACTTCTTGAGTTGCAGCAAGGGTGTGAAGGACCCTTTGGAAGTTCCAGTGGTTAGATGTGATTGGCCTCGAGAAGCCTCAGCGGAAATGGGCCTCATCTCGCCTGGAGGGCAAAACCTCCGAGATTTTCTCGAGTTGCGGCATGTGCTCTCGACTTACGACGAGGACCTCAGGGACCCGCTGTGGTGGCCTCAGGAAAGGCCAGTCCCCATGCGAGTTCCTCTGGGGATTCCTCTCCCGTCGATACCGGGGCCTAAGACCTTGTGTGGAGTCGGGGCCGGAACCTGAGGATTCCTCTCCAGTGCTGACATGGATCTTGGGGTACTTCTGGAGTCTCCCCAGGGGAGTCAGTCCTCGTCTCGAATGCGGGCATGCACTTGCGCTTTCCTCCAGAGCGGTAGCAGCAGTGTCACGCAGTCCGCCGCGTGGATCAAAGGATCTATGGTTTTCCCTCGAGTCTTTCCCACGAGGCTTTCCCACGAGGCTTTCCCACAGGGCTGTCCCACGTGCACACGTGGTGGGAGTCGATCCTCGGCTTCAACGTCAAGGCAGTGTAGGGAAAACAGGTTCCTCTGGAATGGACTGACACATCTGGGGGACTCTTGGAATGGTGTCATGACCCTGGAGTTCCTCTCGCCTTTCCTGTGGAGAGTGCCTCCTCTTGAGATGCGACGGGAAAGCCGGGAATTCTTTCCCTACGAAACAGGGAAAGGATCCCTCATCTCGAGCTAGGAGGCGGAAACGGGGCTCCCCTGGATGTGTGCGGGACACCACGTGCTTCCTCTCGAGTGGAGACGGGTATGTCGGGGAACTTCTTGAGTTGCAGAAAGGGTGTGAAGGACCCTTTGGAAGATCCAATGGTTAGATGTGATTAGCCTCGAGAAACCTCAGCGGAAATGGGCCTCATCTCGCCTGGAGGGCAAAACCTCCTGGATTTTCTCGAGTTTCGGCAGGTGCTCTCGACTTACGCCGGGGACCTCAGGGACCCGCTCTGGTGGCCTCAGGAAAGGCCAGTCCCCATGCGAGTTCCTCCGGGGCCTGTCGGGATTCCTCTCCCGTCGATGCCGGGGCCTAAGACCGTGTGTGGAGTCGGGGCCGGAACCTGAGGATTCCTCTCCAGTGCTGACATGGATCTTGGGGTACTTCTGGAGTCTCCCCAGGGGAGTCAGTCCTCGTCTCGAATGCGGGCATGCACTTGCGCTTTCCTCCAGAGCGGTAGCAGCAGTGTCACGCAGTCCGCCGCGTGGATCAAAGGATCTATGGTTTCCCTCGAGTCTTTCCCACGAGGCTTTCCCACGAGGCTTTCCCACAGGGCTGTCCCACGTGCACACGTGGTGGGAGTCGATCCTCGGCTTGAACGTCAAGGCAGTGCAGGGAAAACAGGTTCCTCTGGAATGGACTGACACATCTGGGGGACTCTTGGAATGGTGGCACGACCCTGGAGTTCCTCTCGCCTTTCCTGTGGAGAGCGTCTCCTCTTGAGATGCGACGGGAACGCCGGGAATTCTTTCCCTACGAAACAGGGAAAGGATCCCTCATCTCGAGCCAGGGGGCGGAAACGGAGCTCCCCTGGATGTGTGCGGGACCTCACGTGCTTCCTCTCGAGTGGAGACGGTATGTCGGGGAACTTCTTGAGTTGCAGCAATGGTGTGAAGGACCCTTTGGAAGTTCCAGTGGTTAGATGTGATTGGCCTCGAGAAGCCTCAGCGGAAATGGGCCTCATCTCGCCTGGAGGGCAAAACCTCCTGGATTTTCTCGAGTTGCGGCAGGTGCTCTCGACTTACGACGGGGACCTCAGGGAACCGCTCTGGTGGCCTCAGGAAAGGCCAGTCCCCATGCGAGTTCCACGGGGGCCTCTCGGGATACCTCTCCCGTCGATGCCGGGGCCTAAGACCTTGTGTGGAGTCGGGGCCGGAACCTGAGGATTCCTCTCCAGTGCTGACATGGATCTTGGGGTACTTCTGGAGTCTCCCCAGGGGAGTCAGTCCTCGTCTCGAATGCGGGCATGCACTTGCGCTTTCCTCCAGAGCGGTAGCAGCAGTGTCACGCAGTCCGCCACGTGGATCAAAGGATCTATGGTTTTCCCTCGAGTCTTTCCCACGAGGCTTTCCCACGAGGCTTTCCCACAGGGCTGTCCCACGTGCACACGTGGTGGGAGTCGATCCTCGGCTTGAACGTCAAGGCAGTGCAGGGAAAACAGGTTCCTCTGGAATGGACTGACACATCTGGGGGACTCTTGGAATGGTGTGACGACCCTGGAGTTCCTCTCCCTTTCCTGTGGAGAGCGCCTCCTCTTGAGATGCGACGGGAACGCCGGGAATTCTTTCCCTACGAAACAGGGAAAGGATCCCTCATCTCCAGCTAGGAGGGGGAAAAGGGTCTCCCCTGGATGTGTGCGGGACCCACGTGCTTCCTCACGAGTGGAGACGTGTATGTCGGGGAACTTCTTGAGTTGCAGCAAGGGTGTCAAGGACCCTTTGGAAGTTCCAGTGGTTAGACGTGATTAGCCTCTAGAAGCCTCAGCGGAAATGGGCCTCATCTCGCCTGGAGGGCAAAACCTCCTGGATTTTCTCGAGTTGCGGCAGGTGCTCTCGACTTACGACGGGGACCTCAGGGACCCGCTCTGGTGGCGTCAGGAAAGGCCAGTCCCCATGCGAGTTCCTCGGGGGCCTCTCAGGATTCCACTCCCGTCGATGCCGGGGCCTAAGACCTTGTGTGGAGTCGGGGCCGGAACCTGAGGATTCCTCTCCAGTGATGACATGGATCTTGGGGTACTTCTGGAGTTTCCCCAGGGGAGTCAGTCCTCGTCTCGAATGCGGGCATGCACTTGCGCTTTCCTCCAGAGCGGTCGCAGCAGTGTCACGCAGTCCGCCGCGTGGATCAAAGGATCTGTGGTTTTCCCTCGAGTCTTTCCCACGAGGCTTTCCCACGAGGCTTTCCCACAGGGCTGTCCCACGTGCACACGTGGTGGGAGTCGATCCTCGGCTTGAACGTCAAGGCAGTGAAGGGAAAACAGGTTCCTCTGGAATGGACTGACACATCTGGGGGACTCTTGGAATGGTGTCACGACCCTGGAGTTCCTCTCGCCTTTCCTGTGGAGAGCGGCTCCTCTTGAGATGCGACGTGAACGCCGGGAATTCTTTCCCTACGAAACAGGGAAAGGATCCCTCATCTCGAGCTAGGAGGCGGAAACGGGGCTCCCCTGGATGTGTGCGGGACCCCACGTGCTTCCTCTCGAGTGGAGACGGGTATGTCGGGGAACTTCTTGAGTTGCAGCAAGGGTGTGAAGGACCCTTTGGAAGTTCCAGTGGTTAGATGTGATTGGCCTCGAGAAGCCTCAGCGGAAATGGGCCTCATCTCGCCTGGAGGGCAAAACCTCCGAGATTTTCTCGAGTTGCGGCAGGTGCTCTCGACTTACGACGAGGACCTCAGGGACCCGCTCTGGTGGCCTCAGGAAAGGCCAGTCCCCATGCGAGTTCCTCTGGGGATTCCTCTCCCGTCGATGCCGGGGCCTAAGACCTTGTGTGGAGTCGGGGCCGGAACCTGAGGATTCCTCTCCAGTGCTGACATGGATCTTGGGTTACTTCTGGAGTCTCCCCAGGGGAGTCAGTCCTCGTTTCGAATGCGGGCATGCACTTGCGCTTTCCTCCAGAGCGGTAGCAGCAGTGTCACGCAGTCCGCCGCGTGGATAAAAGGATCTATGGTTTTCCCTCGAGTCTTTCCCACGAGGCTTTCCCACGAGGCTTTCCCAAAGGGCTGTCCCACGTGCACACGTGGTGGGAGTCGATCCTCGGCTTGAACGTCAAGGCAGTGCAGGGAAAACAGGTTCCTCTGGAATGGACTGACACATCTGGGGGACTCTTGGAATGGTGGCACGACCCTGGAGTTCCTCTCGCCTTTCCTGTGGAGAGTGCCTCCTCTTGAGATGCGACGGGAAAGCCGGGAATTCTTTCCCTACGAAACAGGGAAAGGATCCCTCATCTCGAGCTAGGAGGCGGAAACGGGGCTCCCCTGGATGTGTGCGGGACACCACGTACTTCCTCTCGAGTGGAGACGGGTATGTCGGGGAACTTCTTGAGTTGCAGAAAGGGTGTGAAGGACCCTTTGGAAGATCCAATGGTTAGATGTGATTAGCCTCGAGAAACCTCAGCGGAAATGGGCCTCATCTCGCCTGGAGGGCAAAACCTCCTGGATTTTCTCGAGTTGCGGCAGGTGCTCTCGACTTACGACGGGGACCTCAGGGACCCGCTCTGGTGGCCTCAGGAAAGGCCAGTCCCCATGCGAGTTCCTCCGGGGCCTGTCGGGATTCCTCTCCCGTCGATGCCGGGGCCTAAGACCGTGTGTGGAGTCGGGGCCGGAACCTGAGGATTCCTCTCCAGTGCTGACATGGATCTTGGGGTACTTCTGGAGTCTCCCCAGGGGAGTCAGTCCTCGTCTCGAATGCGGGCATGCACTTGCGCTTTCCTCCAGAGCGGTAGCAGCAGTGTCACGCAGTCCGCCGCGTGGATCAAAGGATCTATGGTTTTCCCTCGAGTCTTTCCCACGAGGCTTTCCCACGAGGCTTTCCCACAGGGCTGTCCCACGTGCACACGTGGTGGGAGTCGATCCTCGGCTTGAACGTCAAGGCAGTGCAGGGAAAACAGGTTCCTCTGGAATGGACTGACACATCTGGGGGACTCTTGGAATGGTGGCACGACCCTGGAGTTCCTCTCTCCTTTCCTGTGGAAAGCGCCTCCTCTTGAGATGCGACGGGAACGCCGGGAATTCTTTCCCTACGAAACAGGGAAAGGATCCCTCATCTCGAGCTAGGAGGCGGAAACGGGGCTCCCCTGGATGTGTGCGGGACCCACGTGCTTCGTCTCGAGTGGAGACGGTATGTCGGGGAACTTCTTGAGTTGCAGCAAGGGTGTGAATGACCCTTTGGAAGTTCAGTGGTTAGACGTGATTAGCCTCGAGAAGCCTCAGCGGAAATGGGCCTCATCTCACCTGGAGGGCAAAACATCCTGGATTTTCTCGAGTTGCGGCAGGTGCTCTCGACTTACGACGGGGACCTCAGGGACCCGCTCTGGTGGCCTCAGGAAAGGCCAGTCCCCAAGCGAGTTCTTCGGGAGTCTCTCGGGATTCCTCTCCCGTCGATGCCGGGGCCTAAGACCTTGTGTGGAGTCGGGGCCGGAACCTGAGGATTCCTCTCCAGTGCTGACATGGATCTTGGGGTACTTCTGGAGTCTCCCCAGGGGAGTCAGTCCTCGTCTCGAATGCGGGCATGCACTTGCGCTTTCCTCCAGAGCGGTAGCAGCAGTGTCACGCAGTCCGCCACGTGGATCAAAGGATCTATGGTTTTCCCTCGAGTCTTTCCCACGAGGCTTTCCCACGAGGCTTTCCCACAGGGCTGTCCCACGTGCACACGTGGTGGGAGTCGATCCTCGGCTTGAACGTCAAGGCAGTGCAGGGAAAACAGGTTCCTCTGGAATGGACTGACACATCTGGGGGACTCTTGGAATGGTGTCACGACCCTGGAGTTCCTCTCCCTTTCCTGTGGAGAGCGCCTCCTCTTGAGATGCGACGGGAACGCCGGGAATTCTTTCCCTACGAAACAGGGAAAGGATCCCTCATCTCCAGCTAGGAGGCGGAAAAGGGTCTCCCCTGGATGTGTGCGGGACCCACGTGCTTCCTCACGAGTGGAGACGTGTATGTCGGGGAACTTCTTGAGTTGCAGCAAGGGTGTCAAGGACCCTTTGGAAGTTCCAGTGGTTAGACGTGATTAGCCTCTAGAAGCCTCAGCGGAAATGGGCCTCATCTCGCCTGGAGGGCAAAACCTCCTGGATTTTCTCGAGTTGCGGCTGGTGCTCTCGACTTACGACGGGGACCTCAGGGACCCGCTCTGGTGGCGTCAGGAAAGGCCAGTCCCCATGCGAGTTCCTCGGGGGCCTCTCAGGATTCCACTCCCGTCGATGCCGGGGCCTAAGACCTTGTGTGGAGTCGGGGCCGGAACCTGAGGATTCCTCTCCAGTGATGACATGGATCTTGGGGTACTTCTGGAGTCTCCCCAGGGGAGTCAGTCCTCGTCTCGAATGCGGCCATGCACTTGCGCTTTCCTCCAGAGCGGTAGCAGCAGTGTCACGCAGTCCGCCGCGTGGATCAAAGGATCTGTGGTTTTCCCTCGAGTCTTTCCCACGAGGCTTTCCCACGAGGCTTTCCCACAGGGCTGTCCCACGTGCACACGTGGTGGGAGTCGATCCTCGGCTTGAACGTCAAGGCAGTGAAGGGAAAACAGGTTCCTCTGGAATGGACTGACACATCTGGGGGACTCTTGGAATGGTGTCACGACCCTGGAGTTCCTCTCGCCTTTCCTGTGGAGAGCGGCTCCTCTTGAGATGCGACGGGAACGCCGGGAATTCTTTCCCTACGAAACAGGGAAAGGATCCCTCATCTCGAGCTAGGAGGCGGAAACGGGGCTCCCCTGGATGTGTGCGGGACCCCACGTGCTTCCTCTCGAGTGGAGACGGGTATGTCGGGGAACTTCTTGAGTTGCAGCAAGGGTGTGAAGGACCCTTTGGAAGTTCCAGTGGTTAGATGTGATTGGCCTCGAGAAGCCTCAGCGGAAATGGGCCTCATCTCGCCTGGAGGGCAAAACCTCCGAGATTTTCTCGAGTTGCGGCAGGTGCTCTCGACTTACGACGAGGACCTCAGGGACCCGCTCTGGTGGCCTCAGGAAAGGCCAGTCCCCATGCGAGTTCCTCTGGGGATTCCTCTCCCGTCGATGCCGGGGCCTAAGACCTTGTGTGGAGTCGGGGCCGGAACCTGAGGATTCCTCTCCAGTGCTGACATGGATCTTGGGGTACTTCTGGAGTCTCCCCAGGGGAGTCAGTCCTCGTCTCGAATGCGGGCATGCACTTGCGCTTTCCTCCAGAGCGGTAGCAGCAGTGTCACGCAGTCCTCCGCGTGGATCAAAGGATCTATGGTTTTCCCTCGAGTCTTTCCCACGAGGCTTTCCCACGAGGCTTTCCCACAGGGCTGTCCCACGTGCACACGTGGTGGGAGTCGATCCTCGGCTTGAACGTCAAGGCAGTGTAGGGAAAACAGGTTCCTCTGGAATGGACTGACACATCTGGGGGACTCTTGGAATGGTGGCACGACCCTGGAGTTCCTCTCGCCTTTCCTGTGGAGAGTGCCTCCTCTTGAGATGCGACGGGAAAGCCGGGAATTCTTTCCCTACGAAACAGGGAAAGGATCCCTCATCTCGAGCTAGGAGGCGGAAACGGGGCTCCCCTGGATGTGTGCGGGACACCACGTGCTTCCTCTCGAGTGGAGACGGGTATGTCGGGGAACTTCTTGAGTTGCAGAAAGGGTGTGAAGGACCCTTTGGAAGATCCAATGGTTAGATGTGATTAGCCTCGAGAAACCTCAGCGGAAATGGGCCTCATCTCGCCTGGAGGGCAAAACCTCCTGGATTTTCTCGAGTTTCGGCAGGTGCTCTCGACTTACGACGGGGACCTCAGGGACCCGCTCTGGTGGCCTCAGGAAAGGCCAGTCCCCATGCGAGTTCCTCCGGGGCCTGTCGGGATTCCTCTCCCGTCGATGCCGGGGCCTAAGACCGTGTGTGGAGTCGGGGCCGGAACCTGAGGATTCCTCTCCAGTGCTGACATGGATCTTGGGGTACTTCTGGAGTCTCCCCAGGGGAGTCAGTCCTCGTCTCGAATGCGGGCATGCACTTGCGCTTTCCTCCAGAGCGGTAGCAGCAGTGTCACGCAGTCCGCCGCGTGGATCAAAGGATCTATGGTTTCCCTCGAGTCTTTCCCACGAGGCTTTCCCACGAGGCTTTCCCACAGGGCTGTCCCACGTGCACACGTGGTGGGAGTCGATCCTCGGCTTGAACGTCAAGGCAGTGCAGGGAAAACAGGTTCCTCTGGAATGGACTGACACATCTGGGGGACTCTTGGAATGGTGGCACGACCCTGGAGTTCCTCTCGCCTTTCCTGTGGAGAGCGTCTCCTCTTGAGATGCGACGGGAACGCCGGGAATTCTTTCCCTACGAAACAGGGAAAGGATCCCTCATCTCGAGCCAGGGGGCGGAAACGGAGCTCCCCTGGATGTGTGCGGGACCTCACGTGCTTCCTCTCGAGTGGAGACGGTATGTCGGGGAACTTCTTGAGTTGCAGCAATGGTGTGAAGGACCCTTTGGAAGTTCCAGTGGTTAGATGTGATTGGCCTCGAGAAGCCTCAGCGGAAATGGGCCTCATCTCGCCTGGAGGGCAAAACCTCCTGGATTTTCTCGAGTTGCGGCAGGTGCTCTCGACTTACGACGGGGACCTCAGGGAACCGCTCTGGTGGCCTCAGGAAAGGCCAGTCCCCATGCGAGTTCCACGGGGGCCTCTCGGGATACCTCTCCCGTCGATGCCGGGGCCTAAGACCTTGTGTGGAGTCGGGGCCGGAACCTGAGGATTCCTCTCCAGTGCTGACATGGATCTTGGGGTACTTCTGGAGTCTCCCCAGGGGAGTCAGTCCTCGTCTCGAATGCGGGCATGCACTTGCGCTTTCCTCCAGAGCGGTAGCAGCAGTGTCACGCAGTCCGCCACGTGGATCAAAGGATCTATGGTTTTCCCTCGAGTCTTTCCCACGAGGCTTTCCCACGAGGCTTTCCCACAGGGCTGTCCCACGTGCACACGTGGTGGGAGTCGATCCTCGGCTTGAACGTCAAGGCAGTGCAGGGAAAACAGGTTCCTCTGGAATGGACTGACACATCTGGGGGACTCTTGGAATGGTGGCACAACCCTGGAGTTCCTCTCGCCTGTGCTGTGGAGAGCGCCTCCTCTTGAGATGCGACGGGAACGCCGGGAATTCTTTCCCTACGAAACAGGGAAAGGATCCCTCATCTCGAGCTAGGAGGCGGAAACGGGGCTCCCCTGGATGTGTGCGGGACCCACGTGCTTCGTCTCGAGTGGAGACGGGTATGTCGGGGAACTTCTTGAGTTGCAGCAAGGGTGTGAATGACCCTTTGGAAGTTCAGTGGTTAGACGTGATTAGCCTCGAGAAGCCTCAGCGGAAATGGGCCTCATCTCGCCTGTTGGGCAAAACATCCTGGATTTTCTCGAGTTGCGGCAGCTGCTCTCGACTTACGACGGGGACCTCAGGGACCCGCTCTGGTGGCCTCAGGAAAGGCCAGTCCCCAAGCGAGTTCTTCGGGGGCCTCTCGGGATTCCTCTCCCGTCGGTGCCGGGGCCTAAGACCTTGTGTGGAGTCGGGGCCGGAACCTGAGGATTCCTCTCCAGTGCTGACATGGATCTTGGGGTACTTCTGGAGTCTCCCCAGGGGAGTCAGTCCTCGTGTCGATTGCGGGCATGCACATGCGCTTTCCTCCAGAGCGGTAGCAGCAGTGTCACGCAGTCCGCCGCGTGGATCAAAGGATCTATGGTTTTCCCTCGAGTCTTTCCCACGAGGCTTTCCCACGAGGCTTTCCCACAGGGCTGTCCCACGTGCACACGTTGTGGGAGTCGATCCTCGGCTTGAACGTCAAGGCAGTGCAGGGAAAACAGGTTCCTCTGGAATGGACTGACACATCTGGGGGACTCTTGAAATGGTGGCATGTCCCTGGAGTTCCTCTCGCCTTTCCTGTGGAGAGCGCCTCCTCTTGAGATGCGACGGGAACGCCGGGAATTCTTTCCCTACGAAAGAGGGAAAGGATCCCTCATCTCGAGCTAGGAGGCGGAAACGGGGCTCCCGTGGATGTGTGCGGGACCCCACGTGCTTCCTCTCGAGTGCAGACGGGTATGTCGGGGAACTTCTTGAGTTGCAGCAAGGGTGTGAAGGACCCTTTGGAAGTTCCAGTGGTTAGATGTGATTGGCCTCGAGAAGCCTCAGCGGAAATGGGCCTCATCTCGCCTGGAGGGCAAAACCTCCTGGATTTTCTCGAGTTGCGGCAGGTGCTCTCGACTTACGACGGGGACCTCAGGGACCCGCTCTGGTGGCCTCAGGAAAGGCCAGTCCCCATGCGGGTTCCTCGGGGGCGTCTCGGGATTCCTCTACCGTCGATGCCGGGGCCTAAGACCTTGTGTGGAGTCGGGGCCGGAACCTGAGTATTCCTCTCCAGTGCTGACATGGATCTTGGGGTACTTCTGGAGTCTCCCCAGGGGAGTCAGTCCTCGTCTCGAATGCGAGCATGCACTGCGCTTTCCTCCAGAGCGGTAGCAGCAGTGTCACGCAGTCCGCCGCGTGGATCAAAGGATCTATGGTTTTCCCTCGAGTCTTTCCCACGAGGCTTTCCCACAGGGCTGTCCCACGTGCACACGTGGTGGGAGTCGATCCTCGTCTTGAACGTCAAGGCAGTGCAGGGAAAACAGGTTCCTCTGGAATGGACTGACACATCTGGGGGACTCTTGGAATGGTGGCACGACCCTGGAGTTCCTCTCGCCTTTCCTGTGGAGAGCGCCTCCTCTTGAGATGCGACGGGAACGCCGGGAATTCTTTCCCTACGAAACAGGGAAAGGATCCCTCATCTCGAGCTAGGAGGCGGAAACGGGGCTCCCCTGGATGTGTGCGGGACACCACGTGCTTCCTCTCGAGTGGAGACGGGTATGTCTGGGAACTTCTTGAGTTGCAGCAAGGGTGTGAAGGACCCTTTGGAAGTTCCAGTGGTTAGATGTGATTGGCCTCGAGAAGCCTCAGCGGAAATGGGCCTCATCTCGCGTGGAGGGCAAAACCTCCTGGATTTTCTCGAGTTGCGGCAGGTGCTCTCGACTTACGACGGGGACCTCAGGGACCCGCTCTGGTGGCGTCAGGAAAGGCCAGTCCCCATGCGAGTTCCACGGGGGCCTCTCGGCATTCCTCTCCCGTCGAGGCCGGGGCCTAAGACCTTGTGTGGAGTCGGGGCCGGAACCTGAGGATTCCTCTCCAGTGCTGACATGGATCTTGGGGTACTTCTGGAGTCTCCCCAGGGGAGTCAGTCCTCGTCTCGAATGCGGGCATGCACTTGCGCTTTCCTCCAGAGCGGTAGCAGCAGTGTCACGCAGTCCGCCGCGTGGATCAAAGGATCTATGGTTTTCCCTCGAGTCTTTCCCACGAGGCTTTCCCACGAGGCTTTCCCAGAGGGCTGTACCACGTGCACACGTGGTGGGAGTGGATCCTCGGCTTGAACGTCAAGGCAGTGCAGGGAAAACAGGTTCCTCTGGAATGGACTGACACATCTGGGGGACTCTTGGAATGGTGTCACGACCCTGGAGTTCCTCTCGCCTTTCCTGTGGAGAGCGCCTCCTCTTGAGATGCGACGGGAACGCCGGGAATTCTTTCCCTAAAAAACAGGGAAAGGATCCCTCATGTCGAGCTAGGAGGCGGAAACGGGGCTCCCCTGGATGTGTGCGGGACCCCACGTGCTTCCTCTCGAGTGGAGACGGGTATGTCGGGGAACTTCTTGAGTTGCAGCAATGGTGTGAAGGACCCTTTGGAAGTTCCAGTGGTTAGATGTGATTGGCCTCAGGAAGCCTCAGCGGAAATGGGCCTCATCTCGCCTGGAGGGCAAAACCTCCTGGATTTTCTCGAGTTGCGGCAGGTGCTCTCGACTTACGACAGGGACTTCAGGGAACCGCTCTGGTGGCCTCAGGAAAGGCCAGTCCCCATGCGAGTTCCACGGGGGCCTCTCGGGATTCCTCTCCCGTCGATGCCGGGGCCTAAGACCTTGTGTTGAGTCGGGGCCGGAACCTGAGGATTCCTCTCCAGTGTTGACATGGATCTTGGGGTACTTCTGGAGTCTCCCCAGGGGAGTCAGTCCTCGTCTCGAATGCGGGCATGCACTTGCGCTTTCCTCCAGAGCGGTAGCAGCAGTGTCACGCAGTCTGCCGCGTGGATCAAAGGATCTATGGTTTTCCCTCGAGTCTTTCCCACGAGGCTTTCCACTAGGCTTTCCACAGGGCTGTCCCACGTGCACACGTGGTGGGAGTCGATCCTCGGCTTGAACGTCAAGGCAGTGCAGGGAAAACAGGTTCCTCTGGAATGGACTGACACATCTGGGGGACTCTTGGAATGGTGGCACGACCCTGGAGTTCCTCTCGCCATTCCTGTGGAGAGCGCCTCCTCTTGAGATGCGACGGGAACGCCGGGAATTCTTTCCCTACGAAACAGGGAAAGGATCCCTCATGTCGAGCTAGGAGGCGGAAACGGGGCTCCCCTGGTGTGTGCGGGACCCACGTGCTTCCTCTCGAGTGGAGACGGGTATGTCGGGGAACTTCTTGAGTTGCAGCAAAGGTGTGAATGACCCTTTGGAAGTTCCAGTGGTTAGACGTGATTAGCCTCGAGAAGCCTCAGCGGAAATGGGCCTCATCTCGCCTGGAGGGCAAAACCTCCTGGATTTTCTCGAGTTGCGGCAGGTGCTCTCGACTTACGACGGGGACCTCAGGGACCCGCTCTGGTGGCCTCAGGAAAGGCCAGTCCCCATGCGAGTTCCTCGGGGGCCTCTCGGGATTCCTCTCCCGTCGATGCCGGGGCCTAAGACCTTGTGTGGAGTCGGGGTTGGAACCTGAGGATTCCTCTCCAGTGCTGACATGGATCTTGGGGTACTTCTGGAGTCTCCCAAGGGGAGTCGTCCTCGTCTCGAATGCGGGCATGCACTTGCGCTTTCCTCCAGAGCGGTAGCAGCAGTGTCACGCAGTCCGCCGCGTGGATCAAAGGATCTATGGTTTTCCCTCGAGTCTTTCCCACGAGGCTTTCACACGAAGCTTTCCCACAGGGCTGTCCCACGAGCACACGTGGTGGGAGTCGATCTTCGGCTTGAACGTCAAGGCAGTGCAGGGAAAACAGGTTCCTCTGGAATGGACTGACACATCTGGGGGACTCTTGGAATGGTGGCATGACCCTGGAGTTCCTCTCGCCTTTCCTGTGGAGAGCGCCTCCTCTTGAGATGCGACGGGAACGCCGGGAATTCTTTCCCTACGAAACAGGGAAAGGATCCCTCATCTCGAGCTAGGAGTCGGAAACGGGGCTCCCCTGGATGTGTGCGGGACCCCACGTGCTTCCTCTCGAGTGGAGACGGGTATGTCGGGGAACTTCTTGAGTTGCAGCAAGGGTGTGAAGGACCGTTTGGAAGTTCCAGTGGTTAGATGTGATTGGCCTCGAGAAGCCTCATCGGAAATGGGCCTCATCTCGCCTGGAGGGCGAAACCTCCTGGATTTTCTCGAGTTGTGGCAGGTGCTCTCGACTTACGACGGGGACCTCAGGGACCCGCTCTGGTGGCCTCAGAAAAGGCCAGTCCCCATGCGAGTTCCTCGGGGGCCTCTCAGGATTCCTCTCCCGTCAATGCAATGGCCTAAGACCTTGTGTGGAGTCGGGGCCGGAACCTGAGGATTCCTCTCCAGGGCTGACATGGATCTTGGGGTAATTCTGGAGTCTCCCCAGGGGAGTCAGTCCTCGTCTCGAATGCGGGCATGCACTTGCGCTTTCCTCCAGAGCGGTAGCAGCAGTGTCACGCAGTCCGCCACGTGGATCAAAGGATCTATGGTTTTCCCTCGAGTCTTTCCCACGAGGCTTTCCCACGAGGCTTTCCCACAGGGCTGTCCCACGTGCACACGTGGTGGGAGTCGATCCTCGGCTTGAACGCCAAGGCAGTGAAGGGAAAACAGGTTCCTCTGGAATGGACTGACACATCTGGGGTACTCTTGGAATGGTGGCACGACCCTGGAGTTCCTCTCGTCTTTCCTATGGAGAGCGCCTCCTCTTGAAATGCGACGGGAACGCCGGGAATTCTTTCCCTACGAAACAGGGAAAGGATCACTCATGTCGAGCTAGGAGGCGGAAACGGGGCTCCCCTGGATGTGTGCGGGACCGACGTGCTTCCTCTCCAGTGGAGAAGGGTATGTCGGGGAACTTCTTGAGTTGCAGCAACGGTGTGAAGGGCCCTTTGGAAGTTCCAGTGGTTAGATGTGATTAGCCTCGAGAAGCGTCTTTGGAAATGGGCCTCATCTCGCCTGGAGGGCAAAACCTCCTGGATTTTCTCGAGTTGCGGCAGGTGCTCTGGACTTCCGACGGGGACCTCAGGGACCCGCTCTGGTGGCCTCAGGAAAGGCCAGTCCCCATGCGAGTTCCTCGGGGGCCTCTCGGGATTCCTCTCCCGTCGAAGCCGGGACCTAAGACCTTGTGTGGAGTCGGGGCCGGAACCTGAGGTTTCCTCTCCAGTGCTGACATGGATCTTGGGGTACTTCTGGAGTCTCCCCAGGGGAGTCAGTCCTCGTCTCGAATGCGGGCATGCACTTGCGCTTTCCTCCAGAGCGGTAGCAGCAGTGTCACGCAGTCCGCCGCGTGGATCAAAGGATCTATGGTTTTCCCTCGAGTCTTTCCCACGAGGCTTTCCCACGAGGCTTTCCCACAGGGCTGTCCCACGTGCACACGTGGTGGGAGTCGATACTCGTCTTGAACGTCAAGGCAGTGCAGGAAAAACAGGTTCCTCTGGAATGGACTGACACATCTGGGGGACTCTTGGAATGGTGGCACGACCCTGGAGTTCCTCTCGCCTTTCCTGTGGAGAGCGTCTCCTCTTGAGATGCGACGGGAACGCCGGGAATTCTTTCCCTACGAAACAGGGAAAGGATCCCTGATCTCGAGCTAGGGGGCGGAAACGGAGCTCCCCTGGATGTGTGCGGGACCCCACGTGCTTCCTCTCGAGTGGAGACGGTATGTCGGGGAACTTCTTGAGTTGCAGCAATGATGTGAAGGACCCTTTGGAAGTTCCAGTGGTTAGAGGTGATTGGCCTCGAGAAGCCTCAGCGGAAATGGGCCTCATCTCGCCTGGAGGGCAAAACCTCCTGGATTTTCTCGAGTTGCGGCAGGTGCTCTCGACTTACGACGGGGACCTCAGGGAACCGCTCTGGTGGCCTCAGGAAAGGTCAGTCCCCATGCGAGTTCCACGGGGGCCTCTCAGGATTCCTCTCCCGTCGATGCCGGGGCCTAAGACCTTGTGTGGAGTCGGGGCCGGAACCTGAGGATTCCTCTCCAGTGCTGACATGGATCTTGGGGTACTTCTGGAGTCTCCCCAGGGGAGTCAGTCCTCGTCTCGAATGCGGGCATGCACTTGCGCTTTCCTCCAGAGCGGTAGCAGCAGTGTCACGCAGTCCGCCGCGTGGATCAAAGGATCTATGGTTTTCCCTAAAGTCTTTCCCACGAGGCTTTCCCACGAGGCTTTCCCACAGGGCTGTCCCACGTGCACACGTGGGGGGAGTCGATCCTCGGCTTGAACGTCAAGGCAGTGAAGGGAAAACAGGTTCCTCTGGAATGGACTGACACATCTGGGGTACTCTTGGAATGGTGGCACGACCCTGGAGTTCCTCTCGTCTTTCCTGTGGAGAGCGCCTCCTCTTGAAATGCGACGGGAACGCCGGGAATTCTTTCCCTACGAAACAGGGAAAGGATCACTCATGTCGAGCTAGGAGGCGGAAACGGGGCTCCCCTGGATGTGTGCGGGACCGACGTGCTTCCTCTTCAGTGGAGAAGGGTATGTCGGGGAACTTCTTGAGTTGCAGCAACGGTGTCAAGGGCCCTTTGGAAGTTCCAGTGGTTAGATGTGATTAGCCTCGAGAAGCGTCTTTGGAAATGGGCCTCATCTCGCCTGGAGGGCAAAACCTCCTGGATTTTCTCGAGTTGCGGCAGGTGCTCTCGACTTACGACGGGGACCTCAGGGACCCGCTCTGGTGGCCTCAGGAAAGGCCAGTCCCCATGCGAGTTCCTCGGGGGCCTCTCGGGATTCCTCTCCCGTCGATGCCGGGACCTAAGACCTTGTGTGGAGTCGGGGCCGGAACCTGAGGTTTCCTCTCCAGTGCTGACATGGATCTTGGGGTACTTCTGGAGTCTCCCCAGGGGAGTCAGTCCTCGTCTCGAATGCGGGCATGCACTTGCGCTTTCCTCCAGAGCGGTAGCAGCAGTGTCACGCAGTCCGCCGCGTGGATCAAAGGATCTATGGTTTTCCCTCGAGTCTTTCCCACGAGGCTTTCCCACGAGGCTTTCCCACAGGGCTGTCCCAAGTGCACACGTGGTGGGAGTCGATCCTCGGCTTGAACGTCAAGGCAGTGCAGGGAAAACAGGTTCCTCTGGAATGGACTGACACATCTGGGGGACTCTTGGAATGGTGGCACGACCCTGGAGTTCCTCTCGCCTTTCCTGTGGAGAGCGTCTCCTCTTGAGATGCGACGGGAACGCCGGGAATTCTTTCCCTACGAAACAGGGAAAGGATCCCTGATCTCGAGCTAGGGGGCGGAAACGGAGCTCCCCTGGATGTGTGCGGGACCCCACGTGCTTCCTCTCGAGTGGAGACGGTATGTCGGGGAACTTCTTGAGTTGCAGCAATGGTGTGAAGGACCCTTTGGAAGTTCCAGTGGTTAGAGGTGATTGGCCTCGAGAAGCCTCAGCGGAAATGGGCCTCATCTCGCCTGGAGGGCAAAACCTCCTGGATTTTCTCGAGTTGCGGCAGGTGCTCTCGACTTACGACGGGGACCTCAGGGAACCGCTCTGGTGGCCTCAGGAAAGGCCAGTCCCCATGCGAGTTCCACGGGGGCCTCTCAGGATTCCTCTCCCGTCGATGCCGGGGCCTAAGACCTTGTGTGGAGTCAGGGCCGGAACCTGAGGATTCCTCTCCAGTGCTGACATGGATCTTGGGGTACTTCTGGAGTCTCCCCAGGGGAGTCAGTCCTCGTCTCGAATGCGGGCATGCACTTGCGCTTTCCTCCAGAGCGGTAGCAGCAGTGTCACGCAGTCCGCCGCGTGGATCAAAGGATCTATGGTTTTCCCTCGAGTCTTTCCCACGAGGCTTTCCCACGAGGCTTTCCCACAGGGCTGTCCCACGTGCACTCGTGGTGGGAGTCGATCCTCGGCCTGAACGTCAAGGCAGTGCAGGGAAAACAGGTTCCTCTGGAATGGACTGACACATCTGGGGGACTCTTGGAATGGTGTCACGACCCTGGAGTTCCTCTCGCCTTTCCTGTGGAGAGCGCCTCCTCTTGAGATGCGACGGGAACGCCGGAAATTCTTTCCCTTCGAAACAGAGAAAGGATCCCTCATCTCGAGCTAGGAGGCGGAAACGGGGCTCCCCTGGATGTGTGTGGGACACCACGTGCTTCCTCTCGAGTGGAGACGGGTATGTCGGGGAACTTCTTGAGTTGCAGCAAGCGTGTGAAGGACCCTTTGGAAGTTCCAGTGGTTAGATGTGATTGGCCTCGAGAAGCCTCAGCGGAAATGGGCCTCATCTCGCCTGGAGGGCAAAACCTCCTGGATTTTCTCGAGTTGCGGCAGGTGCTCTCGACTTACGAAGGGGACGTCAGGGACCCGCTCTGGTGGCCTCAGGAAAGGCCAGTCCCCATGCGAGTTCCTCGGGGGCCTCTCGGGATTCCTCTCCCGTCGATGCCGGGGCCTAAGACCTTGTGTGGAGTCGGGGCCGGAACCTGAGGATTCCTCTCCAGTGCTGACATGGATCTTGGGGTACTTCTGGAGTCTCCCCAGGGGAGTCAGTCCTCGTCTCGAATGCGGGCATGCACTTGCGCTTTCCTCTAGAGCGGTAGCGGCAGTGTCACGCAGTCCGCCGCGTGGATCAAAGGATCTATGGTTTTCCCTCGAGTCTTTCCCACGAGGCTTTCCCACGAGGCTTTCCCACAGGGCTGTCCCACGTGCACACGTGGTGGGAGTCGATCCTCGGCTTGAACGTCAAGGCAGTGCAGGGAAAACAGGTTCCTCTGGAATGGACTGACACATCTGGGGGACTCTTGGAATGGTGGCACGACCCTGGAGTTCCTCTCGCCTTTCCTGTGGAGAGCGTCTCCTCTTGAGATGCGACGGGAATGCCGGGAATTCTTTCCCTACGAAACAGGGAAAGGATCCCTCATCTCGAGCTAGGGGGCGGAAACGGAGCTCCCCTGGATGTGTGCGGGACCCCACGTGCTTCCTCTCGAGTGGAGACGGTATGTCGGGGAACTTCTTGAGTTGCAGCAATTGTGTGAAGGACCCTTTGGAAGTTCCAGTGGTTAGATGTGATTGGCCTCGAGAAGCCTCAGCGGAAATGGGCCTCATCTCGCGTGGAGGGCAAAACCTCCTGGATTTTCTCGAGTTGCGGCAGGTGCTCTCGACTTACGACGGGGACCTCAGGGAACCGCTCTGGTGGCCTCAGGAAAGGCCAGTCCCCATGCGAGTTCCACGGGGGCCTCTCGGGATTCCTCTCCCGTCGTTGCCGGGGCCTAAGACCTTGTGTGGAGTCGGGGCCGGAACCTGAGGATTCCTCTCCAGTGCTGACATGGATCTTGGGGTACTTCTGGAGTCTCCCCAGGGGAGTCAGTCCTTGTCTCGAATGCGGGCATGCACTTGTGCTTTCCTCCAGAGCGGTAGCAGCAGTGTCACGCAGTCCGCCGCGTGGATCAAAGGATCTATGGTTTTCCCTCGAGTCTTTCCCACGAGGCTTTCCCACGAGGCTTTCCCACAGGGCTGTCCCACGTGCACACGGTGTGGGAGTCGATCCTCGTCTTGAACGTCAAGGCAGTGCAGGGAAAACAGGTTCCTCTGGAATGGACTGACAAATCTGGGGGATTCTTGGAATGGTGTCACGACCCTGGAGTTCCTCTCCCTTTCCTGTGGAGAGCGCCTCCTCTTGAGATGCGACGGGAACGCCGGGAATTCTTTCCCTACGAAACAGGGAAAGGATCCCTCATCTCGAGCTAGGAGGCGGAAACGGGGCTCCCCTGGATGTGTGCGGGACCCACGTGCTTCCTCACGAGTGGAGACGGGTATGTCGGGGAACTTCTTGAGTTGCAGCAAGGGTGTCAAGGACCCTTTGGAAGTTCCAGTGGTTAGACATGATTAACCACGAGAAGCCTCAGCGGAAATGGGCCTCATCTCGCCTGGAGGGCAAAACCTCCTGGATTTTCTCGAGTTGCGGCAGGTGCTCTCGACTTACGACGGGGACCTCAGGGACCCGCTCTGGTGGCCTCAGGAAAGGCCAGTCCCGATGCGAGTTCCTCGGGGGCCTCTCAGGATTGCACTCCCGTCGATGCCGGGGCCTAAGACCTTGTGTGGAGTCGGGGCCGGAACCTGAGGATTCCTCTTCAGTGCTGACATGGATCTTGGGGTACTTCTGGAGTCTCCCCAGGGGAGTCAGTCCTCGTCTCGAATGCGGGCATGCACTTGCGCTTTCCTCCAGAGCGGTAGCAGCAGTGTCACGCAGTCCGCCGCGTGGATCAAAGGATCTATGGTTTTCCCTCGAGCCTTTCCCACGAGGCTTTCCCACGAGGCTTTCCCACAGGGCTGTCCCACGTGCACACGTGGTGGGAGTCAATCCTCGGCCTGAACGTCAAGGCAGTGCAGGGAAAACAGGTTCCTCTCGAATGGACTGACACATCTGGGGGACTCTTGGAATGGTGGCACGACCCTGGAGTTCCTCTCGCTTTTCCTGTGGAGAGCGCCTCCTCTTGAGATGCGACGGGAACGCCGGGAATTCTTTCCCTACGAAACAGGGAAAGGATCCCTCATCTCGAGCCAGGGGGCGGAAACGGAGCTCCCCTGGATGTGTGCGGGACCCCACGTGCTTCCTCTCGAGTGGAGACTGTATGTCGGGGAACTTCTTGAGTTGCAGCAAGGGTGTGAAGGACCCTTTGGAAGTTCCAGTGGTTAGATGTGATTGGCCTCGAGAAGCCTCAGCGGAAATGGGCCTCATCTCGCCTGGAGGGCAAAACCTCCTGGATTTTCTCGAGTTGCGGCAGGTGCTCTCGACTTACGACGGGGACCTCAGGGACCCGCTCTGGTGGCGTCAGGAAAGGCCAGTCCCCATGCGAGTTCCTCGGGGGCCTCTCAGGATTCCACTCCCGTCGATGCCGGGGCCTAAGACCTTGTGTGGAGTCGGGGCCGGAACCTGAGGATTCCTCTCCAGTGCTGACATGGATCTTGGGGTACTTCTGGAGTCTCCCCAGGGGAGTCAGTCCTCGTCTCGAATGCGGCCATGCACTTGCGCTTTCCTCCAGAGCGGTAGAAGCAGTGTCACGCAGTCCGCCGTGTGGATCAAAGGATCTGTGGTTTTCCCTCGAGTCTTTCCCACGAGGCTTTCCCACGAGGCTTTCCCACAGGGCTGTCCCACGTGCACACGTGGTGGGAGTCGATCCTCGGCTTGAACGTCAAGGCAGTGCAGGGAAAACAGGTTCCTCTGGAATGGACTGACACATCTGGGGGACTCTTGGAATGGTGTCACGACCCTGGAGTTCCTCTCGCCTTTCCTGTGGAGAGCGCCTCCTCTTGAGATGCGACAGGAACGCCGGGAATTCTTTCCCTACGAAACAGGGAAAGGATCCCTCATCTCGAGCTAGGAGGCGGAAACGGGGCTCCCCTGGATGTGTGCGGGACCCCACGTGCTTCCTCTCGAGTGGAGACGGGTATGTCGGGGACCTTCTTGAGTTGCAGCAAGGGTGTGAAGGACCCTTTGGAAGTTCCAGTGGTTAGATGTGATTGGCCTCGAGAAGCGTCAGCGGAAATGGGCCTCATCTCGCCTGGAGGGCAAAACCTCCGAGATTTTCTCGAGTTGCTGCATGTGCTCTCGACTTACGACGAGGACTTCAGGGACCCGCTTTGGTGGCCTCAGGAAAGACCAGTCCCCATGCGAGTTCCTCTGGGGATTCCTCTCCCGTCGATGCCGGGGCCTAAGACCTTGTGTGGAGTCGGGGCCGGAACCTGAGGATTCCTCTCCAGTGCTGACATGGATCTTGGGGTACTTCTGGGGTCTCCCCAGGGAAGTCAGTCCTCGTCTCGAATGCGGGCATGCACTTGCGCTTTCCTCCAGAGCGGTAGCAGCAGTGTCACGCAGTCCGCCGCGTGGATCAAAGGATCTATGGTTTTCCCTCGAGTCTTTCCCACGAGGGTTTCCCACGAGGCTTTCCCACAGGGCTGTCCCACGTGCACACGTGGTGGGAGTCGATCCTCGGCTTGAACGTCAAGGCAGTGCAGGGAAAACAGGTTCCTCTGGAATGGACTGACACATCTGGGGGACTCTTGGAATGGTGGCACGACCCTGGAGTTCCTCTCGCCTTTCCTGTGGAGAGCGCCTCCTCTTGAGATGCGACGGGAACGCCGGGAATTCTTTCCCTACGAAACAGGGAAAGGATCCCTCATCTCGAGCTAGGAGGCGGAAACGGGGCTCCCCTGGATGTGTGCGGGACCCCACGTGCTTCCTCTCGAGTGGAGACGTGTATGTCGGGGAACTTCTTGAGTTGCAGCAATGGTGTGAAGGACCCTTTGGAAGTTCCAGTGGTTAGAGGTGA
Source organism: Ovis canadensis (assembly GCF_042477335.2). Classification (NCBI taxonomy): domain Eukaryota; kingdom Metazoa; phylum Chordata; class Mammalia; order Artiodactyla; family Bovidae; genus Ovis; species Ovis canadensis. The sequence goes on along the minus strand of NC_091265.1, from coordinate 1,360,367 downwards.
TTGGCCTCGAGAAGCCTCAGCGGAAATGGGCCTCATCTCGCCTGGAGGGCAAAACCTCCTGGATTTTCTCGAGTTGCGGCAGGTGCTCTCGACTTACGACGGGGACCTCAGGGAACCGCTCTGGTGGCCTCAGGAAAGGTCAGTCCCCATGCGAGTTCCACGGGGGCCTCTCAGGATTCCTCTCCCGTCGATGCCGGGGCCTAAGACCTTGTGTGGAGTCGGGGCCGGAACCTGAGGATTCCTCTCCAGTGCTGACATGGATCTTGGGGTACTTCTGGAGTCTCCCCAGGGGAGTCAGTCCTCGTCTCGAATGCGGGCATGCACTTGCGCTTTCCTCCAGAGCGGTAGCAGCAGTGTCACGCAGTCCGCCGCGTGGATCAAAGGATCTATGGTTTTCCCTCGAGTCTTTCCCACGAGGCTTTCCCACGAGGCTTTCCCACAGGGCTGTCCCACGTGCACACGGTGTGGGAGTCGATCCTCGTCTTGAACGTCAAGGCAGTGCAGGGAAAACAGGTTCCTCTGGAATGGACTGACAAATCTGGGGGATTCTTGGAATGGTGTCACGACCCTGGAGTTCCTCTCCCTTTCCTGTGGAGAGCGCCTCCTCTTGAGATGCGACGGGAACGCCGGGAATTCTTTCCCTACGAAACAGGGAAAGGATCCCTCATCTCGAGCTAGGAGGCGGAAACGGGGCTCCCCTGGATGTGTGCGGGACCCACGTGCTTCCTCACGAGTGGAGACGGGTATGTCGGGGAACTTCTTGAGTTGCAGCAAGGGTGTCAAGGACCCTTTGGAAGTTCCAGTGGTTAGACATGATTAACCACGAGAAGCCTCAGCGGAAATGGGCCTCATCTCGCCTGGAGGGCAAAACCTCCTGGATTTTCTCGAGTTGCGGCAGGTGCTCTCGACTTACGACGGGGACCTCAGGGACCCGCTCTGGTGGCCTCAGGAAAGGCCAGTCCCCATGCGAGTTCCTCGGGGGCCTCTCAGGATTGCACTCCCGTCGATGCCGGGGCCTAAGACCTTGTGTGGAGTCGGGGCCGGAACCTGAGGATTCCTCTTCAGTGCTGACATGGATCTTGGGGTACTTCTGGAGTCTCCCCAGGGGAGTCAGTCCTCGTCTCGAATGCGGGCATGCACTTGCGCTTTCCTCCAGAGCGGTAGCAGCAGTGTCACGCAGTCCGCCGCGTGGATCAAAGGATCTATGGTTTTCCCTCGAGCCTTTCCCACGAGGCTTTCCCACGAGGCTTTCCCACAGGGCTGTCCCACGTGCACACGTGGTGGGAGTCAATCCTCGGCCTGAACGTCAAGGCAGTGCAGGGAAAACAGGTTCCTCTCGAATGGACTGACACATCTGGGGGACTCTTGGAATGGTGGCACGACCCTGGAGTTCCTCTCGCCTTTCCTGTGGAGAGCGCCTCCTCTTGAGATGCGACGGGAACGCCGGGAATTCTTTCCCTACGAAACAGGGAAAGGATCCCTCATCTCGAGCCAGGGGGCGGAAACGGAGCTCCCCTGGATGTGTGCGGGACCCCACGTGCTTCCTCTCGAGTGGAGACTGTATGTCGGGGAACTTCTTGAGTTGCAGCAAGGGTGTGAAGGACCCTTTGGAAGTTCCAGTGGTTAGATGTGATTGGCCTCGAGAAGCCTCAGCGGAAATGGGCCTCATCTCGCCTGGAGGGCAAAACCTCCTGGATTTTCTCGAGTTGCGGCAGGTGCTCTCGACTTACGACGGGGACCTCAGGGACCCGCTCTGGTGGCGTCAGGAAAGGCCAGTCCCCATGCGAGTTCCTCGGGGGCCTCTCAGGATTCCACTCCCGTCGATGCCGGGGCCTAAGACCTTGTGTGGAGTCGGGGCCGGAACCTGAGGATTCCTCTCCAGTGCTGACATGGATCTTGGGGTACTTCTGGAGTCTCCCCAGGGGAGTCAGTCCTCGTCTCGAATGCGGCCATGCACTTGCGCTTTCCTCCAGAGCGGTAGAAGCAGTGTCACGCAGTCCGCCGTGTGGATCAAAGGATCTGTGGTTTTCCCTCGAGTCTTTCCCACGAGGCTTTCCCACGAGGCTTTCCCACAGGGCTGTCCCACGTGCACACGTGGTGGGAGTCGATCCTCGGCTTGAACGTCAAGGCAGTGCAGGGAAAACAGGTTCCTCTGGAATGGACTGACACATCTGGGGGACTCTTGGAATGGTGTCACGACCCTGGAGTTCCTCTCGCCTTTCCTGTGGAGAGCGCCTCCTCTTGAGATGCGACAGGAACGCCGGGAATTCTTTCCCTACGAAACAGGGAAAGGATCCCTCATCTCGAGCTAGGAGGCGGAAACGGGGCTCCCCTGGATGTGTGCGGGACCCCACGTGCTTCCTCTCGAGTGGAGACGGGTATGTCGGGGACCTTCTTGAGTTGCAGCAAGGGTGTGAAGGACCCTTTGGAAGTTCCAGTGGTTAGATGTGATTGGCCTCGAGAAGCGTCAGCGGAAATGGGCCTCATCTCGCCTGGAGGGCAAAACCTCCGAGATTTTCTCGAGTTGCTGCATGTGCTCTCGACTTACGACGAGGACTTCAGGGACCCGCTTTGGTGGCCTCAGGAAAGACCAGTCCCCATGCGAGTTCCTCTGGGGATTCCTCTCCCGTCGATGCCGGGGCCTAAGACCTTGTGTGGAGTCGGGGCCGGAACCTGAGGATTCCTCTCCAGTGCTGACATGGATCTTGGGGTACTTCTGGGGTCTCCCCAGGGAAGTCAGTCCTCGTCTCGAATGCGGGCATGCACTTGCGCTTTCCTCCAGAGCGGTAGCAGCAGTGTCACGCAGTCCGCCGCGTGGATCAAAGGATCTATGGTTTTCCCTCGAGTCTTTCCCACGAGGCTTTCCCACGAGGCTTTCCCACAGGGCTGTCCCACGTGCACACGTGGTGGGAGTCGATCCTCGGCTTGAACGTCAAGGCAGTGCAGGGAAAACAGGTTCCTCTGGAATGGACTGACACATCTGGGGGACTCTTGGAATGGTGGCACGACCCTGGAGTTCCTCTCGCCTTTCCTGTGGAGAGCGCCTCCTCTTGAGATGCGACGGGAACGCCGGGAATTCTTTCCCTACGAAACAGGGAAAGGATCCCTCATCTCGAGCTAGGAGGCGGAAACGGGGCTCCCCTGGATGTGTGCGGGACCCCACGTGCTTCCTCTCGAGTGGAGACGTGTATGTCGGGGAACTTCTTGAGTTGCAGCAAGGGTGTGAATGACCCTTTGGAAGTTCCAGTGGTTAGACGTGATTAGCCTCGAGAAGCCTCAGCGGAAATGGGCCTCATCTCGTCTGGAGGGCAAAACCTCCTGGATTTTCTCGAGTTGCGGCAGGTGCTCTCGACTTACGACGGGGACCTCAGGGACCCGCTCTGGTGGCCTCAGGAAAGGCCAGTCCCCATGCGAGTTCCTCGGGGGCCTCTCGGGATTCCTCTCCCGTCGATGCCGGGGCCTAAGACCTTGTGTGGAGTCGGGGCCGGAACCTGAGGATTCCTCTCCAGTGCTGACATGGATCTTGGGGTACTTCTGGAGTCTCCCCAGGGGAGTCAGTCCTCGTCTCGAATGCGGGCATGCACTTGCGCTTTCCTCCAGAGCGGTAGCAGCAGTGTCACGCAGTCCGCCGCGTGGATCAAAGGATCTATGGTTTTCCCTCGAGTCTTTCCCACGAGGCTTTCCCACGAGGCTTTCCCACAGGGCTGTCCCACGTGCACACGTGGTGGGAGTGGATCCTCGGCTTGAACGTCAAGGTAGTGCAGGGAAAACAGGTTCCTCTGGAATGGACTGACACATCTGGGGGACTCTTGGAATGGTGGCACGACCCTGGAGTTCCTCTCGCCTTTCCTGTGGAGAGCGCCTCCTCTTGAGATGCGACTGGAACGCCGGGAATTCTTTCCCTACGAAACAGGGAAAGGATCCCTCATCTCGAGCTAGGAGGCGGAAACGGGGCTACCCTGGATGTGTGCGGGACCCCACGTGCTTCCTCTCGAGTGGAGACGGGTATGTCGGGGAACTTCTTGAGTTGCAGCAAGGGTGTGAAGGACCCTTTGGAAGTTCCAATGGTTAGATGTGATTAGCCTCAAGAAGCCTCAGCGGAAATGGTCCTCATCTCGCCTGGAGGGCAAACCCTCCTGGATTTTCTCGAGTTGCGGCAGGTGCTCTCGACTTACGACGGGGACCTCAGGGACCCGCTCTGGTGGCCTCAGGAAAGGCCAGTCCCCATGCGAGTTCCTCCGGGGCCTGTCGGCATTCCTCTCCCGTCGATGCCGGGGCCTAAGACCGTGTGTGGAGTCGGGGCCGGAACCTGAGGATTCCTCTCCAGTGCTGACATGGATCTTGGGGTACTTCTGGAGTCTCCCCAGGGGAGTCAGTCCTCGTCTCGAATGCGGGCATGCACTTGCGCTTTCCTCCAGAGCGGTAGCAGCAGTGTCACGCAGTCCGCCGCGTGGATCAAAGGATCTATGGTTTTCCCTCGAGTCTTTCCCACGAGGGTTTCCCACGAGGCTTTCCCACAGGGCTGTCCCACGTGCACACGTGGTGGGAGTCGATCCTCGGCTTGAACGTCAAGGCAGTGCAGGGAAAACAGGTTCCTCTGGAATGGACTGACACATCTGGGGGACTCTTGGAATGGTGGCACGACCCTGGAGTTCCTCTCGCCTTTCCTGTGGAGAGCGCCTCCTCTTGAGATGCGACGGGAACGCCGGGAATTCTTTCCCTACGAAACAGGGAAAGGATCCCTCATCTCGAGCTAGGAGGCGGAAACGGGGCTCCCCTGGATGTGTGCGGGACCCACGTGCTTCGTCTCGAGTGGAGACGGTATGTCGGGGAACTTCTTGAGTTGCAGCAAGGGTGTGAATGACCCTTTGGAAGTTCAGTGGTTAGACGTGATTAGCCTCGAGAAGCCTCAGCGGAAATGGGCCTCATCTCACCTGGAGGGCAAAACATCCTGGATTTTCTCGAGTTGCGGCAGGTGCTCTCGACTTACGACGGGGACCTCAGGGACCCGCTCTGGTGGCCTCAGGAAAGGCCAGTCCCCATGCGAGTTCCTCGGGGGCCTCTCGGGATTCCTCTCCCGTCGATGCCGGGGCCTAAGACCTTGTGTGGAGTCGGGGCCGGAACCTGAGGATTCCTCTCCAGTGCTGACATGGATCTTGGGGTACTTCTGGGGTCTCCCCAGGGTGTCAGTCCTCGTCTCGAATGCGGGCATGCACTTGCGCTTTCCTCCAGAGCGGTAGCAGCAGTGTCACGCAGTCCGCCGCGTGGATCAAAGGATCTATGGTTTTCCCTCGAGTCTTTCCCACGAGGGTTTCCCACGAGGCTTTCCCACAGGGCTGTCCCACGTGCACACGTGGTGGGAGTCGATCCTCGGCTTGAACGTCAAGGCAGTGCAGGGAAAACAGGTTCCTCTGGAATGGACTGACACATCTGGGGGACTCTTGGAATGGAGGCACGACCCTGGAGTTCCTCTCGCCTTTCCTGTGGAGAGCGCCTCCTCTTGAGATGCGACGGGAACGCCGGGAATTCTTTCCCTACGAAACAGGGAAAGGATCCCTCATCTCGAGCTAGGAGGCGGAAACGGGGCTCCCCTGGATGTGTGCGGGACCCCACGTGCTTCCTCTCGAGTGGAGACGGGTATGTCGGGGAACTTCTTGAGTTGCAGCAAGGGTGTGAAGGACCCTTTGGAAGTTCCAGTGGTTAGACGTGATTAGCCTCGAGAAGCCTCTACGGAAACGGGCCTCATCTCGCCTGAAGGGCAAAACCTCCTGGATTTTCTCGAGTTGCGGCAGGTGCTCTCGACTTACGACGGGGACCTCAGGGACCCGCTCTGGTGGCCTCAGGAAAGGCCAGTCCCCATGCGAGTTCCTCGGGGGCCTCTCGGCATTCCTCTCCCGTCGATGCCGGGGCCTAAGACCTTGTGTGGAGTCGGGGCCGGAACCTGAGGATTCCTCTCCAGTGCTGACATGGATCTTGGGGTACTTCTGGAGTCTCCCCAGGGGAGTCAGTCCTCGTCTCGAATGCGGGCATGCACTTGCGCTTTCCTCCAGAGCGGTAGCAGCAGTGTCACGCAGTCCACCGCGTGGATCAAAGGATCTATGGTTTTCCCTCGAGTCTTTCCCACGAGGCTTTCCCACGAGGCTTTCCCACAGGGCTGTCCCACGTGCACACGTGGTGGGAGTCGATCCTCGGCTTGAACGTCAAGGCAGTGCAGGGAAAACAGGTTCCTCTGGAATGGACTGACACATCTGGGGGTCTCTTGGAATGGTGCCACGACCCTGGAGTTCCTCTCGCCTTTCCTGCGGAGAGCGCCTCCTCTTGAGATGCGACGGGAACGCCGGGAATTCTTTCCCTACGAAACAGGGAAAGGATCCCTCATCTCGAGCTAGGAGGCGGAAACAGGGCTCCCCTGGATGTGTGCGGGACCCCACGTGCTTCCTCTCGAGTGGAGACGGGTATGTCGCGGAACTTCTTCAGTTGCAGCAAGGGTGTGAAGGACCCTTTGGAAGTTCCAGTGGTTAGATGTGATTCGCCTCGAGAAGCCTCAGCGGAAATGGGCCTCATCTCGCCTGGAGGGCAAAACCTCCTGGATTTTCTCGAGTTGCGGCAGGTGCTCTCGACTTACGATGGGGACCTCAGGGACCCGCTCTGGTGGCCTCAGGAAAGGCCAGTCCCCATGCGAGTTCCTCGGGGGCCTCTCGGGATTCCTCTCCCGTCGATGCCGGGGCCTAAGACCTTGTGTGGACTCGGGGCCGGAACCTGAGGATTCCTCTCCAGTGCTGACATGGATCTTGGGGTACTTCTGGAGTCTCCCCAGGGGAGTCAGTCCTCGTCTCGAATGCGGGCATGCACTTGCGCTTTCCTCCAGAGCGGTAGCAGCAGTGTCACGCAGTAGGCCGCGTGGATCAAAGGATCTATGGTTTTCCCTCGAGTCTTTCCCACGAGGCTTTCCCACGAGTCTTTCCCACAGGGCTGTCCCACGTGCACACGTGGTGGGAGTCGATCCTCGGCTTGAACGTCAAGGCAGTGCAGGGAAAACAGGTTCCTCTGGAATGGACTGACACATCTGGGGGTCTCTTGGAATGGTGCCACGACCCTGGAGTTCCTCTCGCCTTTCCTGCGGAGAGCGCCTCCTCTTGAGATGCGACGGGAACGCCGGGAATTCTTTCCCTACGAAACAGGGTAAAGATCCCTCATCTCGAGCTAGGAGGCGGAAACGGGGCTCCCCTGGATGTGTGCGGGACCCCACGTGCTTCCTCTCGAGTGGAGACGGGTATGTCGCAGAACTGCTTCAGTTGCAGCAACGGTGTGAAGGACCCTTTGGAAGTTCCAGTGGTTAGATGTGATTAGCCTCGAGAAGCCTCAGCGGAAATGGGCCTCATCTCGCCTGGAGGGCAAAACCTCCTGGATTTTCTCGAGTTGCGGCAGGTGCTCTCGACATACGACGGGGACCACAGGGACCCGCTCTGGTGACCTCAGGAAAGGCCAGTCCCCATGCGAGTTCCTCGGGGGCCTCTCGGGATTCCTCTCCCGTCGATGCCGGCGCCGAAGACCTTGTGTGGAGTCGGGGCCGGAACCTGAGGATTCCTCTCCAGTGCTGACATGGATCTTGGGGTACTTCTGGAGTCTCCCCAGGGGAGTCAGTCCTCGTCTCGAATGCGGGCATGCACTTGCGCTTTCCTCCAGAGCGGTAGCAGCAGTGTCACGCAGTCCGCCGCGTGGATCAAAGGATCTATGGTTTTCCCTCGAGTCTTTCCCACGAGGCTTTCCCACGAGGCTTTCCCACAGGGCTGTTCCACGTGCACACTTGGTGGGAGTGGATCCTCGGCTTGAACGTCAAGGCAGTGCAGGGAAAACAGGTTCCTCTGGAATGGACTGACACATCTGGGGGACTCTTGGAATGGTGGCACGACCCTGGAGTTCCTCTCGCCTTTGCTGTGGAGAGCGCCTCCTCTTGAGATGCGACGGGAACGCCGGGAATTCTTTCCCTACGAAACAGGGAAAGGATCCCTCATCTCGAGCTAGGAGGCGGAAACGGGGCTCCCCTGGATGTGTGCGGTACCCCACGTGCTTCCTCTCGAGTGAAGACGGGTATGTCGGGGAACTTCTTGAGTTGCAGCAAGGGTGTGAAGGACCCTTTGGAAGTTCCAGTGGTTAGATGTGATTGGCCTCGAGAAGCTTCAGCGGAAATGGGCCTCATCTCGCCTGGAGGGCAAAACTTCCTGGATTTTCTCGAGTTGAGGCAGGTGCTCTCGACTTACGACGGGGACCTCAGGGACCCGCTCTGGTGGCCTCAGGAAAGGCCAGTCCCCATGCGAGTTCCTCGGGGGCCTCTCGGGATTCCTCTCCCATCGATGCCGGGGCCTAAGACCTTGTGTGGAGTCGGGGCCGGAACCTGAGGATTCCTCTCCGGTGCTGACATGGATCTTGGGGTACTTCTGGTGTCTCCCCAGGGGAGTCAGTCCTCGTCTCGAATGCGGGCATGCACTTGCGCTTTCCTCCAGAGCGGTAGCAGCAGTGTCACGCAGTCCGCCGCGTGGATCAAAGGATCTATGGTTTTCCCTCGAGTCTTTCCCACGAGGCTTTCCCACGAGGCTTTCCCACAGGGCTGTCCCACGTGCACACTTGGTGGGAGTCGATCCTCGGCTTGAACGTCAAGGCAGTGCAGGGTAAACAGGTTCCTCTGGAATGGACTGACACATCTGGGGGTCTCTTGGATTGGTGCCACGACCCTGGAATTCCTCTCCCCTTTCCTGTGGAGAGCGCCTCCTCTTGAGATGCGACGGGAACGCCGGGAATTCTTTCCCTTAGAAACAGGGAAAGGATCCCTCATCTCGAGCTATGAGGCGGAAACGGGGCTCCCCTGGATGTGTGCGGGACCCCACGTGCTTCCTCTCGAGTGGAGACGGGTATGTCGGGGAACTTCTTGAGTTGCAGCAAGGGTGTGAAGGACCCTTTGGAAATTCCAGTGGTTAGACGTGATTAGCCTCGAGAAGCCTCAGCGGAAATGGGCCTCATCTCGCCTGGAGGGCAAAACCTACTGGATTTTCTCGAGTTGCGGCAGGTGCTCTCGACTTACGACGGGGACCTCAGGGACCCGCTCTGGTGGCCTCAGGAAAGGCCAGTCCCCATGCGAGTTCCTCGGGGGCCTCTCGGGATTCCTCTCCCGTCGATGCCGGCGCCGAAGACCTAGTGTGGAGTCGGGGCCGGAACCTGAGGATTCCTCTCCAGTGCTGACATGGATCTTGGGGTAATTCTGGAGTCTCCCCAGGGGAGTCAGTCCTCGTCTCGAATGCGAACATGCACTTGTGCTTTCCTCCAGAGCGGTAGCAGCAGTGTCACGCAGTCCGCCGCGTGGATCAAAGGATCTATGGTTTTCCCTCGAGTCTTTCCCACGAGGTTTTCCCACGAGGCTTTCCCACAGGGCTGTCCCACGTGCACACGTGGTGGGAGTCGATCCTCGGCTTGAACGTCAAGGCAGTGCAGGGAAAACAGGTTCCTCTGGAATGGACTGACACATCTGGGGGACTCTTGGAATGGTGGCACGACCCTGGAGTTCCTCTCGCCTTTCCTGTGGAGAGCGCCTCCTCTTGAGATGCGACGGGAACGCCGGGAATTCTTTCCCTACGAAACAGGGAAAGGATCCCTCATCTCGAGCTAGGAGGCGGAAACGGGGCTCCCCTGGATGTGTGCGGGACCCCACGTGCTTCCTCTCGAGTGGAGACGGGTATGTCGGGGAACTTCTTGAGTTGCAGCAAGGGTGTGAAGGACCCTTTGGAAGTTCCAGTGGTTAGACGTGATTAGCCTCGAGAAGCCTCAGCGGAAATGGGCCTCATCTCGCCTGGAGGGCAAAACCTCCTGGATTTTCTCGAGTTGCGGCAGGTGCTCTCGACTTACGACGGGGACCTCAGGGACCCGCTCTGGTGGCCTCAGGAAAGGCCAGTCCCCATGCGAGTTCCTCGGGGGCCTCTCGGGATTCCTCTCCCGTCGATGCCGGGGCCTAAGACCTTGTGTGGAGTCGGGGCCGGAACCTGAGGATTCCTCTCCAGTGCTGACATGGATCTTGGGGTACTTCTGGAGTCTCCCCAGGGGAGTCAGTCCTCGTCTCGAATGCGGGCATGCACTTGCGCTTTCCTCCAGAGCGGTAGCAGCAGTGTCACGCAGTCCACCGCGTGGATCAAAGGATCTATGGTTTTCCCTCGAGTCTTTCCCACGAGGCTTTCCCACGAGGCTTTCCCACAGGGCTGTCCCACGTGCACACGTGGTGGGAGTCGATCCTCGGCTTGAACGTCAAGGCAGTGCAGGGAAAACAGGTTCCTCTGGAATGGACTGACACATCTGGGGGTCTCTTGGAATGGTGCCACGACCCTGGAGTTCCTCTCGCCTTTCCTGCGGAGAGCGCATCCTCTTGAGATGCGACGGGAACGCCGGGAATTCTTTCCCTACGAAACAGGGAAAGGATCCCTCATCTCGAGCTAGGAGGCGGAAACAGGGCTCCCCTGGATGTGTGCGGGACCCCACGTGCTTCCTCTCGAGTGGAGACGGGTATGTCGCGGAACTGCTTCAGTTGCAGCAAGGGTGTGAAGGACCCTTTGGAAGTTCCAGTGGTTAGATGTGATTCGCCTCGAGAAGCCTCAGCGGAAATGGGCCTCATCTCGCCTGGAGGGCAAAACCTCCTGGATTTTCTCGAGTTGCCGCAGGTGCTCTCGACTTACGATGGGGACATCAGGGACCCGCTCTGGTGGCCTCAGGAAAGGCCAGTCCCCATGCGAGTTCCTCGGGGGCCTCTCGGGATTCCTCTCCCGTCGATGCCGGGGCCTAAGACCTTGTGTGGACTCGGGGCCGGAACCTGAGGATTCCTCTCCAGTGCTGACATGGATCTTGGGGTACTTCTGGAGTCTCCCCAGGGGAGTCAGTCCTCGTCTCGAATGCGGGCATGCACTTGCGCTTTCCTCCAGAGCGGTAGCAGCAGTGTCACGCAGTAGGCCGCGTGGATCAAAGGATCTATGGTTTTCCCTCGAGTCTTTCCCACGAGGCTTTCCCACGAGGCTTTCCCACAGGGCTGTCCCACGTGCACACGTGGTGGGAGTCGATCCTCGGCTTGAACGTCAAGGCAGTGCAGGGAAAACAGGTTCCTCTGGAATGGACTGACACATCTGGGGGTCTCTTAGAATGGTGCCACGACCCTGGAGTTCCTCTCGCCTTTCCTGCGGAGAGCGCCTCCTCTTGAGATGCGACGGGAACGCCGGGAATTCTTTCCCTACGAAACAGGGAAAGGATCCCTCATCTCTAGCTAGGAGGCGGAAACGGGGCTCCCCTGGATGTGTGCGGGACCCCACGTGCTTCCTCTCGAGTGGAGACGGGTATGTCGGGGAACTTCTTGAGTTGCAGCAAGGGTGTGAAGGACCCTTTGGAAGTTCCAGTGGTTAGATGTGATTGGCCTCGAGAAGCTTCAGCGGAAATCGGCCTCATCTCGCCTGGAGGGCAAAACTTCCTGGATTTTCTCGAGTTGAGGCAGGTGCTCTCGACTTACGACGGGGACCTCAGGGACCCGCTCTGGTGGCCTCAGGAAAGGCCAGTCCCCATGCGAGTTCCTCGGGGGCCTCTCGGGATTCCTCTCCCGTCGATGCCGGGGCCTAAGACCTTGTGTGGAGTCGGGGCCGGAACCTGAGGATTCCTCTCCAGTGCTGACATGGATCTTGGGGTACTTCTGGTGTCTCCCCAGGGGAGTCAGTCCTCGTCTCGAATGCGGGCATGCACTTGCGCTTTCCTCCAGAGCGGTAGCAGCAGTGTCACGCAGTCCGCCGTGTGGATCAAAGGATCTATGGTTTTCCCTCGAGGCTTTCCCACGAGGCTTTCCCACAGGGCTGTCCCGCGTGCACACGTGGTGGGAGTCGATCCTCGGCTTGAACGTCAAGGCAGTGCAGGGTAAACAGGTTCCTCTGGAATGGACTGACACATCTGGGGGTCTCTTGGAATGGTGCCACGACCCTGGAATTCCTCTCCCCTTTCCTGTGGAGAGCGCCTCCTCTTGAGATGCGACGGGAACGCCGGGAATTCTTTCCCTTAGAAACAGGGAAAGGATCCCTCATCTCGAGCTATGAGGCGGAAACGGGGCTCCCCTGGATGTGTGCGGGACCCCACGTGCTTCCTCTCGAGTGGAGACGGGTATGTCGGGGAACTTCTTGAGTTGCAGCAAGGGTGTGAAGGACCCTTTGGAAATTCCAGTGGTTAGACGTGATTAGCCTCGAGAAGCCTCAGCGGAAATGGGCCTCATCTCGCCTGGAGGGCAAAACCTACTGGATTTTCTCGAGTTGCGGCAGGTGCTCTCGACTTACGACGGGGACCTCAGGGACCCGCTCTGGTGGCCTCAGGAAAGGCCAGTCCCATGCGAGTTCCTCGGGGGCCTCTCGGGATTCCTCTCCCGTCGATGCCGGCGCCGAAGACCTAGTGTGGAGTCGGGGCCGGAACCTGAGGATTCCTCTCCAGTGCTGACATGGATCTTGGGGTAATTCTGGAGTCTCCCCAGGGGAGTCAGTCCTCGTCTCGAATGCGAACATGCACTTGTGCTTTCCTCCAGAGCGGTAGCAGCAGTGTCACGCAGTCCGCCGCGTGGATCAAAGGATCTATGGTTTTCCCTCGAGTCTTTCCCACGAGGTTTTCCCACGAGGCTTTCCCACAGGGCTGTCCCACGTGCACACGTGGTGGGAGTCGATCCTCGGCTTGAACGTCAAGGCAGTGCAGGGAAAACAGGTTCCTCTGGAATGGACTGACACATCTGGGGGACTCTTGGAATGGTGGCACGACCCTGGAGTTCCTCTCGCCTTTCCTGTGGAGAGCGCCTCCTCTTGAGATGCGACGGGAACGCCGGGAATTCTTTCCCTACGAAACAGGGAAAGGATCCCTCATCTCGAGCTAGGAGGCGGAAACGGGGCTCCCCTGGATGTGTGCGGGACCCCACGTGCTTCCTCTCGAGTGGAGACGGGTATGTCGGGGAACTTCTTGAGTTGCAGCAAGGGTGTGAAGGACCCTTTGGAAGTTCCAGTGGTTAGACGTGATTAGCCTCGAGAAGCCTCAGCGGAAATGGGCCTCATCTCGCCTGGAGGGCAAAACCTCCTGGATTTTCTCGAGTTGCGGCAGGTGCTCTCGACTTACGACGGGGACCTCAGGGACCCGCTCTGGTGGCCTCAGGAAAGGCCAGTCCCCATGCGAGTTCCTCGGGGGCCTCTCGGGATTCCTCTCCCGTCGATGCCGGGGCCTAAGACCTTGTGTGGAGTCGGGGCCGGAACCTGAGGATTCCTCTCCAGTGCTGACATGGATCTTGGGGTACTTCTGGAGTCTCCCCAGGGGAGTCAGTCCTCGTCCTGAATGCGGGCATGCACTTGCGCTTTCCTCCAGAGCGGTAGCAGCAGTGTCACGCAGTCCGCCGCGTGGATCAAAGGATCTATGGTTTTCCCTCGAGTCTTTCCCACGAGGCTTTCCCACGAGGCTTTCCCACAGGGCTGTCCCACGTGCACACGTGGTGGGAGTCGATCCTCGGCTTGAACGTCAAGGCAGTGCAGGGAAAACAGGTTCCTCTGGAATGGACTGACACATCTGTGGGTCTCTAGGAATGGTGGCACGACCCTGGAGTTCCTCTCGCCTTTCCTGCGGAGAGCGCCTCCTCTTGAGATGCGACGGGAACGCCGGGAATTCTTTCCCTACGAAACAGGGAAAGGATCCCTCATCTCGAGCTAGGAGGCGGAAACAGGGCTCCCCTGGATGTGTGCGGGACCCCACGTGCTTCCTCTCGAGTGGAGACGGGTATGTCGGGGAACTTCTTGAGTTGCAGCAAGGGTGTGAAGGACCCTTTGGAAGTTCCAGGTGTTAGACGTGATTGGCCTCGAGAAGCCTCAGCGGAAATGGGCCTCATCTCGCCTGGAGGGCAAAACCTCCTGGATTTTCTCGAGTTGCGGCAGGTGCTCTCGACTTACGACGGGGACCTCAGGGACCCTCTCTGGTGGCCTCAGGAAAGGCCAGTCCCCATGCGAGTTCCTCGGTGCCTCTGGGGATTCCTCTCCCGTCGATGCCGGGGCCGAAGACCTTGTGTGGAGTCGGGGACGGAACCTGAGGATTCCTCTCCAGTGCTGACATGGATCTTGGGGTACTTCTGGAGTCTCCCCAGGGGAGTCAGTCCTCGTCTCGAATGCGGGCATGCACTTGCGCTTTCCTCCAGAGCGGTAGCAGCAGTGTCACGCATTCCGCCGCGTGGATCAAAGGATCTATGGTTTTCCCTCGAGTCTTTCCCACGAGGCTTTCCCACGAGGCTGTCCCACGTGCACACGTGGTGGGAGTCGATCCTCGGCTTGAACGTCAAGGCAGTTCAGGGAAAACAGGTTCCTCTGGAATGGACTGACACATCTGGGGGACTCTTGGAATGGAGGCACGACCCTGGAGTTCCTCTCGCCTTTCCTGTGGAGAGCGCCTCCTCTTGAGATGCGACGGGAACGCCGGGAATTCTTTCCCTACGAAACAGGGAAAGGATCCCTCATCTCGAGCTAGGAGGCGGAAACGGGGCTCCCCTGGATGTGTGCGGGACCCCACTTGCTTCCTCTCGAGTGGAGACGGGTATGTCGGGGAACTTCTTGAGTTGCAGCAAGGGTGTGAAGGACCCTTTGGAAGTTCCAGTGGTTAGACGTGATTAGCCTCGAGAAGCCTCAGCGGAAATGGGCCTCATCTCGCCTGAAGAGCAAAACCTCCTGGATTTTCTCGAGTTGCGGCAGGTGCTCTCGACTTACGACGGGGACGTCAGGGACCCGCTCTGGTGGCCTCAGGAAAGGCCAGTCCCATGCGAGTTCCTCGGGGGCCTCTCGGCATTCCTCTCCCGTCGATGCCGGGGCCTAAGACCTTGTGTGGAGTCGGGGCCGGAACCTGAGGATTCCTCTCCAGTGCTGACATGGATCTTGGGGTACTTCTGGAGTCTCCCCAGGGGAGTCAGTCCTCGTCTCGAATGCGGGCATGCACTTGCGCTTTCCTCCAGAGCGGTAGCAGCAGTGTCACGCAGTCCACCGCGAGGATCAAAGGATCTATGGTTTTCCCTCGAGTCTTTCCCACGAGGCTTTCCCACGAGGCTTTCCCACAGGGCTGTCCCACGTGCACACGTGGTGGGAGTCGATCCTCGGCTTGAACGTCAAGGCAGTGCAGGGAAAACATGTTCCTCTGGAATGGACTGACACATCTGGGGGTCTCTTGGAATGGTGCCACGACCCTGGAGTTCCTCTCGCCTTTCCTGCGGAGAGCGCATCCTCTTGAGATGCGACGGGAACGCCGGGAATTCTTTCCCTACGAAACAGGGAAAGGATCCCTCATCTCGAGTTAGGAGGCGGAAACAGGGCTCCCCTGGATGTGTGCGGGACCCCACGTGCTTCCTCTCGAGTGGAGACGGGTATGTCGCGGAACTGCTTCAGTTGCAGCAAGGGTGTGAAGGACCCTTTGGAAGTTCCAGTGGTTAGATGTGATTCGCCTCGAGAAGCCTCAGCGGAAATGGGCCTCATCTCGCCTGGAGGGCAAAACCTCCTGGATTTTCTCGAGTTGCCGCAGGTGCTCTCGACTTACGATGGGGACATCAGGGACCCGCTCTGGTGGCCTCAGGAAAGGCCAGTCCCCATGCGAGTTCCTCGGGGGCCTCTCGGGATTCCTCTCCCGTCGATGCCGGGGCCTAAGACCTTGTGTGGACTCGGGGCCGGAACCTGAGGATTCCTCTCCAGTGCTGACATGGATCTTGGGGTACTTCTGGAGTCTCCCCAGGGGAGTCAGTCCTCGTCTCGAATGCGGGCATGCACTTGCGCTTTCCTCCAGAGCGGTAGCAGCAGTGTCACGCAGTAGGCCGCGTGGATCAAAGGATCTATGGTTTTCCCTCGAGTCTTTCCCACGAGGCTTTCCCACGAGGCTTTCCCACAGGGCTGTCCCACGTGCACACGTGGTGGGAGTCGATCCTCGGCTTGAACGTCAAGGCAGTGCAGGGAAAACAGGTTCCTCTGGAATGGACTGACACATCTGGGGGTCTCTTAGAATGGTGCCACGACCCTGGAGTTCCTCTCGCCTTTCCTGCGGAGAGCGCCTCCTCTTGAGATGCGACGGGAACGCCGGGAATTCTTTCCCTACGAAACAGGGAAAGGATCCCTCATCTCGAGCTAGGAGGCGGAAACGGGGCTCCCCTGGATGTGTGCGGGACCCCACGTGCTTCCTCTCGAGTGGAGACGGGTATGTCGGGGAACTTCTTGAGTTGCAGCAAGGGTGTGAAGGACCCTTTGGAAGTTCCAGTGGTTAGATGTGATTGGCCTCGAGAAGCTTCAGCGGAAATCGGCCTCATCTCGCCTGGAGGGCAAAACTTCCTGGATTTTCTCGAGTTGAGGCAGGTGCTCTCGACTTACGACGGGGACCTCAGGGACCCGCTCTGGTGGCCTCAGGAAAGGCCAGTCCCCATGCGAGTTCCTCGGGGGCCTCTCGGGATTCCTCTCCCGTCGATGCCGGGGCCTAAGACCTTGTGTGGAGTCGGGGCCGGAACCTGAGGATTCCTCTCCAGTGCTGACATGGATCTTGGGGTACTTCTGGTGTCTCCCCAGGGGAGTCAGTCCTCGTCTCGAATGCGGGCATGCACTTGCGCTTTCCTCCAGAGCGGTAGCAGCAGTGTCACGCAGTCCGCCGCGTGGATCAAAGGATCTATGGTTTTCCCTCGAGTCTTTCCCACGAGGCTTTCCCACGAGGCTTTCCCACAGGGCTGTCCCACGTGCACACTTGGTGGGAGTCGATCCTCGGCTTGAACGTCAAGGCAGTGCAGGGTAAACAGGTTCCTCTGGAATGGACTGACACATCTGGGGGTCTCTTGGAATGGTGCCACGACCCTGGAATTCCTCTCCCCTTTCCTGTGGAGAGCGCCTCCTCTTGAGATGCGACGGGAACGCCGGGAATTCTTTCCCTTAGAAACAGGGAAAGGATCCCTCATCTCGAGCTAGGAGGCGGAAACGGGGCTCCCCTGGATGTGTGCGGGACCCCACGTGCTTCCTCTCGAGTGGAGACGGGTATGTCGGGGAACTTCTTGAGTTGCAGCAAGGGTGTGAAGGACCCTTTGGAAATTCCAGTGGTTAGACGTGATTAGCCTCGAGAAGCCTCAGCGGAAATGGGCCTCATCTCGCCTGGAGGGCAAAACCTACTGGATTTTCTCGAGTTGCGGCAGGTGCTCTCGACTTACGACGGGGACCTCAGGGACCCGCTCTGGTGGCCTCAGGAAAGGCCAGTCCCCATGCGAGTTCCTCGGGGGCCTCTCGGGATTCCTCTCCCGTCGATGCCGGCACCGAAGACCTAGTGTGGAGTCGGGGCCGGAACCTGAGGATTCCTCTCCAGTGCTGACATGGATCTTGGGGTACTTCTGGAGTCTCCCCAGGGGAGTCAGTCCTCGTCTCGAATGCGAACATGCACTTGTGCTTTCCTCCAGAGCGGTAGCAGCAGTGTCACGCAGTCTGCCGCGTGGATCAAAGGATCTATGGTTTTCCCTCGAGTCTTTCCCACGAGGCTTTCCCACGAGGCTTTCCCACAGGGCTGTCCCACGAGCACACGTGGTGGGAGTCGATCCTCGGCTTGAACGTCAAGGCAGTGCAGGGAAAACAGGTTCCTCTGGAATGGACTGACACATCTGGGGGACTCTTGGAATGGTCGCACGACCCTGGAGTTCCTCTCGCCTTTTCTGTGGGAGCGCCTCCTCTTGAGATGCGACGGGAACGCCGGGAATTCTTTCCCTACGAAACAGGGAAAGGATCCCTCATCTCGAGCTAGGAGGCGGAAACGGGGCTCCCCTGGATGTCTGCGGGACCCCACGTGCTTCCTCTCGAGTGGAGACGGGTATGTCGGGGAACTTCTTGAGTTGCAGCAAGGGTGTGAAGGACCCTTTGGAAGTTCCAGTGGTTAGACGTGATTAGCATCCAGAAGCCTCAACGGAAATGGGCCTCATCTCGCCTGGAGGGCAAAACCTCCTGGATTTTCTCGAGTTGCGGCAGGTACTCTCGACTTACGACGAGGACCTCAGGGACCCGCTCTGGTGGCCTCAGGAAAGGCCAGTCCCCATGCGAGTTCCTCGGGGGCCTCTTGGGATTCCTCTCCCGTCGATGCTGTGGCCTAAGACCTTGTGTGGAGTCGGGGCCGGAAACTGAGGATTCCTCTCCAGTGATGACATGGATTTTGGGGTACTTCTGGAGTCTCCCCAGGGGAGTCAGTCCTCGTCTCGAATGCGGGCATGCACTTGCGCTTTCCTCCAGAGCGGTAGCAGCAGTGTCACGCAGTCCGCCGCGTGCATCAAAGGATCTATGGTTTTCCCTCGAGTCTTTCCCAAGAGGCTTTCCCACGAGGCTTTCCCACAGGGCTGTCCCACGTGCACACGTGGTGGGAGTCGATCCTCGGCTTGAACGTCACGGCAGTGCAGGGAAAACAGGTTCCTCTGGAATGGACTGACACATCTGGGGGTCTCTTGGAATGGTGGCACGACCCTGGAGTTCCTCTCGCCTTTCCTGTGGAGAGCGCCTCCTCTTGAGATGCGACGGGAACGCCGGGAATTCTTTCCCTACGAAACAGGGAAAGGATCCCTCATCTCGAGCTAGGAGGCGGAAACGGGGCTCCCCTGGATGTGTGCGGGACCCTCGTGCTTCCTCTCGAGTGGAGACGGGTATGTAGGGGAACTTCTTGTGTTGCAGCAAGGTTGTGAAGGACCCTTTGGAAGTTCCAGTGGTTAAATGTGATTAGCCTCTAGAAGCCTCAGCGGAAATGGGCCT
Organism: Ovis canadensis; assembly: GCF_042477335.2. Lineage (NCBI taxonomy): Eukaryota > Metazoa > Chordata > Mammalia > Artiodactyla > Bovidae > Ovis > Ovis canadensis. Next base: position 1,341,567 of record NC_091265.1, on the reverse strand, counting down.
CATCTCTCCTGGAGGGCAAAACCTCCTGGATTTTCTCGAGTTGCGGCATGTGCTCTCGACTTACGACGGGGACCTCGGGGACCCGCTCTGTTGGCCTCAGGAAAGCCCAGTCCCCATGCGAGTTCCTCGGGGGCCTCTCGGGATTCCTCTCCCATCGATGCCGGGGCCTAAGACCTTGTGTGGAGTCGGGGCCGGAACCTGAGGATTCCTCTCCAGTGCTGACATGGATCTTGGGGTACTTCTGGAGTCTCCCCAGGGGAGTCAGTCCTCGTCTCGAATGCGGCATGCACTTGCGCTTTCCTCCAGAGCGGTAGCAGCAGTGTCACGCAGTCCACCGCGTGGATCAAAGGATCTATGGTTTTCCCTCGAGTCTTTCCCACGAGGCTTTCCCACGAGGCTTTCCCACAGGGCTGTCCCACGTGCACACGTGGTGGGAGTGGATCCTCGGCTTGAACGTCAAGGCAGTGCAGGGAAAACAGGTTCCTCTGGAATGGACTGACACATCTGGGGGACTCTTGGAATGGTGGCACGAACCTGGAGTTCCTCTCGCCTTTCCTGTGAAGAGCGCCTCCTCTTGAGATGCGACGGGAACGCCGGGAATTCTTTCCCTACGAAACAGGGAAAGGATCCCTCATCTCGAGCTAGGAGGCGGAAACAGGGCCCCCCTGGATGTTTGCGGGACCCCACGTGCTTCCTCTCGAGTGGAGACGGGTATGTCGGGGAACTCCTTGAGTTGCAGCAAGGGTGTGAAGGACCCTTTGGAAGTTCCAGTGGTTAGATATGATTGGCCTCGAGAAGCTTCAGCGGAAATGGGCCTCATCTCGCCTGGAGGGCAAAACCTCCTGGATTTTCTCGAGTTGTGGCAGGTGTTCTCGAATTACGACGAGGACCTCAGGGACACGCTCTGGTCGCCTCAGGAAAGGCCAGTCCCCATGCGAGTTCCTCGGGGGCCTCTCGGGATTCCTCTTCCGTCGATGCCGGGGCCGAAGACCTAGTGTGGAGTCAGGGCCGGAACCTGAGGATTCCTCTCCAGTGCTGACATGGATCTTGGGGTATATCTGGAGTCTCCCCAGGGGAGTCAGTCCTCGTCTCGAATGCGAACATGCACTTGTGCTTTCCTCCAGAGCGGTAGCAGCAGTGTCACGCAGTCCGCCGCGTGGATCAAAGGATCTATGGTTTTCCCTCGAGTCTTTCCCACGAGGCTTTCCCACGAGGCTTTCCCACAGGGCTGTCCCACGTGCACACGTGGTGGGAGTCGATCCTCGGCTTGAACGTCAAGGCAGTGCAGGGAAAACAGGTTCCTCTGGAATGGACTGACACATCTGGGGGACTCTTGGAATGGTGGCACGACCCTGAAGTTCCTCTCGCCTTCCCTGTGGAGAGCGCCTCCTCTTGAGATGCGACTGGAAAGCCGGGAATTCTTTCCCTACGAAACAGGGAAAGGATCCCTCATCTCGAGGTAGGAGGCGGAAACGGGGCTCCCCTGGATATGTGCAGGACCCCACGTGCTTCCTCTCTAGTGGAGACGGGTATGTCGGGGAACATCTTGAGTTGTAGCAATGATGTGAAGGACCCTTTGGAAGTTCCAGTGGTTAGAAGTGATTAGCCTCCACAAGCCTCTACGGAAATGGGCCTCATCTCGCCTGGAGGGCAAAACCTCCTGGATTTTCTCGAGTTGCGGCAGGTACTCTCGACTTACGACGAGGACCTCACGGACCCGCTCTGGTGGCCTCAGGAAAGGTCAGTCCCCATGCGAGTTCCTCGGGGGCCTCTCGGGATTCCTCTCCCGTCGAAGCCGTGGCCTAAGACCTTGTGTGGAGTCGGGGCCGGAACCTGAGGATTCCTCTCCAGTGATGACATGGATCTTGGGGTACTTCTGGAGTCTCCCCAGGGGAGTCAGTCCTCGTCTCGAATGCGGGCATGCACTTGCGCTTTCCTCCAGAGCGGTAGCAGCACTGTCACGCAGTCCGCCGCGTGGATCAAAGGATCTATGGTTTTCCCTCGAGTCTTTCCCACGAGGCTTTCCCACGAGGCTTTCCCACAGGGCTGTCCCACGTGCACACGTGGTGGGAGTCGATCCTCGGCTTGAACGTCAAGGCAGTGCAGGGAAAACAGTTTCCTCTGGAATGGACAGACACATCTGGGGTCTCTTGGAATGGTCGCACGACCCTGGAGTTCCTCTCGCCTTTTCTGTGGGAGCGCCTCCTCTTGAGATGCGACGGGAATGCCGGGAATTCTTTCCCTTAGAAACAGGGAAAGGATCCCTCATCTCGAGCTAGGAGGCGGAAACGGGGCTCCCCTGGATGTGTGCGGGACCCCACGTGCTTCCTCTGGAGTGGAGACGGGTATGTCGGGGAACTTCTTGAGTTGCAGCAAGGGTGTGAAGGACCCGTTCAAGTTCCAGTATTTAGACGTGATTAGCCTCGAGAAGCCTCAGCGGAAATGGGCCTCATCTCGCCTGGAGGGCAAAACCTCCTGGATTTTCTCGAGTTGCGGCAGGTGTTCTCGAATTACGACGGGGACCTCAGGGACACGCTCTGGTCGCCTCAGGAAAGGCCAGTCCCCATGCGAGATCCTCGGGGGCCTCTCGGGATACCTCTCCCGTCGATGCCTGGGCCGAAGACCTAGTGTGGAGTCAGGGCCGGAACCTGAGGATTCCTCTCCAGTGCTGACATGGATCTTGGGGTATATCTGGAGTCTCCCCAGGGGAGTCAGTCCTCGTCTCGAATGCGAACATGCACTTGTGCTTTCCTCCAGAGCGGTAGCAGCAGTGTCACTCAGTCCGCCGCGTGGATCAAAGGATCTATGGTTTTCCCTCGAGTCTTTCCCACGAGGCTTTCCCACGAGGCTTTCCCACAGGGCTGTCCCACGTGCACACGTGGTGGGAGTGGATCCTCGGCTTGAACGTCAAGGCAGTGCAGGGAAAACAGGTTCCTCTGGAATGGACTGACACATCTGGGGGACTCTTGGAATGATGGCACGACCCTGGAGTTCCTCTCGCCTTTCCTGTGCAGAGCGCCTCCTCTTGAGATGCGACGGGAACGCCGGGAATTCTTTCCCTACGAAACAGGGAAAGGATCCCTCATCTCGAGCTAGGAGGCGGAAACGGGGCTCCCCAGGATGTGTTCGGGACCCCACGTGCTTCCTCTCTAGTTTAGACGGGTATGTCGGGGAACTTCTTGAGTTGCAGCAAGGGTGTGAAGGACCCTTTGGAAGTTCCAGTGGTTAGATATGATTGGCCTCGAGAAGCTTCAGCGGAAATGGGCCTCATCTCGCCTGGAGGGCAAAACTTCCTGGATTTTCTAGAGTTGCGGCAGGTGTTCTCGAATTACGACGAAGACCTCAGGGACACGCCCTGGTGGCCTCAGGAAAGGCCAGTCCCCATGCGAGTTCCTCGGGGGCCTCTCGGGATTCCTCTTCCGTCGATGCCGGGGCCGAAGACCTAGTGTGGAGTCAGGGCCGGAACCTGAGGATTCCTCTCCAGTGCTGACATGGATCTTGGGGTATATCTGGAGTCTCCCCAGGGGAGTCAGTCCTCGTCTCGAATGCGAACATGCACTTGTGCTTTCCTCTAGAGCGGTATCAGCAGTGTCACGCAGTCCGCCGCGTGGATCAAAGGATCTATGGTTTTCCCTCGAGTCTTTCCCACGAGGCTTTCCCACGAGGCTTTCCCACAGGGCTGTCCCACGTGCACACGTGGTGGGAGTCGATCCTCGGCTTGAACGTCAAGGCAGTGCAGGGAAAACAGGTTCCTCTGGAATGGACTGACACATCTGGGGGACTCTTGGAATGGTGGCACGACCCTGGAGTTCCTCTCGCCTTTCCTGTGGAGAGCGCCTCCTCTTGACTTGCGACGGGAACGCCGGGAATTCTTTCCCTACGAAACAGGGAAAGGATTCCTCATCTCGAGGTAAGAGGCGGAAACGGGGCTCCCCTGGATGTGTGCGGGACCCCACGTGCTTCCTCTCGAGTGGAGACGGGTATGTCGGGGAACATCTTGAGTTGCAGCAAGGGTGTGAGGGACCCTTTGGAAGTTCCAGTGGTTAGATGTGATTAGCCTCGAGAAGCCTCAGCGGAAATGGGCCTCATCTCGCCTGGAGTGCGAAACCTCCTGTATTTTCTCGAGTTGTGGCAGGTGCTCTCGACTTACGACGGGGACCTCGGGGACCCGCTCTGGTGGCCTCAGGAAAGGCCAGTCCCCATGCGAGTTCCTCGGGGGCCTCTCGGGATTCCTCTCCCGTCGATGCCGGGGCCTAAGACCTTGTGTGGGCTCGGGGCCGGAACCTGAGGATTCCTCTCCAGTTCTGACATGGATCTTGGGGTACTTCTGGAATCTCCCCAGGGGAGTCAGTCCTCATCTCGAATGCGGTCATGCACTTGAGCTTTCCTCCAGAGCGGTAGTAACAGTGTCCCGCAGTCCTCCTCGTGGATCAAAGGATCTATGGTTTTCCCTCGAGTCTTTCCCACGAGGCTTTCCCACGAGGCTTTCCCACAGGGCTGTCCCACGTGCACACGTGGTGGGAGTCGATCCTCGGCTTGAACGTCAAGGCAGTGCAGGGAAAACAGGTTCCTCTGGAAAGGACTGACACATCTGGGGGACTCTTGGAATGGTGGCACGACCCTGGAGTTCCTCTCGCCTTTCCTGTGGAGAGCGCCTCCTCTTGAGATGCGACGGGAACGCTGGGAATTCTTTCCCTATGAAACAGGGAAAGGATCCCTCATCTCGAGCTAGGAGGCGGAAACGGGGCTCCCCTGGATGTGTGATGGACACTCGTGCTTCCTCTCGAGTGGAGACGGGTATGTCGGGGAACTTCTTGAGTTGCAGCAAGGGTGTGAAGGACCCTTTGGAAGTTCCAGTGGTTAGATGTGATTAGCCTCGAGAAGCCTCAGCGGAAATGGGCCTCATCTCGCCTGGAAGGCAAAACCTCCTGGAATTTCTCGTGTTGCGGCAGGTGCTCTCGACTTACGATGGGGACCTCGGGGACCCGCTCTGGTGGCCTCAGGAAAGGCCAGTCCCCATGCGAGTTCCTCGGGGGCCTCTGGGGATTCCTCTCCCGTCGATGCCGGGGCCTAAGACCTTGTGTGGAGTCGGGGCCGGAACCTGAGGATTCCTCTCCAGTGCTGACATGGATCTTGGGGTACTTCTGGAGTCTCCCCAGGGGAGTCAGTCCTCGTCTCGAATGCGGGGATGCACTTGCGCTTTCCTCCAGATCGGTAGCAGCAGTGTCACGCAATCTGCCGCGTGGATCACAGGATCTATGGTTTTCCCTCGAGTCTTTCCCACGAGGCTTTACCACGAGGCTTTCCCACAGGGCTGTCCCACGTGCACACGTGGTGGGAGTCGATCCTCAGCTTGAACGTCAAGGCAGTGCAGGGAAAACAGGTTCCTCTGGTATGGACTGACACATCTGGGGGTCTCTTGGAATGTTGGCACGACACTGGAGTTCCTCTCGCCTTTCCTGTGGAGAGCGCCTCCTCTTGAGATGCGACGGGAACGCCGGGAATTCTTTCCCTACGAAACAGGGAAAGGATCCCTCATCTCGAGCTAGGAGGTGGAAAAGGGGCTTCCCTGGATGTGTGCGGGAACCTCGTGCTTCCTCTCGAGTGGAGACGTGTATATCCGGGAACTTCTTGAGTTGCAGCAAGTGTGTGAAGGACCCTTTGTAAGTTCCAGTGGTTAGATGTGATTAGCCTCGAGAAGCCTCAGCGGAAATGGGCCTCATCTCGCCTGGAGGGCAAAAACTCCTGGATTTTCTCGAGTTGCGGCAGGTGCTCTCGACTTACGACGGGGACCTCAGGGACCCGCTCTGGTGGCCTAAGGAAAGGCCAGTCCCCATGCGAGTTCCTAGGGGGCCCTTAGGGATTCCTCTCTCGTCGATGCCGGGGCCGAAGACCTTGTGTGGAGTCGGGGCTGGAACCTGAGGATTCCTCTCCAGTGCTGACATGGATCTTGGGGTACTTCTGGAGTCTCCCCAGGGGAGTCAGTCCTCGCCTCGAGTGCGAGCATGCACTTGCACTTTCCTCCAGAGCGGTAGCAGCATTGTTCCGCAGTCCTCCGCGTGGATCAAAGGATCTATGGTTTTCCCTCGAGTCTTTCCCACGAGGCTTTCCCACGAGGCTTTCCCAAGGGCTGTCCCACGTGCACACGTGGTGGGACTCGATCCTCGGCTTGAACGTCAAGGCAGTGCAGGGAAAACAGGTTCCTCTGGAATGGACTGACACATCTGGGGGACTCTTGGAATGGTGGCACGACCCTGGAGTTCCTCTCGCCTTTCCTGTGGAGAGCGCCTCCTCTTGAGATGCGACGGGAACGCCGGGAATTCTTTCCCTACGAAACAGGGAAAGGATCCCTCATCTCGAGCTAGGAGGCGGAAACGGGGCTCCCCTGGATGTGTGCGGGACCCCACGTGCTTCCTCTGGAGTGGAGACGGGTATGTCGGGGAACTTCTTGAGTTGCAGTAAGGGTGTGAAGGACCCTTTGAAAGTTCCAGTGGTTAGACGTGATTAGCCTCGAGAAGCCTCAGCGGAAATGGGCCTCATCTCGCCTGGAGGGCAAAACCTCCTGGATTTTCTCGAGTTGCGGCAGGTACTCTCGACTTACGACGAGGACCTCAGGGACCCGCTCTGGTGGCCTCAGGAAAGGCCAGTCCCCATGCGAGTTCCTCGGGGGCCTCTCGGGATTCCTCTCCCGTCGATGCCGGGGCCTAAGACCTTGTGTGGAGTCGGGGCCGGAAACTGAAGGTTCCTCTCCAGTGATGACATGGATCTTGGGGTACTTCTGGAGTCTCCCCAGGGGAGTCAGTCCTCGTCTCGAATGCGGGCATGCACTTGCGCTTTCCTCCTGAGCGGTAGCAGCAGTGTCACGCAGTCCGCCGCGTGGATCAAAGGATCTATGGTTTTCCCTCGAGTCTTTCCCACGAGGCTTTCCCACGAGGCTTTCCCACAGGGCTGTCCCACGTGCACACGTGGTGGGAGTCGAACCTCGGCTTGAACGTCAAGGCAGTGCAGGGAAAACAGGTTCCTCTGGAATGGACTGACACATCTGGGGGTCTCTTGGAATGGTGGCACGACCCTGGAGTTCCTCTCGCCTTTCCTGTGGAGAGCGCCTCCTCTTGAGATGCGACGAGAACGCCGGGAATTCTTTCCCTACGAAACAGGGAAAGGATCCCTCATCTCGAGCTAGGAGGTGGAAACGGGGCTCCCCTGGATGTGTGCGGGACCCTCGTGCTTCCTCTCGAGTGGAGACGGGTATGTAGGGGAACTTCTTGAGTTGCAGCAAGGGTGTGAAGGACCCTTTGGAAGTTCCAGTGGTTAGATGTGATTAGCCTCGAGAAGCCTCAGTGGAAATGGGCCTCATCTTGCGTGGAGGGCAAAACCTCCTGGATTTTCTCGAGTTGCGGCAGGTGCTCTCGACTTATGACGAGGACCTCAGGGACCCGCTCTGATGGCCTCAGGCAAGGCCAGTCCCCATGCGAGTTCCTCGGGGGCCTCTCGGGATTCCTCTCCCGTCGATGCCGGGGCCGAAAACCTTGTGTGGAGTCGGGACCGGTACCTGACGATTCCTCTCCAGTGCTGACATGGATCTTGGGGTACTTCTGGAGTCTCCCCAGGGGAGTCAGTCCTCGTCTCGAATGCGGGCATGCACTTGCGCTTTCCTCCAGAGCGGTAGCAGCAGTGTCACGCAGTCTGCCGCGTGGATCAAAGGATCTATGGTTTTCCCTCGAGTCTTTCCCACGATGCTTTCCCACGAGGCTTTCCCACAGGGCTGTACCACGTGCACACGTGGTGGGAGTCGATCCTCGGCTTGAACGTCAAGGCAGTGCAGGGAAAACTGGTTCCTCTGGAATGGACTGACACATCTGGGGGACTCTTAGAATGGTGGCACGACCCTGGAGTTCCTCTCGCCTTTCCTGTGGAGAGCGCCTCCTCTTGAGATGCGACGGGAACGCCGGGAATTCTTTCCCTACGAAACAGGGAAAGGATCCCTCATCTCGAGCTAGGAGGCGGAAACGGTTCTCCCCTGGATGTGTGCGGGACACCACGTGCTTCCTCTGGAGTGGAGACGGGTATGTCGGGGAACTTCTTGAGTCGCAGCAAGGTTGTGAAGGACCCGTTGTCAGTTCCAGTATTTAAACGTGATTAGCCTCGAGAAGCCTCAGCGGAAATGGGCCTCATCTCGCCTGGAGGGCAAAACCTCCTGGATTTTCGCGAGGAGCGGTAGGTGCTCTCGACTTACGACGAGGACCTCAGGGACCCGCTCTGGTGGCCTCAGGAAAGGCCAACCCCATGCGAGTTCCTCGGGGGCCTTTCGGGATTCCTCTCCCGTCGATGACGGGGCCTACGACCTTGTATGGAGTCGGGGTCCGAACGTGAGGATTTCTCTCCAGTGCTGACATGGATCTTGGGGTACTCTGGAGTCTCCCCAGGGGAGTCAGTCCTCGTCTCGAATGCGGGCATGCACTTGCGCTTTCCTCCAGAGCGGTAGCTGCAGTGTCACGCAGTCCGCCGCGTGCATCAAAGGATCTATGGTTTTCCCTCGAGTCTTTCCCACGAGGCTTTCCCACGAGGCTTTCCCACAGGGCTGTCTAACGTGCAAACGTGGTGGGAGTCGATCCTCGGCTTGAACGTCAAGGCAGTGCAGGGCAAACAGGTTCCTCTGGAATGGACTGACACATCTGGGGGACTCTTGCAATGGTGGCACGACCCTGGAGTTCCTCTCGCCTTTCCTGTGGAGAGCGCCTCCTCTTGAGATGCGACGGGAACGCCGGGAATTCTTTCCCTACCAAACAGGGAAAGGATCCCTCATCTCGAGCTAGGAGGTGGAAAAGGGGCTTCCCTGGATGTGTGCGGGAACCTCGTGCTTCCTCTCGAGTGGAGACGTGTATGTCGGGGAACTTCTTGAGTTGCAGCAAGTGTGTGAAGGACCCTTTGGAAGTTCCAGTGGTTAGATGTGATTGGCCTCGAGAAGCCTCAGCGGAAATGGGCCTCATCTCGCCTGGAGGGCAAAAACTCCTGGATTTTCTCGAGTTGCGGCAGGTGCTCTCGACTTACGACGGGGACCTCAGGGACCCGCTCTGGTGGCCTAAGGAAAGGCCAGTCCCCATGCGAGTTCCTCGGGGGCCTCTCGGGATTCCTCTCCCGTCGACGCCGGGGCCTAAGACCTTGTGTGGAGTCGGGGCCGGAACCAGAGGATTCCTCTCCAGTGCTGACATGGATCTTGGGGTACTTCTGGAGTCTCCCCAGGGGAGTCAGTCCTCGTCTCGAATGCGGGCATGCACTTGCGCTTTCCTCCAGAGCGGTAGCAGCAGTGTCACGCAGTCCGCCGCGTGGATCAAAGGATCTATGGTTTTCCCTCGAGTCTTTCCCACGAGGCTTTCCCACGAGGCTTTCCCACAGGGCTGTCCCACGTGCACACGTGGTGGGAGTGGATCCTCGGCTTGAACGTCAAGGCAGTGCAGGGAAAACAGGTTCCTCTGGAATGGACTGACACATCTGGGGGACTCTTGGAATGGTGGCACGACCCTGGAGTTCCTCTCGCCTTTCCTGTGGAGAGCGCCTCCTCTTGAGATGCGACGGGAACGCCGGGAATTCTTTCCCTACGAAACAGGGAAAGGATCCCTCATCTCGAGCTAGGAGGCAGAAACGGGGCTCCCCTGGATGTGTGCGGGACACCACGTGCTTCCTCTCGAGTGGAGACGGGTATGTCGGGGAACTTCTTGAGTTGCAGCAATGGTGTGAAGGACCCTTTGGAAGTTCCAGTGGTTAGATGTGATTGGCCTCGAGAAGCCTCAGCGGAAATGGGCCTCGTCTCGCCTGGAGGGCAAAACCTCCTAGATTTTCTCGAGTTGCGGCAGGTGCTCTCGACTTACGACGGGGACCTCAGGGACCCGCTCTGGTGGCCTCAGGAAAGGCCAGTCCCCATGCGAGTTCCTCGGGGGCCTCTCGGGATTCCTCTCCCGTCGATGCCGGGGCCTAAGACCTTGTGTGGAGTCGGGGCCGGAACCTGAGGATTCCTCTCCAGTGCTGACATGGATCTTGGGGTACTTCTGGAGTCTCCCCAGGGGAGTCAGTCCTCGTCTCGAATGCGGGCATGCACTTGCGCTTTCCTCCAGAGCGGTAGCAGCAGTGTCACGCAGTCCGCCGCGTGGATCAAAGGATCTATGGTTTTCCCTCGAGTCTTTCCCACGAGGCTTTCCCACGAGGCTTTCCCACAGGGCTGTCCCACGTGCACACGTGGTGGGAGTCGATCCTCGGCCTGAACGTCAAGGCAGTGCAGGGAAAACAGGTTCCTCTGGAATGGACTGACACATCTGGGGGACTCTTGGAATGGTGGCACGACCCTGGAGTTCCTCTCGCCTTTCCTGTGGAGAGCGCCTCCTCTTGAGATGCGACGGGAACGCCGGGAATTCTTTCCCTACGAAACAGGGACAGGATCCCTCATTTCGAGCTAGGAGGCGGAAACGGGGCTCCCCTGGATGTGTGCGGGACCCCACGTGCTTCCTCTCGAGTGGAGACGGGTATGTCGGGGAACTTCTTGAGTTGCAGCAATGGTGTGAAGGACCCTTTGGAAGTTCCAGTGGTTAGATGTGATTGGCTTCGAGAAGCCTCAGCGGAAATGGGCCTCATCTCGCCTGGAGGGCAAAACCTCCTGGATTTTCTCGAGTTGCGGCAGGTGCTCTCGACTTACGACGGGGACCTCAGGGACCCGCTCTGGTGGCCTCAGGAAAGGCCAGTCCCTATGCGAGATCCTCGGGTCCTCTCGGGATTCCTCTCCCGTCGATGCCGGGGCCTAAGACCTTGTGTGGAGTCGGGGCCGGAACCTGAGGATTCCTCTCCAGTGCTGACATGGATCTTGGGATACTTCTGGAGTCTCCCCAGGGAAGTAAGTCCTCGTCTCGAATGAGGGCATGCACTGCGCTTTCCTCCAGAGCGGTAGCAGCAGTGTCACGCAGTCCGCCGCGTGGATCAAAGGATCTATGGTTTTCCCTCGAGTCTTTCCCACGAGGCTTTCCCACGAGGATTTCCCACAGGGCTGTCCCACGTGCACACGTGGTGGGAGTCGATCCTCGGCTTGAACGTCAAGGCAGTGCAGGGAAAACAGGTTCCTCTGGAATGGACTGACACATCTGGGGGACTCTTGGAATGGTGTCACGACCCTGGAGTTCCTCTCGCCTTTCCTGAGGAGAGCGCCTCCTCTTGAGATGCGACGGGAACGCCGGGAATTCTTTCCCTACGAAACAGGGAAAGGATCCCTCATCTCGAGCTAGGAGGCGGTAACGGGGCTCCCCTGGATGTGTGCGGGACCCCACGTGCTTCCTCTCGAGTGGAGACGGGTATGTCGGGGAACTTCCTGAGTTGCAGCAATGGTGTGAAGGACCCTTTGGAAGTTTCAGTGGTTAGATGTGATTGGCCTCGAGAAGCCTCAGCGGAAATGGGCCTCATCTCGCCTGGAGGGCAAAACCTCCTGGATTTTCTCGAGTTGCGGCAGGTGCTCTCGACTTACGACGGGGACCTCAGGGACCCGCTCTGGTGGCCTCAGGAAAGGCCAGTCCCCATGCGAGTTCCTCGGGGGCCTCTCGGGATTCCTCTCCCGTCGATGCCGGGGCCTAAGACCTTATGTGGAGTGGGGGCCGGAACCTGAGGATTCCTCTCCAGTGCTGACATGGATCTTGGGGTACTTCTGGAGTTTCCCCAGGGGAGTCAGTCCTCGTCTCGAATGCGGGCATGCACTTGCGCTTTCCTCCAGAGCGGTAGCAGCAGTGTCACGCAGTCCGCCGCGTGGAGCAAAGGATCTTTGGTTTTCCCTCGAGTCTTTCCCACGAGGCTTTCCCACGAGGCTTTCCCACAGGGCTGTCCCACGTGCACAGGCGGTGGGAGTCGATCCTCGGCTTGAACGTCAACGCAGTGTAGGGAAAACAGGTTCCTCTGGAATGGACTGACACATTTGGGGGACTCTTAGAATGGTGACACGACCCTGGAGTTCCTCTCGCCTTTCCTGTGGATAGCGCCTTCTCTTGAGATGGGACGGGAACGCCGGGAATTCTTGCCCTAAGAAACAGGGAAAGGATCCCTCATCTCGAGCTAAGAGGCGGAAACGGGTCTCCCCTGGATGTGTGCGGGACCCTCGTGCTTTCGCTCGAGTGGAAACGGGTATGTCGGGGAACTTCTTGAGTTGCAGCAAGGGTGTGAAGGACCCTTTGGAAGTTCCAGTGGTTAGATGTGTTTAGCCTAGAGAAGCCTCAGCGGAAATGGGCCTCATCTCGCCTGGAGGGCAAAACCTCCTGAATTTTCTCGAGTTGCGGCAGGTGCTCTCGACTTACGACGGGGACCTCAGGGACCCGCTCTGGTGGCCTCAGGAAAGGCCAGTCCCCATGCGAGTTCCTCGGGGGCCTCTCGGGATTCCTCTCCCGTCGATGCCGGGGCCTAAGACCTTGTGTGGAGTCGGGCCGGAACCTGAGGATTCCTCTCCAGTGCTGACATGGATCTTGGGGTACTTCTGGAGTCTCCCCAGGGGAGTCAGTCCTCGTCTCGAATGCGGGCATGCACTTGCGCTTTCCTCCAGAGCGGTAACAGCAGTGTCACGCAGTCCGCCGCGTGGAGCAAAGGATCTATGGTTTTCCCTTCAGTCTTTCCCACGAGGCTTTCCCACGAGGCTTTCCCAAAGGGCTGTCCCACGAGCACACGTGATGGGAGTCGATCCTCGGCTTGAACGTCAATGCAGTGCAGGGAAAACAGGTTCCTATGGAATGGACTGACACATCTGGGGTCTCTTGGAATGGTGGCACGACCCTTGAGTTCCTCTCGCCTTTCCTGTGGGAGCGCCTCCTCTTGAGATGCGACGGGAACGCCGGGAATTCTTTCCCTACGAAACAGGGAAAGGATCCCTCATCTCGAGCTAGGAGGCAGAAACGGGGCTCCCCTGGATGTGTGCGGGACCCCACGTGCTTCCTCTCGAGTGGAGACGGGTATGTCGGGAAACTTCTTGAGTTGCAGCAAGGGTGTGAAGGACCCTTTGGAAGTTCCAGTGGTTAGACGTGATTAGCCTCGAGAAGCCTCAGCGGAAATGGGCCTCATCTCGCCTGGAGGGCAAAACCTCCTGGATTTTCTCGAGTTGCGGCAGGTGCTCTCGACTTACGACGGAGACCTCAGGGACCCGCTCTGGTGGCCTCAGGAAAGGCCAGTCCCCATGCGAGTTCCTCGGGGGCCTCTGGGGATTCCTCTCCCGTCGATGCCGGGGCCTAAGACCTTGTGTGGAGTCGGGGCCGGAACCTGAGGATTCCTCTCCAGTGCTGACATGGATCTTGGGGTACTTCTGGAGTCTCCCGAGGGGAGTCAGTCCTCGTCTCATGCGGGCATGCACTTGCGCTTTCCTCCAGAGCGGTAGCAGCAGTGTCACGCAGTCCGCCGCGTGCATCAAAGGATCTATGGTTTTCCCTCGAGTCTTTCCCACGAGGCTTTCCCACAGGGCTGTCCCACGAGCACACGTGGTGGGAGTCGATCCTCAGCTTGAACGCCAAGGCAGTGCAGGGAAAACAGGTTCCTCTGGAATGGACTGACACATCTGGGAGACTCTTGGAATGGTGGCACGACCCTGGAGTTCCTATCGCATTTCCTGTGGAGAGCGCCTCCTCTTGAGATGTGACAGGAACGCCGGGAATTCTTTCCCTACGAAACAGGGAAAGGATCCCTCATCTCGAGCTAGGAGGTGGAAACGGGGCTCCCCTGGATGTGTGCGGGACCCTCGTGCTTCCTATCGAGTGGAGACCGGTATGTCGGGGAACTTCTTGAGTTGCAGCAAGGGTGTGAAGGACCCTTTGGAAGTTCCAGTGTTTAGATGTGATTAGCCTCGAGAAGCCGCAGTGGAAATGGGCCTCATCTCGCCTGGAGGGCAAAACCTCCTGGATTTTCTCGAGTTGCGGCAGGTGCTCTCGACTTACGACGGGAACCTCAGGGACCCGCTCTGGTGGCCTCAGGAAAGGCCAGTCCCCATGCGAGTTCCTCGGGGGCCTCTCGGGATTCCTCTCCCGTCGATGCCGGGGCCTAAGACCTTGTGTGGAGTCGGGGCCGGAACCTGAGGATTCCTCTCCAGTGCTGACATGGATCTTGGGGTAATTCCGGAGTCTCCCCACGGGAGACAGTCCTCGTCTCGAATGCGGGCATGCACTTGCGCTTTCCTCCAGAGCGGTAGAAGCAGTGTCATGCATTCCGCCCAGTGGATCAAAGGATCTATGGTTTTCCCTCGAGTCTTTCCCACGAGGCTTTCCCACGAGGCTTTCCCACAGGGCTGTCCCACGTTCACACGTGGTGGGAGTCGATCCTCAGCTTGAACGTCAAGGCTGTGCAGGGAAAAAAGGTTCCTCTGCAATGGACTGACACATCTGGGGACTCTTGGAATGGTGGCACGACCCTGGAGTTCCTCTCACCTTTCCTGTGGAGAGCGCCTCCTCTTGAGATTCGACGTGAACGCCGGGAATTCTTTCCCTACGAAACAGGGAAAGGATCCCTCATCTCGAACTAGGAGGCGGAAACAGGGCTCCCCTGGATGTGTGCGGGACCCTCGTGCTTCCTCTCGAGGGGAGACGGGTATGTCGGGGAACTTCTTGAGTTGCAGCAAGGGTGTGAAGGACCCTTTGGAAGTTCCAGTGGTTAGATGTGATTAGCCTCGAGAAGCCTCACCGGAAATGGGCCTCATCTCGCCTGGAGGGCAAAACCTCCTGGACTTTCTCGAGTTGCGGCAGGTGCTCTCCACTTACGATGGGGACCTCGGGGACCCGCTCTGGTGGCCTCAGGAAAGGCCAGTCCCCATGCGAGTTCCTCGGGGTCCTCTCGGGATTCCTCTCCCGTCGATGCCGGGGCCTAAGACCTTGTGTGGAGTCGGGGCCGGAACCTGAGGATTCCTCTCCAGTGCTGACATGGATCTTGGGGTACTTCTGGAGTCTCCCCAGGGGAGTCAGTCCTCGTCTCGAATGCGGGCATGCTCTTGCGCTTTCCTAAAAAGCGGTAGCAGCAATGTTATGCATTCCGCCGCGTGGATCAAGGGATCTATGTTTTTCCCTCGAGTCTTTCCCACAAGGCTTTCCCACGAGGCTTTCCCACAGGGCTGTCCCACGTGCACACGTGGTGGGAGTCGATCCTCGGCTTGAACGTCAAGGCAGTGCAGGAAAAACAGGTTCCTCTGCAATGGACTGACACATCTGGGGGACTCTTGGAATGGTGGCACGACCCTGGAGTTCCTCTCGCCTTTCCTGTGGAGAGCGCCTCCTCTTGAGATGCGACGGGAACGCCGGGAATTCTTTCCCTATGAAACAGGGAAAGGATCCCTCATCTCGAGCTAGGAGGCGGAAACGGGTCTCCCCTGGATGTGTGCGGGACCCTCGTGCTTCCTCCCGAGTGGAGACGGGTATGTCGGGGAACTTCTTGAGTTGCAGCAAGTGTGTGAAAGACCCTTTGAAAGTTCCAGTGGTTAGATGTGATTAGCCTCGAGAAGCCTCAGCGGAAATGGGCCTCATCTCGCCTGGAGGGCAAAACCTCCTGTATTTTCTCGAGTTGCGGCAGCTGCTCTCGACTTACGACGGGGACCTCAGGGACCCGCTCTGGTGGCCTCAGGAAAGGCCAGTCCCAATGCGAGTTCCTCGGGGGCCTCTCTGGATTTCTCTCCCGGCGATGCCGGGGCCTAAGACCTTGTGTGGAGTGGGGGCCGGAATCTGAGGATTCCTCTCCAGTGCTGACATGGATCTTGGGGTACTTCTGGAGTCTCCCCAGGGGAGTCAGTCCTCGTCTCGAATGCGGGCATGCACTTGCGCTTTCCTCCAGAGCGGTAGCAGCAGTGTCACGCAGTCCACCGCGTGGATCAAAGGATCTATGGTTTTCCCTCGAGACTTTCCCACGAGGCTTTCCCACGAGGCTTTCCCACAGGGCTGTCCCACGTGCACACGTGGTGGGAGTCGATTCTCGGCTTGAACGTCAAGGCAGTGCAGGGAAAACAGGTTCCTCTGGAATGGACTGACACATCTGGGGGACTCTTAGAATGGTGGCACGACCCTGGAGTTCCTCTCGCCTTTCCTGTGGAGAGCGCCTCCTCTTGAGATGCGACGGGAACGCGGGGAATTCTTTCCCTACGAAACAGGGAAAGGATCCCTCATCTCGAGCTATGAGGTGGAAACAGGTCTCCCCTGGATGTGTGCAGGACCCTCGTGCTTCCTCTCGAGTTGAGAGGGGTATTTCGGGGAACTTCTTGAGTTGCAGCAAGGGTGTGAAGGACCCTTTGGAAGTTCCAGTGGTTAGATGTGATTAGCCTCGAGAAGCCTGAGCGCAAATGGGCCTCATCTCGCCTGGAGGGCAAAACCTCCTGGATTATCTCGAGTTGCGGCAGGTGCTCTCGACTTACGACGGGGACCTCGGGGACCCACTCTGGTGGCCTCAGGAAAGGCCCGTCCCCATGCGAGTTCCTCGGAGGCCTCTCGGGATTCCTCTCCCGTCGATGCCGGGGCCTAAGACCTTGTGTGGAGTCGGGGCCGGAACGTGAGGATTCCTCTCCAGTGCTGACATGGATCTTGGGGTACTTCTGGAGTCTCCCCAGGGGAGACAGTCCTCGTCTCGAATGCGGGCATGCCCTTGCGCTTTCCTCCAGAGCGGTAGCAGCAGTGTTAGGCATTCCGTCGAGTGGATAAAAGGATCTATGGCTTTCCCTCGAGTCTTTTCCAAGAGGCTTTCTCACGAGGCTTTCCCACAGGTCTCTCCCACGTGCACACGTGGTGGGAGTCGATCCTCGGCTTGAACGTCAAGGCAGTGCAGGGAAAACAGGTTCCTCTGGCATGGACTGACAAATCTGGGGGACTCTTGGAATGGTGGCACGACCCTGGAGTTCCTCTCGCCTTTCCTGTGGAGAGCGCCTCCTCTTGAGATGTGACGGGAACGCCGGGAATTCTTTCCCTACGAAAGAGGGAAAGGATCCCTCATCTCGAGCTAGGAGGCGGAATCGGGGCTCCCCTGGATGTGTGTGCGACCCTCGTGCTTCCTCCCGAGTGGAGACGGGTATGTCGGGGAACTTCTTGAGTTGCAGCAAGGGTGTGAAGGACCCTTTGGAAGTTCCAGTGGTTAGATGTGATTAGCCTCGAGAAGCCTCAGCGGAAATGGGCCTCATCTCGCCTGGAGGTCAAAACCTCCTGGATTTTCTCGAGTTGCGGCAGGTGCTCTCGACTTACGACGGGGACCTCAGGGACCCGCTCTGGTGGCCTCAGGAAAGGCCAGTCCCCATGCGAGTTCCTCGGGGGCCTCTCGGGATTCCTCTCCCGGCGATGCCGGGGCCTAAGACCTTGTGTGGAGTCGGGGCCGGAACCTGAGGATACCTCTCCAGTGCTGACATGGATCTTGGGGTACTTCTGGAGTCTCCCCAGGGGAGTCAGTCCTCGTCTCGAATGCGGGCATGCACTTGCGCTTTCCTCCAGAGTGGTAGCAGCAGTGTCACGCATTCCGCCGCGTGGATCAAGGGATCTATGGCTTTCGCTCGAGGCTTTCCCACGAGGCTTTCCCACAGGGCTGTACCACTTGCCACCGTGGTGGGATTCGAACCTCGGCATGAACGTCGAGGCAGTGCAGGGAAAATACATTCCTCTGGAATGGACTGACACATCTGGGGGACTCTTGGAATGGTGGCACGACCCTGGAGTTCCTCTCGCCTTTCCTGTGGAGAGCGCCACCTCTTGAGATGCGACGGGAACGCCGGGAATTCTTTCCCTACGAAACAGGGAAAGGATCCCTCATCTCGAGCTAGGAGGCGGAAACAGGGCTCCCCTGGATGTGTGCGGGACCCTCGTGCTTCCTCTCGAGTGGAGACGGCTACGTCGGGAAACTTCTTGAGTTGCAGCAAGGGTGTGGAGGACCCTTTGGAAGTTCCAGTGGTTAGATGTGATTAGCCTCGAGAAGCCTCAGGGGAAATGGGCCTCATCTCGCCTGGAGGGCAAAACTTCCTGGATTTTCTCGATTTGCGGCAGCTGCTCTCGACTTACGACGGGGACCTCGGGGACCCGCTCTGGTGGCCTCAGGAAAGGCCTGTCCCAATTCGAGTTCCTAGGGGGCCTCTCGGGATTCCTCTCCGGGCGATGCCGTTGCCTAAGACCTTGTGTGGAGTCGGGGCCGGAACCTGAGGATTCCTCTCCAGTGCTGACATGGATCTTGGGGTACTTCTAGAGTCTCCCCAGGGGAGGCAGTCCTCGTCTCGAATGCGGGCATGCCCTTGCGCTTTCCTCCAGAGCGGTAGCAGCAGTGTTAGGCATTCCGTCGAGTGGATAAAAGGATCTATGGCTTTCCCTCGAGTCTTTTCCAAGAGGCTTTCTCACGAGGCTTTCCCACAGGTCTCTCCCACGTGCACACGTGGTGGGAGTCGATCCTCGGCTTGAACGTCAAGGCAGTGCAGGGAAAACAGGTTCCTCTGGCATGGACTGACAAATCTGGGGGACTCTTGGAATGGTGGCACGACCCTGGAGTTCCTCTCGCCTTTCCTGTGGAGAGCGCCTCCTCTTGAGATGTGACGGGAACGCCGGGAATTCTTTCCCTACGAAAGAGGGAAAGGATCCCTCATCTCGAGCTAGGAGGCGGAATCGGGGCTCCCCTGGATGTGTGTGCGACCCTCGTGCTTCCTCCCGAGTGGAGACGGGTATGTCGGGGAACTTCTTGAGTTGCAGCAAGGGTGTGAAGGACCCTTTGGAAGTTCCAGTGGTTAGATGTGATTAGCCTCGAGAAGCCTCAGCGGAAATGGGCCTCATCTCGCCTGGAGGTCAAAACCTCCTGGATTTTCTCGAGTTGCGGCAGGTGCTCTCGACTTACGACGGGGACCTCAGGGACCCGCTCTGGTGGCCTCAGGAAAGGCCAGTCCCCATGCGAGTTCCTCGGGGGCCTCTCGGGATTCCTCTCCCGGCGATGCCGGGGCCTAAGACCTTGTGTGGAGTCGGGGCCGGAACCTGAGGATACCTCTCCAGTGCTGACATGGATCTTGGGGTACTTCTGGAGTCTCCCCAGGGGAGTCAGTCCTCGTCTCGAATGCGGGCATGCACTTGCGCTTTCCTCCAGAGTGGTAGCAGCAGTGTCACGCATTCCGCCGCGTGGATCAAGGGATCTATGGCTTTCGCTCGAGGCTTTCCCACGAGGCTTTCCCACAGGGCTGTACCACTTGCCACCGTGGTGGGATTCGAACCTCGGCATGAACGTCGAGGCAGTGCAGGGAAAATACATTCCTCTGGAATGGACTGACACATCTGGGGGACTCTTGGAATGGTGGCACGACCCTGGAGTTCCTCTCGCCTTTCCTGTGGAGAGCGCCACCTCTTGAGATGCGACGGGAACGCCGGGAATTCTTTCCCTACGAAACAGGGAAAGGATCCCTCATCTCGAGCTAGGAGGCGGAAACAGGGCTCCCCTGGATGTGTGCGGGACCCTCGTGCTTCCTCTCGAGGGGAGACGGGTATGTCGGGGAACTTCTTGAGTTGCAGCAAGGGTGTGAAGGACCCTTTGGAAGTTCCAGTGGTTAGATGTGATTAGCCTCGAGAAGCCTCACCGGAAATGGGCCTCATCTCGCCTGGAGGGCAAAACCTCCTGGACTTTCTCGAGTTGCGGCAGGTGCTCTCCACTTACGATGGGGACCTCGGGGACCCGCTCTGGTGGCCTCAGGAAAGGCCAGTCCCCATGCGAGTTCCTCGGGTTCCTCTCGGGATTCCTCTCCCGTCGATGCCGGGGCCTAAGACCTTGTGTGGAGTCGGGGCCGGAACCTGAGGATTCCTCTCCAGTGCTGACATGGATCTTGGGGTACTTCTGGAGTCTCCCCAGGGGAGTCAGTCCTCGTCTCGAATGCGGGCATGCTCTTGCGCTTTCCTAAAAAGCGGTAGCAGCAATGTTATGCATTCCGCCGCGTGGATCAAGGGATCTATGTTTTTCCCTCGAGTCTTTCCCACAAGGCTTTCCCACGAGGCTTTCCCACAGGGCTGTCCCACGTGCACACGTGGTGGGAGTCGATCCTCGGCTTGAACGTCAAGGCAGTGCAGGAAAAACAGGTTCCTCTGCAATGGACTGACACATCTGGGGGACTCTTGGAATGGTGGCACGACCCTGGAGTTCCTCTCGCCTTTCCTGTGGAGAGCGCCTCCTCTTGAGATGCGACGGGAACGCCGGGAATTGTTTCCCTATGAAACAGGGAAAGGATCCCTCATCTCGAGCTAGGAGGCGGAAACGGGTCTCCCCTGGATGTGTGCGGGACCCTCGTGCTTCCTCCCGAGTGGAGACGGGTATGTCGGGGAACTTCTTGAGTTGCAGCAAGTGTGTGAAAGACCCTTTGGAAGTTCCAGTGGTTAGATGTGATTAGCCTCGAGAAGCCTCAGCGGAAATGGGCCTCATCTCGCCTGGAGGGCAAAACCTCCTGTATTTTCTCGAGTTGCGGCAGCTGCTCTCGACTTACGACGGGGACCTCAGGGACCCGCTCTGGTGGCCTCAGGAAAGGCCAGTCCCAATGCGAGTTCCTCGGGGGCCTCTCTGGATTTCTCTCCCGGCGATGCCGGGGCCTAAGACCTTGTGTGGAGTGGGGGCCGGAATCTGAGGATTCCTCTCCAGTGCTGACATGGATCTTGGGGTACTTCTGGAGTCTCCCCAGGGGAGTCAGTCCTCGTCTCGAATGCGGGCATGCACTTGCGCTTTCCTCCAGAGCGGTAGCAGCAGTGTCACGCAGTCCACCGCGTGGATCAAAGGATCTATGGTTTTCCCTCGAGACTTTCCCACGAGGCTTTCCCACGAGGCTTTCCCACAGGGCTGTCCCACGTGCACACGTGGTGGGAGTCGATTCTCGGCTTGAACGTCAAGGCAGTGCAGGGAAAACAGGTTCCTCTGGAATGGACTGACACATCTGGGGGACTCTTAGAATGGTGGCACGACCGTGGAGTTCCTCTCGCCTTTCCTGTGGAGAGCGCCTCCTCTTGAGATGCGACGGGAACGCGGGGAATTCTTTCCCTACGAAACAGGGAAAGGATCCCTCATCTCGAGCTAGGAGGTGGAAACAGGTCTCCCCTGGATGTGTGCAGGACCCTCGTGCTTCCTCTCGAGTTGAGAGGGGTATGTCGGGGAACTTCTTGAGTTGCAGCAAGGGTGTGAAGGACCCTTTGGAAGTTCCAGTGGTTAGATGTGATTAGCCTCGAGAAGCCTCAGCGGAAATGGGCCTCATCTCGCCTGGAGGGCAAAACCTCCTGGATTATCTCGAGTTGCGGCAGGTGCTCTCGACTTACGACGGGGACCTCGGGGACCCACTCTGGTGGCCTCAGGAAAGGCCCGTCCCCATGCGAGTTCCTCGGAGGCCTCTCGGGATTCCTCTCCCGTCGATGCCGGGGCCTAAGACCTTGTGTGGAGTCGGGGCCGGAACGTGAGGATTCCTCTCCAGTGCTGACATGGATCTTGGGGTACTTCTGGAGTCTCCCCAGGGGAGACAGTCCTCGTCTCGAATGCGGGCATGCCCTTGCGCTTTCCTCCAGAGCGGTAGCAGCAGTGTTAGGCATTCCGTCGAGTGGATAAAAGGATCTATGGCTTTCCCTCGAGTCTTTTCCAAGAGGCTTTCTCACGAGGCTTTCCCACAGGTCTCTCCCACGTGCACACGTGGTGGGAGTCGATCCTCGGCTTGAACGTCAAGGCAGTGCAGGGAAAACAGGTTCCTCTGGCATGGACTGACAAATCTGGGGGACTCTTGGAATGGTGGCACGACCCTGGAGTTCCTCTCGCCTTTCCTGTGGAGAGCGCCTCCTCTTGAGATGTGACGGGAACGCCGGGAATTCTTTCCCTACGAAAGAGGGAAAGGATCCCTCATCTCGAGCTAGGAGGCGGAATCGGGGCTCCCCTGGATGTGTGTGCGACCCTCGTGCTTCCTCCCGAGTGGAGACGGGTATGTCGGGGAACTTCTTGAGTTGCAGCAAGGGTGTGAAGGACCCTTTGGAAGTTCCAGTGGTTAGATGTGATTAGCCTCGAGAAGCCTCAGCGGAAATGGGCCTCATCTCGCCTGGAGGTCAAAACCTCCTGGATTTTCTCGAGTTGCGGCAGGTGCTCTCGACTTACGACGGGGACCTCAGGGACCCGCTCTGGTGGCCTCAGGAAAGGCCAGTCCCCATGCGAGTTCCTCGGGGGCCTCTCGGGATTCCTCTCCCGGCGATGCCGGGGCCTAAGACCTTGTGTGGAGTCGGGGCCGGAACCTGAGGATACCTCTCCAGTGCTGACATGGATCTTGGGGTACTTCTGGAGTCTCCCCAGGGGAGTCAGTCCTCGTCTCGAATGCGGGCATGCACTTGCGCTTTCCTCCAGAGTGGTAGCAGCAGTGTCACGCATTCCGCCGCGTGGATCAAGGGATCTATGGCTTTCGCTCGAGGCTTTCCCACGAGGCTTTCCCACAGGGCTGTACCACTTGCCACCGTGGTGGGATTCGAACCTCGGCATGAACGTCGAGGCAGTGCAGGGAAAATACATTCCTCTGGAATGGACTGACACATCTGGGGGACTCTTGGAATGGTGGCACGACCCTGGAGTTCCTCTCGCCTTTCCTGTGGAGAGCGCCACCTCTTGAGATGCGACGGGAACGCCGGGAATTCTTTCCCTACGAAACAGGGAAAGGATCCCTCATCTCGAGCTAGGAGGCGGAAACAGGGCTCCCCTGGATGTGTGCGGGACCCTCGTGCTTCCTCTCGAGTGGAGACGGCTACGTCGGGAAACTTCTTGAGTTGCAGCAAGGGTGTGGAGGACCCTTTGGAAGTTCCAGTGGTTAGATGTGATTAGCCTCGAGAAGCCTCAGGGGAAATGGGCCTCATCTCGCCTGGAGGGCAAAACTTCCTGGATTTTCTCGATTTGCGGCAGCTGCTCTCGACTTACGACGGGGACCTCGGGGACCCGCTCTGGTGGCCTCAGGAAAGGCCTGTCCCAATTCGAGTTCCTAGGGGGCCTCTCGGGATTCCTCTCCGGGCGATGCCGTTGCCTAAGACCTTGTGTGGAGTCGGGGCCGGAACCTGAGGATTCCTCTCCAGTGCTGACATGGATCTTGGGGTACTTCTAGAGTCTCCCCAGGGGAGGCAGTCCTCGTCTCGAATGCGGGCATGCCCTTGCGCTTTCCTCCAGAGCGGTAGCAGCAGTGTTAGGCATTCCGTCGAGTGGATAAAAGGATCTATGGCTTTCCCTCGAGTCTTTTCCAAGAGGCTTTCTCACGAGGCTTTCCCACAGGTCTCTCCCACGTGCACACGTGGTGGGAGTCGATCCTCGGCTTGAACGTCAAGGCAGTGCAGGGAAAACAGGTTCCTCTGGCATGGACTGACAAATCTGGGGGACTCTTGGAATGGTGGCACGACCCTGGAGTTCCTCTCGCCTTTCCTGTGGAGAGCGCCTCCTCTTGAGATGTGACGGGAACGCCGGGAATTCTTTCCCTACGAAAGAGGGAAAGGATCCCTCATCTCGAGCTAGGAGGCGGAATCGGGGCTCCCCTGGATGTGTGTGCGACCCTCGTGCTTCCTCCCGAGTGGAGACGGGTATGTCGGGGAACTTCTTGAGTTGCAGCAAGGGTGTGAAGGACCCTTTGGAAGTTCCAGTGGTTAGATGTGATTAGCCTCGAGAAGCCTCAGCGGAAATGGGCCTCATCTCGCCTGGAGGTCAAAACCTCCTGGATTTTCTCGAGTTGCGGCAGGTGCTCTCGACTTACGACGGGGACCTCAGGGACCCGCTCTGGTGGCCTCAGGAAAGGCCAGTCCCCATGCGAGTTCCTCGGGGGCCTCTCGGGATTCCTCTCCCGGCGATGCCGGGGCGTAAGACCTTGTGTGGAGTCGGGGCCGGAACCTGAGGATACCTCTCCAGTGCTGACATGGATCTTGGGGTACTTCTGGAGTCTCCCCAGGGGAGTCAGTCCTCGTCTCGAATGCGGGCATGCACTTGAGCTTTCCTCCAGAGTGGTAGCAGCAGTGTCACGCATTCCGCCGCGTGGATCAAGGGATCTATGGCTTTCGCTCGAGGCTTTCCCACGAGGCTTTCCCACAGGGCTGTACCACTTGCCACCGTGGTGGGATTCGAACCTCGGCATGAACGTCGAGGCAGTGCAGGGAAAATACATTCCTCTGGAATGGACTGACACATCTGGGGGACTCTTGGAATGGTGGCACGACCCTGGAGTTCCTCTCGCCTTTCCTGTGGAGAGCGCCACCTCTTGAGATGCGACGGGAACGCCGGGAATTCTTTCCCTACGAAACAGGGAAAGGATCCCTCATCTCGAGCTAGGAGGCGGAAACAGGGCTCCCCTGGATGTGTGCGGGACCCTCGTGCTTCCTCTCGAGTGGAGACGGCTATGTCGGGAAACTTCTTGAGTTGCAGCAAGGGTGTGAAGGACCCTTTGGAAGTTCCAGTGGTTAGATGTGATTAGCCTCGAGAAGCCTCAGGGGAAATGGGCCTCATCTCGCCTGGAGGGCAAAACTTCCTGGATTTTCTCGAGTTGCGGCAGCTGCTCTCGACTTACGACGGGGACCTCGGGGACCCGCTCTGGTGGCCTCAGGAAAGGCCTGTCCCAATTCGAGTTCCTAGGGGGCCTCTCGGGATTCCTCTCCGGGCGATGCCGTTGCCTAAGACCTTGTGTGGAGTCGGGGCCGGAACGTGAGGATTCCTCTCCAGTGCTGACATGGATCTTGGGGTACTTCTGGAGTCTCCCCAGGGGAGACAGTCCTCGTCTCGAATGCGGGCATGCCCTTGCGCTTTCCTCCAGAGCGGTAGCAGCAGTGTTAGGCATTCCGTCGAGTGGATAAAAGGATCTATGGCTTTCCCTCGAGTCTTTTCCAAGAGGCTTTCTCACGAGGCTTTCCCACAGGTCTCTCCCACGTGCACACGTGGTGGGAGTCGATCCTCGGCTTGAACGTCAAGGCAGTGCAGGAAAAACAGGTTCCTCTGCAATGGACTGACACATCTGGGGTACTCTTGGAATGGTGGCACGACCCTGGAGTTCCTCTCGCCTTTCCTGTGGAGAGCGCCTCCTCTTGAGATGCGACGGGAACGCCGGGAATTCTTTCCCTACGAAACAGGGAAAGGATCCCTCATCTCGAGCTAGGAGGCGGAAACGGGGCTCCCCTGGATGTGTGCGGGACCCTCGTGCTTCCTCCCGAGTGGAGACGGGTATGTCGGGGAACTTCTTGAGTTGCAGCAAGGGTGTGAATGACCCTTTGGTAGTTCCAGTGGTTAGATGTGATTAGCCTCGAGAAGCCTCAGCGGAAATGGGCCTCATCTCGCCTGGAGGGCAAAACCTCCTGGATTTTCTCGAGTTGCGGCAGCTGCTCTCGACTTACGACGGGGACCTCAGGGACCCGCTCTGGTGGCCTCAGGAAAGGCCAGTCCCAATGCGAGTTCCTCGGGGGCCTCTCGGGAATCCTCTCCCGGCGATGCCGGGGCCTAAGACCTTGTGTGGAGTGGGGGCCGGAATCTGAGGATTCCTCTCCAGTGCTGACATGGATCTTGGGGTACTTCTGGAGTCTCCCCAGGGGAGTCAGTCCTCGTCTCGAATGCGGGCATGCACTTGCGCTTTCCTCCAGAGCGGTAGCAGCAGTGTCACGCAGTCCACCGCGTGGATCAAAGGATCTATGGTTTTCCCTCGAGACTTTCCCACGAGGCTTTCCCACGAGGCTTTCCCACAGGGCTGTCCCACGTGCACACGTGGTGGGAGTCGATGCTCTGCTTGAACATCAAGGCAGTGCAGGGAAAACAGGTTCCTCTGGAATGGACTGACACATCTGGGGGACTCCTGGAATGGTGGCACGACCCTGGAGTTCCTCTCGCCTTTCCTGTGGAGAGCGCCTCCTCTTGAGATGCGACGGGAACGCGGGGAATTCTTTCCCTACGAAACAGGGAAAGGATCCCTCATCTCGAGCTAGGAGGTGGAAACAGGTCTCCCCTGGATGTGTGCAGGACCCTCGTGCTTCCTCTCGAGTGGAGAGGGGTATGTCGGGGAACTTCTTGAGTTGCAGCAAGGGTGTGAAGGACCCTTTGGAAGTTCCAGTGGTTAGATGTGATTAGCCTCGAGAAGCCTCAGCGGAAATGGGCCTCATCTCGCCTGGAGGGCAAAACCTCCTGGATTATCTCGATTTGCGGCAGGTGCTCTCGACTTACGACGGGGACCTCGGGGACCCACTCTGGTGGCCTCAGGAAAGGCCCGTCCCCATGCGAGTTCCTCGGAGGCCTCTCGGGATTCCTCTCCCGTCGATGCCGGGGCCTAAGACCTTGTGTGGAGTCGGGGCCGGAACGTGAGGATTCCTCTCCAGTGCTGACATGCATCTTGGGGTACTTCTGGAGTCTCCCCAGGGGAGACAGTCCTCGTCTCGAATGCGGGCATGCCCTTGCGCTTTCCTCCAGAGCGGTATCAGCAGTGTTAGGCATTCCGTCGAGTGGATAAAAGGATCTATGGCTTTCCCTCGAGTCTTTTCCAAGAGGCTTTCTCACGAGGCTTTCCCACAGGTCTCTCCCACGTGCACACGTGGTGGGAGTCGATCCTCGGCTTGAACGTCAAGGCAGTGCAGGGAAAACAGGTTCCTCTGGCATGGACTGACAAATCTGGGGGACTCTTGGAATGGTGGCACGACCCTGGAGTTCCTCTCGCCTTTCCTGTGGAGAGCGCCTCCTCTTGAGATGTGACGGGAACGCCGGGAATTCTTTCCCTACGAAAGAGGGAAAGGATCCCTCATCTCGAGCTAGGAGGCGGAATCGGGGCTCCCCTGGATGTGTGTGCGACCCTCGTGCTTCCTCCCGAGTGGAGACGGGTATGTCGGGGAACTTCTTGAGTTGCAGCAAGGGTGTGAAGGACCCTTTGGAAGTTCCAGTGGTTAGATGTGATTAGCCTCGAGAAGCCTCAGCGGAAATGGGCCTCATCTCGCCTGGAGGTCAAAACCTCCTAGATTTTCTCGAGTTGCGGCAGGTGCTCTCGACTTACGACGGGGACCTCAGGGACCCGCTCTGGTGGCCTCAGGAAAGGCCAGTCCCCATGCGAGTTCCTCGGGGGCCTCTCGGGATTCCTCTCCCGGCGATGCCGGGGCCTAAGACCTTGTGTGGAGTCGGGGCCGGAACCTGAGGATACCTCTCCAGTGCTGACATGGATCTTGGGGTACTTCTGGAGTCTCCCCAGGGGAGTCAGTCCTCGTCTCGAATGCGGGCATGCACTTGCACTTTCCTCCAGAGTGGTAGCAGCAGTGTCACGCATTCCGCCGGGTGGATCAAGGGATCTATGGCTTTCGCTCGAGGCTTTCCCACGAGGCTTTCCCACAGGGCTGTACCACTTGCCACCGTGGTGGGATTCGAACCTCGGCATGAACGTCGAGGCAGTGCAGGGAAAATACATTCCTCTGGAATGGACTGACACATCTGGGGGACTCTTGGAATGGTGGCACGACCCTGGAGTTCCTCTCGCCTTTCCTGTGGAGAGCGCCACCTCTTGAGATGCGACGGGAACGCCGGGAATTCTTTCCCTACGAAACAGGGAAAGGATCCCTCATCTCGAGCTAGGAGGCGGAAACAGGGCTCCCCTGGATGTGTGCGGGACCCTCGTGCTTCCTCTCGAGTGGAGACGGCTATGTCGGGAAACTTCTTGAGTTGCAGCAAGGGTGTGAAGGACCCTTTGGAAGTTCCAGTGGTTAGATGTGATTAGCCTCGAGAAGCCTCAGGGGAAATGGGCCTCATCTCGCCTGGAGGGCAAAACTTCCTGGATTTTCTCGAGTTGCGGCAGCTGCTCTCGACTTACGACGGGGACCTCGGGGACCCGCTCTGGTGGCCTCAGGAAAGGCCTGTCCCAATTCGAGTTCCTAGGGGGCCTCTCGGGATTCCTCTCCGGGCGATGCCGTTGCCTAAGACCTTGTGTGGAGTCGGGGCCGGAACCTGAGGATTCCTCTCCAGTGCTGACATGGATCTTGGGGTACTTCTAGAGTCTCCCCAGGGGAGGCAGTCCTCGTCTCGAATGCGGGCATGCTCTTGCGCTTTCCTAAAAAGCGGTAGCAGCAATGTAATGCATTCCACCGCTTGGATCAAAGCATCTATGTTTTTCCCTCGAGTCTTTCCCACAAGGCTTTCCCACGAGGCTTTCCCACAGGGCTGTCCCACGTGCACACGTGGTGGGAGTCGATCCTCGGCTTGAACGTCAAGGCAGTGCAGGAAAAACAGGTTCCTCTGCAATGGACTGACACATCTGGGGTACTCTTGGAATGGTGTCACGACCCTGGAGTTCCTCTCGCCTTTCCTGTGGAGAGCGCCTCCTCTTGAGATGCGACGGGAACGCCGGGAATTCTTTCCCTACGAAACAGGGAAAGGATCCCTCATCTCGAGCTAGGAGGCGGAAACGGGGCTCCCCTGGATGTGTGCGGGACCCTCGTGCTTCCTACCGAGTGGAGACGGGTATGTCGGGGAACTTCTTGAGTTGCAGCAAGGGTGTGAATGACCCTTTGGTAGTTCCAGTGGTTAGATGTGATTAGCCTCGAGAAGCCTCAGCGGAAATGGGCCTCATCTCGCCTGGAGGGCAAAACCTCCTGGATTTTCTCGAGTTGCGGCAGCTGCTCTCGACTTACGACGGGGACCTCAGGGACCCGCTCTGGTGGCCTCAGGAAAGGCCAGTCCCCATGCGAGTTCCTTGGGGGCCTCTCGGAATTCCTCTCCCGTCCATGCCGGGTCCTAAGACCTTGTGTGGAGTCGGGGCCGGAACCTGAGGATTCCTCTCCAGTGCTGACATGGATCTTGGGGTACTTCTGGAGTCTCCCCAGGGGAGTCAGTCCTCGTCTCGAATGCGGGCATGCACTTGCGCTTTCCCGCAGAGCGGTAGCAGCAGTGTCACGCAGTCCACCGCTTGGATCAAAGGATCTATGGTTTTCCCTCGAGTCTTTTCACGAGGCTTTCCCACGAGGCTTTCCCACAGGGCTCTCCCTCGTGCACACGTGGAGGGAGTCGATCCTCGGCTTGAACGTCAAGGCAGTGCAGGGAAAACAGGTTCCTCTGGAATGGACTGACACATCTGGGGGACTCTTGGAATGGTGGCACGACCGTGGAGTTCCTCTCGCCTTTCCTGTGGAGAGCGCCTCCTCTTGAGATGCGACAGGAACGCCGGGAATTCTTTCCCTACGTAACAGGGAAAGGATCCCTCATCTCGAGCTAGGAGGAGGAAACGGGTCTCCCCTGTATGTGTGCGGGACCCTCGTGCTTCCTCTCGAGTGGAGACGGGTATGTCGGGGAACTTCTTGAGTTGCAGCAAGGGTGTGAAGGTCCCTTTGAAAGTTCCAGTCGTTAGATGTGATTAGCCTCGAGAAGTCTCAGCGGAAATGGGCCTCATCTCGCCTGGAGGGCAAAACCTCCTGGATTTTCTCGAGTTGCGGCAGGTGCTCTTGACTTACGACGGGGACCTCAGGGACCCGCTCTGGTGGCCTCAGGAAAGGCCAGTCCCCATGCGAGTTCCTCGGGGGCCTCTCGGGATTCCTGTCCCGTCGATGCCGGGGCCTAAGACCTTGTGTGGAGTCGGGGCCAGAACCTGAGGATTCCTCTCCAGTGCTGACATGGATCTTGGGGTACTTCTGGAGTCTCCCTAGGGGAGTCAGTCCTCGTCTCGAATGCGGGCATGCACTTGCGCTTTCCTCCAGAGCGGTAGCAGCAGTGTCATGCAGTCCGCCGCGTGGATCAATCGATCTATGGTTTTCCCTCGAGTCTTTCCCTCGAGGCTTTCCCACGAGGCTTTCCCACAGGGCTGTCCCACGTGCACATGTCGAGTGAGTCGATGCTCGGCTTGAACGTCAAGGCAGTGCAGGGAAAAGAGGTTCCTCTGGAATGGACTGACACATCTGGGGGACTCTTGGAATGGTGGCACGACCCTGGAGTTCCTCTCGCCTTTCCTGTGGAGAGCGCCTCCTCTTGAGATGCGACGGGAATGCCGGGAATTCTTTCCCTACGAAACAGGGAAAGGATCCCTCATCTCGAGCTAGGAGGTGGAAACGGGGCTCACCTGGATGTGTGCGGGCCCTCGTGCTTCCTCTCGATTGGAGACGGGTGTGTCGGGGAACTTCTTGAGTTGCAGCAAGTGTGTGAAGGACCCTTTGGAAGATCCAGTGGTTAGATGTGATTAGCCTCGTGAAGCCTCAGCGGAAATGGGCCTCATCTCGCCTGGAGGGCAAAACCTCCTGGATTTCTTGAGTTGCGGCAGGTGCTCTCGACTTACGACGGGGACATCATGGACCCGCTCTGGTGGCCTCAGGAAAGGCCAGTCCCCATGCGAGTTCCTCGGGGGCCTCTCGGGATTCCTCTCCTGTCAATGCCGGGGCTAAGGCATTGTGTGGAGTCGGGGCCGGAACCTGAGGATTCCTCTCCAGTGCTGACATGGATCTTGGGGTACTTCTGGAGTCTCACCAGGGGAGTCAGTCCTCGTCTCGAATGCGGGCATGCACTTGCGCTTTCCTCCAGAGCGGTAGCAGCAGAGTCACGCAGTCCACTGCGTGGATCAAAGGAACTATGGTTTTCCCTCGAGTCTTTCCCACGAGGCTTTCCCACGAGGCTTTCCCACAGGGCTGTCCCACGTGCACACGTGGTGGGAGTCGATCCTCGGCTTGAACGTCAAGGCAGTGCAGAGAAAAGAGGTTCCTCTGGAATGGACTGACACATCTGGGGGACTCTTGGAATGGTGGCACGACCCTGGAGTTCCTCTCGCCTTTCCTGTGGAGAGCGCCTCCTCTTGAGATGCAACAGGAACGCCGGAAATTCTTTCCCTATGAAACAGGGAAAGGATCCCTCATCTCGAGCTAGGAGGCGGAAACGGGGCTCCCCTGGAAGTGTGTGGGACCCTGGTGCTTCCTCTCGAGTGGAGACGGGTATGTCGGGGACCTTCTTGAGTTGCAGCAAGGGTGTGAAGGACCCTTTGGAAGTTCCAGCAGTTAGATGTGATTAGCCTTGAGAAGCCTGAGCGGAAATGGGCCTCATCTCGCCTGGAGGGCAAAACCTCCTGGATTTTCTCGAGTTGCGGCAGGTGCCCTCGACTTACGACGGGGACCTCAGGGACCCTCTCTGGTGGCCTCAGGAAAGGCCAGTCCCCATGCGAGTTCCTTGGGGGCCTCTCGGAATTCCTCTCCCGTCCATGCTGGGGCCTAAGACCTTGTGTGGAGTCGGGGCCGGAACCTGAGGATTCCTCTCCAGTGCTGACATGGATCTTGGGGTACTTCTGTAGTCTCCCCAGGGGAGTCAGTCCTCGTCTCGAATGCGGGCATGCACTTGCGCTTTCCCGCAGAGCGGTAGCAGCAGTGTCACGCAGTCCACCGCTTGGATCAAAGGATCTATGGTTTTCCCTCGAGTCTTTTCACGAGGCTTTCCCACGAGGCTTTCCCACAGGGCTCTCCCACGTGCACACGTGGAGGGAGTCGATCCTCAGCTTGAACGTCAAGGCAGTGCAGGGAAAACAGGTTCCTCTGGAATGGACTGACACATCTGGGGGACTCTTGGAATGGTGGCACGACCGTGGAGTTCCTCTCGCCTTTCCTGTGGAGAGCGCCTCCTCTTGAGATGCGACAGGAACGCCGGGAATTCTTTCCCTACGTAACAGGGAAAGGATCCCTCATCTCGAGCTAGGAGGAGGAAACGGGTCTCCCCTGTATGTGTGCGGGACCCTGGTGCTTCCTCTCGAGTGGAGACGGGTATGTCGGGGAACTTCTTGAGTTGCAGCAAGGGTGTGAAGGTCCCTTTGAAAGTTCCAGTCGTTAGATGTGATTAGCCTCGAGAAGTCTCAGCGGAAATGGGCCTCATCTCGTCTGGAGGGCAAAACCTCCTGGATTTTCTCGAGTTGCGGCAGGTGCTCTCGACTTACGACGGGGACCTCAGGGACCCGCTCTGGTGGCCTCAGGAAAGGCCAGTCCCCATGCGAGTTCCTCGGGGGCCTCTCGGGATTCCTGTCCCGTCGATGCCGGGGCCTAAGACCTTGTGTGGAGTCGGGGCCAGAACCTGAGGATTCCTCTCCAGTGCTGACATGGATCTTGGGGTACTTCTGGAGTCTCCCTAGGGGAGTCAGTCCTCGTCTCGAATGCGGGCATGCACTTGCGCTTTCCTCCAGAGCGGTAGCAGCAGTGTCATGCAGTCCACCGCGTGGATCAATCGATCTATGGTTTTCCCTCGAGTCTTTCCCTCGAGGCTTTCCCACGAGGCTTTCCCACAGGGCTGTCCCACGTGCACATGTCGAGTGAGTCGATGCTCGGCTTGAACGTCAAGGCAGTGCAGGGAAAAGAGGTTCCTCTGGAATGGACTGACACATCTGGGGGACTCTTGGAATGGTGGCACGACCCTGGAGTTCCTCTCGCCTTTCCTGTGGAGAGCGCCTCCTCTGGAGATGCGACGGGAACGCCGGGAATTCTTTCCCTATGAAACAGGAAAAGGATCCCTCATCTCGAGCTTGGAGGCGGAAACGGGGCTCACCTGGATGTTTGCGGGACCCTCGTGCTTCCTCTCGAGTGGAAACGGCTATGTCGGGGAACTTCTGGACTTGCAGCAAGGGTGTGAAGGACCCTTTGGAAGTTCCAGTGGTTAGATGTGATTAGCCTCGAGAAGCCTGAGCGGAAATGGGCCTCATCTCGCCTGGAGGGCAAAACCTCCTGTATTTTCTCGAGTTGCGGCAGGTGCTCTCGACTTACGACGGGGACCTCAGGGACCCGCTCTGGTGGCCTCAGGAAAGGCCAGTCCCCATGCGAGTTCCTCGGGGGCCTCTCGGTATTCCTCTCCCGACGATGCCGGGGCGTAAGACCTTGTGTGGAGTCGGGGCCGGAACCTGAGGATACCTCTCCAGTGCTGACATGGATCTTGGGGTACTTCTGGAGTCTCCCCAGGGGAGTCAGTCCTCGTCTCGAATGCGGGCATGCACTTGCGCTTTCCTCCAGAGCGGTAGCAGCAGAGTCACGCAGTCCACTGCGTGGATCAAAGGATCTATGGTTTTCCCTCGAGTCTTTCCCACGAGGCTTTCCCACGAGGCTTTCCCACAGGGCTGTCCCACGTGCACACGTGGTGGGAGTCGATCCTCGGCTTGAACGTCAAGGCAGTGCAGGGAAAAGAGGTTCCTCTGGAATGGACTGACACATCTGGGGGACTCTTGGAATGGTGGCACGACCCTGGAGTTCCTCTCGCCTTTCCTGTGGAGAGCGCCTCCTCTTGAGATGCGTCGGGAACGCCGGAAATTCTTTCCCTATGAAACAGGGAAAGGATCCCTCATCTCGAGCTAGGAGGCGGAAACGGGGCTCCCCTGGAAGTGTGCGGGACCCTGGTGCTTCCTCTCGAGTGGAGACGGGTATGTCGGGGAACTTCTTGAGTTGCAGCAAGGGTTTGAAGGACCCTTTGGAAGTTCCAGCAGTTAGATGTGATTAGCCTTGAGAAGCCTGAGCGGAAATGGGCCTCATCTCGCCTGGAGGGCAAAACCTCCTGGATTTTCTCGAGTTGCGGCAGGTGCCCTCGACTTACGACGGGGACCTCAGGGACCCTCTCTGGTGGCCTCAGGAAAGGCCAGTCCCCATGCGAGTTCCTTGGGGGCCTCTCGGAATTCCTCTCCCGTCCATGCCGGGGCCTAAGACCTTGTGTGGAGTCGGGGCCGGAACCTGAGGATTCCTCTCCAGTGCTGACATGGATCTTGGGGTACTTCTGGAGTCTCCCCAGGGGAGTCAGTCCTCGTCTCGAATGCGGGCATGCACTTGCGCTTTCCCGCAGAGCGGTAGCAGCAGTGTCACGCAGTCCACCGCTTGGATCAAAGGATCTATGGTTTTCCCTCGAGTCTTTTCACGAGGCTTTCCCACGAGGCTTTCCCACAGGGCTCTCCCACGTGCACACGTGGAGGGAGTCGATCCTCGGCTTGAACGTCAAGGCAGTGCAGGGAAAACAGGTTCCTCTGGAATGGACTGACACATCTTGGGGACTCTTGATATGGTGGCACGACCGTGGAGTTCCTCTCGTCTTTCCTGTGGAGAGCGCCTCCTCTTGAGATGCGACAGGAACGCCGGGAATTCTTTCCCTACGAAACAGGGAAAGGATCCCTCATCTCGAGCTAGGAGGAGGAAACGGGTCTCCCCTGTATGTGTGCGGGACCCTCGTGCTTCCTCTCGAGTGGAGACGGGTATGTCGGGGAACTCCTTGAGTTGCAGCAAGGGTGTGAAGGTCCCTTTGAAAGTGCCAGTCGTTAGATGTGATTAGCCTCGAGAAGTCTCAGCGGAAATGGGCCTCATCTCGCCTGGAGGGCAAAACCTCCTGGATTTTCTCGAGTTGCGGCAGGTGCTCTCGACTTACGACGGGGACCTCAGGGACCCGCTCTAGTGGCCTCAGGAAAGGCCAGTCCCCATGCGAGTTCCTCGGGGGCCTCTCGGGATTCCTGTCCCGTCGATGCCGGGGCCTAAGACCTTGTGTGGAGTCGGGGCCAGAACCTGAGGATTCCTCTCCAGTGATGACATGGATCTTGGGGTACTTCTGGAGTCTCCCTAAGGGAGTCAGTCCTCGTCTCGAATGCGGGCATGCACTTGCGCTTTCCTCCAGAGCGGTAGCAGCAGTGTCATGCAGTCCGCCGCGTGGATCAATCGATCTATGGTTTTCCCTCGAGTCTTTCCCTCGAGGCTTTCCCGCGAGGCTTTCCCACAGGGCTGTCCCACGTGCACATGTCGAGTGAGTCGATGCTCGGCTTGAACGTCAAGGCAGTGCAGGGAAAAGAGGTTCCTCTGGAATGGACTGACACATCTGGGGGACTCTTGGAATGGTGGCACGACCCTGGAGTTCCTCTCGCCTTTCCTGTGGAGAGCGCCTCCTCTTGAGATGCGACGGGAATGCCGGGAATTCTTTCCCTACGAAACAGGGAAAGGATCCCTCATCTCGAGCTAGGAGGTGGAAACGGGGCTCACCTGGATGTGTGCGGGCCCTCGTGCTTCCTCTCGATTGGAGACGGGTGTGTCGGGGAACTTCTTGAGTTGCAGCAAGTGTGTGAAGGACCGTTTGGAAGATCCAGTGGTTAGATGTGATTAGCCTCGAGAAGCCTCAGCGGAAATGGGCCTCATCTCGCCTGGAGGGCAAAACCTCCTGGATTTCTCGAGTTGCGGCAGGTGCTCTCGACTTACGACGGGGACATCATGGACCCGCTCTGGTGGCCTCAGGAAAGGCCAGTCCCCATGCGAGTTCCTCGGGGGCCTCTCGGGATTCCTCTCCTGTCAATGCCGGGGCCTAAGGCATTGTGTGGAGTCGGGGCCGGAACCTGAGGATTCCTCTCCAGTGCTGACATGGATCTTGGGGTACTTCTGGAGTCTCCCCAGGGGAGTCAGTCCTCGTCTCGAATGCGGGCATGCACTTGCGCTTTCCTCCAGAGCGGTAGCAGCAGAGTCACGCAGTCCACTGCGTGGATCAAAGGATCTATGGTTTTCCCTCGAGTCTTTCCCACGAGGCTTTCCCACGAGGCTTTCCCACAGGGCTGTCCCACGTGCACACGTGGTGGGAGTCGATCCTCGGCTTGAACGTCAAGGCAGTGCAGGGAAAAGAGGTTCCTCTGGAATGGACTGACACATCTGGGGGACTCTTGGAATGGTGGCACGACCCTGGAGTTCCTCTCGCCTTTCCTGTGGAGAGCGCCTCCTCTGGAGATGCGACGGGAACGCCGGGAATTCTTTCCCTACGAAACAGGAAAAGGATCCCTCATCTCGAGCTAGGAGGCGGAAACGGGGCTCACCTGGATGTTTGCGGGACCCTCGTGCTTCCTCTCGAGTGGAAACGGCTATGTCGGGGAACTTCTGGACTTGCAGCAAGGGTGTGAAGGACCCTTTGGAAGTTCCAGTGGTTAGATGTGATTAGCCTCGAGAAGCCTGAGCGGAAATGGGCCTCATCTCGCCTGGAGGGCAAAACCTCCTGGATTTTCTCGAGTTGCGGCAGGTGCTCTGGACTTACGACGGGGACCTCAGGGACCCGCTCTGGTGGCCTCAGGAAAGGCCAGTCCCCATGCGAGTTCCTCGGGGGCGTCTCGGGATTCCTCTCCCGTCGATGCCGGGGCCTAATACCTTGTGTGGAGTCGGGTCCGGAACCTGATGATTCCTCTCCAGTGCTGACATGGATTTGGGGTACTTCTGGAGTCTCCCCAGCGGAGTCAGTCCTCGTCTCGAATGCGGGCATGCACTTGAGCTTTCCTAAACAGCGGTAGCAGCAGTGTCACGCAGTCCGCCACGTGTATGAAAGGATATATGGTTTCTCTCGAGTCTTTCCCACGAGGCTTTCCCACGAGGCTTTCCCACAGGGCTGTCCCACGTGCACACGTGGCGGGAGTCGATCCTCGGCTTGAACGTGAAGGCAGTGCAGGGAAAACAGGTTCCTCTGGAATGGACGTACACATCTGGGGGACTCTTGGAATGGTGGCACGACCCTGGAGTTCCTCTCGCCTTTCCTGTGGAGAGCGCCTCCTCTTGAGATGCGACGGGAACGCCGGGAATTCTTTCCCTACGAAACAGGGAAAGGATCCCTCATCTCGAGCTAGGAGGTGGAAACCGGGCTACCCTGGATGTGTGCGGGACCCTTGTGCTTCCTCTCGAGTGGAGACGGCTATGTCGGGGAACTTCTGGACTTGCAGCAAGGGTGTGAAGGACCCTTTGGAAGTTCCAGTGGTTAGATGTGATTAGCCTCGAGAAGCCTCAGCGGAAATGGGCCTCATCTCGCCTGGAGGGCAAAACTTCCTGAATTTCTCGAGTTGCGGCAGGTGCTCTCGACTTACGACGGGGACATCAAGGACCCGCTCTGGTGGCTTCAGGAAAGGCCAGTCCCCATGCGAGTTCCTCGGGGGCCTCTCGGGATTCCTCTCCCGTCGATGCCGGGGCCTAAGGCATTGTGTGGAGTCGGGGCCGGAACCTGAGGATTCCTCTCCAGTGCTGACATGGATCTTGGGGTACTTCTGGAGTCTCCCCAGGGGAGTCAGTCCTCGTCTCGAATGCGGGCATGCACTTGCGCTTTCCTCAAGAGCGGTAGGAGCAGTGCCACGCATTCCGCCGCGTGGATTATGGGATCTATGGCTTTCCCTCGAGGCTTTCCCACGAGGCTTTCCCACAGGGCTGTCCCACGTGCACACGTGGTGGGAGTCGGTCCTCGGCTTGAACGTCAAGGCAGGGCAGGGAAAACAGGTTCCTCTGGAATGGACTGAAACATCTGGGGGACTCTTGGAATGGTGGCACGACCCTGGAGTTCCTCTCGCCTTTCCTGTGGAGAGCGCCTCCTCTTGAGATGCGACAGGAACGCCGGGAATTCTTTCCCTACGAAACAGGGAAAGGATCCCTCATCTCGAGCTAGGAGGCGGAAACGGGGCTCCCCTGGAAGTGTGCGGGACCCTGGTGCTTCCTCTCGAGTGGAGACGGGTATGTCGGGGAACTTCTTGAGTTGCAGCAAGGGTGTGAAGGACCCTTTGGAAGTTCCAGCAGTTAGATGTGATTAGCCTTGAGAAGGCTGAGCGGAAATGGGCCTCATCTCGCCTGGAGGGCAAAACCTCCTGGATTTTCTCGAGTTGCGGCAGGTGCCCTCGACTTACGACGGGGACCTCAGGGACCCTCTCTGGTGGCCTCAGGAAAGGCCAGTCCCCATGCGAGTTCCTCGGGGGCCTCTCGGGATTCCTCTCCCGTCCATGCCGGGGCCTAAGACCTTTTGTGGAGTCGGGGCCGGAACCTGAGGATTCCTCTCCAGTGCTGACATGGATCTTGGGGTACTTCTGGAGTCTCCCCAGGGGAGTCAGTCCTCGTCTCGAATGCGGGCATGCACTTGCGCTTTCCTCCAGAGCGGTAGCAGCAGTGTCATGCAGTCCACCGCGTGGATCAATGGATCTATGTTTTTCCCTCGAGTCTTTCCCTCGAGGATTTCCCACGAGGCTTTCCCACAGGGCTGTCCCACGTGCACATGTCGAGTGAGTCGATGCTCGGCTTGAACGTCAATGCAGTGCAGGGAAAACAGGTTCCTCTGGAATGGACTGACACATCTTGGGGACTCTTGGAATGGTGGCACGACCGTGGAGTTCCTCTCGCCTTTCCTGTGGAGAGCGCCTCCTCTTGAGATGCGACGGGAATGCCGGGAATTCTTTCCCTACGAAACAGGGAAAGGATCCCTCATCTCGAGCTAGGAGACGGAAACGGGGCTCCCCTGGATGTGTGCGGGACCCTCGTGCTTCCTCTCGAGTGGAGACGGCTATGTTGGGAACTTCTTGAGTTGCAGCAAGGGTGTGAAGGACCCTTTGGAAGTTCCAGTGGTTAGATGTGATTAGCCTGGAGTACCCTCAGCGGAAATGGGCCTCATCTCGCCTGGAGGGCAAAACCTCCTGGATTTTCTCGAGATGCGGAAGGTGCTGTCGACTTACGATGGGGACCTCAGGGACCCGCTCTGGTGGCCTCAGGAAAGGCCTGTCCCCATGCTAGTACCTCGGGGGCCTCTCGGGATTCCTCTCCCGTCCATTCCGGGGCCTAAGACCTTGTGTGGAGTCGGGGCCGGAATCTGAGGATTCCTCTCCAGTGCTGACATGCATCTTGGGGTACTTCTAGAGGCTCCCCAGGGGAGTCAGTCCTCGTCTCGAATGCGGGCATGCACTTGCGCTTTCCTCCAGAGCCGTAGCAGCAGTGTCACGCATTCCGCCGCGTGGATCAAAGGATCTATGGTTTTTCCTCGAGTCTTTCCCAGGAGGCTTTCCCATGAGGCTTTCCCACAGGGCTGTCCCACGTGCACACGTGGTGGGAGTCGATCCTCGGCTTGAACGTCAAGGCAGTGCAGGGAAAACAGGTTCCTCTGGAATGGACTGACACATCTGGGGGACTCTTGGAATGGTGGCACGACCCTGGAGTTCCTCTCGCCTTTCCTGTGGAGAGCGCCTCCTCTTGAGATGCGACGGGAACGCCGGGAATTCTTTCCCTACGAAACAGGGAAAGGATCCCTCATCTCGAACTAGGAGGCGGAAATGGGGCTCCCCTGGATGTGTGCGGGACCCTCGTGCTTCCTCTCGAGTGGAGACGGGTGTGTCGGGGAACTTCTTGAGTTGCAGCAAGGGTGTGAAGGACCCTTTGGAAGTTCCCGTTGTTAGATGTGATTAGCCTCGAGAAGCATCAGCGGAAATGGGCCTCATCTCGCCTGGAGGGCAAAACCTCCTTGATTTTCTCGAGTTGCGGCAGGTGCTCCCGACTTACGACGGGGACCTCAGGGACCCGCTCTGGTGGCCTCAGGACAGGCCAGTCCCCATGCGAGTTCCTCGGGGGCCTCTCGGGATTCCTCTCCCGTCGATGCCGGGGCCTAAGACCTTGTGTGGAGTCGAGGCCGGAACCTGAGGATTCCTCTCCAGTGCTGACATGGATCTTGGGGTACTTCTGGAGTCTCCCCAGGGGAGTCCGTCCTCGTCTCGAATGCGGGCATGCACTTGTGCTTTCCTCCAGTGCGGTATCAGCAGTGTCAAGCAATCCGCCGCTTGGATCAAAGGATCTATGGTTTTCCCTCGAGTCTTTCCCACGAGGCTTTCCCACAGGGCTCTCCCACGTGCACACGTGGAGGGAGTCGATCCTCGGCTTGAACGTCAAGGCAGTGCAGGGAAAACAGGTTCCTCTGGAATGGAATGACACATCTGGGGGACTCTTGGAATGGTGGCAAGACCCTGGAGTTCCTCTCGCCTTTCCTGTGGAGAGCGCCTTCTCTTGAGATGCGACGGGAACGCCGGAAATTCTTTCCCTACGAAACAGGGAAAGGATCCCTCATCTCGAGCTAGTAGGAGGAAACGGGGCTCCCCTGGATGTGTGCGGGACCCTGGTGCTTCCTCTCGTGGAGACGGGTATGTCGGGGAACTTCTTGAGTTGCAGCAAGGGTGTGAAGGACCCTTTGAAAGTTCCAGTTTTTAAATATGATTAGCCTCGAGAAGCCTCAGCGGAAATGGGCCTCATCTCGCCTGGAGGGCAAAACCTCCTGGATTTTCTCGAGTTGCGGCAGGTGCTCTCGACTTACGACGGGGACCTCAGGGACCCACTCTGGTGGCCTCAGGAAAGGCCAGTCCCCATGCGAGTTCCTCGGGGGCCTCTCGGGATTCCTCTACCGTCGATGCCGGGGCCGAAGACCTTGTGTGGAGTCGGGCCGGAACCTGAGGATTCCTCTCCAGTGCTGACATGGATATTGGGGTACTTCTGGAGTCTCCCCAGGGGAGTCAGTCCTCGTCTCGAATGCGGGCATGCACTTGCGCTTTCCTCCAGAGCGGTAGCAGCAGTTTCACGTAGTCCGCCGCGTGGATCAAAGGATCTATGGTTTTCCCTCGATTCTTTCCCACGAGGCTTTCCCACGAGGCTTTCCCACAGGGCTGTCCCACGTGCACAAGTGGTGGGAGTCGATCCTCGGCTTGAACGTCATGGCAGTGCAGGGAAAACAGGTTCCTCTGGAATGGCCTGACACATCTGGGGGACTCTGGGAATGGTGGCACTATCCTGGAGTTCCTCTCGCCTTTCCTGTGGAGAGAGCCTTCTCTTGAGATGCGACGGGAACGCCCAGAATTTTTCCCGACCAAACCGGGAAAGGATCCCTCATATGGAGCTACGAGGCGGAAATGGCGCTCCCCTGGATGTGTGCGGGACCCTCGTGCTTCCTCTAGAGTGGAGAGGGGTATGTCGGGGAACTTCTTGAGTTGCAGCAAGGATGTGAAG
Source organism: Ovis canadensis (assembly GCF_042477335.2). NCBI lineage: Eukaryota > Metazoa > Chordata > Mammalia > Artiodactyla > Bovidae > Ovis > Ovis canadensis. The sequence goes on along the minus strand of NC_091265.1, from coordinate 1,300,906 downwards.
GACCTTTTGGAAGTTCCAGAGGTTAGGTGTGATTAGCCTCGAGAAGCCGCAGCGCACATGTGCCTCATCTAGCCTGGAGGGGAGATCCTCCTGGATTTTCCCGAGTTGCGGCAGGTGCTCTAGTGTTACGACGGAGACCTAAGGGACCCGCTCTGGTGGCCTCAGGCCTGGCCAGACCCCATTCGAGCTTCTCGGGGACCTCTCGGGATTCCTCTCCCGTCGATGCCGGGGCCTAAGACCTTGTGTGGAGTCGGGGCCGGAACCTGAGGATTCCTCTCCAGTGCTGACATGGTTCTTGGGGTACTTCTGGACTCTCCCCAGTGGAGTCAGTCCTTGTCTCGAATGGGGGCATGCACGTGCGCTTTCCTCCAGAGCAGTAGCAGCAGTTTCACGCTTCCCGTCACGTCGTTCATGGGATCTGTGGGTTTCCCTCGAGGTTTTCCCACAAGGCTTTCCCATGAGGCTTTCCCACAGGGCTGTCCCATGTGCCACCGTGGTGTCAGTCGATCTGCAGCGTTAAAGTCGAGGCAGTAGAGGGAAAACACCTTCCTCTGGTATGGACTGGGACATCTGGGGGACTCTGAGAATGGTGGCACGACCCTGGAGTTCCTCTCGCCTTTCCTGTGGAGAGCGCCTCCTCTTGAGATGCGACAGGAACGCCCAGAATTCTTTCCCGACCAAGCAGGGAAAGGATCCCTCATCTGGAACTACAATGCGGAAACGGGGCTCCTCTTGATGTGGGCGGGACCATTGTGCTTCCTCTAGAGTGGACAGGGGTAGTCGGGGAACTTCTTGAGTTGCAGCAAGGGTGTGAAGGACCTTTTGGAAGTTCCAGAGGTTAGTTGTGATTAGTGTCGAGAAGCATCGGCGGAAATGGGCCTCATTTCCCCTGGAGGGGAGTACCTCCTGGATTTTCTCGAGTTGCGGCAGGTGCTCTCGTCTTACGACGGTGACTTAAGGCACCCGCTCTGGTGGCCTCAGGACTGGCCAGTCCCCATTCGAGTTGCTCGGGGGCCGGTCGGGATTCCTCTCCCTTCGATCCGGGGCCTAAGACCTTGTGTGGGGTCGGAGGCGGAACCTGAGGATTCCTCTCCAGTGCTGACATGGATCTTGCGGTACTTCTGGAGTCTGCCCAGGAGAGTCAGTCCTCGTCTCGAGAGGGGGCATTCACGTGCGCTTTCCTCCCGAGCTGTAGTAGCAGTGTCACGCTTCCCGTCGTGTCGATCATGGGATCTGTGTCTTTCCCTCGAGGCTTTCCCAGGAGGCTTTCCTACGAGGCTTTCCCACAGGGCTGTCTCACGTGCCACTGTGGTGTGAGTCGATCCTCGGCGTGAAAGTCGAGGCAGTGCAGGGAAAAGAGGTTCCTCTGGAATGGACTGGGACATCTGGGGGACTCTTGGAATGGTGGCACGACCCTGGAGTTCCTCTCGCCTTTCCTGTGGAGAGCGCCTGCTCTTGAGATGCGACGGGAACGCCGGGAATTCTTTCCCGACCAAGCAGGGAAAGGATCCCTCATCTCGAGCTACGAGGTGGAAACGGGGCTCCTCTGGATGTGGACCGAACCTCGTGCTTTCTTTCGACTGGAGATGGGTATGTCGGGGATCTTCTTGAGTTGCAGTAAGGGTGTCAAGGACCCTTTGGAAGTTCCAGAGGTTAGATATGATTAGCCTCGAGACGCCTCAGCCAAAATGGGCCACATCTCGCCTGGAGGGTTGAACCTCCTTGTTTTCTCGAGTTGCGGCTTGTGCTCTCGACTTACGACGGGGACCTCATGGACCCGCTCTGTGGCCTCAGGATAGGTCATTCCCCATGCGAGTTGCTCGGTGGCCTCTGAGGATTCCTCGCCCGTCAATGCAGGCGCCTAAGACCTTGTATGGAGTCGGACCAGAACCTGAGGATTCCTCTCCCGGGCTGACATGGATCTTGGCGTACTTCTGGAGTCTCCCAAGGGGCGTCAGACCTCGTCTCGAGTGGGGTCATGCACGTGTGCTTTCCTCCTGAACAGTAGCAGCAGTTTCTCGCTTCCCGTCTCGTGGATCAAGGGATCTGTGTCTTTCCCTCGAGGCTTTTCCATGGGGCTTTCCCACAGGGCTATTCCACGTGCCACCATGCAGTGCTGGGAAAACAGGAACCTCCTTCCCAAATAGGGGGTACACTGTCCCCTTGGGCGTGTATCTCCAGGGCATTCGCGCTTGGGGGTTGCCCACGGATGTTGGCCTCAGGCTCCACATGAGAAAAGCTCCTAATGGCATTAGCTGCCGGTCCAGATGCTATCCCCTCAGGTCTCTGGCCGCAGCCTTGGGCTCCAGGCAACTCAAAGCCCTCGGGGCTGGCGCTCTGGGACTGCTGTAGGGAAAGGGCGCCAGGAGCCCACGGAGGAGTTGGGGAGGCGCAGGGGGCATATGGAGGCGAGGACAGCGTGGGATCTAGGTGGAGGCGCTGGAGAGAGCGTTCGTTGTCCCGGAATGCCTCGGAGGAGCCAGCGGGGGACAGTCCAGGCCCAGGGACCTGTGGTATGTGAAAAGGTGGGAAACCCCAGAACAAGGCAGGCTGGGAAAGGGGGCGTGGGCGGCCAATTCAAAGGGACCTAGGGGGCGTTTCCTGGGCGGTGAGCTCCCTTGGCACTGCTGAGGGCCCCTGATTGATCCACCCGGGGTTGATCCCACCATCCGCTGCGAGGGATGGCCACAAACCAAAGCCCCCGAACTGCCCACCCACCCCAACGGGGATCTTGGCGGTCCGGGGCACAGCTGTGCCCGGGAAAAGCCCACTCACTCCACGGGACTCCGTCCAGGGTCTCTGCTTGGAAAGAGGCCAGGGGCGGCCCCCTCCATCTACGCACCCAAACCCTATTGACGTCAATGGGGGCGGAGACGCCTCCCGCTCTCCAGAGTCCTGGGCTGCTGGGTCCCCGCCCACTCGGCCAGCAGTCTGCAGTGCTCCCGTGTGCCTCTCCCACCATGTCTCCGTCCGGCTCCTCCAGCACCTCAAGCGGTACGTTTGCCCTCGGTCCCTGGGGTCGGATCACGTCTCAGGGGATTTGCGGGTGGCCCGGGCAAGGGCTCTCGGCCCACGTGTCGACCCCCCTTCCCGCCCGAGAACGGCGGGGACCCATCGGCCGGGCCTGGGGTTCCCAGGCGTCAGGTGTGCCCAAAGTTGGAGGGCGTGGCATCGTTCGTTCATCTTGCTCCTTTGGCACACACATGGCTTCTCCGTTCTCTTTTCTGGGAAGACAGTGTTGTTTTAGGGGGTGCGCTGCGGGGGTCGGGGGCCGGTGGGAGCGGGTGCTGTGCTGGGATGAGGCCCTTTATCCTCACATCTTCCTGTGGGAACGGGAGTCGGGGAGCTCTGTGGCCTTGCCGCCTTCAGTGGCTTCCTCTGCACAGGGGCCTAGTGCCTTCTGCCTTCTGTCAGGCGTTACGGGGTTTGGGCTTCACTTTGGCGGCCTTGGCCTTGGCCCTGGCCTGAGCCTTGGCCTTACCCTTGGCGTTGCCCTTGCCCTTGCCCTTGGCCTTCGGCTTGGCCTTCCCTAGGCCTTGTCCTTGGCCTTACCTTGTCCTTGTCCTTCCCTTTTCCTTGCCCTTAAACTTAAACTTGACCTTGACTTTGACCTTGAACTTGAACTTGACCTTGAACTTGAACTTGAACTTGACCTTGACCTTAACCTTGAACTTGACCTTGACTTTGACCTTGAACTTGAACTTGACCTTGAACTTGAACTTGAACTTGACCAACAACGGCAGTCCAGATTTGCTCAGAGCACCGGAGGTCAAGAGGCAGGGCTGTGTATCTCCCCTTCCCTTTGTGATCATTGCAAAGACATTCCTAGCTGATAGCGGGAGTGCCCATGAAGAAGCAAGCAGTGGGAGTGTGTTTGACACGACTGTGTGCCTCAACTCCACAAGGGGCCTTTCCTCTCGAAGTAGGCCCCATGTCCCCTTGGGGAGGGTGTCATGCCTCTTTTCTCCACACTGCCAAAGGGTGGAGCAAAGCTCGCTCTGTCAGAGGTACAAAAACAGCAATTGAATGGATTTTCAAGCTCTTGCTAGGCTGCACCCTTTCAGGGCCCACTTTACTGAAACAGGTGCTCTGTGGCCCCCGGTTGGGTATGCAGGTTCACAAACAGGGTGAGATCCTGTCCAAGCCAACAATTTTCCTGAAAGACCTAGGCTCACTAAAGCTCTCCTCCAGAGCAAAGGGGATAGAGGAGATGTATGGAGGAGTCGTTGCCTTTCCCTGTGAGTGTGGGGCTACTCCCTACGGCCCCAAGCTCAGGGATAACTGCCTCTAAGAAAGGAATGGCAAGAAGCGCTAATCTTGGAGGTTGGGACAGGGAGTTCGCAGCATGTGGGGAAAGAAAGACTTCTTCGGGGAAGAAGAGGCAACCACCGGGGGTGTGTTCGCAAGCCTCTATTTGGAAGGAACACGTTTGCTTATACAACTCAAGACCTCCAGATCTGCTCAGAGGACTGAAGTTCCAGAGACAGGGCCATGTATCTCCCCTTCCCTTTGAGATCCTTGCCAAGACATTCCTAGCAGATTGTCGGAGTGCCCATGAAGAAGCAAGCAGCGGGAGTGTGCTTGACATCACTGGCTGCCTACCTGGGCTCAGCTCCTCAAGGGGCCTTTCTCTCCTGGTAGGCCCTATGTCCCCTTTGGGAGAGGGTTGTGCCCTCTTCCCTCCACACTGCCAAAGGGTGGAGGTGGAGCAAACTCGTTCTCTCCGAGGTAAAAGAAAGACAAATTGGATGGATCTTTAAGCTCTTGCTATGCTGCACCCCTCCAGGACCCACTCGAGCAAAACAGGTGCCCTGTGGCCCCTAGGTCGGGTATGCAGGTTCACACACCGGGTGTGATCCCGTCAAAGCCAAGAATTTTCCTGACAGACCTAGGCTCACTAGAGCTCTCCTCCAGAGGAAAGGGGACAGAAAAGATGTGTGTGTGGAGGTGGCTCTGCCTTTCCAGGTCCCAATCTCAGGGATAACTGCCCCTAAGAAAGGAACTGCTGCTGCTGCTGCTGCTGCTGCTGCTGCTGCTGCTGCTGCTGCTGCTGCTGCTAAGTTGGTTCAGTCGTGTTCGACTCTGTGCGACGCCATAGACGGTAGCCCACTAGGCTCCCCCGTCCCTGGGATTCTCCAGGCAAGAACAGTAAGTGGGTTGCCATTGCCTTCTCCAATGCATGAAAGTGAAAATGAAAGTGCAGTCGCTCAGTCGTGTCCGACCCTCAGCGACCCCATGGACTGCAGCCTACCAGGCTTCTCTGTCCATAGGATTTTCTGAAAGGAACTGCAAGAAGCACTTTTCCAGGAGGCTGGGAAAGGGAGTTCGCAGGATGTGGGGAAAGAGAGCCTCCTTCGGGGAAGAATAGGCGGCCACTTGTTTTGTGTTGCAAACCTCTATTTGGAAGGAACAGGTTAGCTTATACAAAGGGAGACCTCCAGATCTGCTCAGAGGACCGAAGTTGCAGAGGCAGGTCGGTGTATCTTCCCTTCACTTTGCGATCCTTGCAAAGACATTCCTTGCTGCTAGATGACTCAGCAAGGGCCTTTGAGACTGTTGTTTTCTTTCCTAGGTTCAAAGATTCCTTCAGTTCCTAATATAGATATCCTAGAAATGATATGACATCCGTGAAAATCTGATATGTCCTGGTCAAATGCTGTCAGTTATCATTCTAGTTATCATATTAAAGCATTTCAAGTCGCAGCAGTGACCAGATGACATTGTCAATTTCTATTTCATCAGGTTTTAACCATGTCCTCTGTGGTTTCACACTGATGCCTTTGCAGAAATACTGCTACTTCAAGATACATGGAAAATACTTTTTTTAAGCTTACTGATAATTTGTTTGTTTGTTTGCTTGTCTTCTGGTAAGCTGCTACCAGATGGAATTTAGTCTCCTCTCTAGGTTAAGAGAACTAAGTTTTCTTAGAATGCAATTTTTGATCACAGACTATGAGTTTCTCTACCTTTCATTGATTTATAATTGTTTTCATCATCTGTTTTTTTACTTCGGTAAAGTAAATAAGCCTTATTTAAGATTTTGGTACATGTAGGATGGACTAAGCTTTCCCCACCCTTGCAAGTTCCCTTAACCCTTCAGATTCTTCTCGTGGGACCAAGATCTCACTTTCCTCCAGAGGGACAATCCAAGCTTTTTATCAGTTGATCTGCCCCTGACATCAGAGTCAAGTTGAGCACGAGTTGGCCTATAATTTAGGCATGAAACTATGACTACATAAAGAAAAGGTGACTTTATGATTCAGGGATGGCCATGATATGCCTTGCACTTCAGAGAAAATGGGTTAAAATGATTTTTTTTTCCTTCAAAACTGCACACCCAGTTCTTTCAGCATATGCAATTGAAAACATCTAGTCATTAGGTCAGTTTTCATTCCAATCCCAAAGAAAGGCAATGACAAACACTATTCAAGCTGCTGCACAATTGCACTCATCTCACACACTAGTAAAGTAATGCTCAAAATTCTCCAAGTTCACATGAACTGTGAACTTCCAGATGTTCAAGAGGGATTTAAAAAATGCAGAGAAACCAGAGATCAAATTGCCAACATCCACTGGATCATTGAAAAAGCAAGAGAGTTCCGGAAAAAAAAAAACCATCTATTTCTGCTTTATTGACAATGCCAAAGCCTTTGACTGTGTGGATCACAAGAAACTGGGAAAAATTCTGAAAGAGATGGGAATACCAGACCACCTGACCTGTCTCTTGAGAAACCTGTATGCAGGTCAGGAAGAAACAGTTCGAACTGGACATGGAACAACAGACTGGTTCTACATAGGAAAAGGAACATGTCAAGGCTGTATATTGTCACCCTGCTTATTTAACTTATATGCAGAGTACAGCATGAGAAACACTGGGCTGGAGGAAGCACACGCTGGAATCAAGGTTGCTGGGAGAAATATCAATAATCTCAGATATTCAGATGACACCACCCTTATGGCAGAAAGTGAAGAAGAGCTAAAGAGTCTCCTGATGAAAGTGAAAGAGGAGAGTGAAAAAGTTAGCTTAAAGCTCAGCATTCAGAAAACTACAATCATTGCATCCAGTCTCATCACTTCATGGCAAATAGATGGGAAAACATTGGAAACAGCAGCAGACTATTTTGGGGGGCTTGGAAATCACTGCAGGTGATGGCTGCCTCCATGAACTTAAAACATATTTATGACTTGGAAGAAAAGTGATGACCAAACTAGACAGCATATTAAAAAGCCGAGACGTTGCTTTGCCAACAAAGACCCATCCGGTCAAGGCTATGGTTTTTCCATATGTCATGGATGGATATGAAAGATGTACTATAAAGAAAGTGACAGCTGAAAATTTGATGCTTTTGAACAGTGGTGTTGGAGAAGATGCTTGTAGGTCGCTTAGACTACAAGGAGACGCAACCACTCCATCCTAAAGGAAATCAGGTCTGAATATCCATTGGAAGGACTAATACTGAACCTGAAACTCCAATACTTTGGCCACTTGATGTGAAGAGCTGACTCACTTGGAAGTTGCTTTGATTTGCCTATGAGTGTGGGAGCCCTCCCTGGGCAAAGGGCCTCAGGGGTCATTGCCACTGAATCATGACATCCAAGCAAGCGCATTCCAGCTGTGTGACATGCAGGAAGCAGGAGACTGGGAAAACTGTCTTCCTTAGAGGAAGGAAAGTCATCCACAGAGAGTGTGTTTTCAGGCCTCTCTTTGCAGCAAGTGTTTTGCTTCTCAGACATCAGAGCTGCAGGCTTGCTCTGAGGGCCTCAATTCCAGAGTCAGGGCTGTGTGTCTCACTGCACTTTCCAAGCATTGCAGACACATTCCTAGGTTGGAGCAGTGCTTCCCATGAGAAAGAAGCCTCGGGAGTGTGTCTGAGCGGGCTGAGTGCCATGCTAGGGTCACCTAGTCGAGGGCACCTTGCACATCCAATGGGCCCCAGGCGAGTAGCTATGGACCGGCCCCTCGGTTGAGATATCCCAAAGCAGGGAACAAAGCTAGCTCTGTCTGTCAGAAGGAGGAAAACAGCAATGGGATGGATTTTCAAGCAGTTGCTCAGTCACACCACGTGAGGGCTCCGCGGGAAAGAAATGCGAATTTTGGCCTCTAGGCCCAGTATCCAGATGTGTGCACAGGATATTTTCCCCACAGGATCCAAGAATGTTCCAGACAGACCTAAGCTCACTAGCTCTCTCCTGCAGAGGAAATGAAATATTGTTGCTGAACCACGAAAAGATGCTGGGATTCTTGGCTTATGGAGGAGAAGAATTCAATCCAGGGCCCAAGACGAGGCTTGATTGCTCAGAGCTTTTGTGCAATCGAGTCTTATTCAAGTAGAAAGGAGATAGAGAAAGCTTCTGACAGAGACATCACAAGGGGCAGAAAGTGTACCCCCTTGCTAGTGTTAGTAATGGAGTTATATACTCTCCAATAAGTTATTACAACGAACAAAAGAATGTCTGGAGGTTGTAAAGACTCACTAGACCTACTCCCATCATTTACATTTTAAGATAACAGGATTAGCCAGAAGGTTTTTCCAGAGACCGTCCTCAAGAAGGATGCATGATTGTTATGTAATCCGAAGGAATGTAGAGGGAAAAAAGTGTGCCCTTTCTTCCTCCTTGAGAATTCTAGACCCCTCTCTCCTTGGGGACCCTCGAACTTCTTATAAACCTGCCTTGGCAATGACTCTCTCCGAAACATGATTGAACAGCCGTTTGGAGCTTCCTTTGACTTTCCCTGGGAGGGAGGGAGCCCTCCCTGAGCACAGGGCCTCAGGGGCCATGGCCAATGAAAACTAATCTCCCAGTAAGTGCTTTTCAGCCCTGTGTGACTCTCAGCCCACAGGAGGCTGAGAAAACTCTCTTCCTTGGAGGAAGGAAAGGCAGCCCAAGAGTGTGTTTTCAGGCCTGTATCTTGCAGCAAGTGTTTGGCTTGTTAGACATAAGACCTGCAGGCCTGCTCCAACAGACTCCATTCCAGAATCAGGGCCTTGTGTCTCCCTGCAGTTTCCTGGCCTCGCAAACACATTCCTAGGGGAGAGCAGTCCTGCCCATGGGGAAGCAGGCTGCGGGAGTGTGTCTGAGGGGGCCAGGTGCCATGCTGGGGTCACCTGGTCGAGGGCACCTTGCACCTCCAATGGACCCCAGGCAAGGAGTTGCAGGCCACCACCTTGCTTCTGAAATCCCAAAGTGGGGAGCAAAGCTCGCTCTGTCAGAGGGAAGAAAACAGCAACAGGATGGATTTTCAAGCAGTTGCTAGGCTGTACTGCGTTAGGGCTCCAAGGAAGAAAAATGCAGATGTTAGCCCCTACGACTGGTATCCAGGTGGGCTCCCAGGATGATTTCCCCGCAGGATCCAAGAACGTTCCAGACAGACCTGGGCTCACTAGCTCCCTCCTGCAGAGGAAACATGATAGAACAGCTGTTTGGAGGTTGCTTTGACTTCCCCTGGGAGGGTAGGATCCCTCCCTGGGTGCAGGGCCTCAGGGGCCATTGCCGCTGAGAAATGCCCTCTAAGCCAGACCTTTCCAGCCTTGTATGACTCAGCACGGAGGAGACTGGAAAAGCTATCTTCCTTGGAGGAAGGAAAGGCAGCCCCAGAGAGTGTGTTTTCACACCTGTATCTCGCAGCAAGCGTTTGCCGTCTCAGACGTCAGACCTCCAGGCCTGCTCCAACGGCCTCAGTTCCAGAGTCAGGGCCGTGTGTCTCCCTGCATTTTCTGAGCCTTGGGAACACATTCCTAGGTCAGAACAGTCCTGCCCATGGGGAAGGAGGCTGCGGGAGTGTGTCTGAGGGGGTCGGGTGCCATGCTGGGGTCCAGTAGACCTGGTACCTCCAATAGACCCCAGGACAACAGCGGTGGGGCTCCCCCTGGCTTCCGAAATGCCAAAGCGAGAAGCAAAGCTAGCTCTATCAGAAGGAAGAAAAGAGCAATTAGATGGATGTTCAGGCTGTTGCTGGGCCGCACCACTTCAGGTTACCCCCCGAGAGGAGCAGGCGCCCTGTGGCCCCTCGGTCCCATATGCAGGTTAACACACAGGATGTGTCCCCATAGGAGCCAAGAATTTTCCTGACAGACCTAGGCTCACTAGAGCTCTCCTACAGGGCAAAAGGGATAGAACAGACTGTGGATGTGACTCTGCCTTTCCCAGCGAGCATGGGGCCCTCCCTACGGCCCCGGGCTCCAGGGAAAATTGTCCCTGAAAAATGACCTCCAAGAAGCGCTTTTCCAGCAGGCTGGGATGCAGAGTTCACAGGATGTGGGGAAAGTGATCGTCCTTCAGGGAAGAAGAGGCAGCCACCCAGTGTGTGTTTGCAAGCCTGTATTTGGAAGAAACTGGTTTGCTTCTTCAAGGGGAGACCTCCAGGTCTGCTCAGAGGACCGAAATTCCAGAGGCAGCACCATGCATCTCCCCTGTCCTTTCTGAGCCTTGGAAAGACATTCCTAGCTTATAGCGGTATTGCTCATGAAGAAGCAGGATGCAGGAATGTGTCAGACATGACTGGGTGCCTTCCTGGGTTCAGCTCCGTGAGGGGCCTTTCCACTCAAAGTAGGTCCCATGCCTCCTTGGGGAGGAAGTGGGGCCCGCTTGCCTCCAAATTGCCAAAGGCTGGAACAAAGCTAGTTCTATCAGAGGTAAGAAAAGAGCAATTGGATGGATGTGGAAGCTGTTGCTGGGCCGCACTGCTTCAGGCCCCCCACCCCTCCGGCCCCGAGAGAAACAGGCGCCCTGTGGCCCCTCGGTCCTGTATGCAGTTTCACACATAGAATGTGTCCCCATAGGAGCCAAGAATTTTCCTGACAGACCTAGGCTCACTAGAGCTCTCCTACAGAGCAAAGGGGATGGGACAGATGTGTGGCTGTGGCTCTGCCTTTCCCTGGGAGTGTGGAGCCACTCCCTATGGCCCCGGGCTCCAGGGGAAATTGCCCCTGAATAATGACCTCCAAGAAGCGCTTTTCCAACTGGCTGAGACGTGGAGTTCTCAGGATGCAGGGAAAGCGAGTGTCCCTTCGGGGAAGCAAAGGCAGTCACCTGTTATCATTACTTACTAGAATAGTAGGTACCTTCTCTGGTTGGGCAGAGGCCTTCCCTACCTGATCTGAAAAAGAAAATGAAGTAGCTCGCTGATTTGAGAAATAATTCCCAGACTTGGGTTTCCAACCAGGATAGAATCCGACAATGGCCCTGTCTTTGTAGCCGCGTTAATTAACAGGTATGTGAAGCTCTAAATATCAGTGGAAATTACATACAGCATATAGGCCCCAGTGTTCTGGAATGGTGGAAAGAAACAACCAAACTCTTGAAGAGACTCTTTCAAAATGGATCATAGAGACTGACTGTACATGGATGGGCTTACTTCTGGCAGACTTACTCATATTACGGGTAACTGCACGTTCCCATTGTTGTTGTCCTTATGAAATTTTCTATGGGAGAACCCCCCACCCCAAATGAGGCAGGTGTTAGCAGATTTGCCACAAGTAAGGAGGTGGGATTTCACAGCAGCTGGAACAATTAGGTAAGGTAATAAATCAGGTAACTAAGTTTGTGTAAAAAAAAATATCATTCCCCCTTGAGGAACAGATTCATGAATTTGTGCTCAGTGATCAGGTGTGGCTCAATGACTGGAAACACAATTCCTTGGCCTGACATCGGAAAGGTCCTTATACTGTTGTTTTAGCCACAATTCTGAAAGAGAAGGGAATACTAGACCACCTAACCTGCCTCTTGAGAAATCTGTATGACGGTCAGGAAGCAACAGTTAGAGCAGGACATGGAACAACATACTGGTTCCAAAAAGGAAAAGGAGTATGTCAAGGCTGTATATTGTCACCCTGTTTATTTAGCTTATATGCAGACTACATCATGAAAAATGCTGGGATGGAAGATACCTGAGCTGGAATCAAGATTGCCGGAAGAAATAGCAATAAACTTAGATATGCAGATGTCACCACCATTATGGCAGAATGGGAAGAGGAACGCGTATGTCGGGGAACTTCTTGAGTTGCAGCAAAGGTGTGAAGGACCCTTTCGAAGTTCCAGAGGTTAGGTGTGGTTAGTCTCGAGATGCCTCAGCAGAAATGGGCCTCATGGCGCCTGGAATGGAGAGGCTTCTAGATATTCCCCAGTTTCAGCAGGTGCTCTCAAGTTACCACGGGGACTTCAGGGACCCGCTCTGGCGGCCTCAGGAAAGGCCAGTCATCATGCGTGTTGCTAGGGGGCCTCTCGTGATTCCTCTCCCGTCGGTGCCGGGGCCTAAGACGTTGTGTGGAGTCGGGGCCGGAACCTGAGGATTCCTCACCAATGCCGACATGGATCTTGGGGTAATTATGGAGTCTCCCCAGGGGAGTCAGTCCTCGTCTCGAGAGGGGGCATGCAGGTGCGCTTTCCTCCTGATCTGTAGCAGCAGTGTCACGCTTCCCATCTCGTGAGTCATGGGATCTGTGGCTTTCCCTCCAGGATTTTTCACGAGTCTTTCCCACGAGGCTTTCCCACAGGGCTGTCCCACGAGGCTTTCGCACAGGGCTGTCTCACGTGCCACCTTGGTGGCAGTCGATCCTTGGCGTGAAAGTCGAGGCAGTGCAGGGAAAACAGGTTCCTCTGGAATGGACTGAGACATCTGGGGGACTCTTGGAATGGTGGAACGACGCTGGCGTACCTCTCGCCTTTCCTGTGGAGAGCGCCTCCTCTTGAGATGCGACGGGAACGCCCAGAATTCTTTCCCGGCCACCAGCGAAAGGATCCCTCATCACGAGGTACGAGCGGAAATGGGGCTCTTCTGGATGTGGGCCGGACCCTCGTGCTTCCTCTCGAGTGGAGACGGGTATGTCAGGCAACTTCTTGAGTTGCAGCAAGGGTGTGAAGGGCCTTTTGGAAGTTACAGACTGTAGGTTTGATTAGCTTCGAGAAGCCTCAACGGAAATGGGCCTCATCTCGCCTGGAGGGCAAAACCTCCTGGATTTTCTCGAGTTGCGGCAGGTGCTCTCGACTTACGACTGGGACCTCAGGGACCCTCTCTGGTGGCCTCAGGAAAGGCCAATCCCCATGCGAGTTGCTCGGGGGCCTCTCGGCATTCCTCTCCTTTCGATGCCGGGGCCTAAGACCTTGTGTGGAGTCGGGGCCAGAACCTGAGGATTCCTCTCCAGGGCTGACATGGATCTTGGGGTACTTCTGGAGTCTCCCCAGGGGAGTAAGTCCTCGTCTCGAATGGGGGCATGCACGTGCGCTTTCCTCCAGAGCAGTAGCAGCAGTGTCACCCTTCCTGTCGCGTGGATCAAGGAATCTGTGGCTTTCCCACGAGGCTTTCCCACAGGGCTGTCCCACGTGCCACCGTGGTGGGAGTCGATCCTCGGCGTGAAACTCGAGGCAGTGCAGGGAAAACAGGTTCCGCTGGAATGGACTGAGACATCTGGGGGACTCTGGGAATGGCGCAAAGACCCTGGAGTTCCTCTCGCCTTTCCTGTGGAGAGCGCCTCCTCTTGAGATGCGCCAGGAACGCCCAGAAATCTTTCCCGGGCAAGCAGCGAAAGGATCCCTCATCTCGAGCTACGAGGCGGAAACGGGACTCCTCTGGATGTGTGCAGGACCCGCGTGCTTCCTCTCGAGTGGAGACGGGTATGTTGGGGAGCTTCTTGAGTTGCAGCAAGGGTGTGAAGGACCTTTTGGAAGTTCCAGAGGTTAGGTGTGACTAGCCTTCAAAAGGAACAGCGGAAATGGGCCTCATCTTGCCTGGAGGGCAAAACCTCCTGGATTTTCTCGAGTTGCGGCAGGTGCTCTCTACTTATGACAGGGACCTCAGGGACCCGCTCTGGTGGCCTCAGGAAAGGCCTGTCCCCATGTGAGTTGGTCGCGGGCCTCTCGGGATTCCTCTCCCTTGGATGCTGGAGCCTAAGACCTTGTGTGGAATCGGGCCCGGAACCTGAGGATTCCTCTCCAGTGCTGACATGGATCTTGGGGTACTTCTGGAGTCTCCCCAGGGAAGTAAGTCCTCGTTTCGAATGGGGGCATGCACGTGCCCTTTCCTCCAGAGCTGTAGCAGCAGTGTCACGCTTCCTATCAACTGCATCATGGTATCTGTGGCTTTCCCTCGAGGTTTTCCCACAAGGCTTTCCCATGAGGCTTTCCCACAGGGCTGTCCCATGTGCCACCGTGGTGTGAGTCGATCTGCGGCGTGAAAGTCGAGGCAGTGGAGGGAAAACACCTTCCTCTGGAATGGACTGGGACATCTGGGGGACTCTGAGAATGGTGGCACGACCCTGGAGTTCCTCTCGCCTTTCCTGTGGAGAGCGCCTCCTCTTGAGATGCGACAGGAACGCCCAGAATTCTTTCCCGACCAAGCAGGGAAAGGATCCCTCATCTGGAACTACAATGCGGAAACGGGGCTCCTCTTGATGTGGGCGGGACCATTGTGCTTCCTCTAGAGTGGACAGGGGTAGTCGGGGAATTTCTTGAGTTGCAGCAAGGGTTTGAAGGACCTTTTGGAAGTTCCAGAGGTTAGTTGTGATTAGTGTCGAGAAGCATCGGCGGAAATGGGCCTCATTTCGCCTGGAGGGGAGTACCTCCTGGATTTTCTCGAGTTGCGGCAGGTGCTCTCGTCTTACGACGGTGACTTAAGGCACCCGCTCTGGTGGCCTCAGAACTGGCCAGTCCCCATTCGACTTGCTCGGGGGCCGCTCGGGATTCCTCTCCCTTCGATGCCGGGGCCTAAGACCTTGTGTGGAGTCGGAGGCGGAACCTGAGGATTCCTCTCCAGTGCTGACATGGATCTTGCGGTACTTCTGGAGTCTGCCCAGGAGAGTCAGTCCTCGTCTCGAGAGGGGGCATGCACGTGCGCTTTCCTCCCGAGCTGTAGTAGCAGTGTCACGCTTCCCGTCGTGTCGATCATGGGATCTGTGGCTTTCCCTTGAGGCTTTCCCATGAGGCTTTCCCACGAGGCTTTCCCACAGGGCTGTCTCACGTGCCACCCTGGTGTGAGTCGATCCTTGGCGTGAAAGTCGAGGCAGTGCAGGGAAAAGAGGTTCCTCTGGAATGGACTGGGACATCTGGGGGACTCTGGGAATGGTGGCACGACCCTGGAGTTCCTCTCGCCTTTCCTTTGGAGAGCGCCTGCTCTTGAGATGCGACGGGAACGCCGGGAATTCTTTCCCGACCAAGCAGGGAAAGGATCCCTCATCTCGAGCTACGAGGTGGAAACGGGGCTCCTCTGGATGTGGGCCGAACGCCGTGCTTTCTTTCGACTGGAGACGGGTATGTCGGGGAACTTCTTGAGTTGCAGTAAGGGTGTCAAGGACCCTTTGGAAGTTCCAGAGGTTAGATGTGATTAGCCTCGAGACGCCTCAGCCAAAATGGGCCACATCTCGCCCGGAGGGGGGAACCTCCTGGTTTTCTCGAGTTGCGGCTTGTGCTCTCGACTTACGACGGGGACCTCATGGACCCGCTCTGTTGGCCTCAGGAAAGGTCATTCCCCACGCGAGTTGCTCGGTGGCCTCTCAGGATTCCTCGCCCGTCGATGCCGGCGCCTAAGACCTTGTGTGGAGTCGGACCAGAACCTGAGGATTCCTCTCCCGTGCTCACATGGATCTTGGCGTACTTCTGGAGTCTCCCAAGGGGCGTCAGTCCTCGTCTCGAGTGGGGTCATGCAGGTGTGCTTTCCTCCTGAGCAGTAGCAGCAGTGTCTCGCTTCCCGTCTTGTGGATCAAGGGATCTGTGTCTTTCCCTCGAGGCTTTTCCATGGGCTTTCCCACAGGGCTATTCCACGTGCCACCATGCAGTGCTGGGAAAACAGGAACCTCCTTCCCCACATAGGGGGTACACTGTCCCCTTGGGCGTGTATCTCCGGGGCATTCGCGCTTGCGGGTTGCCACGGATGTTGGCCTCAGGCTCCACATGAGAAAAGCCCCTAATGGCATTAGCTGCCGGTCCAGACGCTGGCCCCTCAGGTCTCTGGCTGGAGCCTTGGGCTCCAGGCAACTCAAAGCCCTCGGGGCTGGTGCTCTGGGATTGCTGTAGGGAAAGGACGCCAGGAGCCCACGGAGGAGTTGGGGAGGCGCAGGTGGCATATGGAGGCAAGGACAGCGTGGGATCTAGGTGGAGGCGCTGGAGAGAGCGTCCGTTGTCCCGGAATGCCTCGGAGGAGCCAGCGGGGGACAGTCCAGGCCCAGGGACCTGTGGTATGTGAAAAGGTGGGAAACCCCAGAACAAGGCAGGCTGGGAAAGGGGGCGTGGGCGGCCAATTCAAAGGGACCTAGGGGGCGTTTCCTGGGCGGTGAGCTCCCTTGGCACTGCTGAGGGCCCCTGATTGATCCACCCGGGGTTGATCCCACCATCCGCTGCGAGGGAGGGCCACAAACCAAAGCCCCCGAACTGCCCACCCACCCCAACGGGGATCTTGGCGGTCCGGGGCACAGCTGTGCCCGGGAAAAGCCCACTCACTCCACGGGACTCCGTCCAGGGTCTCTGCTTGGAAAGAGGCCAGGGGCGGCCCCCTCCATCTACGCACCCAAACCCTATTGACGTCAATGGGGGCGGAGACGCCTCCCGCTCTCCAGAGTCCTGGGCTGCTGGGTCCCCGCCCACTCGGCCAGCAGTCTGCAGCGCTCCTGTGTGCCTCTCCCACCATGGCTTCGTCCAGCTCCTCCAGCACCTCAAGCGGTACGTTTGCCCTCGGTCCCTGGGGTCGGATCACGTCTCAGGGGATTTGCGGGTGGCCCGGGCAAGGGCTCTCGGCCCACGTGTCGACCCCCGCTCCCGCCCGAGAACGGCGGGGACCCATCGGCCGGGCCCGGGGTTCCCAGGCGTCAGGTGTGCCCAAAGTTGGAGGGCGTTGCATCGTTCGTTCATCTTGCTCCTTTGGCACACACATGGCTTCTCCGTTCTCTTTTCTGGGAAGACAGTGTTGTTTTAGGGGGCGTGCTGCGGGAGTCAGGGGCCGGTGGGAGCGGGTGCTGTGCTGGGATGAGGCCCTTTATCCTCACATCTTCCTGTGGGAACGGGAGTCGGGGAGCTCTGTGGCCTTGCCGCCTTCAGTGGCTTCCTCTGCACACGGGCTTAGTGCCTTCTGCCTTCTGTCAGTCGTTACGGGGTTTGGGCTTCGCTTTGGCGGCCTTGGCCTTGGCCCTGGCCTGGGCCTTGGCCTTACCCTTGGCGTTGCCCTTGCCCTTGCCCTTGGCCTTCGGCTTGGCCTTTCCTAGGCCTTGTCCTTGGCCTTACCTTGTCCTTGCCCTTACCTTTTCCTTGCCCTTAAAGTTAAACTTGACCTTGACTTTGACCTTGAACTTGAACTTGACCTTGACTTTGACCTTGAACTTGAACTTGACCTTGACCTTGAACTTGACCTTGAACTTGAACTTGAACTTGACCTTGACTTTGACCTAGAACTTGAACTTGAACTTGACTTTGACCTTGAACTTGAACTTGAACTTGAACTTGAACTTGACCTTGAACTTGAACTTGAACTTGAACTTGAACTTGACCTTGAACTTGAACTTGACCTTGAACTTGAACTTGAACTTGAACTTAAACTTGACCTTGACTTTGACCTTGAACTTGAACTTGAACTTGACCTTGACTTTGACCTTGAACTTGAACTTGAACTTGAACTTGACCTTGACTTTGACCTTGACCTTGAACTTGAACTTGAACTTGACCTTGAACTTGAACTTGAACTTGAACTTGACCTTGACTTTGACCTTGAACTTGAACTTGAACTTGAACTTGACCTTGACTTTGACCTTGAACTTGAACTTGAACTTGAACTTGACCTTGACTTTGACCTTGAACTTGAACTTGAATTTGACCTTGAACTTGAACTTGAACTTGAACTTGACCTTGACTTTGACCTTGAACTTGAACTTGAACTTGACCTTGACTTTGACCTTGAACTTGAACTTGAACTTGAACTTGACCTTGACTTTGACCTTGAACTTGAACTTGACCTTGACCTTGACTTTGACCTTGAACTTGAACTTGAACTTGAACTTGACCTTGAACTTGAACTTGACCTTGACCTTGACTTTGACCTTGAACTTGAATTTGAACTTGAACTTGACCTTGACCTTGAACTTGAACTTGAACTTGAACTTGACCTTGAACTTGACCTTGACTTTGACCTTGAACTTGAACTTGACCTTGACTTTGACCTTGAACTTGAACTTGAACTTGAACTTGACCTTGACTTTGACCTTGAACTTGAACTTGACCAACAACGGGAGACCAGATTTGCTCAGAGCACCGGAGGTCCAGAGGCAGGGCCGTGTATCTCCCCTTCCCTTTGTGATCATTGCAAAGACATTCCTAGCTGATAGCGGGAGTGCCCATGAAGAAGCAAGCAGTGGGAGTGTGTTTGACACGACTGTGTGCCTCAACTCCACAAGGGGCCTTTCCTCTCGAAGTAGGCCCCATGTCCCCTTGGGGAGGGTGTCATGCCTCTTTTCTCCACACTGCCAAAGGGTGGAGCAAAGCTCGCTCTGTCAGAGGTACAAAAACAGCAATTGAATGGATTTTCAAGCTCTTGCTAGGCTGCACCCTTTCAGGGCCCACTTTACTGAAACAGGTGCTCTGTGGCCCCCGGTTGGGTATGCAGGTTCACAAACAGGGTGAGATCCTGTCCAAGCCAACAATTTTCCTGAAAGACCTAGGCTCACTAAAGCTCTCCTCCAGAGCAAAGGGGATAGAGGAGATGTATGGAGGAGTCGTTGCCTTTCCCTGTGAGTGTGGGGCTACTCCCTACGGCCCCAAGCTCAGGGATAACTGCCTCTAAGAAAGGAATGGCAAGAAGCGCTAATCTTGGAGGTTGGGACAGGGAGTTCGCAGCATGTGGGGAAAGAAAGACTTCTTCGGGGAAGAAGAGGCAACCACCGGGGGTGTGTTCGCAAGCCTCTATTTGGAAGGAACACGTTTGCTTATACAACTCAAGACCTCCAGATCTGCTCAGAGGACTGAAGTTCCAGAGACAGGGCCATGTATCTCCCCTTCCCTTTGAGATCCTTGCCAAGACATTCCTAGCAGATTGTCGGAGTGCCCATGAAGAAGCAAGCAGCGGGAGTGTGCTTGACATCACTGGCTGCCTACCTGGGCTCAGCTCCTCAAGGGGCCTTTCTCTCCTGGTAGGCCCTATGTCCCCTTTGGGAGAGGGTTGTGCCCTCTTCCCTCCACACTGCCAAAGGGTGGAGGTGGAGCAAACTCGTTCTCTCCGAGGTAAAAGAAAGACAAATTGGATGGATCTTTAAGCTCTTGCTATGCTGCACCCCTCCAGGACCCACTCGAGCAAAACAGGTGCCCTGTGGCCCCTAGGTCGGGTATGCAGGTTCACACACCGGGTGTGATCCCGTCAAAGCCAAGAATTTTCCTGACAGACCTAGGCTCACTAGAGCTCTCCTCCAGAGGAAAGGGGACAGAAAAGATGTGTGTGTGGAGGTGGCTCTGCCTTTCCAGGTCCCAATCTCAGGGATAACTGCCCCTAAGAAAGGAACTGCTGCTGCTGCTGCTGCTGCTGCTGCTGCTGCTGCTGCTGCTGCTGCTGCTGCTAAGTTGGTTCAGTCGTGTTCGACTCTGTGCGACGCCATAGACGGTAGCCCACTAGGCTCCCCCGTCCCTGGGATTCTCCAGGCAAGAACAGTAAGTGGGTTGCCATTGCCTTCTCCAATGCATGAAAGTGAAAATGAAAGTGCAGTCGCTCAGTCGTGTCCGACCCTCAGCGACCCCATGGACTGCAGCCTACCAGGCTTCTCTGTCCATAGGATTTTCTGAAAGGAACTGCAAGAAGCACTTTTCCAGGAGGCTGGGAAAGGGAGTTCGCAGGATGTGGGGAAAGAGAGCCTCCTTCGGGGAAGAATAGGCGGCCACTTGTTTTGTGTTGCAAACCTCTATTTGGAAGGAACAGGTTAGCTTATACAAAGGGAGACCTCCAGATCTGCTCAGAGGACCGAAGTTGCAGAGGCAGGTCGGTGTATCTTCCCTTCACTTTGCGATCCTTGCAAAGACATTCCTTGCTGCTAGATGACTCAGCAAGGGCCTTTGAGACTGTTGTTTTCTTTCCTAGGTTCAAAGATTCCTTCAGTTCCTAATATAGATATCCTAGAAATGATATGACATCCGTGAAAATCTGATATGTCCTGGTCAAATGCTGTCAGTTATCATTCTAGTTATCATATTAAAGCATTTCAAGTCGCAGCAGTGACCAGATGACATTGTCAATTTCTATTTCATCAGGTTTTAACCATGTCCTCTGTGGTTTCACACTGATGCCTTTGCAGAAATACTGCTACTTCAAGATACATGGAAAATACTTTTTTTAAGCTTACTGATAATTTGTTTGTTTGTTTGCTTGTCTTCTGGTAAGCTGCTACCAGATGGAATTTAGTCTCCTCTCTAGGTTAAGAGAACTAAGTTTTCTTAGAATGCAATTTTTGATCACAGACTATGAGTTTCTCTACCTTTCATTGATTTATAATTGTTTTCATCATCTGTTTTTTTACTTCGGTAAAGTAAATAAGCCTTATTTAAGATTTTGGTACATGTAGGATGGACTAAGCTTTCCCCACCCTTGCAAGTTCCCTTAACCCTTCAGATTCTTCTCGTGGGACCAAGATCTCACTTTCCTCCAGAGGGACAATCCAAGCTTTTTATCAGTTGATCTGCCCCTGACATCAGAGTCAAGTTGAGCACGAGTTGGCCTATAATTTAGGCATGAAACTATGACTACATAAAGAAAAGGTGACTTTATGATTCAGGGATGGCCATGATATGCCTTGCACTTCAGAGAAAATGGGTTAAAATGATTTTTTTTTCCTTCAAAACTGCACACCCAGTTCTTTCAGCATATGCAATTGAAAACATCTAGTCATTAGGTCAGTTTTCATTCCAATCCCAAAGAAAGGCAATGACAAACACTATTCAAGCTGCTGCACAATTGCACTCATCTCACACACTAGTAAAGTAATGCTCAAAATTCTCCAAGTTCACATGAACTGTGAACTTCCAGATGTTCAAGAGGGATTTAAAAAATGCAGAGAAACCAGAGATCAAATTGCCAACATCCACTGGATCATTGAAAAAGCAAGAGAGTTCCGGAAAAAAAAAAACCATCTATTTCTGCTTTATTGACAATGCCAAAGCCTTTGACTGTGTGGATCACAAGAAACTGGGAAAAATTCTGAAAGAGATGGGAATACCAGACCACCTGACCTGTCTCTTGAGAAACCTGTATGCAGGTCAGGAAGAAACAGTTCGAACTGGACATGGAACAACAGACTGGTTCTACATAGGAAAAGGAACATGTCAAGGCTGTATATTGTCACCCTGCTTATTTAACTTATATGCAGAGTACAGCATGAGAAACACTGGGCTGGAGGAAGCACACGCTGGAATCAAGGTTGCTGGGAGAAATATCAATAATCTCAGATATTCAGATGACACCACCCTTATGGCAGAAAGTGAAGAAGAGCTAAAGAGTCTCCTGATGAAAGTGAAAGAGGAGAGTGAAAAAGTTAGCTTAAAGCTCAGCATTCAGAAAACTACAATCATTGCATCCAGTCTCATCACTTCATGGCAAATAGATGGGAAAACATTGGAAACAGCAGCAGACTATTTTGGGGGGCTTGGAAATCACTGCAGGTGATGGCTGCCTCCATGAACTTAAAACATATTTATGACTTGGAAGAAAAGTGATGACCAAACTAGACAGCATATTAAAAAGCCGAGACGTTGCTTTGCCAACAAAGACCCATCCGGTCAAGGCTATGGTTTTTCCATATGTCATGGATGGATATGAAAGATGTACTATAAAGAAAGTGACAGCTGAAAATTTGATGCTTTTGAACAGTGGTGTTGGAGAAGATGCTTGTAGGTCGCTTAGACTACAAGGAGACGCAACCACTCCATCCTAAAGGAAATCAGGTCTGAATATCCATTGGAAGGACTAATACTGAACCTGAAACTCCAATACTTTGGCCACTTGATGTGAAGAGCTGACTCACTTGGAAGTTGCTTTGATTTGCCTATGAGTGTGGGAGCCCTCCCTGGGCAAAGGGCCTCAGGGGTCATTGCCACTGAATCATGACATCCAAGCAAGCGCATTCCAGCTGTGTGACATGCAGGAAGCAGGAGACTGGGAAAACTGTCTTCCTTAGAGGAAGGAAAGTCATCCACAGAGAGTGTGTTTTCAGGCCTCTCTTTGCAGCAAGTGTTTTGCTTCTCAGACATCAGAGCTGCAGGCTTGCTCTGAGGGCCTCAATTCCAGAGTCAGGGCTGTGTGTCTCACTGCACTTTCCAAGCATTGCAGACACATTCCTAGGTTGGAGCAGTGCTTCCCATGAGAAAGAAGCCTCGGGAGTGTGTCTGAGCGGGCTGAGTGCCATGCTAGGGTCACCTAGTCGAGGGCACCTTGCACATCCAATGGGCCCCAGGCGAGTAGCTATGGACCGGCCCCTCGGTTGAGATATCCCAAAGCAGGGAACAAAGCTAGCTCTGTCTGTCAGAAGGAGGAAAACAGCAATGGGATGGATTTTCAAGCAGTTGCTCAGTCACACCACGTGAGGGCTCCGCGGGAAAGAAATGCGAATTTTGGCCTCTAGGCCCAGTATCCAGATGTGTGCACAGGATATTTTCCCCACAGGATCCAAGAATGTTCCAGACAGACCTAAGCTCACTAGCTCTCTCCTGCAGAGGAAATGAAATATTGTTGCTGAACCACGAAAAGATGCTGGGATTCTTGGCTTATGGAGGAGAAGAATTCAATCCAGGGCCCAAGACGAGGCTTGATTGCTCAGAGCTTTTGTGCAATCGAGTCTTATTCAAGTAGAAAGGAGATAGAGAAAGCTTCTGACAGAGACATCACAAGGGGCAGAAAGTGTACCCCCTTGCTAGTGTTAGTAATGGAGTTATATACTCTCCAATAAGTTATTACAACGAACAAAAGAATGTCTGGAGGTTGTAAAGACTCACTAGACCTACTCCCATCATTTACATTTTAAGATAACAGGATTAGCCAGAAGGTTTTTCCAGAGACCGTCCTCAAGAAGGATGCATGATTGTTATGTAATCCGAAGGAATGTAGAGGGAAAAAAGTGTGCCCTTTCTTCCTCCTTGAGAATTCTAAACCCCTCTCTCCTTGGGGACCCTCGAACTTCTTATAAACCTGCCTTGGCAATGACTCTCTCCGAAACATGATTGAACAGCCGTTTGGAGCTTCCTTTGACTTTCCCTGGGAGGGAGGGAGCCCTCCCTGAGCACAGGGCCTCAGGGGCCATGGCCAATGAAAACTAATCTCCCAGTAAGTGCTTTTCAGCCCTGTGTGACTCTCAGCCCACAGGAGGCTGAGAAAACTCTCTTCCTTGGAGGAAGGAAAGGCAGCCCAAGAGTGTGTTTTCAGGCCTGTATCTTGCAGCAAGTGTTTGGCTTGTTAGACATAAGACCTGCAGGCCTGCTCCAACAGACTCCATTCCAGAATCAGGGCCTTGTGTCTCCCTGCAGTTTCCTGGCCTCGCAAACACATTCCTAGGGGAGAGCAGTCCTGCCCATGGGGAAGCAGGCTGCGGGAGTGTGTCTGAGGGGGCCAGGTGCCATGCTGGGGTCACCTGGTCGAGGGCACCTTGCACCTCCAATGGACCCCAGGCAAGGAGTTGCAGGCCACCACCTTGCTTCTGAAATCCCAAAGTGGGGAGCAAAGCTCGCTCTGTCAGAGGGAAGAAAACAGCAACAGGATGGATTTTCAAGCAGTTGCTAGGCTGTACTGCGTTAGGGCTCCAAGGAAGAAAAATGCAGATGTTAGCCCCTACGACTGGTATCCAGGTGGGCTCCCAGGATGATTTCCCCGCAGGATCCAAGAACGTTCCAGACAGACCTGGGCTCACTAGCTCCCTCCTGCAGAGGAAACATGATAGAACAGCTGTTTGGAGGTTGCTTTGACTTCCCCTGGGAGGGTAGGATCCCTCCCTGGGTGCAGGGCCTCAGGGGCCATTGCCGCTGAGAAATGCCCTCTAAGCCAGACCTTTCCAGCCTTGTATGACTCAGCACGGAGGAGACTGGAAAAGCTATCTTCCTTGGAGGAAGGAAAGGCAGCCCCAGAGAGTGTGTTTTCACACCTGTATCTCGCAGCAAGCGTTTGCCGTCTCAGACGTCAGACCTCCAGGCCTGCTCCAACGGCCTCAGTTCCAGAGTCAGGGCCGTGTGTCTCCCTGCATTTTCTGAGCCTTGGGAACACATTCCTAGGTCAGAACAGTCCTGCCCATGGGGAAGGAGGCTGCGGGAGTGTGTCTGAGGGGGTCGGGTGCCATGCTGGGGTCCAGTAGACCTGGTACCTCCAATAGACCCCAGGACAACAGCGGTGGGGCTCCCCCTGGCTTCCGAAATGCCAAAGCGAGAAGCAAAGCTAGCTCTATCAGAAGGAAGAAAAGAGCAATTAGATGGATGTTCAGGCTGTTGCTGGGCCGCACCACTTCAGGTTACCCCCCGAGAGGAGCAGGCGCCCTGTGGCCCCTCGGTCCCATATGCAGGTTAACACACAGGATGTGTCCCCATAGGAGCCAAGAATTTTCCTGACAGACCTAGGCTCACTAGAGCTCTCCTACAGGGCAAAAGGGATAGAACAGACTGTGGATGTGACTCTGCCTTTCCCAGCGAGCATGGGGCCCTCCCTACGGCCCCGGGCTCCAGGGAAAATTGTCCCTGAAAAATGACCTCCAAGAAGCGCTTTTCCAGCAGGCTGGGATGCAGAGTTCACAGGATGTGGGGAAAGTGATCGTCCTTCAGGGAAGAAGAGGCAGCCACCCAGTGTGTGTTTGCAAGCCTGTATTTGGAAGAAACTGGTTTGCTTCTTCAAGGGGAGACCTCCAGGTCTGCTCAGAGGACCGAAATTCCAGAGGCAGCACCATGCATCTCCCCTGTCCTTTCTGAGCCTTGGAAAGACATTCCTAGCTTATAGCGGTATTGCTCATGAAGAAGCAGGATGCAGGAATGTGTCAGACATGACTGGGTGCCTTCCTGGGTTCAGCTCCGTGAGGGGCCTTTCCACTCAAAGTAGGTCCCATGCCTCCTTGGGGAGGAAGTGGGGCCCGCTTGCCTCCAAATTGCCAAAGGCTGGAACAAAGCTAGTTCTATCAGAGGTAAGAAAAGAGCAATTGGATGGATGTGGAAGCTGTTGCTGGGCCGCACTGCTTCAGGCCCCCCACCCCTCCGGCCCCGAGAGAAACAGGCGCCCTGTGGCCCCTCGGTCCTGTATGCAGTTTCACACATAGAATGTGTCCCCATAGGAGCCAAGAATTTTCCTGACAGACCTAGGCTCACTAGAGCTCTCCTACAGAGCAAAGGGGATGGGACAGATGTGTGGCTGTGGCTCTGCCTTTCCCTGGGAGTGTGGAGCCACTCCCTATGGCCCCGGGCTCCAGGGGAAATTGCCCCTGAATAATGACCTCCAAGAAGCGCTTTTCCAACTGGCTGAGACGTGGAGTTCTCAGGATGCAGGGAAAGCGAGTGTCCCTTCGGGGAAGCAAAGGCAGTCACCTGTTATCATTACTTACTAGAATAGTAGGTACCTTCTCTGGTTGGGCAGAGGCCTTCCCTACCTGATCTGAAAAAGAAAATGAAGTAGCTCGCTGATTTGAGAAATAATTCCCAGACTTGGGTTTCCAACCAGGATAGAATCCGACAATGGCCCTGTCTTTGTAGCCGCGTTAATTAACAGGTATGTGAAGCTCTAAATATCAGTGGAAATTACATACAGCATATAGGCCCCAGTGTTCTGGAATGGTGGAAAGAAACAACCAAACTCTTGAAGAGACTCTTTCAAAATGGATCATAGAGACTGACTGTACATGGATGGGCTTACTTCTGGCAGACTTACTCATATTACGGGTAACTGCACGTTCCCATTGTTGTTGTCCTTATGAAATTTTCTATGGGAGAACCCCCCACCCCAAATGAGGCAGGTGTTAGCAGATTTGCCACAAGTAAGGAGGTGGGATTTCACAGCAGCTGGAACAATTAGGTAAGGTAATAAATCAGGTAACTAAGTTTGTGTAAAAAAAAATATCATTCCCCCTTGAGGAACAGATTCATGAATTTGTGCTCAGTGATCAGGTGTGGCTCAATGACTGGAAACACAATTCCTTGGCCTGACATCGGAAAGGTCCTTATACTGTTGTTTTAGCCACAATTCTGAAAGAGAAGGGAATACTAGACCACCTAACCTGCCTCTTGAGAAATCTGTATGACGGTCAGGAAGCAACAGTTAGAGCAGGACATGGAACAACATACTGGTTCCAAAAAGGAAAAGGAGTATGTCAAGGCTGTATATTGTCACCCTGTTTATTTAGCTTATATGCAGACTACATCATGAAAAATGCTGGGATGGAAGATACCTGAGCTGGAATCAAGATTGCCGGAAGAAATAGCAATAAACTTAGATATGCAGATGTCACCACCATTATGGCAGAATGGGAAGAGGAACGCGTATGTCGGGGAACTTCTTGAGTTGCAGCAAAGGTGTGAAGGACCCTTTCGAAGTTCCAGAGGTTAGGTGTGGTTAGTCTCGAGATGCCTCAGCAGAAATGGGCCTCATGGCGCCTGGAATGGAGAGGCTTCTAGATATTCCCCAGTTTCAGCAGGTGCTCTCAAGTTACCACGGGGACTTCAGGGACCCGCTCTGGCGGCCTCAGGAAAGGCCAGTCATCATGCGTGTTGCTAGGGGGCCTCTCGTGATTCCTCTCCCGTCGGTGCCGGGGCCTAAGACGTTGTGTGGAGTCGGGGCCGGAACCTGAGGATTCCTCACCAATGCCGACATGGATCTTGGGGTAATTATGGAGTCTCCCCAGGGGAGTCAGTCCTCGTCTCGAGAGGGGGCATGCAGGTGCGCTTTCCTCCTGATCTGTAGCAGCAGTGTCACGCTTCCCATCTCGTGAGTCATGGGATCTGTGGCTTTCCCTCCAGGATTTTTCACGAGTCTTTCCCACGAGGCTTTCCCACAGGGCTGTCCCACGAGGCTTTCGCACAGGGCTGTCTCACGTGCCACCTTGGTGGCAGTCGATCCTTGGCGTGAAAGTCGAGGCAGTGCAGGGAAAACAGGTTCCTCTGGAATGGACTGAGACATCTGGGGGACTCTTGGAATGGTGGAACGACGCTGGCGTACCTCTCGCCTTTCCTGTGGAGAGCGCCTCCTCTTGAGATGCGACGGGAACGCCCAGAATTCTTTCCCGGCCACCAGCGAAAGGATCCCTCATCACGAGGTACGAGCGGAAATGGGGCTCTTCTGGATGTGGGCCGGACCCTCGTGCTTCCTCTCGAGTGGAGACGGGTATGTCAGGCAACTTCTTGAGTTGCAGCAAGGGTGTGAAGGGCCTTTTGGAAGTTACAGACTGTAGGTTTGATTAGCTTCGAGAAGCCTCAACGGAAATGGGCCTCATCTCGCCTGGAGGGCAAAACCTCCTGGATTTTCTCGAGTTGCGGCAGGTGCTCTCGACTTACGACTGGGACCTCAGGGACCCTCTCTGGTGGCCTCAGGAAAGGCCAATCCCCATGCGAGTTGCTCGGGGGCCTCTCGGCATTCCTCTCCTTTCGATGCCGGGGCCTAAGACCTTGTGTGGAGTCGGGGCCAGAACCTGAGGATTCCTCTCCAGGGCTGACATGGATCTTGGGGTACTTCTGGAGTCTCCCCAGGGGAGTAAGTCCTCGTCTCGAATGGGGGCATGCACGTGCGCTTTCCTCCAGAGCAGTAGCAGCAGTGTCACCCTTCCTGTCGCGTGGATCAAGGAATCTGTGGCTTTCCCACGAGGCTTTCCCACAGGGCTGTCCCACGTGCCACCGTGGTGGGAGTCGATCCTCGGCGTGAAACTCGAGGCAGTGCAGGGAAAACAGGTTCCGCTGGAATGGACTGAGACATCTGGGGGACTCTGGGAATGGCGCAAAGACCCTGGAGTTCCTCTCGCCTTTCCTGTGGAGAGCGCCTCCTCTTGAGATGCGCCAGGAACGCCCAGAAATCTTTCCCGGGCAAGCAGCGAAAGGATCCCTCATCTCGAGCTACGAGGCGGAAACGGGACTCCTCTGGATGTGTGCAGGACCCGCGTGCTTCCTCTCGAGTGGAGACGGGTATGTTGGGGAGCTTCTTGAGTTGCAGCAAGGGTGTGAAGGACCTTTTGGAAGTTCCAGAGGTTAGGTGTGACTAGCCTTCAAAAGGAACAGCGGAAATGGGCCTCATCTTGCCTGGAGGGCAAAACCTCCTGGATTTTCTCGAGTTGCGGCAGGTGCTCTCTACTTATGACAGGGACCTCAGGGACCCGCTCTGGTGGCCTCAGGAAAGGCCTGTCCCCATGTGAGTTGGTCGCGGGCCTCTCGGGATTCCTCTCCCTTGGATGCTGGAGCCTAAGACCTTGTGTGGAATCGGGCCCGGAACCTGAGGATTCCTCTCCAGTGCTGACATGGATCTTGGGGTACTTCTGGAGTCTCCCCAGGGAAGTAAGTCCTCGTTTCGAATGGGGGCATGCACGTGCCCTTTCCTCCAGAGCTGTAGCAGCAGTGTCACGCTTCCTATCAACTGCATCATGGTATCTGTGGCTTTCCCTCGAGGTTTTCCCACAAGGCTTTCCCATGAGGCTTTCCCACAGGGCTGTCCCATGTGCCACCGTGGTGTGAGTCGATCTGCGGCGTGAAAGTCGAGGCAGTGGAGGGAAAACACCTTCCTCTGGAATGGACTGGGACATCTGGGGGACTCTGAGAATGGTGGCACGACCCTGGAGTTCCTCTCGCCTTTCCTGTGGAGAGCGCCTCCTCTTGAGATGCGACAGGAACGCCCAGAATTCTTTCCCGACCAAGCAGGGAAAGGATCCCTCATCTGGAACTACAATGCGGAAACGGGGCTCCTCTTGATGTGGGCGGGACCATTGTGCTTCCTCTAGAGTGGACAGGGGTAGTCGGGGAATTTCTTGAGTTGCAGCAAGGGTGTGAAGGACCTTTTGGAAGTTCCAGAGGTTAGTTGTGATTAGTGTCGAGAAGCATCGGCGGAAATGGGCCTCATTTCGCCTGGAGGGGAGTACCTCCTGGATTTTCTCGAGTTGCGGCAGGTGCTCTCGTCTTACGACGGTGACTTAAGGCACCCGCTCTGGTGGCCTCAGAACTGGCCAGTCCCCATTCGACTTGCTCGGGGGCCGCTCGGGATTCCTCTCCCTTCGATGCCGGGGCCTAAGACCTTGTGTGGAGTCGGAGGCGGAACCTGAGGATTCCTCTCCAGTGCTGACATGGATCTTGCGGTACTTCTGGAGTCTGCCCAGGAGAGTCAGTCCTCGTCTCGAGAGGGGGCATGCACGTGCGCTTTCCTCCCGAGCTGTAGTAGCAGTGTCACGCTTCCCGTCGTGTCGATCATGGGATCTGTGGCTTTCCCTTGAGGCTTTCCCATGAGGCTTTCCCACGAGGCTTTCCCACAGGGCTGTCTCACGTGCCACCCTGGTGTGAGTCGATCCTTGGCGTGAAAGTCGAGGCAGTGCAGGGAAAAGAGGTTCCTCTGGAATGGACTGGGACATCTGGGGGACTCTGGGAATGGTGGCACGACCCTGGAGTTCCTCTCGCCTTTCCTTTGGAGAGCGCCTGCTCTTGAGATGCGACGGGAACGCCGGGAATTCTTTCCCGACCAAGCAGGGAAAGGATCCCTCATCTCGAGCTACGAGGTGGAAACGGGGCTCCTCTGGATGTGGGCCGAACGCCGTGCTTTCTTTCGACTGGAGACGGGTATGTCGGGGAACTTCTTGAGTTGCAGTAAGGGTGTCAAGGACCCTTTGGAAGTTCCAGAGGTTAGATGTGATTAGCCTCGAGACGCCTCAGCCAAAATGGGCCACATCTCGCCCGGAGGGGGGAACCTCCTGGTTTTCTCGAGTTGCGGCTTGTGCTCTCGACTTACGACGGGGACCTCATGGACCCGCTCTGTT
Organism: Ovis canadensis; assembly: GCF_042477335.2. Lineage (NCBI taxonomy): Eukaryota > Metazoa > Chordata > Mammalia > Artiodactyla > Bovidae > Ovis > Ovis canadensis. The sequence continues at coordinate 1,271,003 of NC_091265.1, read as the reverse complement.
GGCCTCAGGAAAGGTCATTCCCCACGCGAGTTGCTCGGTGGCCTCTCAGGATTCCTCGCCCGTCGATGCCGGCGCCTAAGACCTTGTGTGGAGTCGGACCAGAACCTGAGGATTCCTCTCCCGTGCTCACATGGATCTTGGCGTACTTCTGGAGTCTCCCAAGGGGCGTCAGTCCTCGTCTCGAGTGGGGTCATGCAGGTGTGCTTTCCTCCTGAGCAGTAGCAGCAGTGTCTCGCTTCCCGTCTTGTGGATCAAGGGATCTGTGTCTTTCCCTCGAGGCTTTTCCATGGGCTTTCCCACAGGGCTATTCCACGTGCCACCATGCAGTGCTGGGAAAACAGGAACCTCCTTCCCCACATAGGGGGTACACTGTCCCCTTGGGCGTGTATCTCCGGGGCATTCGCGCTTGCGGGTTGCCACGGATGTTGGCCTCAGGCTCCACATGAGAAAAGCCCCTAATGGCATTAGCTGCCGGTCCAGACGCTGGCCCCTCAGGTCTCTGGCCGGAGCCTTGGGCTCCAGGCAACTCAAAGCCCTCGGGGCTGGTGCTCTGGGATTGCTGTAGGGAAAGGACGCCAGGAGCCCACGGAGGAGTTGGGGAGGCGCAGGTGGCATATGGAGGCAAGGACAGCGTGGGATCTAGGTGGAGGCGCTGGAGAGAGCGTCCGTTGTCCCGGAATGCCTCGGAGGAGCCAGCGGGGGACAGTCCAGGCCCAGGGACCTGTGGTATGTGAAAAGGTGGGAAACCCCAGAACAAGGCAGGCTGGGAAAGGGGGCGTGGGCGGCCAATTCAAAGGGACCTAGGGGGCGTTTCCTGGGCGGTGAGCTCCCTTGGCACTGCTGAGGGCCCCTGATTGATCCACCCGGGGTTGATCCCACCATCCGCTGCGAGGGAGGGCCACAAACCAAAGCCCCCGAACTGCCCACCCACCCCAACGGGGATCTTGGCGGTCCGGGGCACAGCTGTGCCCGGGAAAAGCCCACTCACTCCACGGGACTCCGTCCAGGGTCTCTGCTTGGAAAGAGGCCAGGGGCGGCCCCCTCCATCTACGCACCCAAACCCTATTGACGTCAATGGGGGCGGAGACGCCTCCCGCTCTCCAGAGTCCTGGGCTGCTGGGTCCCCGCCCACTCGGCCAGCAGTCTGCAGCGCTCCTGTGTGCCTCTCCCACCATGGCTTCGTCCAGCTCCTCCAGCACCTCAAGCGGTACGTTTGCCCTCGGTCCCTGGGGTCGGATCACGTCTCAGGGGATTTGCGGGTGGCCCGGGCAAGGGCTCTCGGCCCACGTGTCGACCCCCGCTCCCGCCCGAGAACGGCGGGGACCCATCGGCCGGGCCCGGGGTTCCCAGGCGTCAGGTGTGCCCAAAGTTGGAGGGCGTTGCATCGTTCGTTCATCTTGCTCCTTTGGCACACACATGGCTTCTCCGTTCTCTTTTCTGGGAAGACAGTGTTGTTTTAGGGGGCGTGCTGCGGGAGTCAGGGGCCGGTGGGAGCGGGTGCTGTGCTGGGATGAGGCCCTTTATCCTCACATCTTCCTGTGGGAACGGGAGTCGGGGAGCTCTGTGGCCTTGCCGCCTTCAGTGGCTTCCTCTGCACACGGGCTTAGTGCCTTCTGCCTTCTGTCAGTCGTTACGGGGTTTGGGCTTCGCTTTGGCGGCCTTGGCCTTGGCCCTGGCCTGGGCCTTGGCCTTACCCTTGGCGTTGCCCTTGCCCTTGCCCTTGGCCTTCGGCTTGGCCTTTCCAAGGCCTTGTCCTTGGCCTTACCTTGTCCTTGCCCTTACCTTTTCCTTGCCCTTAAAGTTAAACTTGACCTTGACTTTGACCTTGAACTTGAACTTGACCTTGACTTTGACCTTGAACTTGAACTTGACCTTGACCTTGAACTTGACCTTGAACTTGAACTTGAACTTGACCTTGAACTTGAACTTGAACTTGAACTTGACCTTGACTTTGACCTAGAACTTGAACTTGACTTTGACCTTGAACTTGAACTTGAACTTGAACTTGAACTTGACCTTGAACTTGAACTTGAACTTGAACTTGAACTTGACCTTGAACTTGAACTTGAACTTGAACTTGACCTTGACTTTGACCTTGAACTTGAACTTGAACTTGACTTTGACCTTGAACTTGAACTTGAACTTGAACTTGAACTTGACCTTGAACTTGAACTTGACCTTGAACTTGAACTTGAACTTGAACTTGACCTTGACTTTGACCTTGAACTTGAACTTGAACTTGACTTTGACCTTGAACTTGAACTTGAACTTGAACTTGAACTTGACCTTGACTTTGACCTTGAACTTGAACTTGAACTTGAACTTGAACTTGAACTTGAACTTGACCTTGACCTTGAACTTGAACTTGAACTTGAACTTGAACTTGACCTTGACCTTGAACTTGAACTTGAACTTGACCTTGAACTTGACCTTGACTTTGACCTTGAACTTGAACTTGAACTTGAACTTGAACTTGACCTTGACTTTGACCTTGAACTTGAACTTGAACTTGACCTTGACTTTGACCTTGAACTTGAACTTGACCAACAACGGGAGACCAGAATTTGCTCAGAGCACCGGAGGTCCAGAGGCAGGGCCGTGTATCTCCCCTTCCCTTTGTGATCATTGCAAAGACATTCCTAGCTGATAGCGGGAGTGCCCATGAAGAAGCAAGCAGTGGGAGTGTGTTTGACACGACTGTGTGCCTCAACTCCACAAGGGGCCTTTCCTCTCGAAGTAGGCCCCATGTCCCCTTGGGGAGGGTGTCATGCCTCTTTTCTCCACACTGCCAAAGGGTGGAGCAAAGCTCGCTCTGTCAGAGGTACAAAAACAGCAATTGAATGGATTTTCAAGCTCTTGCTAGGCTGCACCCTTTCAGGGCCCACTTTACTGAAACAGGTGCTCTGTGGCCCCCGGTTGGGTATGCAGGTTCACAAACAGGGTGAGATCCTGTCCAAGCCAACAATTTTCCTGAAAGACCTAGGCTCACTAAAGCTCTCCTCCAGAGCAAAGGGGATAGAGGAGATGTATGGAGGAGTCGTTGCCTTTCCCTGTGAGTGTGGGGCTACTCCCTACGGCCCCAAGCTCAGGGATAACTGCCTCTAAGAAAGGAATGGCAAGAAGCGCTAATCTTGGAGGTTGGGACAGGGAGTTCGCAGCATGTGGGGAAAGAAAGACTTCTTCGGGGAAGAAGAGGCAACCACCGGGGGTGTGTTCGCAAGCCTCTATTTGGAAGGAACACGTTTGCTTATACAACTCAAGACCTCCAGATCTGCTCAGAGGACTGAAGTTCCAGAGACAGGGCCATGTATCTCCCCTTCCCTTTGAGATCCTTGCCAAGACATTCCTAGCAGATTGTCGGAGTGCCCATGAAGAAGCAAGCAGCGGGAGTGTGCTTGACATCACTGGCTGCCTACCTGGGCTCAGCTCCTCAAGGGGCCTTTCTCTCCTGGTAGGCCCTATGTCCCCTTTGGGAGAGGGTTGTGCCCTCTTCCCTCCACACT